>NC_071413.1:5513437-6122343 GCF_017976375.1 Cuculus canorus | reverse complement strand
TTTGCCTTGAAGGCAGTGTGGACCTGCAAACCCACGGCCGTCTGCCGGCCTCCGGGCACGTCGGTGTTTGCAGATCAGAGATGGCATCTGCTGCTCAAGTGGGTCCTCAAAGGCAGCATCCCATCTGGGGGATCCCGTGGGATGCTCAGGGTCAAGCAGCACCCACCAGCTGAGGATCAAAGGAGGCGCAGGCAGGCAGCGGCGCTGAGCAGGCAAACCTCGCTGCAGACCCAGCAGCTCATCTTGACGTGTCTCGTGAGAAGTGGGATGTTTGGGGGTGCAGGCTGTTTTGGGGGCTCCTAGTCTCTCGAAACACCTGAGACAACAGGGAGGAGGAACCCAGGCAGGCAGCACGGATGAGGGAAGCAGCTCCTTCTTGGTGGGCTCTGAAGTTTGAGGTAGGCAGGAGCTGCTTGTTGCTGTGGCAACCGGGATGATATATTTCCCTACACACACAGTTGGAAGGGCTGTAGCTGGGCATTGTGCTGCAGAGGGGTCTGCCCACCCCTGCCTGGCTGCCCAGGGCTGAGCACAGCCCTGGAGGCACCCTCAGACCCTCTCCCTCCTGCCTGCACCCAGTGGGGCTGAGGAGGATGCAGAGGACCAGGTGATGAACCCCAGAGTGCTCAAAACAATGAGAAATTTCACCAAACGCTCCTGTCCCCTCCATCCCTCCCCATGGGGACTGGAGCTGCGGAGACTGGTGACAGCAGCCTGGCACTGAGCATATTTCTGCAGCATTTTAGCATCTGATGTTGCTTTTAGTGGGGCTGATTTGGTGAGTTTCCAGCTAAGATTTCTGTGCAAGTTGATGTCTGACAAAACTCTACACAGGGCTTGGCCGCACCGGGGGGTGGTGGTACCCTGGGTTTGGGGCACGGCCAAGCAAAGTCCTCATCCTTACTCACCACCTTGGGCACCTTCCAGAACGATGTTAAGCCGTGGGGTTAAGGGGGTGCTGTCTGTGGAATGCTTTCCCTGGGCAGTGGTTTTGCTGTCAGTTTGCATTTTCTCATCATTCCTGGGGGCCGCTGGTGTGCAGACATGGGAGATACATTTGGTACTGGGGGGGTGGAGATGATGCTGTTGTGCCTTGCATGTAGCTGTCTCCAATTGGCTGCTTTGGGGCCAGCTGTCCCTTTCAGCAGAGAGAAGCTTCCCCATTATCACCAGGTCTATCCCAGTGAGGCTGGATGTGGCAAGAGATGCATGGAGCTGTGCCCGTCACTAGTGTCTCGCTCCAAGCAGGGAATCAGTCTCCTCCCAGCTGTGTGGAGCGAGACACGGATGTTTTTGCATTCCCAATATCCCTTAGGGCCTCGGTGGTAGAAATGCATTTTTCCATCACTTGGAGGACCAGACCTTCTTAACCCATCTCTTAGATCCCTGTCTAAGAAAAGAGTCCTGTCTCCTGCCCTGCAGGGCTGGAGGTGGCAGAGGAGTCCTGGCGGGCAAGGCTGGATATCAACTACCTCTCCTCCAACAGCTGGAGAGCATCTGTCAGTGCTCCTGAGGCCATTTCAACTCCGTGTCTTGGCCTGAGTCCAGACTGTGCAGGAACTAAAATATGAAGTTCAGTTAAATGAGTTCATCGTTGATGCTGGATGAGGAGGGGTTTTTTTTTGCAGTGCACTTTGAACCAGGATGGGTTTTGCTGTTGGGCATTGGCTGGGTAGGATGGTGCATGGCCAGAGGTACGTCATGGACCGTCCCTGTCCATCAGCCCATCACTAAGGGAAAGGAAGACCATGAGCTCAGCGTTGTGCCGCCTCTTTCAGGCTTTTGTGGCTCCAACAGCAGAAAAAAAAATCGACTGGAAAGTTTGCTTGCCAAATGTCTGTTTTGCTTGAGGTGACCAAAATTTGTGAAACTGCCACTGTTTCAGCCAAAATCTTGAATGGGGTGAAGGGTCAGGAAAGGAAAAAAAAGACTTTGCTTTGTAGTTCTGTTGTGCTTTGCTTCAGAATTTGGGTTAACTCCTTCATTTTTAGGCATCAAAATGAAACTGAAAATAAATAGGTAGATCTGCTTTGTTTGCTTGTCATTCCCTCCTTCGCCTGGAGTTTTTTTGCTTGAGCTTCCCAAATTCCCATATTCTGAACACTTTTCCCTTGGCTCTAGGGAAAAGACCCTAAAGACTCCCAAAGGGTCAGGCTGTGCCGGTTGTGTCTTGGTGTTTGAAGGCTTTTCTGGAGACAGACCAGAGGCTCTCTCGGCTCTCTTTGCTCACAGCCTGATTGAGTTTCTCTCTCTGTGCTGCCTTTTGCACCTTTGGCGCTGAGGTTTCCACTCCACTCTTCATTTCATGTATGGCATCAGCCAACCAAGGAGATGAATGTGAAAAATGGGGAGGAATGTGCTGTTTTGGGGAGCCTTCTGGTAATGGAGGCCAAGGTGAGATGCTGATGGTCCACCAGATCCTCCACCTTTTGATCTGCAGCCTGGGACAGGTCATGGCAGAAGGATACACCAGATATCCTCCAGGTCACACCAAGCCAGGCTTTTTCTAACAGCCTTCATCCATCCCACAAAGGTTGCTCCTAATTTGTGGCTGGACTGGAGGTGATCATGTCCTGACTGCATCTCTATGCTCCTCTCCTCCATGAATCCAGGAGGATGGGTAATGTTACACCAAGCCACCAATCCAGACCCACGATGGTCAAGCCTCTCATCAAAACCCCGGCATTTCCCCGGCATAACAAGCAGAGACGGGCTTGCAAGGGTTTTGGCAGTGCTGCCTTTGGAGCCAGCCTTGCCTGGAGACAGGGCGATGCAACCGGAATGCAGGATCCTGCCTGAAGTCATTACAGTCAGCAGCATGTACAGCCAAACTCAACGCTACACATGTCCAAGCAGGCTGAGTTATGGCTGCTCAGGGAGCTATAACTTGGCCTGTCATGCGTTTAAAAATCTCCACCCGAATGCGGCATTGATGTAGGGCTTTTCTGCTGTTGTGTTTTTGCATTTAATACAGACAGTATAGATCTGCAGTGTGCAGATGATCCAGCGCTGCCCAGGTTCCTTGGAGATTTTATGCCTTCGCTTACTTTTTCTTGGTTTGTTTTTTTTTTCTTCTTTTATTTTTTTTCTTTTCGGAGGGTTGTTAGTGATTTCTTCCAACCTGTTCTGCCTCCTGCCTGGAAGTGGCAGGCTCATTTGTAATGCGCTATTTTTGCACAGGGTTAAGAGAAGCATTTGTGGTGTGGTTGTGCCTTTGGGATGTGTGTGTGGAGAGCTGTCTGCTGGCACTCTGCAAGGACAGGAGATGAAGAGAGGGACAACAGTGTTTCCCATTTCCCTTATGTACATGACAATTATCCAGTAAAATCACGGAAACCTGCCCCATCCAAACCACAAGAGCAGGAAAGCATCCCCCCTACTCGCTCCTTTCCCTCCCTTGAAGCCAGCTCTTTTCAAACCCTGCTCCAAGCAGGTTCCTGCAGGTTTTACATCAGCAGCCATCGTTTTCTGGTAGCTAATGATGCTTCCAGCATCACTGAAATTATCCCATGCATTGCCCAATTTCTAAGAAAAAGGAGAAACTTTGTCCTTGGAGCTGGAATTTGCTCTTGCTGCCTCTATGTCTGATTTGGGAGAGGGAACTGACACAGCTCAGCTGTGCCCTGGGGGCAGCTCCCGCTGCTGCCCATCGCTGCTGTGCTGGAGCCAGCCAAGTGCCACGTCTGGAGTGAGGCCAAACCTGTCTCCTTTGGTCGGTCAGGCTGAGACAGGGGTGGGACAGTGGAATCAAAGCTGTCCTTTTTCCAAGTCAAAGCCTGCATGTGGGTCTGGGCTGGCAGGCACCAAAGCACTGGGACAGGCAGATACTGCCTGGCCACATCGCTCACCTGCATCCTCTGTAGTTTCATTACAAGTGACAGATGGCAGGAGATGAGACTCCCTTTCCAGATGTTAATTATCTTGCGAGCTGTAAATAACGTTTCAGGGCAGTTTGCGCATTGTCTCCGGTGCAAAAGACCCATCAGCTTTGCCCTTGCTGAGGGAGGGGGCAAAAACTTAAAAGGAAGGAAACCCATTAAGAGGGAAATGCACGGGTCTGCCTGACTCTGCTTATTCTGTGTTTCTCTTGGCCAGAGAGATGCTGGCAGCATCCTGGCTAACGGTGGCAGATGTGCCTTTGGGTACCAGCTCCGCTTGGCCCAGCTCTTTGAAGTCAATGGAGTTTAATTTTCTTTTGCCAGGGCTGGCATTTTTTGCTTAGCAACAGCAGGGATAAAATAAACAAATCTGAGCAGCCCCATGACCGATTTGGGATGATGGCAATAAGGCGAGCTGGCGAGGATTGTAGCATTGCAGCCCTTCAGCCGCTCTCATTCTTCTCTGCCGGGAAGGACTCAGCTCAGGGTCTCGGGTAATGCGTAAGGATGGGAGCAGCCGAGACAGTCATGGTGCAACTTACTGCCTGCTGTGGGCTGTGTTTTGCACCATGTTACTCCTAAAAATCCAGGGACATGACATTTGATTGTGGCCCATCCGTGTCCCCCGAGTCACCACGACTTTGCATCATTACATGTGGTGAATTCAGTTCACCAATAAAACTCATTTTGTCCACTTAAATGCAAGGCACGGGGCCGAAGGACACAGCTCGGGATATTTTCTTCCCTTACTCAAATTAAAAACACCGTATTTCAGTGCAAAATGGCAAATGGCAGCTTGGTGAATTCACTCTCCATTTGTAAGCTTAAAAAGTAAGGTCAGGAAGAATCTGGCCTGGAAAAACAAGCTCCATGGGAACTGGCTCCAGCCTGTTTTTATGAATGTTAGAGACATTGCACGTGCCGAGCCCCAGCCAGGACATGGGCGCCTGCTCTCCAAGAGGTCTCCCAGCTGGCTTGGGAACAGTATCCGCTATAAGGTTACATTCCCAAGTATAAAACCACAGGGAAACTCAGATTTGGGCTTTTGACCAAACATTTTCCATGCTTCTCTGTATTTTGCTTTCTTGGGCAATAACAAACACGCACATCAAGGTATTTTTTTTTTTCAAGATTAAAGGGTTTGAATTTTTTTTTTGGTTTAATTCAGAACTTTTCTATTGAAATGTGGCTTTCAGAGCAATTGTTTCAGAGCCTGCGATAGGCATCCCATCTGTCCCATGCCATTCCAGTCATCCCTAACCCTGCTTCTTGCTGTCTCACTGATGGGAGGTTTCCTGCCCCTCTGCTGCGCACTCATTGCTCCCTCCTGGAGCTCAGGCAGGGGTGGCCCATCCTCTTATACCCAAATCACCACCCAGAGCCAGAAAGTCTGGCAGCAGGCACAGAGAAACCAGGCTTTCTCTTTGCTATGCACAGCACCTGCTTTCTGTCTGGCTGCAAAGAGCCAGAGCAGACGTTTTTGGCTGCATTACGTCATGTCAGAGGTCACATTAGTGGGTTTTTTTTCTCTTAATTAAGAATTCCAATGATGGGGGGTGGAGGAAAAAGCAGACAGAGGAAGCAGGCAGGGCAAATATGCTTGCAATAAGCAGGTAAATGGGAATTTATGCACGGATAGCTAATTGGTGTGTCTAATATTCCACCCCCTGAGTACCGGCACTGTATTACTGCCTTCACAAATCACTCAAGGCAAGCCTAGTGTGATAACAACCAAGGCAGGAGAGCAGTGAAAAGAGTCAAGCTGGAATTAAGAGTGGGTTTTATCAGGGCAATAAATGCCAGATAGGGAAAATAACAAACAGGTTGTTAATTGCTGCCATCTCCCCACTCCCTGAGGAAATGTCTAGACAGAGCCTGGCCCCGGGTCGTGCCTACCCCAGCCCTAGCCATCAGGTTATTCTGCCACTCTTTTGGTGCTAGAAGGGTGCTGGGCACAGGATGCTGTGTCTGGTGAAGGCTGCTGAGCCAAAGCCTACGTTAGGGGCAAAGGGAGGCAAGACAGGGGCTGCAGCTCTCCCCAGCTCCATCAGAGATGCTCCTGCAGAGGTAGAAGCCAGACAGTCTGCAGTGGCTATTAATAATTCAGTCCCAATTTGTCCCATCTAAGAGAGCACGAAGACCAGCCAAGGCTCCCCTCCTTGCAGGCAGGGTTTGAGAAATTGCCCCAAGTAGCGTCTTTCCACCTCCCCATCCTTCCCCGATGCTGGTTACAGCACTGGCAGTGCTGGGATCTGGCAACGCCTCTCCTTTGCTGTGGGGTACGGATGGGATAGCCTTGGGAGAGGATTGCATCAGCTCTCACCCTCTCCCTTCAGCTCTGGGGTTCAGTTACCAGCATCGATCACCTGGAGACTTCTGCTTTGTGTTTCTTGGTGTGTCTCAGCTTGATGCAATTAGGGCTGGATCCTGCTCTCCGCTGTGCCGATGGGAGTGTAAAATAACCCCTGCAAGTCAACATCCTTGAGGGACTCACACTCATGTACGCTTGGTTTTTGCATGTGGAGTGGTTGGACTGAAAACCCCTTTTTCCTCGCCTGTCTGGCCAGCCCTTCCCAGGACGAAGTGGATCTCAACCAAGTTGCATCTCAACAAAGTTCGTGTCCCAGCGCTTCCCTGTGCAAGCCTGAGCCAGCCCCGCTGCAGCCACTGCTGCTTTTCAAGTGCAAAACCACCCAAAATGGGGTTGGAGGGAAGAGCAAAGCACTGAGTCTAAAATGCCCTGCAAATGCTCTCTCTGAATTTTTCCTGAAGTATTCTCTTGTAGCTTGCGTATGTTTTAGTTGAATTTTGCCATTTGAAAAATACATGAATCTCTGTAATGAAGGAAAAAAACCATTCCTCCTATGAGAAGATAAAGATGCATTTAGAAAGAAAACCAAAAATCTGCCTGACTACGTATTGACCTGAGAGACAAAGTGAATCTGATGGAGCCAGCCTGGCCCCTAAGGAAAACGTGAGGCTGTTCATTATGTCCCAGGATGAGCTCACTGCCTGGTTAACTCCATCCTTGCCTCCTGTGAGTGCCTGAGAGCCAGCAGTGCTCATCTGCTGAGGTGAAGCCTTCAGGGAAGACCTCATACAACAGTTTGCATGTTTTCCATGACGATATGGACCACAAGGTTTTCTTCTTTTATATGGTAGGAGTAGGTTTAAAAGCTGCATGGAAGAAGGCTTTAATAATATTTTTAATAATTTTCTTCTGCTCTCAGCTTTCCTACTTCATTTCTAAGCTCTGGATGGTTACACCAGTCTGTCGGGCACTCCAGCCCCTCCATCTGAGCTAAGCTAATGCAAAACAAAGGGGAGAACACAGCAAACCCCTTGGGTGTTACCAGGAACTTGGTTCTTTGAGTTCCTTTGGAACAGGGGTGATTTTTAGGTATACAAACAAGGTAAAAAAAGTTAAACCCTAATAGTCCTGTTGAAATCTGAGCAGAGTAGGGCTTGTGGCAATCTCGTGTGTGCTCCTTTTGAGGAGGTAGACTCTTTGAAGAGCTCAGGAGAAGTTTCCATCAGCTCTGGGCATGAGATTGGAGGAGGGCTGGAGACCTCCATCCAAGCAGCAGGAACCTGACAAACACGAGCAATAGAGAGGCACTTTCATACTTCCCTGCCCAGTCTAAGTCTCACTGAGGAAGAGATGCCTTGGCCAAGCATCGAGTTCATGGGGATGTCAGAAAAGAAAGGAGTTTGCTTGAAAAAGAATGAAACCCCTCAGCAAAAGCTGCCGGGTGGATTTTGGAAAACAGACCTTCTTTTGCAGAAATCTCGCCCCTATGATGCTTTTACACATTTAAACTGTGAATAATGCAGATTTCCCCCTGCATCCAGCTTCCTTGGGCCCCAGACATACTTTTGCTCGAAGAATCTGTTACTATTTTTATCAAAGAAGGGCCTGTTTCTCATACAGGAATGCAAGGAAAAAAGGTAGCAAGGACTGTGAGTCCCTCATCTGATTCCGTCTCACCGTTTGCACTACCACTGCCCTCAGAGAAAGTTGGATGAAGGATTCAGAAGTGAAACAGGTTTCTTGTGCCACCGGGTACCGGCCCTGCAATCACAGGCATCATCCTTATGAGTCCCAAACAAACCCATCGCCATTCAGAAATGTTTCGGGAGGTCTGTGAACTTGCTCTGATTTCCAGACTCAGTTTTAAGCAGTTTGTCCCACTTGTTCTCCTGCCAAAGTAGTCCATTAACCTAAACATCACTCAAATCTTGCCTGGATTTAATTTTCCTTTGTTGCTCCCTGAGACCATCAGGTGCCACAAATTTTGCTGAATGTTCACCCCTTTTTGGCTAAACTGGCCCCGAGCATTGGATTTGCAGGAGAAGTTCTTCACGAATGCAAAGCCAGGCCAGAGTCACTGTTGGCATTCCTAAAAAGCCAAGTTCTTCCTTTCAAATCAGTTTATTCCAGCTTCTTATGGATTAGCTGGAGCTGATAAACTTGGCATTACGAGTCACTCGTGGGCATTACCCCTTCTCCTGTCAGTCCTGGCCAAATCACAAGAGATCTGCAAAGATTTGAGGAGATCTGGTTGCAATTTTTGCCTGTCTCCTGCCAGCTCTTCTTGCCAGTTTGACCACTTGCCTGGTCATTCTCTGAGATGAGCGAGTCAACTGGGCAGAAAAATAATGAATATAATATCCCAAGCCAGTCCCAGTGTGGACTCCCTGCCCTGATCCAAACCAGACCCTTGGATCTCAAGAGTTTGGATCATGAAGTGCACTAAAATGCGATATAGAGGTTGTAACCGTCCTCAAAAGTCCCTCTGTGCTTGCGTGTCCTGATGTTCAGAGAACTCTGGATGTTTCCATCACCCCAGTGTGCGACACTCCTTCCACCCTGCTTGTCCATCGGTGGCAGAAGAAACCCAGATGAACACCTTCCAGCAGAGGCGCAACTTTTAATCAGCTCAGAGAAGACCAGAGGGGAACTGTGCTCTTGCAAACAATGGCTTTTGTCCAGTGGGATCATTATGGGATGGAGGACACCACGGGAGGTGTTGAAGAAGTGATGCAAGAGGATCTCTTTAATTCTTCCCATCTCTGAGTATCCTCAGCCTCCGGCCGTGATGAATCCATAGGGACGGTCCAGCCTTATTTTGACCACGGTTTCCAGGATGATGTCTCTGTCCAGGAATGATTTACGGTGGTGCTTGCAGCAGAAGAGTGATTAGATCAGCCCTTGTCTATTTGTTGTGGAGAAAGGCTTGCTTTACAAGAAAGTAAACTCAAGCAATTAACTGAGGAATTAAGATTTAGCGCACGCTACGAGCAGCAGGCATGTATAACGGAGACAGCTGTTAAATTTAGTATGTGACAAAGTCATGCGAAGACTAACTGGATTACTTGCATTTATTTGGGAATACTTATGTATTTTATTATGCAACGTATAGATCATCATAATTCTGCTTTTCACTCCGACGGCGCCTCTCCTCCAAGCATCTTAGAGAGCATTACAAACAATTAAGCCTGCCTGCGCCTCTACGCTGCGCTCAACATTATATCCGCTTTGTGGGTATTGAGTATATTTCATATTGGAGATGGCTTAATTAATGTGATTGATTTTTAACTCTTTCTGGGCCAAAGGCCCCGATTGCTGAATTTTCCTCAGCTGATCCCAGAGTCCACAGGGGTGGACTAGTTCAGAAATTGCTGGAGTGAGTTTTCCAGGGAGGAAATCCATCCCCTAAGGATGGTAATTTTGACCCATTTTGGTGGAGGTGATGGATGTTGGCGAGGGGAGCGTGGCTTGGGTGGTGGCTTCACATATTCCTTTCGAGTGTAGCCTTCTGCTCTGCAGATGCTTTCATGTGTCCCCCAGGACCCTTGGAAGTAGCACAAGCTGCTTTTCAGCCCTTCCAGCCTCCTTCCTTGGCAGGAAGTTACAGATAACTGCCTCCAGTTGCATCTCCAGGGAGGAGTTTAGGGAGGCAGAGTGTAATCCTTCCTGCTGAGTTTGGTCCAGACGCTATCAGACGTTATTAATCCTTTGTATCAGGCCAGTGGGGACTGGCAGACGGCTCTATAAATGTGCTGCGGTATGGGAGGGACAGTCCCTTCCCCGAATAGTTTTCAGTCCAAGGACGTGGTAGAGGGACAGATGGATGGAGGATCTTTGGGAGCTGATGTCCAGGCCACTGAGAAGCTCTTATGGAAGATGCCAACCATTTAAACAACCTCAGAGAGTCAGAATCTTAATTTTAAGCCTTAAGTGGCTCTGCCCTTGGCACTGGGGTCATTGTGCTGCCCCAGCCTCTTGCACCGACCATGACAGAGTAGTTTTCACTTCCTCTCCCAGCAGTTTGTGAGAGCTCCTGCTTGAAGTATCCCTGCTCCTCCTAAAAGAGCTGAACTGGGATATCTGCCAGATGATGGGGCTTTAATATGCTTGCCTACCCCTCCAACCCTGCATGAGTGCTGAGCAGAGTGAGCACTGGACACAGGGCAGGTAAAAACCAATTTAAAACCAATGTCTGGTGTCACCACTCAAGGAGGACCTGTGGAACCTACAACAGCATCACCACATCGCCTTCAATAGCTCCAGGAGGGCAGGTTGTATCCACTCCCTTGGCTACTCCAAAGCAGCCGATTTATGTAATTAAAGCACTTATTAGAGCAAAGACAACTTGTCATCACTTAAAAACAAGTGACAGGTTGGCTCTGGGAGCAGGGACAAGGCGTCTCGCCTGGGCTCAGAGAGGTGATGGCACACAGATGCACGCACACGCAGTTTTGTATTCCTGGTTTGTGCCGCACAATGCAATGCCAGGCACATTACTAGCCCTATTTTCCATTTATAGGAGCCTGTCAGAAATGGCACTCCTCTCCAAGCAGATGTCGAAAAATTAGAGGGAATTCAGAGAGTGGCAGAAAAAAAAATGATTAAAGGAGATGGAGGGACTGATTTTGGAGGGAAAAGAAATCAGCTGAGCTATTTATAATGCTGCTTGCACCAGGATGGGCAGGAACAGGCTTTTCTTCTAAAGTGCCTCCGTAGCTGAAGGGAAGGGGCAAACCAACCTCCAAAGGCTGAGTTGATGCTCTCAGGAGCACCGCAGAGCGGCTCGATAAGAGAGTATAAATCCTGAATGATGGGATGAAACACCATCAAACACAAGTGTCCGAGGAATCACCAGTAATGAGTGAGCACAGGGGACAGTCGCAGTGAATAAAAATTCCCCAATGAAAGCGCGTTAAGGAGTGTTAGAGGCAGCACCGATGGCAACCCCCTGCTCCTATGCTGGAGACAAACCACGCTTGCATTTACATCCAGAGTTTTGTGCAAAATGTGTGCTGGCAGGGGTGGAAATCTTCACTTTTTCATCCAAAAGCAAATGGGTTTGGTTAACCCCCCCACCCCCCCAACTTTAGGTTCAGACCCTCAGCACCAGACGCTTGCAGGAGACGCACACAGAGGTTGCTGCGGCCGCCTGGGGTGCACCACAGGGGGATTCACAACTGGGGGGTTAACCTGCTCCACGGTGATGCATCCTGGGGGAACAAAGCATCCTGTCCTTCTTTCCAAGTTGCCTGGGTGATTTGCAGGCTGAGCAGCAGTTCATGAACATGTTATCAATGTATCATCACCTGTTCCCCAACAAGTCCCAGCTCCCAGTGGCAGCCTCTCCATCACAGCCAAAGTGGGTCAGGGCAAAGGGTTTTCATGGGGACAATTTGTGTTTCTCTGTGCCTTGGTCTGCACGCAGAAGATGCCTAACACGGTCCTTGTCTCTCTGGTTGCCTTGCAGGACCTCGCACTCCAGGGCCAAGGCGGAGGCAGCTGTGACGGCGGCACAGAAAGCTCAGGAGGAAGCGCGGATCGCCAGGATCACTGCCAAAGAGTTTTCGCCTTCCTTCCAGCACAGGGAAAATGGTCAGTGCGTGCCACCGTACCAGGCAGATGTGGCTTTCACTCCGTGCCACTCTCTGCCCTGCTGAGACCCAAAATGAGCCCTGCGCAGAGGCTCGGTCTGTGCCCACAGTTCCCAGTCCTCACCAGGACCCTTGGGGTGAGAAACCACCCCATAACAGCAGCTGTCAGAGGATTTAGCACAAGGCTTTCAACATTCAACGCTTCCACCCCGTGCAGTCTTGTTATTACAGAGATCTCCTCTTTTCACAGCAAAACAACCCCAACTATGAATTTTTTAATTCGTAGTCCTCGCTGGTCGCACAGAAAAAGCCCAACAAAAGCTCCAAAAGCAAAATGCAAATACAAATGATCCCAGAGGTGGTCACTGATTTACCACCATGCCTTAAAAGGTTCATGATTCCTTTTGGGTGCTTGGGCTTGCAGCACACTGATCCTTCACTGGGGTGTGCAAATCAGCCGCATGTGCGTGCAAAGGTGTCGAGGAAATGGACATTGGAAATTTGCCCAGTGGCTTCTCCTTTCTTCATTGTCTTCAGCATTTCTTCTCAATTTGTCCAAGTTTGTGCTTGTTGACAAGAGGCTGAGGCTCAGCAAAGGCTCAGGGAGGAAAAAGCCACAGTGGAGCTGCTGTCAGGCAGAGGTCTGCAATGGGCCAGCACACGGGGAGGATTTGCTCCGTGAAGGCTGCACCTATCCAGGAGTGAAAGGGGCTGCTATGAGTGGGAGTGGAAAGCTCCAAGTCCCCACAGCAATAATTAACATAGTAATTAATATATGTGAATGGCTTTATTCAAAAGTTTTCCTGCACTGAACCCTCATTAGGAGGCGTCTATCATTATTTTCTCCCCCTTGCAGCTCTCTAACTGAAGATTACTCATTCGGCTTAATTGCTCCAGGGGTTGGTGCTGGTGACTCATGGAGCGGTGCTGTTCCCGGAGGCCAAGGGATAAGGATCCTTGGATCTTTTGGACCAGCCAGCCTATGCACAAGTCCTCATTTAACCGTGGCACAGAGGCTGTGGAGGCGGCTGGGGGCATCCCTTGGCTCAGCAGCGATGAGCCAGACAGGGTTTGAGGTCTGGCTCAAGCCATGAACCTACCTAAGCCGGGGTGGTGTGTGTAGCAAACCTCCATCCGAGACACGGCCAGGTGTGGATGGGCATTTCGAGGGGCAGAGCACACAAAGCCCCTCACAGCCAAGCTCTGTGCAGCTCTCTGCTCGCTGGAAGAAGGCGCAGCCATATTCAAACACCCCTCACCATTTCTCCTCCTGGAGAGTTATGATTTTTATATTGGAGATCTGAGCTTTTCGCAGGGCTGCATGGTCCCAGGGGCTTCTTCAACCCTGAGATATTCCTCATCTCCATTTCCTCTCGCCAAGAGACTTTGCTGTTTCAAATCACCTCTTGGAAAGCTATTTTTAGGCAATACATATTTTACTAGCTTCTAGATGGGGATGTAGTGCTTGGGTTGTGTTGGGGCTTATCTAGTGCTCACGTCTGGGTGGGTTGTGTGTGAGTGAAGGGAGGGGAAGGAGTTTCCACTTAGAGCACATTAAAAAACAAACACGGTCCAAGATGTGTTGGGAAACCTGGCAGCAGCCGCAGACCAAGTCAGGCAGATAATAGCTGTGAGAGGCCACACCGCCCCACAGACCCCGTAACCCCATGCTGCGAACAGCTCAGGGGAGCGACAGTAGGGACGAGGGGGAGCTGTTGCCACACTGCACAGCATCGCAGGGGTCATACATGTACCTCTTGCACAGTGCTGCAGGCACTGCGTGCCACCCCTCTTGCACAGCATCCTGTGTGCTGGATGTGCTCACCTTGTACAGCATTGTAGGTGCTGGGTGTGCTCTCCTTGCACAGCACTGTAGGTGCTGGGTGTGCTCTCCTTGCACAGCATTGTAGGTGCAGGATGTGCTCTCCTTGCACAGCATCCTGAGTACTGGATGTGCTCTCCTTGCACAGCATTGTAGGTGCTGGATGTGCCCACTTTGCATGGTGTTGAGGGTGCTGTGTGCCACCCACCTTCACAGTATCACAGGAGGTTCCCTAACCCACCTCACTGTCCCCCCCCAGGCACCCTAGCCCAGAGCATCCCCGCCGTGCAGCTGGTATTTGAACACACACAGACTTCAGGCCGACAGGAAAAAATGAAAAATACTGCTGCTCAGTATACTCTGCATCATCCTCTCCCCTGTGGTTTCCCATCTCTGTCTGCTGGGAGGATCTTCCACATTCCCATCGTACTCACTACAGTTGTGCCTCCCCTCTTCCCGGCTCTGCCAGACACCCCTGACCTTGCCTGCCAGCGGGGTCAGCCTACGGGCTGGGTGGTGCCGGTGAAGTGACACCCTCAAGGTGATGGCAGCACGTTGGTGTCACAGGCAGGACCTTGGCACCGCTTCCAAATGCCGTACAGGGGTCCTCAGGGGCACCACAGCACCCGGGGGCACACGCTTAGCTTTGAAGACGCTGCGGCCAGGCACAGCTGCCTAAATCCTGCTGGAAAACCAAATTTGGTGCTCTGCATCCTCCTTCTCACAACCGTTCTTCCAGGAACATCACGTGCTCCACAACTAATTTTATCTCAGAATAATTGTTGCTCATCCTCGGGTGTTGAAAGCCAGCAAGACGGCACCGTGCACCTGTCGAGTTCCTCCGCAAGGAAACACCTGCATCATCCGGGGCTGGATGATCCGGGGCATTGTCCCATGCTCATCCACAAGTCCTAGTCAGGGGCTGAAAAACTCAGGGAATTAACCCATGGAGAGGCAGAATTACCACTGCTCATTGCGGGTCTGAGTAGGAAAGATTTAGGTGAGACGGTGCTTAATAATGTTGTTGCTGGTGTGGGTGTCTGGCGTGAGGATGCTGGAGCATCGTTGGGCTTTGTAGCCTCCATCGTTGGTGTTGGGGGTCTAGGGAAGACTCGGGTTGGAGCTAAGGCGCAGGAGCAGTGGGTGTAGCAAGACTGAAGCTGGCTTTGCCGTTGAAGATAGGGGATGTGGAGCTGGTGGGAAGCTTTCAAGTCCCTGCACCTCCAGCCTGAGACAAACAGGGTCTTAGATGAGCCCGTTTTAATAGATGCCTTTACAGCTTTCTCATACAAAGCCGTTTATTCCCTCGCTGCCTCTGTTTCCCACCTGTGACACGGGAAGGTGGCTGAAATGGAAACATCTCAACAGATACAAAATTAGTCTGTATTTTTCCCTGGTTATTCTGCTTGTAAACAGAGGGGGTGAACTCTACCTCCCTTCTTCACCACAATTTCCCACCGGTATGAGGATGGCTTGAGGGTCCCAGATAAATCCCAGGAGACTGAGTCTGTTGTAGACAAACAGGGATGCAGGGAAAGCACTAAAACTTAACTATTTCGGTATTGTCCCAAAACACAGACAGAATTTTCTGTGGCAGATAATACCAAAAAAAATTGACAGTTATTAGCAGACTGATTTCCCATTGAGAAACTGCTTCTGTAGGAAATTTCCAAGCAGCCTTGTTACTCTTTAGCTCCCCTGCAAATGCTTCAATGGGAACATCCATCCCCATACTCCTCACATCCCCTGCATATATCCAGTCCACACCATAGTGGGATGTGGGGATGGTTGCGGGTAAAGGCACGTCCCAGTGGCAGCGGCTTCCCAAGAAGATGCGATAGAGAAAATTACTTAGCAGAAGTGAAGAGATTACAGCAGGCGCTTCAGAGCATTTATTTTTAAACCATGGTAAGAAATTGAGTTCTTCCTTTTAGAGACTCATTTCTTGTCTAGCCATAGCAATTGCAATTAGATGCATTTCAGGGGCATTAGGCAGTTAATATATTTATCAAATTATTCACGTAATTTAGCATGCCTTTAGCTGGGAACAACTATGCCTTGGGAGGGTAAAATGAGAATTAACCACTATTAGCTTGTACCCCCCCGCTTGAAATAATTTGGTGGTTCGTCAATGATTAATAAGTTGCAGTTCTTTCTAATTGTCTGGAGAAGCAACATGTTTCCTGCCTGCTGGTCACTGCCAGCAGAAGATGCTCAGCTGCTCCTGAAGCCCCTGTCCCCAGGGAGATGCTGTCTGGGGTGTGCTCTGGGCTCAAAGGGAATGAAGTGCCCTCAGCACGATGGAATAAGGATGATGGTTTACATTGTACTCGTGTAGCCCTGAACGTGCTTACCTTGCTCCTGCCGAAGCATGAGGCACAACCGCTCCTGTGCTCTCCATCACGTCCAGCATGGGGATGGGCTGAGAGGGGAAATGCCTGTTCTTTCCTTGTCTGTATGGCGCAGGAAAGCTGTTCAATATATGGATTGAGGAGATTTTTTTTCTTAATGAGAGGTTTGACCATCTTCCCGGATGGGACCATCTCCCTGTGACAGCTTTGAGGTGAGATTCTCGTTCCAAAACAACGCAGCTGCCCATGTGTTTCCTGCCCAGGGAGCGGCGTGAAGGCTGCCAGTAATGAGCTGGGCATGGGGTGATGCCAGCGGTGCCCGGCACACATGAGCACAGAGCACGGGGTGAGCCATGGGCTGTCACTCGCTGCCTCTCAGATTTCCCTTCTCATCCCCCTCTGGGCATGAACCTAGATTTGGAGCTGATGGAAAAAGGTTGTTAGCTGAATTCCCCCTAAAAACATCACTGGGCAGGGACATAACCCTGTTAGCAGGGTTAGAGTGCGCAGCACAGGGATGGTGCTGTGGAGCAACGCAGGCTGCTTGTGAGCAGAGCTGCAGGTCACTGCAACCCAGCGGAGAAAGTGGGGCTGTCGGCCAAGCACCCGCTCTTCTGCCTGTGCAGCGCTCCGGCAGCTCTGCATCATAAGCAGCTTCCCTACTTCATGGGGCTGCAAAACTATTGCAAATCCTTTTACTTGGGATACATCCACAGGGTCCTCCGTACACGTCCCCAAGCGAGCAGGGTGCCTGCTGGCAAGCAGGGGAGGTGAGAACTGCGGGTGCTAAAGGAGCATCCGCTGTGGAGTGTGCTTGAATCTGCTGGAAATGAGAGTCACAGCGGTGCCAGGTGTTTCCTAAAAGGGTTGGTAGCCCTTGGGTTTACAGCAGTGAAGAAACACAACCTTAGTGCAGAATGCCGCTGTCTTGACAACGCTGGCAGCTGATGCCAAACCATCTCCCGTGCTGGGCTGCAGCCGCTCACACTACTCTGCTCCGCGAATGATGGGGCTGGTGGCAGGGCTGGTGTAAAACCAACCCTGCCTTTTCTCTTGGTCTAGCAGTAGAAGCTGTTTATTGTGCTACGCTGCTGCTGTCCTGATCTTGCCCCGTGGTTCCCCTGCCGTGCAGTGCTTGGCTCTGTTCTTTGACATGAAAAACCTGGTGGGTGCCCACAGAATAGAAATAATCCTGATGCATTTCTCTCTCCCTCTCTTCTCTTTTAACGACTACACAAAAAGGGCTTGAATGCCAGAGACCGAAGCACCAGAACTCGAGTGATGACATTGAGGTCCTCTCCACTGGGACACCTCTCCAACAAGAGAGCCCCGAGCTGTACCGCAAAGGGACCACCCCATCCGACCTGACTCCCGATGACAGCCCGCTGCAGAGCTTCCCTGCCAGTCCCTCCTCCACACCGCCCCTGGGTCCTTCCTGCAGGAACAAGAGCGCTCACTTCTCCAGGCAGGTCTCGGTGGATGAAGAGAGGGGTGGGGAGATCCAGATGTTGCTGGAGGGACGTGGCGGGGATTACTTGCGACCCAACAGCTGGAGCGAAGAGAAGGTCGGTGGGACTCGCGGCGTGAGAAGCGGGACACTGCGCAGCGGTCAGCTGGGGTCAGCGTCTGTCCCTGAAGACTACAGAGGTCGGAGTGGAGGACACAAACACTCGGCCTCCAACCACAAGCAAAGAGAGAGGTGGACAGATTCCCCAGCCACGGTTTCATGGACTTCCCACCACAGGTCCCACAACCACAGCTCAGGGAGCTCCAAACTGCTTGAGCTAGATGAGGAGAAGATGAGCAATTATGAGATGGAGATGAAGCCCCTCATGAGGATGGATTCTTATATGCAAGAGATTCACACCCAAAAAAGACACTATAGCAAAGGAGGACCCTGCAGGAGCATGGCTGACGACCACCGTGGGGAAGACCGGGGCTTCGGGGTTCAGAGACTGAGGTCTAAGTCCCAGAACAAAGAGAATTTCAGGCCAGCTTCCTCTGCCGAGCCTACGGTGCAGAAACTGGAAAACCTGAGATTCGGGGACAAAGCTGAACCTCGGCTACTAAGGTGGGACTTAACCTTCTCCCCGCCACAGAAATCCTTACCTGTTGCACTAGAATCTGAAGAAGACAATGGGGATGCGCTGAAATCCAGTACGGTAAGTAGGCAAAATTGTGTGTTGAAATCTGGCTGAAAAACCTGGCGCAGAGCTGTTGTGGTACTGCAGCAGAGCGGAAAGGGAGGTTGCTCTGCTGGCAAAGCTGACCTCCAAATTACTGTGGGTTTATGCCTTGAATACCCCCTCCTTCCTTCTCCCATCTTGCATGATAGTGTCTGCTGGAAGTTGGTGGGGAGGTTTCTCCACAGATTGTCTTGGTGGGAACAGCAGGTCTTTCACTGGAGGATGTGAGCAGCAAGTTTCAGTTTGTTTTGCAACCCAGCCCCAGGGCCAGCAATAAAACCACATTTTTGCTCGGATTTTGAGCATTCACCTGTTGGAAAATCTATAGAGTAGGAAAGGTATTGGTGATGTTTGTTTGTGGTTGGGTTATGGCAAAGGAACTTCATGCTGGTCCAAGAGCATGGCGTGACTCTGTTGCCACATCAGTGCTTAAATCCTCGTATCTGAGCATTGTGTCACCCTGCGGTGGCTCTGTCACTCTTCTGCTCTGTGATGGCACTGCCTGTTGAAGCAGTGGACTTAGCTCCACATTATGCCGGAGGTCTAACCCAGGTGGGAAGAGATGGATGGTCGTGGAGCAGGTGACATTGCAAGGGGGACACATTCCTGAGCTGGATGCCGCTCAGGTTTTCCCCGACTGGTCTGCACGATGTGATACAGCTCAGGGTTGAGTTTTTTGCTGTGTGGCTGCGTTTGAGTGAGGAGGTGGTAGAAGCACCCTCCGGGGAATGTAATGCAAAAGGGTCTCGGCAAACCGAGGGTGAGAGGATGCCATCCAGGAAGGATACCCAAGCAGGGAAAGCAGTGGGCAAGTACAGCAAGCGTGGTGGGCTAGCCAGGAGCTTAGCAGGTCAGAGTGATCTAGCAGACAACAGCCAAACATTGGTCAGTACTGCTGCGAAGAGCATAGCTTGTGGGACTGGGAGGATAACACCTTGTGAGCCATCCAGGCCTGGGCTCCTCATTTTGGGAGAGACAAGGACACTCGGGCATGAACAGCCAGCTGCTGGGAAGAGCTGGAAGTATTCAGGCTAGAGAAGACAGAGTGATCTTCAAACGCATAAAACTGTTGCTGCAAAGTGGAAGGGAATAATCTGTTCTCAATGAGCAGAATTAATGGGATTAAATTCAAGCACTGGAGGCAGTGGTTAGCCATTAGTCATCACCAGTGAGTTGAGGGCTGGAATAAATCGCCTGGAGAGGCCATGGTGGCTGGGAGGGAAGAAGTGGTCTAAGACCTGCTTGGACACCTGAGCTCACATATAGCTTGGATAGAGCTGAACCTGCCTTGGGAGAAGGCTGAGCTATTGGCTTTTCAAGTTCTTTTCTGCCCTGGTTTTTGATCATTCCTTCACTTACCATTGAGAGCAGCTTCCTCACTTACTCTCCCCATTGGTTTGCCGTTGCTAGGAGAGGTGATGGAGAGGTCTGATGGGAGCAGTGGGGAAACAGTGCTGCTCCGGATTCTCCCTTGTTGAGTCAGCACCAAACACAGGGCAGGGCTGGAGGGGTTCCCACGCTGCTGGATGTCCCACAGCCCAGGGCAGACCTGTACAGGAGAAACAGAAAATCTGTAACTCTCAGGTCATGACATTTCAGGCTCTGGCAGAAGAAAGGAGTTAAATCACCCTGTCAGGGTAGCAGAAGGTGATGCTAAGTTGTTGGGAAGGCAGGGATCATGAAGCTGAAATGGCATTTGTCAATCATGCCAAAGGTTTGGGCTCGAGGCATCATGGTCTGTAATGTATGATCACTGTTGCCATACCTACAGCATCCCCGCTCCTCCAGCCGCCTGCCGACAGCTCTGCCAGCAGAGCAAAGGTATCGGCACCTGGAGCCAAAGGATGAGCCTGGATGGGTGCGAGAGAGGAGGGAGCAGTGAGATCTGCAGCCTGAGATGCGGGCAGGGCAAAACTACAGATCTGCCACAGTTTTCCTGCTGTGGCTGTGGATAAATCACCCACACACACAGCCGCGTAGCTTTCTGCCTTTCTATTCATCTTGCAAGCTTCAGCGCAGGCTCAAAAGCACCCACATGGCACTTAAGAAGAGCTGAAGACAGTGTGTTTGCTGGTGGACTGCACCATAGGACACATCTTGCCAGTCCAGAAAACAAAAGAGAGCTCCAAGTGAAGCCAGCCCTGAGGACACAGCACTGAGCAAAGGAGTGGGTGCCGAGTCCAGGCCAGGCTGTCTCTCCCTGCTGGTGTAGATGCCTGTGAAGCACTGGAGACATGACAGGCAGCATTAGGAGCCTGACAGGCTTTCTAAGGGGAAAAGCAGCAGCAGTAATTGCACAGACATCAACCCTGTTGAAGTCTGTGGGACTTGCAGATGGTCCAGCACCTTTGATAACGTTACCTCACGTTGTGGCAGGGAGCTGGGAGAGAGAGAGAGGTTCAGAGGAGGAATGAAACCATCATTTCTCCTTGCTGAGAGCCAGGTGTTCGTTGAGGAGATTGCTGGTCCCAGTGCCTCTCCTCATCCAGCCCAAGTTAGACACGCTGCTGAGGCTCCCACCTCGCAGGCAGACCCCAGTCTGCACCCTGGAGCCGTCATACACAAACCTCCTGCCTGGAGAGGAGGCTTTGAGCTGCAGCGCTGGAGGTAAATAACCACTAATGCACCATAACATTAATAGCTATTTCAAATGAATCCCGGGCACAAATGAAGGGACACAGCCTGCATGGAAAGGCACACACACAAAAAAAAGCCATTAGGATGCACATCATACTTAAAGTGCTGTAGCTGTGAAGCAGCATGTTCAGTTTTCTCACATTCATAACCGAGGGTGGAACAGATGGCGAAGGTTTGGGAGGAAGCTAATGTAATACAGAGGAAGAGATAATATGTGGATTTAAATAACCTACAATGCCAGCAACAATTTGTTCTAGCAAGAACTGCACCATGCTAGCAGGGTTTTGTTCCTTGAGGCCTGGCAGAGAGGGGGATCTTCGGACAGGAGCAGAGGAGGGAGAGGAATGGGAGGTGCAGTGATTTGTCTTCCAACCTCCTGCCTAATGTTGTGACCTTGCCTGCACCTGCCATCAAGGGGCTCAAAGCATTTCAAACTCCAGTGAGTGTAGTAAGTCCCTGAGGAAGAGGAGGGGAAGGCTAAGGGGGAAGGATTTATCCCACCGTCCCCACATCCACCTCCCTCTGTGTCCATTCAGTGACGCGGGGCACACACATGCTTAGTCCTGAAAAAAACCCCTCTGCATCCTGCTCACGCTCCAGATCTTTTAATGCAAAATTAAGGCTCCCCAACTTCCCCAAAGCCCCATTCTCCTGAGAGCCTGAAATACCCCTCCTCTTCTGACTCCCAGCAGCTCGCCTCCAGCGTGCAAGCAAACCGCAGCTCCAGGGAAGGGCTGGCTGTGTGCACGCGTGTGCGTGCGTGCGTGCGTGCCCACGCCGCTTCAGCTTGCATGACAGCCTGCTTCCCTGTGATCCACAGCGCTGCCATCTGTGAAGCTGCTCACTGAAAAGGGCATTTCTCATCTCCCAGACAGCTGGGCTGTTTCAGGAAGGTGCCTGCCAATGAACGGGAAGGATGCTCTTAGCTGAGGAGGGCTATTTTTGCCCTACCTGGAGTATCCCTGAATAGAACTGAGGTCACAGTCACAGGTTAGCTTGTTTTAAAAATAATCTGCCATAAACCAGCTCTACACACGCCATCAATGAGCCTGGGGGCTGGCTCTGCATTGGAGTGCCACCTCCAGCTTCCAGAGCAAGCACACCTCTGGCAGTGCGTGTGGGAACAGGATAGGGATGCGGGTCTTGCAAAAATAGTGTGAAAATTATCACTTCTCTCCCCGTGCCTCTTGATGTCTGTCTAAGAAATGAGGCTGGAATGGCCGGGAGGGCGTCCCTTGGTGTCCAGCGTCTTGCAACACGTGCTCAAGTCAGGGTGCAGACCTCTATAGAGGAGTCAGATGTATAGGTTGCTACATGAGCTGTAGGATCTTTCTTCTTGGTGGTTTTTCACCAGGCCCTTAAAAAGAGGCTCCCAGAACCCTCCTTCGTTGGGGCTGCACATTAGTAACTGAAAATTGTTCTGACAAAGGTCATTTCCTGAGGCCACTCCTCAATAACACTGATGATATACAGCGCTGCTTGGTGTTTACTATCAGGGGACTTCGGGGTTTCCGGGTCATCTATGGTGCTATGGTCATACAAATGCTTTCGAATTACATTTAAAGGCACCTGATCTTTCTGTGTCTTTGTGTGCACTGACCCCTGCGCACACAGAACAAATTCACATCCATTGTCATCATTCAGGTGGATGAAAACAGAAACCAACACACCGGCACCGGTGTCAGTGTTGTCTGACTAAGGGACTTATATGAACACCACCATCCTTTCTGGCCTTAAAGGCCCGCGAGTCACAAAGCTCAAACCCGTGCCTGAGTGCTTCACAGGTTTCTAGAGCCTTTGAGAAGATCTAAAATGGGAAAGGAAAAAAAGGAATTGTTGAGACACTGGAAAAGGAAAGAGGTTTTCTAAAATGCCAGCAACCCTTTCATCTACCAACACAAAACACATCACATTTTTAGGGCTAGGGAAAAAAAAAAAGAATATATCTCCTTTTCTGCAGGTGCTGAACATCTGCAGCTTCTAAAAGGGAAAAGAAGTGTTTCAGGCACAGAGGTCCTCAGCATGCCTGCGAGAAGGGCCAGTGTTCAGGCACGAACAGAGCCTGATTCATCTGCCTGTCCTCATTTAGCAGGAGCAATCACGGGTATTTAGATGAAGACTTCTAGGGACACGCTGTGGTCTTACTAAAGGCCCCCTGGACATGTGAGTAGGCTTGAGACTTGGCCCTTTAAAATCCTCCTGCCTCATCTCACCGAGAAAGCCCGATGGTAGAGCAGAAGCCAAAAAAAACCCCACCCCAGCCACCCCTGACATTTTCTTCTGTTGTCACATGCTGTCAGATAGAGTCTCAGTGGTCTCAGCTGTTTGCTAACGGTTCTGCTGCTTATTGCAAACAAACCAGGGGAAACAGTTGAAGCAAATGGAGTTTTCAAGGCATCTGCTGGGTTAGGAATCTCCGAGAGACCCCTTTGTCGCCTCCAGGTACCTACCGGGATTCCAGCAGCTGCAGCATCTTCCTCACTCGCTTTCTGCGCGAGGAGTGTACTTTCCATCAAGATATTCTGAGCAGGTTTTGCTGTCGCTGGGGAAAGTGAGGAGGAGGCAGCCAATCTGCAACCAGCACAGGGCTCTGCCGGAGCGCACGGTGCAGCCGAAGCTGGGGCTGAGGGAGGGGGCTCAGGAAGGGGGCTCAGCCCAGACTTTGATGAAGCAAGGTTGGGGGCACAAAGCCTAGCAACTTGCCCCAGAAATCTCAGCTGATGCGGGCAGTGGATGCTCCTTTTTCCAACAGCTGTGGGGTTATTCTTGAAGGGATTGACCTTGGGGTGGAGCGTTTTCTTCAAAACAATTGGGCACCTTGATCCCTAAAGGGTGGTAAAATGAGATCAAAATAACAGCCGGCTGCTGCCTCTGTCCTGAGTGAGCACCCACTGTTTGAATTGTGAAGCTTCAGCTGCATCTCAGACCAGGCTCGAGGCTGTGCCCAATGGTGCTCCCATCTCTCTGCCTTTGGACCGGTTCACTGGGAAACCGACCTGGGGAATTTTTGTGCTTAGCCTCCTTGGGACTAAACCCTGTGGCTTACCCCTGTGTTCTTCTCACTTTTCCTGCTTCAGGTTTTTCCATTTCATTTTTTCCCCCCATCGGGAGCCTTCTCCGGGTCTCCTCACACAGGCATGGCTGGTGAGGGGCTGGAGAACAAGTCTTATGAGGAGCGGCTGAGAGAGCTGCGGTTGTTTAGCCTGGAGAAGAGGAGGATGAGGGGAGACCTTATTGCTCTCTACAACTGCCTGAAAGGAGGTTGTGGAGAGGAGGGAGCTGAGCTCTTCTCCCAAGTGACAGGGGACAGGACAAGAGGGAATGGCTGAAGCTCCGCCAGGGAAGGTTCAGG
Organism: Cuculus canorus; assembly: GCF_017976375.1. Taxonomy (NCBI): domain Eukaryota; kingdom Metazoa; phylum Chordata; class Aves; order Cuculiformes; family Cuculidae; genus Cuculus; species Cuculus canorus. The sequence continues at coordinate 6,098,215 of NC_071413.1, read as the reverse complement.
TTGGATATCAGAAAAAAATTCTTCACAGAAAGAGTCATTGGGCACTGGAACAGCTGCCCAGGGAGGTGATCGAGTCGCCTTCCCTGGAGGTGTTTAAGGAACGGGTGGATGAAATGCTTAGGGACATGGTTTAGGGAGCGTTAGGAATGGTTGGACTCAATGATCCAGTGGGTCCTTTCCAACCTGGTGATTCTATGATTCTGTGATTCTGTTTCCCTTATATCCCTCATCCCAAATAAACAGGTTCAAACACCAGTCCCGAGTGGCCGTGGAAGGGACACACGTCCGTACAAGTATAAGCTATAATTACATAGGGATAAGGAGGAAGATCAATCGTGCAGACACCCGCTTGCCGCCAGGTGCGCCAGGTCTGAGCCGGCACGTGCAGAAAGCAAACAAACGGCTTGGGCGTTGTTTCATTTTAGAACAAGTAATAATCCCAAACTGTTTTTCTCTAATCTTTTTCATGTATAGACGTTGCAGGCATTACTTGTAACAACATGAGGTAAATAATGTTCAGAGAGAAACGTGATGTTTAACTTGATAGGGTCCTTTTAAAACCCGTTTAATCTCAGGGGCCCTTTGATGTGCCTGAAGAGCTCACCTTGCTGACTTTGCTCCTGTCATCCTGGGTTCATTTTAAGGTTCGGAGCCCAACCCCACTCCTTCTTCTTCTAGCTTTGAAAAAGTTGGGGTCAAATGCCAGCTTTTGACTGCACGAGAACCACAAATCTTTAAAACATACATACAGCTCCAAGCATAGAGCTCCCCCATAACGGGAGGACTGAACCAGATGTGACAAAACAGTTCATTACAAGACACCATCTTGGGATAAATCCCTGTGTTCACTTCAGCCCCTTTTCCTGCAGAAGCAGGTTTTTCCATACCGCCCCAACTCAGCTGCGCGTTGTTGTCAAGTGCCCGTTCCTCTTCCAGAGGCACATTCAGCATCTCCTGGGCTCCCTTCCTCGAGTCACGGGAGATACTGCAATACGCTGGAGAAGGCAAAGTAAATCCCTTATGTTTCTTTTGCTAAATGCTCCATAACTGTTTCACAGCAGCCTGTTCCTCGCAATTATGTGACAATTCAGCACAAATGTCACAGAGCTGCTAAGTTTTCAGCACTTTCTGCATTGCTGAGGCTGGAAAACAATGCATATATATTTTTTGCTGATCCAGGTCCTTAGTAATTACACTTAATAGATCCCAGAAGGATTCCTAGGTAACCTGCACTATGGTTTCCATGGCAGAGAGACAGAGCTTATACCCTGCAATAACTGATAATAATGGATCGTTAATGCTTAAATTCATTATCCTACAATTCTATTTGTAAACCAGCTGTCCCTTGTATTCCCAGTAAGACTGTTGAGTTGCTACACAATAGTTAAAGGATGAATACAAACAAGACGGAGGGGCAGAAGTGGTGATGCTCGGCTGCAGCCACCAGCAGAGGTGCCGTGTGTCAAAAGAAACCTTCACTCCTTACTTCTACAGCTGCAATTACTGATATTACCCCTGTGCCATAACAAGGGTTTATTTACATTTTAGTGTTTCCAGGGTCTTGGCTGTATGTTGCAGCTCTCTGAAACTTGGATGATATCTTGCAAATCCTTGAAGGTTCTCCCTGCTTATACAGCAGGACCCTTCAGCCCAGCTCCTACTGGTGGGGGTTGCCCATCCTTGGCAGGTGTTTTCCTCCTACTACAAAGTAGCCCAGGGATCTTATTATAAAAAATAAAATAGCCCACACCCACAGCTGCCTCATTTTGCTGATGAAATTTACCATCACCCGGTGCTGGATGATGCTTTGGCGCACCAGAGCTTGATTTAATTTTTCCTTTCCTGGAGCCTGGCTGGTAACCGTTCTGGGTGGAATTCATCTCACATCACTTGGTCTACAGACAGCCTAGATGGTTAGCGCAGACTAGATGTCTAACATTTAGACAGCTAAAATTGGGTGAGAGGACGCTGCCAACTGGCGTCTGCTTCCCAGTAAAGCAGGTTCTGGACTTGCAGGCACTGTGCTGGGAGGCAGCGCGGCGGTTTGCAGCAGAGCCCCGACTCATGAATGACAGGCAGGGTAGTTTAAACAAATCTCTGCAGTTCCTGACGGCCTGCTTTAGCACTACTATTTCAGGGCTAAAGAGAGTGTTGTAGCTTTAAAAAAAAAAAAGGAAAAAAGATAAAAAAGAAAAAAAAAGATAAAAAAGAAAGGCTTTGCATGCTGCTTGCTGTCTGTGACACACAAACTTGGAAAAGCAGATGAACCTCAGGCTTTCTAGCACCCCAGAGCCTGCAATACTGCTGGCCTCAGGGTTTTCTATGGGCTTTTCGACATCTCAAGAAGGCCAAAGATGAGATAAATAACCACTGAGCTACTAAATTAACGTGCAAAGTTGCAAATCAAGGGCTATTGTTCTCCCTAAATATGAGTGGCATAAAGAGTTGTAAAAGCTGCTAGTTCTGAAACGTTGGCTGCAGCTGCAGTAAAAGGGAGTTTGCTGACCTATTGCCAGGCTGGGCTCAACAAAACATCTCTTCTAAAGCACAAACCCAGACGTGATTCATATTCTACCCGGGCACTGAACAGGAGTCACTTCTCAGACAGAGATGACACAGGTCCCAGGACATCCTTGCCGTCAAAGGGGAGAAGGGCAAGCATTTCCTCTGAGCAGAGGTTAAGACACAAAGACCTTACAAGTTAGAAATAAGCCAGACATAAGCATTTAGAAGTGCAGCAGGATTCGTAATTGGAGCTAAAACAGAAGCTTCAGAGACGCAAAGCTTCTTATCCACCAGCTGCCACAGGCAGGACTCCAGTCCCTGCCAAGCTTTGCTGGCGTCTCACCAGGGGGGAGCATCCATACCTGCGATTGCTGTGTGGAGAGCCCCTGTCGGAGTTAGCACAGGGAAGAAGGTGTTCAAAAGAGCTGTAAAAAAAAAAAGCCGAATTTATAGGTTGTTAGACAGGGGAATTTGAGCCACTCAGAGTGCTGAGACCCCTCCCCTCTCAGGTCATCCTTATTTCTGGAATGCTTTCGCCGGCAAATGTGGTAAATGACCCCCACATACGCAATGGCAAAGCAAATATTTTCTCCCGCCTCTGCACTGAACATGATGCAAATAGGTGCAAACTGACCCCTGGAGCTGAGCAAAATGTTCGTGCACGGGAATCCATGCTGCTGGTACAAGCGGGTACGCACAGTTGTTTAGTTCATTGGCTCCCCCCATTTTTCTTGATAAAGGCATAACTTTGATGTACTGGTGTATAAATGAAGAGCACGCTCCCTCCCTGGACACCATCCCATCAGCATCCTCTGAACACAAGTACCAAAGGGTTGTCCCCTCGGTCAGTCCAGCAGGTCCATCCCAAGGTGTTTGTGAAGGTAAAGCCCAAACACCAGGCGACTCGGAGGCAGCCAGTCCTGCTCTTTGCTTTCGATCAGGGAGGAGAAAGCAGCCTCCAGGTTATCCCAGGCTCATGTCAGCTGATACAGAACTTTACCTCCTTCACTGTATTGAAACGACCTGGAAATCTGAGCAGAGCAGGGGCAGAAGTGGTCACTTTGGCAGAGGAAATCAAACAGCGAATGGACCAAGGCTGATGCAAGCGTGAGAGAGAGCAGTTAAGTCCTCCCCTGGCTGCGAGGTGGAGAGAACCAAATGCATTTTGTGTCTCTGTGCTGCCCTGCCAACAGAAACAATGACAGTCATAATCACTCGCAATCTGTTATTATATTAACACGAGCTCAAAAATCGTAAAACCCAATAATCTTTTGAAATTAAGCTAAACCCCCCAAATGTAAATAACACACCGCATCGCAGTGCTTGGCAGCTGCCAGGCTGGGGCGGGGGAAGGAGTGGCAACAGGGGGATGGTTTCTGCCTTTGAAAGGCTTTGCGTGGTGCAGGGGGAGAGATTTGCTGGAAGCAGTCAGGCATGGATACCTGGCTGCCAGGAGAGGCTCTCTGCAATCCCTCCATTTGGTTGGCTTCCTTTGACCCTGTTGCTAAGCTACAAATATGCCTTTCCAGCAAGCTCCAGCATCCTCGCTCCCACCCACTCCCAAATGCGAACTGAATCAGCCTGCTCAGAAGAGAAACCATCTCTGGCCAGCAAGGAGCTTTTTTTTTCCCCCTTTTTTTTTCCCAGCAGCTCTGCATAGTGATACAAGGACTTGCTTGGAAAGGGCGCCCGCCCCTGCCCCATGCCAATCCAAGACCCACAAGAGCTTTGTTACAAGGACAGGAGCATAAAGAAAAGCATTTATACCATTCCAGGCGATTAAAGCTGGCACAGCTCTGGTGCAGCAAGAATAGATGAGGATACCAGCTACTCCAAGAAATAGCTACCACCTACCTGCACACACGCTTGCTCACCCTGATGCCAGCCACGTTAACACTTTAGGACAGCGAATGTTTCGTGGCAGGGACGAGGTGGCAGGGTGGATGTTTTTCTGACCGGTGTTCTGCAGAAATGTGCGTTGGAGGGTTGTCTGCGGTCCTGACGCTGAGTGGTCTCTTCCCATCATTCCTGGGATGCAAACAGGATCCAGCAGCCACATCCTGACGGGGTCCAACACAAGTTATCTGTCTGCCTTTATACTCAGGGAAGGCGTTGGATGCTTCTGGGTTGCACTTCAGCCCAGCCCGCGGTGGGTGGCTGACACGGACCAGCTGCGATGTGGGTTGCTGTGATGGTTTCCACGCAGTCCCCAAGGGCTTAATTTGATCCACATCATAATTTGAACCTCAAGAAAGGTTATCAGTGCTTTCTGAAAATGTTGCCTTAACACAGACCGCTCAATGCTGGCCTAACTATTGCCATCAGCAGCGAACCTGTACAAGCAATCATATTTATCAGGAAATGTCCTTTGAAGACTCCTCCAAACCATCCCCAAACAACTCTAAGATCCAATAGAATATTTTTCCTTTTTTTTTTTTCCTTTTCATTGACCACTCTGGGTATGCAACTGATGTTAATTATTCATTTAAGGGCAGATTTCCTATGTGCAGAACATGGGGGAGTCCATAAGCAACTGCTGCCTTAATCAGTGGGTCTGATGGATGCGCATCCAGGTTTTTGCTCGGCAGACGCTGGAGCTCACACTGGGACAGATGCCGTTGGTGCTAATGCACAAGAGTAACCAGAGGCCACCCGAAGACTTGCAGGTGCACCTGTCTGTTGAGGCAAATGGATGGGAAGGAAATGTTGAAGGGGCTCAGAAAAGCAGGAGTCCAGCAGCTTTGCTGGTGCTCAGGCACGAGAGGGACAGTTTCTCCTTGGTAAAATTGTGCACCCAGATTCCCTCGAAAAATCTGCAGACACATTCAGCAACTCGAAATGAGAAGCTGTTGGTCATCATGTCGTGCTCGTTAACGTGCGAGGAGCAGCCTTACCTGAGCATCCCATCCCAAACACGTACGTGTGCAGAGATGCCGGGGAGCAGACTGGTGGGGAGAGACTGGGGAGAGAGGGCTCAATCCTGATCCACTTAGGAGACAATAAAACAAAAAAAAAAAGCAAATTAAGAACTGTTTTTCAAAGGCATCTGAGGAGGAGCACTGGAGCATGTGCTAGCAGGGATGCTGCGGACCCCAAGGACAAAGGGTCAGCGTGAGCAGGGAGCACTGGGGCTCCTGGCAGAGCCCACTTCGTTTCTGTTGGTGGAATAGGAGAGGCATTTTGCCTGTCTTTGCAGAACCAGGGCGCTGCTTTAGGAGGATGTTGTGCTTAGGATGAAAGAGCCAGAGGTGACCTGTTTGTCATCACAGGGAGAGGGGCAATAGGTCTGGGTTTAGTCTCTGCTTCTGCCGTTTGCTCACCTCATCCCCTTCGGGAGATCTCTATTCACACCTTCTGCACTAAGCCAGCAGCCGGCAAAAATTCACTGAGGGTTGTCAGGTGCTTTGGGATCATTTGCTGGAGGGTGTAAATCTGCTCTCTGGGGTCTGTTCGCCTCCCAACCCCTGCCGCCAGGCAACCTTAGACAGACTGCCAACGCGCCTTCTAACTCCTCTCCTTCTCTTTCTCTTCCAGGGCTCAGCTCCCATCCTGGTAGTCATGGTGATCTTACTAAATATTGGAGTCGCCATTTTGTTTATTAACTTTTTCATCTAATTCAAGACTGTCTTGTTTGCAAAAATAACAGTTACATGTATGAATGGGGGAAAAAAACCAAACCCAAACAACAACAAAAAGGGAAAAATCATAACTCGAACTGTCCTACGACAATTTCCAAGTCTTTTCACAGAAGAACAACAAACGATCGAGTCTCACTCACAGTTTGCCTTTTTTCCTGGGTAATGTTTTTTGGATTTTAGCCAAAATTCTTTGCTTGTATAACACTATGCTGTGTGGCATGGCAAAATGCTATCAACACTCTGCCCCCCCAACACTGGAGAGGACGAGAAGGAATCCCAACAAAATAAAACCTCATTTCCCATCCCCTCACCCCAAAAAACATATTGGTGACAACAGTAACGAACCCCAAAATGGAGAGTAGCTGAGGGGACCAGGGGGAGATTTTGTTCGAAGTACGTATTGCCCCTGGGATGCTCCGGGCTGAGTTTCCCAGGGAAATCCACAACAGCTTCAGTGATAAAGTAAATGGGAGGGAAAAGCAAAACCAGGTTTTTCTTCCTTCTCCCTTTGCAAATGAAGAAACGCTGCTGTAAGAAGGAGAGAAGGAGCAGGGGGAAGGCATGAACCCTGTCTAAACGGGAATAGACGGGAGAAGGGCAATGCATCCCGTTTTGTTATTTGGCTTCCAAACAAAGCAGCAATTGGTGTTTTGCTAAATTTCTTGGGGCGGGGGGGACCAGGGAACACAAGGTGTGAGCAGTAGTCCCACCACCCTCCTGCCTTCACTCCTCCTCCCCAGGCTGCTCCCCTTTGGCGAGCCGGGAAAACCATCCAGTGCTGCTTTTAATTCACAGTCAGTTTCTCCTGGGTAAAATTGTGCACCCAGATTCCCTCGAAAAATCTGCAGACGCATTCAGCAACTCGAAATGAGAAGCTGTTGGTCATCACGTCGTGCTCGTTAACGTGCGAGGAGCAGCCTTACCTGAGCATCCCATCCCAAACACGTACGTGTGCAGAGATGCCGGGGAGCAGACTGGTGGGGAGAGACTGGGGAGAGAGGGCTCAATCCTGATCCACTTAGGGGACAATAAAACAAAAAAAAAAAAAGCAAATTAAGAACTGTTTTTCAAAGGCATCTGAGGAGGAGCACTGGAGCATGTCCCAGAGAGGAGGGAGAGGGTGGTGGGTTTGTCTCTTACATCTTGCTGTGGACTGTTTCAGACATCATGCTTGGGCTCTGAGCATGTAGTATTTTGCACTTTGTAATGCAGGATGTATATTCCAGCTTCCAACATGTCCCTGTAAAAAAAAAAAAAAAAAAAAGAAAAAAAAAAGAAAAAAAAAAGAAAACAAAAACCCAACCATCATTGGCAATGGCAGCCTCTAAGGATGTATTCTTTTCTTTTTTTTTTTTTTTTCTATGTCACTTAATTTGTTCGTTTATACCATCTTTGTAATATGCCTGCCTTGATTTTCTCCCCTCCCCTGTCCCCACTGATAATATGCATACTCATTAAAGATGCCGTATCCCTGTTCTGAGCTGTTATGGTCCCAATCACAAGAGTCTGGTCTCAGCTCAATTGCTTGGAAATGGCTGATGTCCCCTCGCTTCTCGAAACCGACTGTACCGTTTCCTCCCCTTCCCCGTATCATCCTTCCTCCCTCAGAGATCGGCTTTGCCGGTGATCCACCATCACCACCAGGTAGGGTTCAAATGGCTCGTTTGGGATTTGGTACACCCAGGCACCAAGTTCCACCCTCAGTTCTACCCACCGCAGCTCTGTTCTACAGGAGAAGGGGTGTGAGTGTGGCAGCGACCCGAGGGGGGGGGTGAAACCCATACACAGATCTTATCTGGGGGGGAGGGGACGGAGGTAAAAAAATCCTCCTCGACATTTCACATACAGAGTTGTTTGGTACAGCCCTGACTTGTGGACTCAGCTTTGCTTTGCTTCTGTTTTAGCTGTTTCTCTGCTACCTTTTCAGCAGATTTCTTATTACACTGCACTGGATTGCTATATTTTTAACCAGAAATAAACTAAGGATTAGAGCATGTGCCAGTAAAATTCAGTTCTTTTCCTTACATGGTCTTATTCCCTCCTGACGCAGTTTTCCTTCCTTTCCCTTTTCAGGCAGAAGGCTATGGGTGGACAGGGTAAACGCTAACGGAAGGCAGAGAGATCCCAATAACTTCTCAGCTTTGTTTTCCATAGTAACTGTCTGTTGTCTCTCTATCTCTTCCTCATTTTTTCCTTTTGGGTCCTTAGTCATTTTTTTTTTACTCTTGAAGGGTTGCTGCATACTTGAAATGAACCAAATAATGGCATATTGTGATTGCAGCCCTAGGAACTCATTCCTGTGTTTTATAATTCTGGTTGCAACTCTTTGTAAAGACTCTCGAGGACTTTTATCGTACGTTCAAGTGCATGACACGAGGGTCCCACCAGGAGTAGGTTAAACAGTTACATGCAAACACAGTACAACACTTATAAAGCAGCACAAAAAGCCTCTCGTCATCAGCCAACTAAAGGTACTAGTGATTTCAGGACTAGCTTTTTCACACCGGTGACAGACCAGTTATTCCTGCTCTTGCCCACCTACCTGCCGTTATCGTACAAATACAAACGCAACTCGGATTTTTCATCTTTTTGTTCCGTGGGATAAAACCTCCGCCGAGCTGAGGTTTGTTCAGCATGAAAGATAGCCGAAGACTAATATTAATTGGCTCCCAAACCACGTGTTTAAAAATAATGATTCCTTTATTAATCATGGCGAGCTGGGTAATTTATCTAGTTCTGCGCTTTTCACATTTGCCCAAGGCCAGAAGTATTCTTAGAAGTAGTCCAGAGAGAGAGGTAATTCAGTATATTTCCCCGTCTTATGAGCTCTGGATTTACGTATATCTACCTAAGGCACATTAAAATGTCTCTCACTGTGGCATATAAATCCACGTAAATTGTCCATACCTGCTGGATTATGTCCACACTGACAGATGCATATGAACCGCTGAAGGTTTATATAGGGTTTTTTTGGCTGTGATGGTATTTTTATGTTCCTACCATGGAACATGCAGCACCTGAAACACGAAGAGGGGCAGGAACCAGCCCACCTCCTGCCATCACAGTAAAGCCATCGGGAAAAAGCCATGTGCCCCATCCCTGGGAACACCCAGGTCCTCTGGCCAGACCCCACCTGTGTGAGCGACAGGCTGGCTCCACACCACGTATTTGGGGAAGGCAAGAAGGGAGAAACATAAAAGTCCTCCTCCTTCTCATGCCATGTCAGCTTCTCACCAGCCCATCTGGCGTCTGGTTTGCTTGTACCTGAGACCTAAATTCTCCGAGCGCATTGGGACTCGCCAGGGCTTGATCTTTCAGAGATGCTGAGCTGTTGCAGCATCGATTTACCTTGTGCAGAGCTACGAAGCCTCAGTACTGCTGGGGAAAAAAAAAAAAAGAAATCCAGACTGCAACAGAAGGGGAGGGGCAAGAGGAGAAATAAAGTCATTTCGATGATGAAGGGCTTAATTGAAACCCAAGGACTAATTAGATGTCCTGACAGGCGTTGGCAAGTTAAGGGAGGATGGAAAAGTAGGAATTTTTTAAAACTGTCATCGGGTGAGGTTGGCTGCAGAGATTTGTGTTAAAGCAGAACAGAGCAGAGGCTGGACTGGATCTCCTGCCCCTGCTGCACGTGGCTCAATTGTTCACACAGAAGATGGGCTTTGTAGACTCTGGACACGGTGGCAAGTTTTCCTGGTGTAGAGAAACAGGTCAACTCCTCGCACAGCCCCTAGATGGATTGCATCAGTCGTGTTGTTGCCTATCACTGTCCTTCACGGTAAGGCTCCTCGACCAACTCTGTGCTGAGCCCAAGGCTTGAACCACTGCTGAAGACAACCCCGAGTACAGCAAGCACCAGCTACACGCCTTTGAATAACACATCCCCTGGGACTATGCTTCCTCCAGAGGCATTTCAAACTTGTGAATTCCTTTTATTGGTCTGTTTTGATTAATATTAACCCACAAGCATTTAGTTTCAGCACTACCACCAACCTGTTTTTCCCGGGTATGCGTAATCACCTAATTACCATGCCAAGCCAGGGAATTTCAACAGGCAATGAGCCCCCATCGCTACTAATCAGTGCCCAAAGGTCCGAATACATAACTCAAATACATCATGAGCTGTGTTGTCTCACCTGAGGCATCCCAGAGGTCAAGCTCCATAACGTTAAACGAAATCTCACTCTCTCGATGTTGAGGGTTGCCCAAAAGTTCATTGGATGGATGGCTTAGAAATGCTGTGGTGAGTTGCACAAACCCCATCTGGAGGTGTCGATGGAAGATAAACTTCAGATACACTCACATTCATGCACGGGTGCTACTTGCTTCACTACACTGCTGTCTAGCACTCACAATCCTCATCATCTGCCTGTTCCCTCTTCCCCCCTATCTGGGTACGCTATTACCAGCATTGATAGCCTAGCAAGGCTCTGGCTTTTACAGACTCACTTGTTTCATCATGCTAAGAACACCAACATCCAGCCCCTTACCTCCTCCCTAAGAGCAGCTGTCTCAGCAGCAGCCACAGTTTAGTATCAAGCATTCAGTCTCATTGGAAGAGAGAGCTGTGAGAATTACTCCTCCAAGCAGCAGAGCAATGCAAGGGAATCACTGAATACATTTTCCTCAAGCGGGAAGCAAACAAAAAAAAAGTTACTTTCAGCCTCCTCTTTTAGCTGAAAAAACACCCAACAGCTTGATTGTTTCCAGATATAATAATAAACTGAGATATCTTTTGCCTATGTAAATGTTTATACATTCATCCACTTATAATGAGATGAGAAAAAGCCATGGTCTGATGGATGGCAAAGCTGAATTTTATCTGGGTATTCATACATTAAAAAAAGCACAAGCTGTCCTTGGTACATGTCAAACGAACTACTCCTCTACAGGCACTATTGGAGTTTCTCAGCTCCTAGTTTTCCACCAAGTTCCTGCCCTGGCTTTTCTCACAAGTACCATTTTAGGCAAGCCACTTCACCGGTGTTTGTCTACCCGCAAAACACTTACCTGCCTCTTTAAGGTACTTTTGGAGCCAATACAAGAAAACCAACCAGACCTCTGATCCAGCAACCCTGAAGAGGCTTCAGTGGACTTGCAGCCAGTGCTCCAAGGCACCATTACAGTTTGGTATCGAAGTATCACAGCAGAGCCCACCATCACATTCAGATCTCCTTTGTAGGCACTTACTGCAGCTGTAATTACCAGTCATCCCTGCTTGTGTTTCCACCACAGAGAACTTTTACCTTTCCTTACAGGTTTCTGGGAAGCCAAGAAATCCCCTGCATCTCACCCTCAGAGCCTTCTCTCCCTCAGCCCTGTGAGGCAGGCGGTGTGCTCCCTGTGGGAGGCCACGTGAACACACTGCTGTGCCGCTCGCAGGACAGTTGGCCCAACCCGATTCGCAGGTTGGAAGGTTCGCACTTGCAAGTGTGTCTCTTCCAGTCTATGCCTTCTCCAGTCATACTTAGCTTGGCACAGAGCACAGCTAGGACTATGTTCCAGAGCCCCTGAGGAAAAGATGAAAGGAAAAACCTCAGATTTTTGTTGCACACACTCTAGCTCATCTGATGAATCCAGTTCCCTGATCCAACAGTCTCTCTACCAGAGAAGGGGGAGGGATAATCTTTTCCTGCGGCTGCAGCAGCACTGTACAAAACCATCCTTCACCCTTGGCACTGCTGCAACCTGGCTCCAGCTCAGGGAAAAAAATTCTTTCAGGTTGTATATCCGTATTTGAAACGGTCAAAAGACAAGAAATTATGAAGTACATCTGGCAAAAATGTGTGCGTCCCCTCTCTGATTGGGCCTCTGGAATGGAGCCCTGTGCACAGACATTGGGATTTTAAATCCACTATTTTTAATAAATAAATAAGTAAAACAAATAATTTTTTTATTTTTTAAATATTTTTAAAGTTATTTAAAAATTTAAAAATAATTTTTAAAACAAATTAAAAAATCTTAGCAAATGCAACAGAGTGGCAGATTCCCCACAACTTTGCACAGAAAGCCATGGATGTCACGCACACACAAAGGATCAAATGTCAAAGAGATCAAAGCACTGCAAACTAACCCAAGTGACAGGACAACACAACAACTGATGCTGTCAGCCATACCACCACTATGGATTTTCCTACATTATCCATAAATGGGTTTTTTTCACCTCTCTCCCATTATTTGGCATGGCAGGTACCTTCCTATCAGACATGGTTTTACCTTGACAATTAAATCACACTGGCAGCCTGCTCCGTTTAATCTTTACTACATTCTAATTAGCCTTGCAGAACCTCACACTGCTCTCCTGAGAACTCATTTCCTGGTGATGCTCCTGCCAAAACAATACCCACAGCACCCTGGACCTCTCTGCACCAGGATAGCCAGCGCCTTCTGGTGTCAACACGAGCCATCGTTTGTTGGCTGTGACAGACATACTTGTATCCATCTCTTGTCCCTACAGACCACAGTGACTGCTTTGCTGGAAAGAGGCAATGCCTTGAGGAGAGGGGCTGAGTCAGGAAGCAGGTCTACAAAAAAATCATTTCAGAGTGCCAGCTCAGTCCCTCCTGTCCTCAGTACGCCATGAGGTCTCAGGGTAGGACATTTCACTGGTCATAAAGAGTAAAGAGTTCACTTGCTGGCTAAGAAAGCAGTTGTCGTAGATGTAAGAAACCAAAGTGAGAGATTCCACAAGCAAAGGCAAAACCTGCTACAGCTAACATTAAAAAGGAAGAGACTTATACTGTTGTATACATCAGGAGTTACAGTGGCTCTCGTACAGGTAAGGTGTGAAAGGATTCCCAGGTTTCTCAAGGCAGTGCAGCCACATCTCAGGGCTGCTGGTGCATCTTATGACCACAACCTCCATATTTCACAGCGAGAACCGCAATCCCTCTTCTACAGCAGCAGGGAAAGAAGTAGAAAGGCTAGGATGGGATTAATTGAGAGAACCAAGACGATGGAACCAAAGAAGTTTATTATAGAAACCCTTTAAGACACGTTCTAGCCCCAGTCAGGCAGGGAATTCGGGAACACCAAACCACCGTGGTGTGCAGTTTATCTTGACAGACTTAAAATGACTTTTGAACAAAAATATGACAGTATCGTATACACCAGCCTCAGCAAAACAAATGCTTGAGCAGCAACCCTGTTGCTCAAGACCCCCTCAGAACCTCCAAGGGAACAGCAGCACATCCAGAACATTAATCAAGCAGGCACATTGAGACTGGTCAGCCCAGAGGCACCCACAGACTAGGCAAAGCTGATGTGCCAGGATGCCTTCTGGACATGCTGACTGCCTGGCACTTCAGGCTGAGTTCAGCGGAGCTAACCACTGCTCCTGGCATGCTTTTTCATCCATGGAACAGCCTCAACAACATCTAGACTGAACCTTCATAGAAGGTCTTTGCCATGGCATGTGCCACTTTCACCACCTTCTTCTCCTTGGCATCGGGGCCCATGTTGCTGCGGGCCAGCTTAATCCAATACTGCTCAGTCCTGGACAGATAATCTGCAGGCTTCTCATCAGGCTGAACAGATGGGTGCTGCTCCTCTCCTAGAAGACAATGAGGAAGACAGAAAGAGAGGTCACAAACAGCTCATGAAGGGAATCTGCTCTTCCACGTGCCAACCCAGCCAAGACTATTCTTCAGCTGATGAGTTTAAATGCAATAACCTAATATCCTACCAGTAGCCAATGAAATTCCTCCTCTGCCCTGAGAGCAGTGTACTAGGAAAACTTTGCTTTTCCTGGAAAACTCACCTGGATGCCTCTGAGGCCATTCCAGGCTGGCAGCAGAACCAGCAGGTATTATACTAAAATCCACTTTCTATTAGTATACAGACATTCATCTTAATCATTACCTTCCTCATCTTCACTCCCCTCTTCAGAGCTCTCCTCTTCTTCTTCCCCTCCCTCTGCACCTTCCATATCATCATCATCATCATCCTCTTCATCCGACTCAGACTCCTCCAGCCATTCTTGTGCTTCTTTGATGAGAAAAAAAAAAACAAAACAAAACAGAGGAAATAAATAAATAAGCTGTGTCCCAGTCCTACATCCAGACTGTCACAGAGTACACCAGGGCAAGGCGAGACAGATGTGCTCCTTAAGAGCCCTCTGTACTCATTGCCCTTGCAGATCCACCCACTGTACAGAGCCTGGCTCTGAAGGGGAACATTGGGAGGAGATGAAAGAGTTAGGAAGAAGCAAACCGTATCCCAGGGGTTGCTGCGGTAAAGGCAGAGAGAGAGAGATCCCACCATCACAGCTTACTTGGATCCATCTCCGCTAGCACTTTCCATTCTTCCATCTTGTGTAGGTCGATGCTGTAGAGATCACTGAGGGTGAACTGGCGATCGCCCACCTCGAACATTCCCCCATACACATAGAGAATCCCATGCTTCACCGCCAACATGGCATTCGAACGTGGGCATGGCTCAACTTGCTGGTCCAAGGCTCCATCTTCCTCCTCCTCCTCTGATTCAGACTTCTCCTTCTCTTCTGCAGGTGCAGAGATCACCTGCTTGATTGTCATGACAGTTCCATCTTCTGCAACCACCTCTTTGACTATCTCCATCGGGCCTTGTGGATGTTGCTTTTCCATTTCCTCTCTAGCATCCTCTGCCTCGGCTTGTCTGCCACGTCTTCGCTTCCTCTTCTCCAATTTTGGTCCCTGTTAACAGGAACAAAGAACAGAAGGAGACTGAGTGTTAACTGCGCGCACTTAATAGCAAGTACAGCAGTTAATACAAATACTATGGATGCTGCTGTGAGGGAGGGGGGAAGAATTCAATTATTTGTCACTAGAATTGTAATTCTCAAGCGATAGGTGCAACCTCCCATTCAGCATGAACTTCTACCAGCCATAAAACAAGGAGCAATGAAACTCCTGGAGAACTCATGGCATGGAGTTGCTTCCTGTCTCAAGAGACAGAAAACAGCTCTTTTGCTCTCTATCTTGCAGGTGCACACAAACACACACAGAGTCCACGAGCCTGTGACAGGAGCAAGAGAAAATAACTTGTGATTTTGTCAAATCAAAAACAACTCATGGGTGCTAAATTACAGTGCATTACCAGGAAGCACTCCAAGTCTTCGAAGTACTGCACAAAAAGGCTGGAAGATCATCAGCTAGGAAGGCAGAAGCAAACATCTGAGTGCATGTTTGCCTGTTATTATGTGACTGACTCCTTTTTGAGAGCAAAGCCAGAAACAGGGGGGATGGAAAGAAGAAAGTTCAACCAGGGCACTTGCACCTCACTTTCCCCTTGAAAGTAGTTCAAACAAAATCAAAGATCTGAGCTGAGGGCCACATTTCTGAAGTTCTTATAAGCCAAGGTTAATATTTCATCTCTTCTAGGAGCTCATCAACTCCAGGGAAAGAGGGAAGTTTTTTGATCCCAATGTAACACAAGATCTTTTCACAGTAGCTCTTACTGAACTATCTCATGATAAAATTACACACCCGAACTGGAGCCAGCCTCTGGTAAAACATCGTAACTATGTTTTCAAGCTGCTTTGTTTCATTTTGCATTACACAACAACAGGCCACATGCGGCCTGACTCCTGGAGGAGATGAACTGCTTCTGAACCACTCACACTCTATGCCCAACCATCAGGGCTCATAGGCTTTGTCTCTCACCAGAAGGGTGACAGTCTGCATCACCCTGTGGAAGCAGGACATGAAGAGCACAAGGAGCTACGTGGCAGGAAAACAGAGGGGGTAGCATAAAGTTAGTGAATTCAGCTGGTCTGGCAGCAAACACCTGCTAGATTTAGGCATCGCCAGCTTCATTTCTACAGCTTCTCCCTCTCTGCACAATTAACGGGTCACATAGCAAAGCAGCAGCCACACCTGGTGGCTCAGCTTCTGGAGCACACATAGCTATTAGAAACAGAGGCTTGCTCAACACTGCGAGAAAGCTGTATGAGGACAATAAAGCCCCAAAGGACACGTGTCAGATGATCAAGGAGAATGAACTGAATATACCTGTCCTATTTTCAAAACAATACCTTTAGCCGTCCAGGAAACCAGCGGTTTTTCCCCATATCATAGAAATAAATATCATTGAAGAAGTCCCCTTCAATGCTCTCTTCTTCTTCTTCATCATGCACGCCTCCAAACAGAAGGGAACGGTTATTGGGACCAATTGCCACAGAGAAACCAGACCTGGGAGTGGGCTTCACTCCAGATGGGTTGAGCCGACTCCATATCCACTTGTCTGCTAACAGATAAAAGCAAATATGAGCATCAGCAAAGGAGAATCTTGATCATTTTCCTATCTTCCAAGGCCCTTCAGTTCTCTAGCAAGTAACTCAGTGACCTATTTTGGACACTCTCAGAATTGCACAGTGCACATTCGACAAATTAATCAAAACTACTTGCATTTTCACTTCAATCACACAACTAATCTGCACATCCCTTCTACTCTTTGAAAGCTGTTGTGCCTTCAATAAAGAGAACAAGAATTTCAAAATGTTGTTTTAATACCCTCCCACACACAAACCAAAAAATCCCCACCACATCTTTTCCTGTAGTTTTTCCTGAAGCTGCCTGTGCAGGCCAGAGCTTCTCACAGTTATGCAAGGACCTTGGAGACCTTGCCCTCCATCTCAGGCTACTCCAGCACCAGCTGGGAAGTGTCAGCAGAGATGAAGCCATAAGGTAGCTGTGTTCAGTTTTGGGCCCCCCACTACAAAAAAAAGACATTGAGGGGCTGGAGCACATCCAGAGGAGGTCATCGAAGCTGGTGAAGGGTCTGGAGCACAGGGGTTATGGGGAGTGGCTGAGGGAACTGGGATTGTTTAGTCTGAAGGAGGCTCAGTGGAGACCTTATCACTGTCTACAACTATCCGAAAGGAGGTTGTAGCAAGGTGGGTGCTGGTCTCTTCTCCCGAGTATCAAGTGATAGGACAAGAGGAAATGGCCTCAGGTTGTGCCAGGGGAGGTTTAGATTGGATTTTAAGAAAAAAAATCTTTACTGAAAGAGTGGTGAAGCACTGGAAGAGGCTGCTCAGGGCAGTCGGGGAGTCATCATCTCTGGAAGTGTTCAAAAAACATATAGACATGGTACTTCGGGACATAGTTTAGTAGGCACAGTGGTGTCGGGCTGATGGTTGGACTTGATGATCTCAGAGGTTGTTTCCAACATTAATGATTCTATGACACATTAGCTCTGAGATCAAGTCACTTGGAGCTGAGAACGACAACTCCTTACAGCCTTCAGCTAACCAGCAAGCCTTGCTCAACAAAGCAGACAGCCTCATCTTTCCAGTCTGTAAAACAGAGAGTGAGAAAGGAACGGAGCTGCTGTGCAGCACACCATCTGCTGCAGCAACAAGCACCTACTTCCCATTTCCCTTTCCAGAGCACAGCAGTGAGGAATTCTGCATGTATGCGTGATGGCCCATTTTCCTTCTCCAGCACATGTAAACAAAAAAGAAAAACACAATCCCTCCAATATCACCCTGCAACTGCTGTTTCCTTCACCCTAGCCCCTTTCCTTTTAGGCTCAAGTACTACACAAATGCACTCAGCTACTCCTGCGATGCAGTACTTAAATCAACTGAAAGCAAACAGTGGGGTCTAGTGCTTTTCATCAAAAGGGAAATTTTGTTCTGCAATTGGGGTTTTTTGGTCTGTTACTCAAAGGAAGAGGGAGGATTTATATTCACAGTCCTGCAGCATCCCTTCCAGCACAGCCCTCCTGGCTGCAGCAGTAGCTTACCTTCCTCCTTGCCTGCACCTTCAGCCTTCAGCAGGAACATATCTGTATGCAGGGTGCCTTTGTCAACATCTTTCTTAATTCTCTGCGGAGACAAGACAGATAGGGATGCTCAGGGAAATAGTTTCAGTAGCCCCAAACATACGAGGTTCAACTCTCCAAGGCCTAGAAAGTAACCCATGACAGAATGGCAGCATGTTCAGCATGTGCCATTCTGAACTCAACACGACACGGATAAGCCCAGCCACAGCCTGAAACTGTACATTCCTGTGCTGAAAATACAAACACTGTGACTAGGACAAGGGGAAGCCACACAGATAGTCACGCTGTGCCTTGGAGCATCAGACAGCTTCACAACTGTAGTGTTCAAACCAGAACTACTTCCTGTGATGAACCAGCTTCTGCCTGTGACAACCAGGCTGCAACACACATTCTGGGACTTGTGGCAGTGTGAAGACTACAGGATACAGCTTAAGGGCAGGAATTTTGGAACCCAGAAAAGGAAAATAAATTGTCACAAGGGATTAAAACCAATTGTTTAGCAGAAAGATGGTAGGATGGGCAGCACCAAGGAAAGTGAAGACGCAAGGTCCTGCCGTTTACTCTGCCACAGAGAGTATCAGGTGCTCTAAAAGGACTAATTTAACATCTGTGCCTCTGCTCCTCAAGCTGTAAAAAGAGAGCAGACACTTACTCCAACAAAGTGACATACAACAACTTTCCACAGGGCTTGCAAGGCCTCCCAGGGTTCTGCCCTTGAGTGCTGAGCAGAAGCTCAGCATGTCTGTGCTGTATCACTTGCAAGAGCCAAGTTTAAGTACAGACCTGAGATTAGCAGGCAGTTTCAGTCCTGCCATCCCCCTACAAGAGAAGCAGAGGTGACAGCTCTCTCCCTGCACCACAGCCTGACGGCAGCTGTCATTTATAACATCCGGGGTCCCACAGAACATTCAGCAATAGTTATTTCTCCTAAATAGAAAAAGAAAAGAAACCTCACTTCCACATTTACTAAAGGCAACAGCAAGACATCAGCAAGAGCAGGATCAAGCCTCAGTTAAGGCAATTAAATGCATCATATTAAATGTGATTTTCCCTTGCTCCTTTGACTGTAAGCCCCTGTGCTCCAGCACTCATAGCAACATGCAACATCTGAAGGCAGCACTATGCAACGCCACTGCAGGAAGTCTTTTAATAATGTCATTATCCACCCATCCCCTTCATGCAGAGCTCTACTTCTCATAATTCCTTTCCTCCTGGGGGCGATGGCATTCCTATGCTGCGTAACTGCTGCCAGGATGGAGACAGTGGATCCCAGCAGAAGCTGGGAGGGTTGGATACAGTCCTCAGGAAGATGAGGAGGGCTTGGGTACACTGCAGAGCACAGCAACACGGGGCTGTCCTGTTCTTGCTGCACGTTGTTTCCCAATCCTGTGCCTCACACTTGATGAGTTTTGTTATTTCAGGGTATGCCATGTTGTTATTATGTAGACCAATATCCAATTCATAGGAACAGTAATCAATTCTTAGAAAGACAGAAAGAGGAAAGGGAAACAAAATGTGTTTGAGGCATTGTACAACTTTGCTGCAACTCGGATGATGCCGAAAAGCCCCAGAGAAGGCCGATAATGAAGTGCCAGAAAAAACAGAACTCTGCTCACAGTACAGCAAGCAAAAGAGCAGCTTCAGTTAAGGACCAGGGTCTGCCTGACAGGCTGTCTTAGGAAACTTGTTAGTTTGGGGTTGTGGTTCACATGTCTTCTTGCTCTGCACATGCACCTAAACATGCCCAAAAGACACCCTTCAAGACAGTATGTCTACGCTGGAAAGATCCAATTCTCTGCAACCAATTCAATTACGTCAACAACTGCACTATTCCACCTACTGCCCTCGAGCAAGAGCACACCAAGTGCACAGGGACAGGAAGCCTATGGGAACAAGCACCACTGACAGCCCTATTTTCTTCTGAAGCAGAGGTTATACCGTGATGACTCCTTCGGTCACTGCCAGTTCACCAGCACATGAAAAACAAGCAAGAGGAATACGTGCATTGGTGAGTGGTTCTGAGGCATAATTAGAGGAACTCTGATGCTGGAGACATGGTTGGAGGGGCTGGGAGCTGCCAGGGCAGGAAGGGAAAGAAATGCCTTCTAGGAAAGGTGCTGTAAGCATCGAGCACACCAATTCAGAGCCTGGCACTGCGTGCATCGTGGCTACAGCAGTAGCTCTCAAGTTCAAAGGGCTGTGAGTCACCATGCTGAGCAAGTGCCATCCTCTGGCAATGTCACACTTTGCTGCCTCTGTCACACAGGTCTAGAGCAGCAGAAGTCACCAATGAGCTGCAGGCTGTGGACAGCTGAGATACAGCAGCCTTTTTAGTCTGCCCCTCACCTTAAACAAATTCCCTTCTAAGCCTCACCTGAACAAACAGCTGTCAGGGATGATGGGCAGAAGGAGGGCGGGAGTGCGAGAGACAGGCAGAAGGTGGCACACCTCACAGCACTGGAGTGCATCCCAGTGACACAAAGTGCCTGTTTGCTGACAGTAACAGTAATGGTGGCTATTTCCTCCCCTGTCCCAGTGCCACTAGGCTGCAGTTTGTCCTTAAATACTGACACATTCATACGTGCAGTGGACACATGGGCTGAAGGGTGCAGAGGCACACTAAGATGTGTACTGTCTGCATGGAAGGAGGGGAAATAGCAAATACCAAGAGAGCAGCTGGCTTCACTATCATACAAGCTGCATAGAATAACTGCATTAATTTTCTCCTGAAAATCACACTGTTTTGTGTAGTAAACACGCTGCGTATGCAACATGACAAAGCTTCTTGGGCTGAGAAAACCCCAATGAGGTGGAGTGGGAGTTAGTTATTTGTTGTCAAAGAGATTCCTGTTTTCCCTAACTCACACTGGGTCAAAAGCAGACACTTCACCACAAAGCAGTACACCGCTACTGGAAAGATCAATCCCCTCACACCCAGGACACTCACCCGCCCTGAGCAAATCGCTGTTAGTCACAAGAGGCTCCTGTTCCCCCTATACAGTCCTTTTTACCTTGAAGTTCCAGCTGTTTGATTTCAAGCACAAAACTGGCTTGGATATCGGATATCCACAGCCTATTGTTTGCACATTAGCAAATTACAAAAGGTTTACAGGTGTCACCTACAAACCCCAGCTCCACTGACAGACAGCAAGGCATCTGTTTATCTCCCTTCAAAGAGCAAGGAAACTGAGGAATGGAGAGCTGTTCTTGAAAAGGGGAATCAGGATTCCCAGTGCATAACATGTTAAACATGTCTGATAAAACAGTGGCAAAATACATGCAATTAGCAGAAACCCTTAGAAGGCAGAACTACAGAGGGAACCAGCCCCACCAGACCTTGCAGTTCAGTCAAGCACTTCAGCCCTTCCACAAGCAATCTCCCAGGAGAATCCAATTCAGCTTTGCAAAGCTTGCTACTAAAAAAAAAACACCCCAAAAACCTCCAAAAATCCCACACGCTAGTCATCTTTGGCATCCAAAAGCCTCACACACATGTAATGCCAGCTCTCCCATGGCTTGCAGGCTGCTTGCACCTGCAAGGTAGAGCAGCGTCAGCCTCCGACACCTCCCGGCTGTATTCGCTGTGCCAGCCAGGCACAGTGCGCTCACGTTGCCTAGCAATAGAGAGGTCTCATTGCTTTCGATAGCCAAAAATGCAGCTTGCTGCAGCAAGCCCCATCCCCAGCATGAGAAATGGGTGAGGACGTCTTTAAGATGAGCAGGAGAGCAAGCCTGAGCTCCTTGCAAGATTTTGAGGTACATGTTAGGCAAAGCTGGCAATGTCCATATCACTCCCTTCTGCAAGTGATTGTAGTATTTCTTTATAATTTCTAGGCCGAAGATGAAACAGATGAACACACAGACATCATCATGCTAAGAACACTGCATTTTAAAGTATTAGGCATGCTCTTGTCAATTTGTGCAACAACATCTCATGTTCAGTCGCACTCAGGGTTGTAAAACTCCCTTTCCACCATCTGCGTCCTGGTTCTTCACCACCAAAACAGCAAAATCCAGTGGCTGGCACAGGCAAAGGCTGTCTGGTACCAAGGCTCTTGTCCTGCCTCTGCCTACAACTACTAGAATAACTTCTCTAAGACTAGAGAAGTTACTTATCTTTTCTGCCTCTGTTTCTCCGGACATGAAAGGGATTTTCTTATTCAGGTCACATCAAAGGAATTCAACAACACGGCCTGGACTGCAGACATCACTGAATACTGACCCTCCACATTTTGTTCTGTGTGCAAGTCTAGTAAATGAAAGCAGGGACCAAAACTCTGCTTCTGCCTTCCCAGCTCACAACACCTGCTGACCAGACTGAGGACAAGCAGATTGGTCAGTCAGAGAGGCATCCCTGGCTGCAAGCTGATAGTGTTGCTCAGTCTTTGTAGAGCCTCAACAGCCAGCTGGGTACAAAGCCACCTACAATTCCACCCAACCCCCTGAATCTCCTGGTCTGACCTCTCTTTTTGCCCTAGGCAAGGTGCATTACACCACAGGCACAGCTATTTTGGAACAGTACTTCAAAGCAGATTTACAGGAGCCAAGGGGACCACAGGATGTGGTGCATCAGTACTGCCCAGTGCAGAAAAGAAGCCTTGCCACATCACAACTCTCCTCTAGCGATGTGACAACTAAATCATGCCTACAACAAAATGGAGGAGCTATTATGATT
Source organism: Cuculus canorus (assembly GCF_017976375.1). Lineage (NCBI taxonomy): Eukaryota > Metazoa > Chordata > Aves > Cuculiformes > Cuculidae > Cuculus > Cuculus canorus. Next base: position 6,075,628 of record NC_071413.1, on the reverse strand, counting down.
TCCACTCCTCTTCCCTCCAAACCAATTCATACCATGTACACGCTTGGCTCTGGCCTCAGGAGGCATCCATGTACCTTTTTTACAGCACATGTGCAACTTCATCCTGCCTATTATTAGAAGTCTCTACATGACTTGGTGAATGGCACATTGCTTGGAAACATGCCTGATCTCATACACAGAGATGTCTTCATGTGCCCAAAAATGTCTTGATAGCACTCCTGAACACAGCACCTGCCTCTCTAAAGGGAAACAAGGAATACGTCTTCTGCACCTGCGCAACTCCAATTACTTTTCCCTTCACCTTCTACCTCTTATTTCTCCCAAGAGTACGGCAGCCAATAACTCTGGAAAGATTACACAAGCGAAAAACACTTTCTTCCTGTCAAAGTAAACCCAGAGAGTCTCAGCTCCACAATCAGCTATAAGCAAAGTTATAATGAGAATTAAATAGCCACGCAATGAGGTGCCTGTGTTTCTCCTAGCAGGGCTCAATCTTGATGAATTAAACTTTCAGGAACATTCTAAAGGTTTGTTGCCTTTGCATCTCAAGAAAGCTGCAAAGAAAATTCTGGGCAGTGCTTTGGTCAGTTTGTAGCTTGATGGCACCGCTCCTGCCTGAAAGTTCACCTGTGCAGCAGAAGACACAAGCAAAGTCTGTTTAGAATGGCACATCAGAGAGCAGCAGACTCAGCGGTCTGGAAGTAGATTCGTAACAGCAGTAACTGTTTTAATTTTAAAGCTGTTCTTCAAGCTGGAGCGGAACTGCACCCAGCTCTTACCCTTGTTCAGTGCCCTGCATAAAGGCTGAGGGCAGCTTTGCATTCCTTCAGCCCTCCTACTTCATTTTTATTAGCACAAAACAAGCCAGAGCAGTGCAACAGGGCCCATCTTCATAAAGTGGAATAGAATCACCTGCAAACACACGTCAACTTTTATATTTTCATGGTGTCCAGTGTGCACTTGAAATCCAGCTGCTTTCAGTAGCCATGAGAGATCCACATCAGGCATAACATACAGGCTCATGCTTCCTTCCCACTCTCCAGAGTGAGGAAACAGGACAGAGAAAGGAAGAGGACAAAGTCCTTTTGGGTAGAAAATGCCTCTGAGTTGTTACTGCTATTTAATCAAATGCACATCTGATGAGATAGAGCCCTAAGTGCAGGCCGCGAGGAGGCACAAATGCTTCTAAATATATAGACAAACTATCTTCTCTCTCCTTTCCCTGCTTTTCTGCTTTGTTCATTTATTCACATCAGAAGAACAACGAGTCCTCCTCCCCCAGCGACACACTGCTGGAAGCGATGCCTTTCCACTGAGACAGTAGCAGCAGGATCCGGGTTTTCAGACTGCATTCGCAACATTAAAAGCTTTTGTAGGAGCCTTTTGCTCAATGAAATATTTACTTCCTCCCATCCAGCACGGAGACAGAGATACTTGGTCAATGAGGACATATGGTCTAAAGGGCCATCCAGTATAAATTACCATGATGGCTGCAAGAAGCAAAGCAGAGGAAGCCTGGTGCTCATCAAAAGTCTTCTTTGGCTCATTGAGTTTGATAACTAGCGCTACTCCCTTAACCCTTTCATTGATGCAAGAAAACATGAGTCTTGTGGCAGCTGCTTCTTTTATCCTGCAAGACCGAAACATGGACGAGCACTGCCTGAGAATGCTTTAAGCTGGCAGCAACCACCAGTGTGGCCAAAAAATGTCACTTGTCCGAGTTGCTTATTCCTACCTCTGTGGTATCACCTCCCCGTATTGGCTTATATTAGCAGAGAAAATACAAAATTCATTTTAAGCAAGAAAAGCTCCTCAATCTCAGCCCGCAACTGCATGAAGAAAGGCACCAGTAGAAAATGCCTCTTTTAGTAGCAGTACTGGTTCAGAGTAGCCTGAACCATCCTGTGTACAAACAATCCAAGGGCACAACTGCACATCTACTCCAAGCTGGCTAACATGCACCCTCATTACCAGTAGTTTTTTTGACATCTCGCAGCTGCCCGACATGCGGAAACATTGTCAGCCAGAACAGCAGGCAGTTATGTGATGAGATCACCAAATCTCGCACTAGAGACAAGGCTCGCGAAACTGAGCAGAGGGAAATAGCAGAACAGAGATCTCAATTTTGCTCTCTCAAGCTCTAAGCCCATTGCCTTCTCCCAGCAGCCATAATACAGGACTCCACAGCCTAAAAGGGCAAAGACCATCGCAACGGTCCCATTTAGGCAACTTCAGTTCGTCGTATTTTAGTTTTCACTTTAGCCCCTTAGTTTTTCCATCAACTATTCTGTTTAGCATCCAGGAGATACTGCACTGGCTTACCGCAAAGGTCTCTCCTACCTGTTTGGAGTAGCCTCCATAGATGATTATGCTGCCCTCAGGACTGACAGCCATCTGACACCCAGATCTTGGAGCTGGCCCAATCCCCGAAGGAGCCAGCTTGCTCCAGGTGAAGGAGTCCAGGCTGAAGGCATACACATCATTGTAATAGATGTAGTCTCTAAGGAGAACAAATTGGCACATCACAGGTTTTGGTAATGGTAACCATTAGAACAGGACAAAATATCACCTCAGGAACAGCACTGGGAACTCTGAAGAGGTGCAACACCTTATTTGGCTTCTTGCATTTATGGTTTTCCCTCCTCTGTAGCCATGGCAATGTACAGAAGACTTGTTTTGTGAAAGTTGCCATTTCAGAGCAACAACCTTTATTTGACAAAGCTTCAAGCAAGACCTCTCTGGGTTCTTTTTTACCTATGCGATTCCTTACTATAATAGAGGTTTCATCAACTCTATCCAGTTAACACAATCCAAGGTAACTTGAATCAGAACACTGAAGATTTAAACAGTTAAGTCTGTCTAGAGGGGCTGGAAAAGATATACATACATATCTGTGTTCTTTGTTTACTAGCCAATTCACATAAAGCTAGTGGAAAACGTTCTGCACAGGTTAAACTCCCAAAGACACAGCCAAATCTAGAGTGGGCTTCACAACCTGCACTGTGCTCCCAGGGCTTGCCATTATGCTGCTCACTGTCTCTGAGGCAATATGAAGCTCAGCTCTCTTCACAGTCCTCATGAGCTGTGACCTCAGACAGTATGTGAGAGGCTACTGAAGAAGATGCTTCTAGGAAAACAAGGCTCTTTGACAAGACTCAGGGATCAAAAGTGATGTACTGAGCTTTAGCTAAAAGGATGAGTAGCTAAATCAGTGATTAGCTAAGTGGTAAAATGGTTTCTCAAACACTTGAAGACTTTAAATCAAGATCACTTGGCCTTCTAGCATAAAAGTCTAGTTCAGCAGCAGTACTGCTGAGGACAGCCCTCTCACTAAAGCCCAGCTTTCTGTTACCGGTGAAATTCCATTACCTTTTTTTTACAGAGGATTCAATACCGCCAGCCATGCTGCAGTAACTCACCTTGCGCTCTCATGAAAACCTCCAAAGATGATCAGCTGTCTTTTGCAAGCAACCATTCGATGTCCGCTTCGGCCAGAGGGACCTCCTGATGCCCTGAAACATGAAGAAATTTCACTTATGAGCAGAATTCCCCTTCCTGTTAGTGAGACAGTCCTTTTTTATCAAGGTCATTGGCAGATGGGCTGGTTGAGTTCAGCCTCTGTTCTCTTGGAATGGGAAACCACGAGGAACTTTGTTGCCTTAATACACATGTACGCTTCTCTCCAGAACAGTATGTGTGCTGTTTCCATAACTCCGGGTATTTGCAACACAGGCATTTTGCAGTACCAATTTTATTCCTAGTGATAAGCCCTCTGGCCTCTAAAAGCACCCAAAGCCTTGAGGTCTTTTTCTGCTATGACTCAGGAGAGCTTAATGAATAGCAGTTGAGTCCCCCAGTTGCAAGAAAGGTGCTCCAGACAGAGATGCTTTCTCCAAGTACCAAGTAAGAACCAGACTCCGGCTCTGACATCCACCCTCCTTCAATGCCTTAGGAAATCATCTACCCATACTGACTTCACTCATTTACCTGCGGTTCAGATGTAACATCAGACTAGCGAGAAGAACTTTGTAAATTACTTAATTTCCTCCTGAACAAAGGCATTGCAGCAAAATAAGTCATCACCATTATCTTACACATTAAAAAGCAGCTGGGCATCATTGTTCTGCTCTTTCAAGCCTTTCTGACCTTTCAGTTAAATGTGCTAATTCCATTTCCAGGAACAAGCAACAGCACCCCATCTGTCACATCCAAAAGCTTCACATGAAGCCAGGCAGCTGGTAACAACATTCCTGAGAGGCAATGAAGATGCACATTCCTTCATGTTCACCCACAGACTGAGCATCATATGAGAGAACAAAAGCAAATTCAAGAACTCTCAAAACAAAGGCAACTTCAGACCAACCAAATCGCAGAGAAAAAAGGCGTTTTGTGTATTCCCTGCCCCATGGATTAATCTATCACAGTTTCTCTCTCGCTGAGGACTCTTCCAAAGTGCACACAGTTAGTACCACTGAACTCAGCACGACTTCTCAAATAAGTAAGGTTAACTTGTGTTAAGTGGTTGCAGAATCAGGGCCTAAATAAGTAAGAAACCTGCTCACCACTGAAAGCAACAGCAAAACTTAAACCCACAACCTTACTGCTACACTTTAACCAGCAGCAGGTAGCTGTAAAGTGCAGTGATAGATTTCTGTGGAGAGAAAAAATGAGAGCCCTTATTCACCATCAAAAATTACAATCTCACACCAGTCATAATGAAAAAAATCCAAGTGAAACAGCAGCATTTGCATTAAGACTGAATTAATATTGACCACTTGGACTTTTACTCTAACAGAAAGTATGATTTTCTAGGCATTTACTGGATTTTTAAGCATCACCCTGCAGAACAGCATCTCTAGTATTAATTTCATCAAGATCTAAAATCATTATTTTCTCTTCTGCAACAAAGCTCCCATACTATTATTCCAACGGATGGCACCTTTTAAAGTCCTTTTTTTTTTTTTAAGAGGAAAGAAGGAATTAAAAATCCATATTAACAATAAAATATTGTTTCAGAGGACATCTTCCGCCTTGCTTCTCAAACAGGTTTACTCCAAGCCAAAAATCAATTATGAACAATAGAAATTTTATTCATTGACGCGTGTGTTTTAATAAACAAGCTCCCACAAGTGTACCTTAACTCAAAGTCACAAACAAAAACATCCAGTCTGGGGCATGATCCAAATTCAGTGAAGTCTCACGGCACCAACACCACTTGCTCTCAACCACAAGGCTGTTCTCTCCTTCCTTTAGACCAGCAATACAATCTACAGGAACAGATGCTGAACCACGGTTCCAGGAGGCTTCACCCCTCCACGTTGTTGTATCATCTCAGCTTCCTTGGCCTTAGATTACACACCGCAGGAATCACCTCTAAAGGAAAGTTTACAGCCTTTGAAGTAAGGTCACGTCCTCCTAGCCTTACAATAACTGCTCTTAAAAAGTGTTTTTACAGAGCTATCCATACAGCCAAGGTCATTTGCGCCGGGTCTCCAAACACAACACTGGAAAAAACAAGTAGGACCAGCAGTAACACATAACCACACTGCCACTCCAGAAGGCACTGCTGCAAGCTCAAAGGCTTGCTTTCCAAACACAAACTGTCTCCTTTTACCTGCATCATTGCCCATGGTCCAAACCAAGCATTTTGGAACTGGTTTCACAGACTTTATGATTAATAGTCTACTGCATGGGGCTGACACCAGAAAGCAGACATGTGGGAGGGAGCCGTAAATTCTCCAGATTTTTTTTTTTTTAGATTAAAAAATACGTCTGGATAAGGACTGGCTTTACACATGTGCAGTATGAGTCTCATCAGAACTGCTCTAACTTGCAGAGTAATTTGCAGAGTTACTCTGGGACGTAATAGTAACATAACAGACCTGAATTCAGCCCCCAGATTCAAGAATTCAAGACTTACATATCACAGTGGCTACAGGCTGCATAAGCAAGTTACCTTTTCATTCATTCCTTCATCCAGAGCACGTGTAGATGAATCTCGGAACCTTTCCATAACTATAAAAGCCATGATGCAAAGAACATCCCATCAAAGGGGCATTTCAGGACAAAGCAATTTTATCCTCTAGTACTTGAGGCAGACGAATCCCAGGACTTCAGTGTTCAGTTTTACATCCTACCTGTGAACCCAACAAGCATTCTGTTCAATGGTGCACACAGAGAGCACACCTATGCGTTTGCATACTCAGGAAGTACACAAGTGAATACGCAATTGCCACAGCTCACAAAATCCAACACCACTGGCCCCCAAGCTGACCCTCGCTGTCATCAGTCACCCAGGCTGGTTAATGCCAATCCAAAATAAGCAATTGCTTGACTTCAGACAGACATGAGAAACTTATGTGGAAAAATGACAGCAGCAATGGGGTTCCCTGGCAAGAAAAGCAAAATGCAGCACATGTTATGATCATAGCTTTAAAAAAAGTAGGAAAAAAAAAATCCCTCATACAACTCAATCATCTCTGCCCTTTCCTCTTCCCCTTTCCATGCAGACTGTAATCAAGATGCCATATGGAAAAGCAAAGAGGCAGCAGAAACTTGATTTTCACACTCAGTCAGGTTAGCATTAAAACAAAGACATCCCCTCCCAGCCTCCTCCGCCAGAAGCCTCATTAATGCAGCTCTTGGAGCTCTGCCGAAGGATGGGGAGGAGATGAACTTTGTTTTATTTGAACACAGACACCAGGGCACAGGCATTTTCAAAATTCCATCAAAGCTGAAAGACAGATGTCCACCAAAACACATCAGGAAGCTCAAATGGAACAGATCCTGCATGGGACAGGAAGAGAGAAAAGATTATCTCTCCGTGGCATTTTCATCCATATTATAATTTATAATGCTTCCTTGGAAAATGCCTGTCCTTTTATTTACTAAGAAACAACGAAGTGTCAGTGTCTCCAAATGGATCTTTCCACTGTGGCACGGCAGACAAGGTGATAAGTGACAACCTGCCCCTAGGAATGGAGGAGCTCTGGAAGGCCTGAGGACAGTGGTACCTAGAACTTCTTCCCTGGGTGGGGCAAGGAATGCGCCATCCTAATCCGGCTCCCTCCTCACTAACTGTAACAACAAAAGCCCTTGCTATGGTTTTAGCCCACTTGGGCCTTGGGACCGCAGGGCGCATCCTGCAACTCGCAGCACTGCAAACTTCATGCTCAGCTCCAAGGAGGAAATGAGTGCTTTTGCTGTACAAGTTACACTCAGCATCCCTGAGGCTGCTCTCCCACACAGGAAAAGATGCAGGGCAAGTAGAGTCTCATAACCACCTCATTTCCTCTTCCCAGGCAGGTCAGGTACTGCAGCATTTGTTTTGGGAGTGGAAAACCCTCAGCAGCTCTACAGCAACATATCTGCAATGAAAGAACTTGTGCCATCAGTGGTGCAGCTAAAGAAGCCTCATCTGGATTTTCTGATGGCTCACAAAAAAAACGACCTCCCGCCCTCGCTCTCTCTGCAGCCAGGCATTAACACTGCTCCTCACTAAGGATTTTTTCAACCAAGAATTTGGCTGAAATACCAATCCTTTCTTTCAGCTAGGACTCTGTGGCAAGCATCGCTTCCCTCTCCCTACCTGCTTACATTAAACTATTAGGGACATAACGCACTTTAGTTCATCCCCCTTATTCAGCTGAGATTGAGCAGGGGATTCAGAAGTTATTTTAGGGGAGCTGGTTGGGGTACAGTCACAGTCATTAGGGGTACAGTCACAGTCATTACGTCAGCTCCTGCCTAACAACAATAGGCAGATCAGTCTGCACAATGACAGGTCTTTCGAATACTTGCACCTCTTAAAGAGCCCTCCATCATTTTGGAGGATTTCTCTCACCTTTGCTTCTCAAAGACATGCGGGCCTTTGAGTGTAAACCTGGCTTTGATTGACACTGCCAGGTCTGGAGCAAGAACCACACTGACAGACAGGAAAGAGTCGCTTACAAATCAAAGCTTTCTCTCAGCTTCCCAGAGCAACTCAAAAAGATGGTCTCTAGATTCTCAGCTACCGGGATCCTGTGCTGTGAAGCATCCTTTTAACCCCGACTGTTTTGGACTCCTTGGGATTTTTGCCTTTTGGCTCTATATGTCCCTCTGCACCTTCCTCACCTAAGTCCCTTCAGTAAAATTAAACTTCCACATTTCCCCCCTCTCAGGCAGTATCAATGCTCCCATTTTGCAGGGAGGGGGAAAAAGCCAGACAGGCACGATGACTCACTGCATGGCCTCAGGCGTGTGCCAAGGCAGAGACAGGGTATCTGTCTCTGCACAGCTCAGTCCTAAAACACCCTCTCAATTACCATGCAAGAAAGGACAGAGACAGACAACAGGCACCCGCACTCTGTAAGAGGGGCACAAAGTGATCAGCCTAGGCAGATTTAGAGCTTCTCACCTGAAGGAAAGACATGGTGTTCATAACCAGGAGCTCAACAAGTCAAAGAGCAGGTGTGCATGTATTCAAAATCTGCTGCTTTCCCTAGTGCCACCTCAAGGGTCAGCTGCACAGGAGTTCAAGCCCACCCAAGCCTGTGCTCTGCCTAGTTCCACAGCCAACACAATCCCAAAGTCCAAGAGAAAGTCCACGTCAAAGTCAGAACCAAAGCTACCTCTCCTGTCTCTCACTCCACTGGATGAGCCACCAAACCTCTTCCCTCGTGCACATACAGACATGGGCAGCAAAACCAGGAAGCCAAAGGTTAAGGAAACATCAGCAGAAGTCTATAGGTCAGATCCACAGAAGGTATTTAGGCACCTCAATTCCTGCCAAAAATTACCAGGTCTTTTGGCACCTTTTCACTTTGACAGGTCTGAATTATTGGGTTGCTCATCCCAAGGAATCCTGAGGCAGCAAACACAATTTATCAGGCATGAAGTTGGCTCTGTGGATAGATACAAGCTGTCTTGCGGATGACACTAAGCTGGGTGGAAGCATGGGTCTGATGGAGGGTAGGGAGGCTCTGCAAAGGGATCTGAACAGCCTGGACCACTGGGCTGAGACCAATGGCATGAGGTTTAACAAGGCCAAATGCCAGGTCCTGCACTTGGGGCACAACAACTCTATGCACTGCTACAGACTAGGAGAAGTCTGGCTAGAAAGCTGCCTGGAGGAGAAGGACCTGGGGGTGTAGGTTGACAGCCGACTGAACATGAGCCAGCATGTGCCCAGGTGGCCAAGAAGGCCAATGGTATCTTGGCTTCTGTCAGAAACGGCGTGACCAGCAGGTCCAGGGAGGTTATTCTCCCAGGCAAATTGAGCAACAAGCACCATTTTGAGTTGGACATCTATACCATCATGCTCGGGTGGACAGGGTGCTGTTCACAATACTCTCTTCTTCAGTTGAGTAACACTCAAAGACACCCATGCTCCAAAACTCACATATTAAATAAAACAGCTTTGGTATCAATAGACCTGGAACATATCTCTCATTTCCACAACCTTCTGGAAGCTGTCCTCTTTATGGTTTCTTGGATGGGCACTTCTGTGCTCAAGGGAGAGATGAGTAGACAGCTGGGAAATTGCAGCACTATACCGGGAATCAAGATCATGCTGGCACGGTTCCTCATGAGGTCAACATCACTGACATCAGACTATATTACTTACTTGATCTGCTCCCAGGTCTTGGTAGCCAAATGCAGGACCCAGAGATCCTTGTAATGATAGAACTGTTCCCCATTGGGAGATGCAAACTCTCCACCAAATACCCACAGCTGCCCGCCAGCTGTGGGCACCACCACCGCCTGCCAGGAGAGGAAGAAAGAGCTGGATCAGACAAGGGTTCAGAGATAGGAGAAGTCTACCAGTTTAATGAGCAGCTGCCTCCAAACACCAGAGAGCAGATAAGCGTCAGCGGCTGCTACTAACTTGCTTGGCAACAGCAGTATTCTGGGGCTGAAGGAAGGGGAATTGTAAATGCAAGTTACTCATTGTTTAGCATGCCTTTCCTACAGCAAAGGCAAGTTACCCAAGGAATTGGGGTCTTCCCAACTCCTAGCATCTTGAGTTCCAGTTCCTCAGTTTCAAAGTTCCCTCGGAAGCACCTTGGGATTTAGCTTAACAACAGTTGTTCAAATCTCTCTGTTCCCCGTTCTTCAGAATGGCTTCAGTACCTGCCTATCTTTTCCAGCAAACGGCAAAGATTTTTAGCATTAGACACGTGACCAAGCCCTGACACAAACCAGCCTATACATGCAATGATTAAACACATGAGAAGATATGGGGTGTGTTTGCTAGCAGGATTTGTGGGAACGTTAAGTTACCTAAACAATGGGAATGACTGATATTCATGGGTATCTAGTGCTTAAAAGCTTAAGGGGAAGGTTATGAGCAACAGCCTGCTCATATTTGTGTGTGACATTGTAAAGAGGTGGCTCAAAATCCATTAAACAGCTGAGCTTTTTCCTTAAACAACCAACAACACCCATCCACAGCTAATCCCACCTCAGCTCTGTTGAAATGATGTCAAGAAGCCAGTGTAACTCTGAGGAGAGATCACGTGTCAAGAGACCAAAAATGACAAATAAGACTGAAAACATGCACAAGCAAACCCAGAGACACACTTCTGTTTACCTTTGAGCTAACACAGAACATACGTTAAAGTCACAAGGAAGACAACAAATCAGTCGCCTAAGAAGGCTGAACTGTCTCCTGTGTGACTAAAATTTATTATCAGATAGAAAATGTACTCTTGAAGCAGGGCTCCTCAGACAGGTTTCTCATTATATTTCTGTTACAATCCAGTTGCCCTGATGCACAGCCTGGCTGCTAGGTTCAGATTCAGCTGCTAGACAGCCACCTGCTGGCTACCAGCACCCAAACAGCCACCTCCTAATCCAGACCCACAAAGCAGCCTCCTTTTCACCTACAGAAACCAACGTTTGAATTTATGGTCTCTTTGCCGAATGCAGCTTCTGAAATCAAGTTCTATTTAAGCACTGCAAGAGCGCCCAAAAAACAAGTCAGAATCTTTCAATTCAAGAAATGACACAGAGCTCAGAGCAAGACCGGCATTCAGGCGTACAGTAACAAGGGTATACAAACCTAACCAGGAAACTGGATCTCGAAAGAGCTTTGGCAACAGGTAGCAAAATAACATTCACATCCTGAGGCAGCTTTTGAGATGGACCAGTCACCCAGTCACTTGCTGCGACAGGTGCCATGATCTATCAGACAGCTGGCAAGAGCCAAAGACCTGCAAAAACCACAAGTCTTTGGTCCAGTTTCTAATGTGCAGGTGTTCACATAATGTAAACAAACCCAAATCCTTCATCATCACAGTTAGCCAATGATCTTAATGACACAGGCACCAGAGGCGAATTCTAGGAGAATGTCATGATATCCCAGAGAAAATTTAGACAACTTTGTCTACTGCCTTTGCAGCCCAAAACCACCCAGCCCATCGGCCAGGGAAGGAAAACTCACACCCTGAAGAAGGGAGAGACAGTCAGTGCAAGCAGTCCATCATGTTGTACAGCTGGGTCACTTGGCAAAGCCCAACTCTTATATGCTAACAGGGATACTCTACAGTAATTGATCTTTCACAGTGCTGGAGTGGCAGTATCTGTCATGCCCATAAATATAGCCCAGTGGGCATTAAAGAAACAATCAAGTGCAGCAACTCTGCCATTTATAGGACTTTGGTCATATTCAAAGTTATACAGTGACCAGCATTTTGAAAATTCCGAGTCATCCTGGGATTATGGATGGTTGAGCAGGTCCCTATATAATGCAGCAGAGAGTTAATCTTCAAAAGCAGATTCTCCCCCATGAGTCCTGCCAATCCAGGAGATATAACCTCAGATCTTCATTCCACATTTAGTATTTCCAAAAGTCATGCATAGTGATTACAAACACCTTGGACAGGCTTGGACAGTCCCCCCTCAGCAGAAAAGATGAAGTGACACCATTGGGAGCCCATCATGAGAATGAAGAGAAGCCAGAAACTCTCTGGGGAAAAAAAACATTATCCCCCATCCATCTTTAGCGCAGTGCTAGAACAATCCCACCTGCTGCTCCGGCACCCAGTGCTTTACCTGGTGAGCACATCGCCTTGGTGGTGGGTTGGGGATCTCTAGTTTAGACCAGCTGTTCTTCCGGATGTTGTAAACATACAGCTCATTATACAGGTATGTCTGTTAGAGGAAGAGAAAACACACATCACCACAGTTCTCCATGGAACAGGGTCAGTCTGTCCAAGGACAGGCACCCCTAAGGGTTATCTGAAGACTGGGGGAAAAGGAGCACAGCACCAGCTGTGCAAACCAACAGCTCACCTGCCTCATTAGGCAGGGAGGAGGACAACAACCTCCTTCACAAGACAGGGAGTCAGCAACTTTTCCAGTGATCCACCAGATTGGACTGTTCCTTCCCAGACCCTTGGTTAAGTTTGTGATGACTCGAGATATGAAGACTTAAGAAGCTGGATCTTAACACAGCTGTGCAGATTAAGGTTGCCCAAACTGCTGCTCAACCCCAGAGACAGGAACAGCTTACAGCAGTGAAGCAAGCAGAATTAGGGTAGTACATCACATTGGGTGATCCTAAGGCGGCCAAATACCATTGGCAGGCTTGAGCTTTCAAGCTATGGTATGTACAACTTCTCAGGGTCATAAACATCATTTTGTCTCCAGGAATACAACAAACACTTGCAGCTTGCAGAAATTCAGTAACAAGAGCACCCACTTGCAAATATTTGCTAGTTCACATCTCCAATGCAGGTGATGCCTTGCCAGCAACAATAGTGCAGAAGTATCTTGCTTTGAAAAGCAGAAGATAGAGATTCTTCAATAGTTATAAAAATGAGGGGCAGATATGGCTACAATTAAGTCTGGAAAAATTATGAAGCCCTGAAATATTGATGCTGAGACAATCACTCTGACTCCTTAATGGGTTCTAGCATGTCTCCTTCCTGCCAACTGCTCAGGCATGAGACAGTATCACGGCAGAATTAAAAGGCTATTTTGCTCTCATTCAGGGACAAATACATATTTTATGACTGCTGCCTTGAACTTCACTTCAAATGAGACTCATGCAAATTACAGTAAAAAGCAGGGAAATGGTAGGATTAAGAAGAAAAAATGGAAATATACATTACTTTTTGGCCATTGAAATATTCACCTCCAAAAAGGATCAATTCGTCTTTCTCAGGGTGAGCGGAGAGAGAGCTGTTCAGCCTGCAAAACAAAGAGGGATGGTCAAAACAGTAGATGTGCAAGAGCCTTGGAAAACTCAGAAGCTTGCAGCCTTTAACTCAGCTAGCAATAGCACCTCTGCCCTCCAGACACAAAGGTCTCTCCATCATCTGCCCAATTATCAGCCTGCGATATTCACCCCAGGGCTAAAAACTTCTCAAAGAAATTAACTTCTTGAAAACTCCCAGCAAGATTAATTTGAGAATGTCTGAAACCTCCTCCTATTTTAGGAGCACACGTTACACTGTCATTCAACATGCCTTTTGACGTGAGCTCTTGAATTTTAATGCTGGTGTGTCAAGAACAAAAATTAGTTTTATGAGGGCACATAATGATGAGTAGAACTGGGCTGTCTCGTATAGACTTATCTGCGTCATTATTCTGCAGTCACCACTGGCCACTGCTCATCTACAAACCACCAAGTGTTTTTGCACCAAGCAGAGACAGATCCCTACCACTCCAAAGGAGGAACTGACTGACCACTGTAACAACCCTGTGAGATTAACAGCCGTGTACTGACCTGTCCTGCTACACAGAGAAAGGTGTTTATTTAACAAGCCACGGGAAACAGAAATACAGAACCTAGAAGGATGCAGACCCCAAGCTACACATGATAAAGTGTCTTGTATCTCACAACACATACTTTTGCCTCTTGGGTCCTTTCAGCTTTTTTGTCCAAATCCCAAACTTCCTCTTATTTTTCCTCAAAGCCCTGTAATCTAACCCTGCTTTGCCTCCTGTGTGCTGATGGGATGATTGAAAAGCAGATTATATGGCCAAAAGAAAGTTTTTAGTCCCTTTTTTAACCAGGGATTGAACATAACAGATACTTTATAACTCTGGATATCAGCTATGGGAGATATTATGCTCTCCACTCTTCAGAAATAACTTTACAAAAGTATATTTCATTAAAACACCACCAACCACTGTGTAAGTGGAAGCCAAAGCCTCATACAATCTCCTACCTGGGTGACGGGGGTGGGCAGGATGTCTCAATCACTTGGGTCTTTTTAGCATCTAAACTCTGGAATTCTGCTATCAGGGCTTCAAGATCCTCCTGAAAATAAAATGCCAGGCATGAGTTCCTTGATCTGCACACCACATGGAGCCAGCACCCACCCTCAGGATTTCCCTTTCAGAAAAAAAAAGTTGTCTGCTTAGGTTCCTGTCATTCAAGAAATAGATGCAGAGCGTTTCCACATATGCCTTAGAAACTGGTCTCCCCTAAAACACAAGTTGCTCAGAAGAGTCCTAAAAGGATGGTACAACAAAGCACATTTAATGCACGCCTGCTTCCTACAGCAGAAACACTGCACGAATCAGCAAGTAAATGTAAATCATTTGAACCCTGACAAAATTATGACCAACTACATACAACAGTACAGCTACTCCTCCTCTTTGCAGCGAAATGATGTCTAAATGGAACTGGAAACTCTCTTCTATTCCTATACTTTAGATGGAGAAAAACTTGCACATATTTTTAATCCCCTTTCAACTTCTGTCAATTAAAAATAAAATCTGCCTCCAAAATGCAGATACACCAAGTTGCAAAGGCAGAAGCAGGACTGCAGCAAAGGGGAGTTTCTGATCCATGGTCTCTCCTACAGTCCCCCATTGCTCACCACCTCGCTTCAGTTAACCTTTCTGAAGGTGTGGTCTAAGCAAAGGTTTTAAAAATCTGGGGATTTTGTCTCTGCAGCACAGCATCAGCTCTCTCTGCAGACAGCATACATACTTCGTGTATTAAGTCTTGCATTATGCCGAAAATGGTGTCACGAAAGTTTGGTTCTTCACCTGGTGTGCATAAATGCAACTGAGTTGAGATTTCTGTATTTATTCAGCTCTGACCAGAAAAGGATGAGGATTCAAAAACAGCCCTACTCTGTGTGTTTACTGGATTTATGCACACTAGGTGAAGAATCCTATTCTGAAAGAACACTAACACCAAGTTTTGACCAGGGAAAGGCAGGTTGAAGTACAAGCACCCCAATCTAGGAGCGAGAGAAACAAACATTTTCATTTGCTTTTAAAACCAGAAGAAAAGGAGGAGGGGAGATGGAAGGCAAGAAGGAGCCTTTGGGATGTATTTTCTTGTCCTCCTCCTAAAATCATAGAATGATCTGGGATGGAAAGGACTTGAAAGCCCATCCAGTTTCACCCCCTGCCACAGCCAGAGACACCTCCTACTGGGTCAGGTTGCTCAAAGCCCCATCCAACCTGGCTTTGAACACCTCCAAGGATGGGGCTGCCGCGACTTAAAATCATAGAACAGTTTGGGTTGGAAGGGACCTTAAAGATCTAGTTCCAACTCCGCTGTGATAGGCAGGGGCACATCCCACTGGATCAGGCTGCCCAAGGCCCCATCCAACCTGGCCCTGAACACCTCCAGGGATGGGGCAGCCACAACTTCTCTGGGCAACCTGGGCCAGGGCCTCACCATTCTCATAATAAAGAAATTCCTCTTTATGTCCGGTCTAAATCTGCCTCTCTCCAGTTTATACCCATTGCCCCTCGTCCTACCACCACAAGCCTTTATAAAGCCTTTCGCCCTCCTCAGCTCTCCTGGAACCCTTCAGGTACCGGAAGGTCGCTTTAAGGTCTCCTCGGAGCCTTCTCTTCTCAGGTTGAACAACCCCAACTCTCTCAGCCTGATTTCCTTGACTCCAACTCCTCACCGCCCTCACAAGAAAGAATTTCCTTCTAACACATCTGCCACCCACGCCGTGGGCACCATTTCAGCTCTCGCTCTCGCTGCCCCGACACGAACCAACCCCAGCGCTTCACCCCGTCCCCCCCGTTCCTTTCCCCTCACAGAACGCCCCAGGCCCACACGGGCCCCAGGCGAGACGGGGCCACCGGAGCCCCCGCCGCTCACCTCCTCCTTCTTGGCCCTGCGGGACACCTTCCTCTCCATCTTCGCCGCCGTCTTCTCGGCCCCCTTCCCCTTCTTCTCCCGCTTTCCTTTCTTCCCCATGGCCGCGGCAGCCCCGGCCTCGCCTCCCCCCGGCTCCTGGGGGCGGGCAGCGCCGCACGATCGGCCCCGCGTCGGCAGGCCGCGAGCCCCACAGCGCCCCCTGCGGCCCGGAGGGATCAGATAGCGCCCACAGCGCCCCCTATGGGCCAGGAGGGATCAACGAGCGGCCACAGCGCCCCCTGTGGCGCGGAGGGATCAGCGAGCGGCCACAGCGCCCCCTGCGGCGCGGAGGGATCAGCGAGCGGCCACAGCGCCCCCTGCGGCGCGGAGGGATCAGCGAGCGGTCACAGCGCCCCCTGCGGGCCAGGAGGGATCGGCGCGGCCGCTACAGCCCCTCTGCCCTCCATCCCCGCCTCCCCCCATCCCTGTTTGCCTCCCTCCATGCCCGCCTCTCAGCATCCCCAGCTGCCCTCATCCCTGCCTCCCTCCATCCCCTTCTGCCTCCCTTCATCCCTGCCTCCCTCCATGCCCATCTCCCTCTCTCCATCCCTGTTTGCCCCTCTCCATCCCTCCCTCCATCCCTGCCTGCCTCCCTCCATCACAGCATCACACACTACCTCAGAGTCCATGTGCTCTCTTGACTCACGTTCCCATTTATTCCTAGCCCAGGAAACCACTGAACTCACAAAATGGTCCCTTCCAGGGCAGTGCAGCTGCCTGAAGGCAATCCTGCGCAGAAATAAAGATGAACTGCGGGTTGAAAACCTTGGGGATCTGCACAAGTGTTCTCATTGTCAGATGCAGAGTTTTGGGAAGGGGGTTTGTCCAGGTTGGCCTCAGAAGGCTCTTTTCCCAAGTAACAGGTGATAGGATGAGAGGAGATGGCCTCAGGTCCCACCAGGAGAGGTTCACGTTAGATATCAGGAAAAAATTTCTTCACCAAAATGGTTCTCGGGCATTGGCAGAGGCTGCCCAGGGAGGTGGTTGAGACATCATCCCTGGAATTCTTTAAAAGACAGGCAGATATGGTGCTCAGGGATCTGGCTTAGTAGTGGACAGGTACGGGTGGACCCAATGATCTCAAAGGTCTTCTATCATTCTATGAAACAGCAGGAACTGTGAGGCAATGCCAGACAGCTGCTTTTCCCCCTCAGTGGTGGGGAAGAAATAATGACAGCTCGGCTTTTTACCTGGTATTTCATGCAGATGCTGAGCCCAGGTAGAATTTCTAGGAAAACACCAACTTTGAACACATAAGCAGCACATACGCTGTAAAAATGAGTTGAAAAACATCTTTGAGCTGTGAGTGTCCTTAATTATTCAAACATCCCCCTGTGCTTCAAAATGGCCTTCATGATTGTTTCTCACTCACAGGGAAGGAGTAAAATCGTTACATTTTTCAGTGAATTCCCACAAAATCCTGCCTTGCCGGGGAGCAAGGTGGGTGTTATCACTGTCCTACACACTGCCCAGCCCCACAAAAGTGAGGATATCCACTGAAGACACAGCTCAGTGCCCGCCACGTTAACCCAAACATCCAGTACGTGCCGTGAAAATGGCAGGATGGATCCTATTCTTTGAACATCCGCCTACGCTTGGCCCTCAGATCTTGGAAACGCAGCCCCAAAGCACAAAGGGAAGAGCTGGGAAAATATTTTGAGGTTGCAGGCAAGGTACATCCCCACCAGTGTTTTGTTTGTCTGCGTTCTGAAAACATTGTGGTTACAACTAAAGCTGCAGCGGGTCAATGTTTATGTGAAGGGAGGAAACAGAAAGTTACGGAGAGATGAGGTCAAGTGAATGGGGCGATTTCTCAGCTGACATAAGATGTAGGAGCTCTGCTGAGTTCCTTGGCAGGACACACAGGCCAGGAAGCCTCCCTGCTGCTTGAGAGGGTGGAGGGAGTCCAGCAGAGGGCCACGAAGATGATGAGGGGACTGGAGCATCTCTCTTGTGAAGAAAGACCTGGGTTTGTTCCGCCTGCAGAAGAGAAGACTGAGGGGATCTTCTCAGTGCTTATAAATAGCTACAGGGCAAGTGGCAGGAGGATGAGGCCAGATTCTTCTCAGTGGTGCCCAATGACAGGACAAGGGGCAATAGGCACTAACCGGATTACAGGAAATTCCAGCTTAATATGAGGAAAAACTTCTTTATTGTGAGGGTGACAGAGCACTGGGGCAGGCTGCCCAGGGAGAGCGTGGAAACTCCTTGTCGGGAGATATTCAAAACCCACCTGGACACATTCCTGCGCAGCTGCTTTAGGTGAATCTGCTTTAGCAGAGCGGCCAGACTGGATGATCTCCAGAGGGCTCTTCAACCTCCAGCATTCTGCAATTCTGCTTCCTGGTCTTTAATCTCAAAAAGACACCAGTGTGTGGAAACACCTTCCTGATGTCTACAGGAGTTTGGTCACTGATTCCTCTGAGGCCAGATCTTCTTCTAACTCATTTGGGTGACTTTGAAATTAAAAAGGCTGCATCTTTGTGAAACCCTCTCTTGAAGGCTTCACTACGCATCGGTTTGCTGAAAGAGCGATGAGTCTTTCGCCTCCTGCACACCCTGCTCTACCTGTCTCCATTTGCATCGGCCTGTGTGGTGCTGCATTGTTCATGGTTATTTCCATAACTGAGTGTGCAGCGATCCTCAGCTCTGTGAGCTCAAACTGTATCCTCAAAACTTTATTTTCCATATTTCTGAGTGTAGTTTCAGATGTTCAGGTTCATTTGGAGCTAGCCACCATGTGGAGAACTGTGTGCAGTAGAACATTCTTGGTCTGAGTTCTCTGATCTCTTGAACTCTGTAGTCTAGTTTCTCATGGTTTATATGGAAAAAAAAAGAGGATGAAAGGACAAAGAAAACTTTGCACTGCACTCTGAAAATACAAAGCACAATATAAGCATGAAACAGGGCATGAACTTCTCAGGGATAAATATTCCTTTGCTCCACCATGGTTAAAAGTCCTGCTGTAGCAGTGATGGTAACTCTTAAGGGATGCATCTTCCATGCAGACACCTTGGCTGTATAGATAAGACTAAAGATTGTGACATGTGGGCAGCAGTGCCCTAAAACATGAATTTAAGACTCCAAAACATGAATTTAAGGCTCCAAAACAGACTTAGGTGAGCCCTTTTCCCAGGTTTCCCATAAGCCTGAATGGGAAAGGCCACTCCACATTCCCACACGGCATGCACGGATGTACTCCTACATGTTCACACAAACATCTTTCACTCAGCTGGCAGACAGATGTGTGCTCCCAAACATGGCCAAGTTCAGATGTGCCTACACATGCTCCCACGCACAGATGTCCTCACGCTCTCATTTCTGTTATGTCTCAGGTTTGGTTTCCGCTTTGTTTTGCAGAACGTAGCATAAGCTCGACTTTGCCTGTGTTTGCACATTTCATTTTACTGGTATGAAGTTGTTCTGTCCTGTTATATCTGGCAGCCTGTCTCCAGTTCTGACCTATACAAAGAGCACGTGGTTGTACTTTGTTATTTTTTTATAGTCTGGAATATGCTCATTCAACACGGTGGTAAATCCAGCTGTATCAGCAAAGTAAAGAATAACAGGCATGAAAGCTTCAGAAAAGACTCAAAAGCTTTTTCCCACAAGTCTTCTTTGTGCTCTAACACTTGATTTATTTTTCCCTTGTTAATGCTTTCTGAAGCCAGTAGCAAGGAAGGAATTAATGACACAGATTAATGGAGAGGACATGCTGACAGCACAGTAACTAAGTCAACTAAATATGCCTTGCAATTGTACGAAGAGCTGGTGTGTTAGAATATACCAACACTGTCTTTATAGAAAGATGAGAATGCAGATAAGCCCTATAAACAGAGAGAACCATGGGGCTGCTGAGTTGGGACTGCTTCAGCCACTCTGAGATCCACCACCGTGGGAGTTTGATGTAGGCTCTGCAGAGCAGGAGAAGAGCACTGCAGAGGAACACAAAACCATGCCTGCCCAACACCTGGGAACACCAGTATTTTGGAGAAGATTAGCAGACTCAGGGCTCCGAGAGCAGTGCTGCACATGCTCTGGGACACATCAGGATGCCCAGGAAAAATTATTTTCTTTAACTGCTCCGTGGTGTAGAACTCACCCAGGAAAGGTTCAAGTAAAAATTAAAAACCCAGGTTCCTCGGTCTCCTCCAGGCTCAGGCTGTGATTTTCCTCCATCGTGCATGTAAAATAGGGAGGAGGAAATCATTAAAAAACTACCCTCAGGCTCTAGTGACAGCATTTCAAAGTTATTAATCTCCAAATGCAAATACATCTTAGAGCCAAGTCCATAACCAAGGCTCACTTTGAAAAAGTCCCTCATGTTGAAAAGTCTGAGGCTCATCCTGGCTGTGCCTACAGTCCAGCAGAGGCCCCTCGGCCCCTGCCGATGTGTGTAGCACCTGAAACTGGGATTCGGACCAAGCAGGCAGCAGAGACACTACTTTGCAGAGAAAAAAAAATGCAGAGATAGGACTACTTTGCAGAGAAAAAAAAATGCAGAGATAGGATTAAAAAGCAAGACAGAGAAGAGTGATTTAGAAATTCACATTTCAGTAATACTGATGGATCAATCTGACATGTTCTAGATGAGGATCTTCTAGCACGCTGGTGTTTCAGCACTAATTATCAGCATCTATACCAGTAATAAGGAAGATTGTGGCTTAAAATATAGAAAACACTATGAATGTAAGATAAATTCTCACCCAAATCCACCATTGATCGACAGCAATTAAGTAAGATTGTCTCCACCACAGATTCAGAGCAAATGAGCATGCCTCTCGCCTCTCTGAGCTCTGCTTTTAAATGCAGATGCTTCTATTTCAGCACCAAAATGAACAGCTAATGCCTGAAATAGTAACTTTGGTATTATCATCAAAGTGAGCCCTTCCATGCTGTATTTTTGCACATGTGAAGCTTGCCCAGGCAGACTGCGCGTGCTTAGTTTTTAATGAGTTTACTCACAGTCAAAGCTCCAGGACGAGAAGCATGGCAGATAGAGAGCAGGAAGCATTAATATGTATTTCCTGCCGTGTTTCATTCTTCAGTGTTACGCCAGGTCCATTTGTGGGAGATGGCTCTGGGTCGGAAAACAAGGTCATTTTGCCCAAGTAGCAGCTCTAGCCTTGAAGATGGAATAGAGGAGCCTTCTCAGGATGGTAAAATATGCAGCTCAGTGAGAAAGCTGACCAGCATTTTAAGGGTGCCTGTGTGCTGGAAGAATTGCATACTTTCTGATTTGTGTAAAACAGTTGAAACTGCCTAGGAGGGTGAGGAGTGAATGCTGATTGCCTTGTTCTGCCAAGGGATCCTGTTCACAGGGCACACAGCTTCTCTTCCAGCGAGCAGCACCACAAGACTGCTAAATTATTTCAGCTGTTCCCCATGAACAGCTGCCACGTGAGAATGGTTTGCTCCTACTGTCTTTCCGATTTACCACCACACTGATAAACACAAAAAAGCAGAAATTCTTTTCAAAGAAAGGGTTTGCCAACTTAATACAATGACATGTATGCGCACACTTATAGGAGTAAGCACAGGAGGACAGGACTCTTGGAGGAGCTAATGTTTTCATGCTATTCAAGTCATCCTCTGCAAACTTCCTTGTAGAGCAGCTAAATTCTTCTGCATGTGTCACTGCCTCCTTTTGCTTGTCCTTTTCCAGACATCAAGGATCGCTGCAAGGACTGGTCTTTGCCCCCACTATTTCATCAGATCAGCTTTGATGATGATATTTCAAGTGTGTAGGGTGTCCGCACTGTCACTGAGCCATGGCAGTATTTACCAGCCCAGCCTTGAAGCTGCTCCTGATTAAAATGCTCCAGCAGCTGCAGAGAAAAGCTCTGCCCAGCTATCATCACATCTTTCTGTGACATTGGCCTCCGTCAATCTGCTCGAATCAGCGTGCCAGTTCCCAGGATGAGGATGAGAAAGCAGAAATCTTAGACTGCCTTATGTCTGCCCTGGATCTTCATTAATTAGGATAGTGAACCATTAATTAGGCTATGTGAGCTTCTTTAGAGATGCTTAATCTTCTCTGTGTAAGGCGGTAGGGTTCACAGTATTGGGAGTGGAGGCAGGCTGATATTAGCTGAAAACTTTTTCTTACTGATCACCAGCCTTATATCTCTCCATTCCCATTTTATTTTTGAGTGTGTTTAGATAATTTTTGACTCATTTATGTCCCAAGGTGATGGCAGAGGTGTTCCTCTGAAATGCCAATGGCATTACACAGGTCCCTGGCTCACCTTACCCTAGGGCCAGGTGTAAGGTTCGGGGCTCAGCCTCATTTGCAGCACCCCAGGTATCTTTTAATCCCCTTTGTCATTTCTAAAGAGAAGTATAAATAATTGGATGAACTGGGTAGAAAAGAAGTCAGAAAAAGGAAACCTCAGAAAGCCCGGTGTGAGAAATGAGTTCTAGACAGGAAAGGTCATATTGCTCATTGCAATGCAGCCAAAACTACCTTAAAATCCCCTGTCCTTACGTACATAACCCTTTTTTCCCCCCATTATTCAAATTCTAAGTCTGATGCAACCCAGGCTGGAATGTAGTAAGACTTGTAATGTCTTCCCTGTCCCACCAGATGTCAGCTCCTCTGCAGAGAAGGGCTCTGGGCCGGCTCCTGCTGCACCATGGTGCAAGAACTGCTGAGACGTTGCATCATCTGGGGAGGTGCAGAGCTCTTGCTAGTGAGAAACGGCTAACCAAGCCCAGGGCCAGGCTCTGGGATTGAGGAGAAAAGCAGTGTAATGCATGTAAGTGGACGGAGGTTGTTTAGGTGAAGAAATCCTATTTAAGTTTTTCCAGTGCCTCCTTCTCGTAAAACCCTCAGCAATCAGGTGAAAGAGAAAGTGGTTCCAGCAGGGACTCACTATTAATCTGATGGGTTTACTTGCCTGAGAACAAGTCCAAGCACATTCATTTCACCCAGGGAGACTTATTCCGCCGTGAGGTGCATGGACAGCCTTGCTTGGCTATGAAGGTACACCACCAGCGGGTTTGCAGGTGCCGCTTTCTCTTGGACACAAAGGATTGGCCACTGTATACAGTTATCAGTCCTGTTTTCCCTCAGATACAAGTTCAATTCAAAACAATCAGTGCTCTATTAACACCAAGTCAACACCCAGTTCCCATTAGAAAGCCCTTCATCACCGGATCTCAGAATATTTTAGAGGAAAGGAGTGTTTCGCTTTCACAGAGAAGGAAACGCTGGGGACAAATGATATCCCCAGTAATAGGAAAGCAGGCTGTGGCACAGTAGGATTGAGTATCTCACCCAGCTTTTGTTGCGGTCACCAGGCTAGATATAATACTCTGATTTAAGTGCTCTCAAGCACCAATTTTCCTCTTTCAGTTTGTAAGTGAGCACATCAACCTGATCCTGGTGGCTCACCCAGCTTGCTCTCAAGGGAGAGAGAACTTGTAGTAATCTCAGAGCAGGGAGGGTGAGGAGACTGCCTCATATATTAGCAGAGAAAGGTTTAATTTAGACATCAGAGAAAACTTACTGATTGCCAGGCTAGTGAGGCTTGAGAAGTGACTGTCTGGGGTGGCTGTGAAGTCTCCAAGGATACGTCCAACACCCTGTGAGGCCAACGTTGGCCAAAGAGTGTTGACGTGCCTTTTGGCAAGAGTGGACATGGATATTTAATTTCTCACTGTTCTCACATGCCCAACTTTTACAATTTTTTACAGCTGAGGAGGTAAATGACAGGGACTGACCCTTAGCATTTGATTTTTACCTCCTGCAGCCCTGATAACAGTCACATCGATGAAAGTAATTCTGCTTTATATTCATTAAGCCACTGGCACTGAGCCTCACAGGTGTGTGGGTTTTTCCACAACTGATTGGCATTTGCTTTTCCTTGTAGTGCTGTGACAGCTATTGGGATCAGATTATCTACTTACTGCTGTTGTCATCTTGATTTGACAAGACTTTACCAGTCTGAGCAATGCACGGTGGAGGGATTTGGTATGTTCTGCTCCAGTTCAGTCTGGTTTTGTTAGCTCCAAGGTAAAGATAGCTCCATACATCCATTATCATGCTAAACATTTACCCTCAGGAAATGATGACCTCGGCGAGATTCCTTGTGATTTTGCAAAAGAAAAGAAAATAATTGTTCATTCTTAATGGTTTAAAAAGGTACACAGAAGTATATTATTGGATGTATTATTCCCATGAGTGGAAATGTTCTCCTAAAGGCTAATGCTTTAGGAGAAGGAGCTGCTGTGGTGGCATCCGTGCTTTGGTGTGGTCACGTTGGTTGTGGTGGGTACGAGAAAGTGAGCATGTAGCAGGAGACATGATGCAATTATATTGAGTTGCCTCTTTCTCATTCTTCCCTGTGAACCCACAAGAATTTAGCAGAACCCCTGGGGATGGTTAGCAAGTTAGAGACCATGAAATGTTGATAAAACTTTCTTTTTTCCTTCCAGCAGAACACGGTGTGTCATCCGCAAAGCCCGCCACCTTATCACAATCCTGTTCTCCTGCATTGACTGTTTGGATAGATTCGTACTCCAGCAATTAGTTTGATTTAGTATTTAAAAGATGACATCACAGCCACTTCTGAACATGTTTAAGGGTGTTTATACAGACACAGTGTAATAGCTGATTGTCCCATATCTATCAGTCACTGACTTGTTTTGTAAAGAATCGACTTAATCGTAAACTCAAGCTGCCATCCCAGTGAAAATAATATCTGTTAACAGTTTTTCTATCTCTGAATGTGTACTGTTTTCTCTCGAAAATAATCATTTTGGTTTCCTGACTCATGATGTCATTTCTCTGGGTAGAAAAGAGTCACACAGGAAGGCAAAGAACAGATCTTGGTGATATGTCATGGAGGGCTTTTTTCCTGTGCTGTTTGAATGCAAAGCAAATCTTTATTATAAAGGTAACCACGTGAAAAACTATCTGATACACCACAAATGATCCTTGCTGCTGCTGAAGCAGATGGGAATTAGGTCCTGTTTGAAAATCAATATTTACTGTGCTATCTGCTGCTTGCTCTGCAGCACTGCCTGGCAAGGCTCAGGAGTGGAAACTCAGTTTCTATGGTGGCTGTTGACATGCAGGCCAGCTTCATGCTTTCCCACAAGATAAACTGTCACATTATGGGACTGAGGTGAGAAGGAACCCAGACGCACAGGGCGGGAGCGGGGTTGTGGTCCAATGGGCTGCAGGATGCCCATGCTGGTGCTGTGCCTCTCACCCAGGCTGGCTGCACCCCAGCCAGTGGCAGTGGTGGGTTATAGTCCCATACAAATGGCCAGCTCTGATTTAATGCAATCGCTCTTCCCTGCTCTCCAGGTACAAAGTGAGAGATCAGGACAGGCACCAGAAACAGGAACACACGGGGGATGTATTTGTGCAATGCCAGCTGCAGAAGCTGCCCATTCCCCTCTGCTGCCTTCGTGGACAGGCTCCTCCTGCTTGCTTGTGTCACTGGGGGATGCTGGTCCGTGAAAAGGAGTATGGATATTTCAAGACACCATGAAATAAAGATGCTGTGCAGCCCACAGAGGACATTGAGTCCTTCTGTACAATGCTGCTGTCATGGGACATCCAGCAGAGAGGTCTGCCAGGAAGGTCATTTCTTCTCAAAGAGCTGTTAGCTCATGTGAGCTGTATTACAACTTTTTATCAGTGGGAATTGGTACATGTCAGAGAAATACATAGCAAACCAATCTGGCGATGCTCTGAACTGCAGAACAGCTACTAGGAGAGGCTGGCAGCTCTCCCCAGGCACCAACTTGCCTGTTGAAGGGCTCACTTGGAGGCAGGCATGGGCTGGTACTGGGATTTCTCATTCCTACCGAATCCTTCACCTTTATCCATTGCACCTGGAGGCATTGAGCTGCAGTATCCAGAACCTTTCTCTTTTCCAAGCTGTGAGGTTGTGGCCCAGTTCCTCCTGCCACTCCTTTGGGGTTATTTGTACATGGAAGGATTACTAGCTCCTCTGCCTGCCCCACCACCAAACCATATACCCGGCAGGGAAGCTCTTCCTGACATGCCTTTTGGTCTTTGATCTAATGCAGGATCAAGATCTCTTTTTCATTCCAGGTCAATTTTCCTCTTCGACTCCAATTTCCCATCTCTTCCCAAGCCCTGTTTCAGTCACACCCAGCTAGTGTTAACCAGCCTTTAGATTAATTTTGTCCTTTCATCTCCATGCTGTTTTCTCAGAGATGGGTGGGAGAGGAGTTTCCCCCATGCCTGTGGTTTCTTTGCAACACAGAGCCCCCAGGAGGGTTTGAACACGCAGCTGCTGCGGGTTGCCAGTTGCAGCTCCCCATCCCAATGAGGTTTCAGGGGTGAGGATGCAGCAGGTCATGATGATGCTTAGAGCAAACCACCTCAAAACACCAACACAGCACTCTCCCCATCATGCTCTGCACCAGGATTGGCACCTGGGAGATCATGGCACACAAAGCAGGGTGTGCAACTCCAGGGAAAGGCTGGAATTCGTTTAATAAAGGCAAGGAAAATCAAATGAAAGCATCCTTCCCTGCCTAATCCCCTGCATGAATCAACAGAGCTGGCTTCAGCATCCAAAAGCTCTCAGGCTGAAGCCTCTTTCCCAGCACACCGGTGGAAAACAGGCCACAACAAGCAGGTGGTTAAATCACGGATAGCTGCAGTAAGTTGTGTTTCTGTCAGGGATCCTTTTCTGTAGGAAAACAGCCCATTTTTGAGACTCTGGGACAGCTCTGCACTGAGCAGCCTCGTGGCTGCTGGGTTGAGTATAAAGCTCTTTTCCTGCAAAGGGAAAGAGGAAGGAAGCAGAGCTCTCAGTTTTGGGGGAAGAGAGGGCAGAGCTGTGCCTCTCTGTGTGCTTTCCCACCCTGTGGGTTGTGAAACGGCTCCTACTTTTTTCTTTTGGTACAGCAGTCCGTGGTATGGTCTTTGTGTCAGACACTGAAGAAGCTGCAAGCCCATGGCCAGAATTAGGTGGATGGAAAGGTGGTTTTGCAAGCTTATTATTCTGTCCTGAGGGCAGGGAAGAAATCTAGGTAGGATCTGGCCCACATACAGAGAAGAAAATTCCATAGAGAATATTTTGCAAGATTTTGGGGTTTGTCTCATTTAAGTCGGGTGCCGGAGTTTCTGTCAAATTTGGTTTAATGAATAAGACAAAAGCTTCTTAACCTTTGCTCAGTAGTAATAGCACCTGCTTGGAAGCTCCACTGGGTACTAGAAAATAATAGACAAACTGGTTTTGCTTATTTTCTATGTTTTAATTTCAAATATTAATTTTAATTAAACATGGAAAGTAAAGAAAAGCTATAGGGGTGTGAGGCTTGCAGGCTTTCTAACTAGGTAATGCCAAGCTTCTGTATTTTTCTAGAAAATATTGGAGGTATACAAACACCAACAAGTGACGAAAGGATTTTTCCATCCCCAAATGTTCCTTCTTAAGAAAAAACATGACCAGCAGTAGTTAATTTTTGATTATCAAGGGAGTCTGATCTACACTGGGATTATTGTGGCTTTAAATGGCTTTCTTCTAGGAACTGGCATTTTTATTTTGAAGCAATTATTTTCTTTACCGGAAGGACTGTCCAATTAGCACCTCATCAGCACAGACCTTTCTGTTCAGCTGCTTTCTTGGGTTCCTGCTCTCCCCCTGTAACTGGGCTGTCTGGAGCCAATGCTGATTTCTCCAGTAATTGCACAACCCAGCGTGTCATGCGAATTTAAACTCTTTAGATTGTGTAAAGCCAGCGTCTCTTTGAAAAGGCTGTTTCGAGCAACTTTGTCAGTCTGGGTTATTTATTTTTTTTTTCCCAATGCAAACACAGTGTTGGCATGTGGCAAAATACCATTTAGAGGGACCAACGCTGTGGACAGATGGGCAGGCAGCAAGAGCAACGTTAGGAGCTGCAGTTAACAGCAGCGAGCTCAGCCCCGTATGAGTGTTCCCAGCCCTGCAATTCCTGCATCAGGACACCTGGAAAATCCTCTAACAATCCAAACAAGCACTTGACTTCAAACATGAAATAAATAGCGAAACAGTGACAAGGCGGTAATGCCCAGCTTGTCCGGCAGCATAGGGTCACCAAAGTGTGTTGCCTTTGAGTCTCTGTGGCATAGGGAGGCTTTTTCCGTGGTCCAGCCAGCTCTCCCCCAGCAGCGGCCGCATCCCAGTGATTTGCAGGCAGGTTTCCCGGCTGCTGGTGCCTGGCAGAGGGGCACGATGGGGTGCGCTGCTGAGTCTGGGCATCCTTTTCAGTCCTTGCAGTTATGTGTGCAAACCGAGCTCCCCGTCTGACTGGCCAAACCTCCCAGCAGCCACACAACCGCTTCCCCAACTGCCGTTGATACAAACCCAAACTGCTCAGCTTGATTTTCTCAAGACTTGATGTAGAAAGATTACATCTACTGTTGGGTTTTTTTATTATCTACGTGCAATTGGTCTGCTGACTTTTGCTTAATGAAAGCCAGGGCCAGCAGCAATCTCTTTTCAAGTCCTTGCAGGCCCAACTATGCTTTGGATGTTCTCTGTCACATGGAAACTTGTAGGGCTTCAGTCCCTATTGACTGAGCGGGAGCTTCACCACCCGCCCTTCTGCTCGTAGAGGGAACTTTTCCCCTCCAGACACTGGGGTTTTTTTTCACATATTACTGAGCCGGTGTCTTTGCAGCAATGCTCCTCTCAGGTGTAACGTGCTCCGGCTCCTCCGTGCTGCTCGTTACACTACAAAACCTCCTGAATACCTGAGATGCCCAGACCTGATTTATGAGCTCTGCAAAGCCAAAGGCTAAGAGGAACGAGCTCCTGGCACGCAGTGGTTACACAAGGCCAGGAGCTGCATGGGGAGAGGGGGGAGCCCGTGATTTTCTTGGGCAAGTTAGAGCAGAAATGACCTCACCGAAATCTGGAGCCAGGCTCTTGGAGACATTGACTAAACCAGCAAGAAAACTGGTCCAAAGTGGAGAACACACTCATGTTCCCACCGTGTAGTTATGCTTTTAGGGTTTGTACAGGCATATTGCCACATCCTTAGAATTTGCTTATGGCACTTAGCGTGCACAAAGTTCTGCATTTTATTTTTATTACTCATTTTTGTGATAATACTCTTTTATGGCTCTGAAGGCTACAAGTTTCATAACTTGATGCCATTACAGACAGTACCTAATTTTCAGTCTGGAGAGGTCTTTGGTGACACCCTGCTCAAAGCTTGCTTCAAATTATACAAAAACAACGTGTATGAGGAAAATGTGGTGGCAGAACATATATGAAAAAGAACTTTCTGCTGGTTTGCTTGGACACAACCATGGACAAAAGAATCCCTACCCACTGAGGCTGCTTTGCAACCTGTGCATGTTCCTGCTGCTGCTGGCAATGTGGTCTAGCTCTTGGCAAGTTGGCTCTTGGCACATTGGCAAGCGATGACAATCCATGCGGAGAAGCTGGGAGAGTGGGATAGGGTACTCAAGCAGGGCCATTTCAGTGCTTATTGCCCTGCCTGCAAAGAGGAGGCAGGGAATCAGTTCCAAAGGAGTTATAAAGAGCTCTTAATAAAAAATAAAAGAATTCTTTTTCTTACATAATCTGTCATCCTGCCCGTTTCCGATGTCTCAGGTACTGTCCCTCATCCTGGCATCCTTCCCCTGCTCAGCATCTTTCCAGCTCCATCCAAACTGGGCTGCTGCTTGGTTCTTTGCTGGCCAACACTGCTGCCACAGCTCCCGCGGTGGGTAATTCGATTGTGTTGAAAGGGCTTTCAGCTAACCAAATCAGGACAAGAACCCCATTTACCAGGACTAAGGCAACAGGTACCTTTTCTGCCCCAGCAAACCTTGACTGCAAGCTGAATTTTGGAGAGAAGGTGCTGGCAGAGCTCTTCACGTGAACATGAGGTGTTTTGCACAGTAGCCCCATAGAACAGTGTCTGTTTAAGTTAGTTAAATTAGAGAGGCTCAGCCAAGAGGAATTGACATTTCTTATTTCCCTGGTCTCTAATTCAATATAGGGATTCAAATGTAGATTTATATTCTGCTGGATGAAGACCAGGGGAATTTCCAGCACTCATTGCCCCACTCAGACAGAGGTTTTTGTCTGTTCTTGGCAGATGAGCAAGAACGTTCCCAGCTGGGGAAACAGAAGCATGGCCAGGTGTGATGGTGGGTGGCTGGAGGAGAGCCCAGATTTCCAAGTACCCCCCTGACCACACCATCATCTCCTGTGCTGTCCGTCCCCACTGTGGAGGTGAGAAAGTTAAAGGTATCTGTAAAAAAACCCTCTGTGACATTTGTCTGGTAATCAGGGGGTTGGAGGAGCGCTTTTGTTAAAGATCTCCAACACCCACTCTTCTATAAATCCAGTGTTGTGTGCTCTGACACCTTCAATAGGCCTCCAGAACACTGGTATGCTCTGAAGAGACACCTTTATTTCATGGCTTTTGTTCAACCGGTGAAATACTAGCAACTCCTGTTTTAAAACTCAAAAAGACTTCCAAGCAGAACTTCCATGGCTTCAATATTAAGGGGACAGTTTTGTTGTTGGGTGTATTTTGCTGTGAGGAAGTTTGTGCACATCAATTCTCCTTTTATTGAATTTTCTCATACCTGTATCTTGGTTTTGGTGTTTTAATTTGTCTGCCTCAGAGGATCCTTTTATTAGCTCTATCCACAATTCCCCATCAGCTCATTTCTCTCATTTAGGTTTGCACCCTCAGAGCAGTTCCCAGCTCCTGTCACACCCCACCCTCAGTGGCTTTTTCCCAACTCAAACATATTTAGTGCCTTTTATCTTTTGCACAAATCTACAAATATACAACAGTTTTATTGCTTTTTGCTGGGCTTGCCTCCAGCTTGCAGAGGCATTTCTACCTGCTGCTTCACGGGCTCACCCGCCTTTGGTGGCAGACCCCCCTGTGCCGCTCAAACACACGTGTGCTCCTGGGGCTGGAGAGAAAAATGTCATGGTTTTGGTTCAAGGGTGGAAAAACACCAGTCTTCCTGCCCGTGTGTCCTCCAGAAGGGCTGCTTTCCCATGCCTGCCCCCTCCCATCACCACTGCAACCTCCAGCTGTCAGGACAAAGGACCGAAGCTGGGGAGATGCTTCTAGACACCTCAGTGCTGCCCGAGGACCAGGCTGGGTCCACACGTGGCTCCCACACAGTGAGTCCTTCCAGGTAAAGCCCAGCACTGGGCTTCTTCGGCCACTGTGGGGCTTCCCCTGCCACCACTGACCCATCAGTGTCCATCCTCCGGAGTTGAAGGCACGGCTGCCACAGCAGCCCCAAAGCAAAGGACAACTCGGTGTGAACAAAGAACCAACACGTGGCCAAAGGACCATCTCTCCAGCACCCCATCAACAGTGACCTTTCAGAGAAAACTCATATGAAACATGAGGTCTGATCCCTGCCCAGGGTTGTCCTTCCAGCCTTGGACTCACACAGATAGTGCTCCTTGAGGCAGAGACTGCAGTTAATAACAAATCCTTTTATCTGAGCTCTTTTTTGAACTTTAACGCAGACATAAAAGTTGTCTCAACAACATCCCCTGACACTGAGCACATTACTAATGCTGCCGTGTGCGAAAACACTTCCTGCCTTTGTTTCGAGCCGTCTGCCCGAGTGTTTGCCCAGTGCTGGTGCGACAGCGAGCCAGAGTCCTCTCCCGCTCACGCAGCCCCAGGTCCTGGTGGGGTGGCCAAACCAGCCCAGCGCTCAGGACAGGCACATGGAGCAACAGTACAGAGTCACTGGAATTGGTTTTATTCATTCTCGCTTCCTTACGCTCTTCTCATCTGCTGTTTTATTGCCTTGCCAGGAGATCTCTCATTACAATCACCTTTATATTTGATGAGCCTGAATACTGCTCGTTCTCCAGGAGACTTTGCCACCTCTGTCCATCTCTTTTTCCTGATCATGCGTGCTGAACTGGCCTGAACCACAAAAAGACCCCCACACAAGCTCTGCAGACCACCTCCCCCAACTCTTAACTACTTATGCCAATGCTTTCAGTCTCCCAAACAATTATCAGTGAAATTAATTCCTTCTTTCAAACATGTGGGAAGC
Organism: Cuculus canorus; assembly: GCF_017976375.1. NCBI lineage: Eukaryota > Metazoa > Chordata > Aves > Cuculiformes > Cuculidae > Cuculus > Cuculus canorus. The sequence goes on along the minus strand of NC_071413.1, from coordinate 6,043,481 downwards.
TCAGTGAGACCCGGGCCTGCTGAAACCCCAAGGATAAAAGGCATTAGAAGCTTGGTGGTCTGCTGAGGACTGACTGCTCTGTAAGAAAGCCACTTCTTTCTCCCCAGGCTGCTCTTCTCCATCTCTCTGCTCACTGTATCCTCTACAACAGCTTCCTGCACCGAGTCTGGGCTACTCCCGGTTTTACTTGTACCGGCACCCCATTTGCCACCTCCTGTATCACAGACATCATTGCTGTGTTGTGCAGTGGGTTGCAGACGCCTGCTGGTAGCACTTAGTCTGATCTGGGACCCTTTGTGGCTCTTGAAGGCCTCTGAACCCCACAGCTGGAGCTTTGCTCCAAAACACGACACTATCTGGCAGTGATTCCTTTGGCTTGCTCCATGTGAAGAAAGGCTCCAGCAAGGGAACATCTCCAAGCAAGCCTGTAGCAAACACGACGCAAATAACTCATTTAATTTCTGTGCTACTGTCTTATCTGTCTGCTAAAGCGCTTTGCAGCACAGCACGGGAACCACCGTGTCTCTGGCAGGCTTCCTGTGGGAATCACAGCCCTTCTCCGTGTGCCATCACCGTCCCACTTGTGAACGTGCCATTGACTTGCCTTATTGAGGTTTTATATGTAATTTGCTCTTCTGTTTTCTTTCTTTCTTTCAAATCACTAATGGCTCAGGCTATTCTGCTCTTTAGCTGTGCTGGCTTTTAGAGATATTACTATTAGATTACTCTAATTCCGTCACTAAGAGTCTCCAACGCCATAGAGAAGAGCTTCTGTGCCCGTTGTCACACACATTATCCTTGCAGCTGTGTTCTCATTTCTGCACCTCTATCTTCTTCCTTTATAGAAGTTAAATGTTACTTTGGTTTTAGGAGGATGTTGGGTTTGAGCATTTAACACTGTATTGTCTCTTCCAGCGTTACTTTTTGAAACAGCCGCAATGCTCGAGAGTAAATCAAGAATTGCCTTTCTTTTGTGAATTCTCTCATTGTTCGAGACATCGCTTGACTGTAGCACCTAAAACTCAGTATGAACTTTGTGTGCAACATCTATTCACCCTACGTGGGCACCACTGAGGTCTCTCTTTACTACTCTGCAACCTTCCTAAGCTCCTTTAGCATTTCATGCCTATTTTTCCTCTTTGGAGTGTGTAAGTGCACGTGCGTCAATAGAACAGCCTTGAACACCATCCTCTCCTTTACGAAGAAGAACTTCTGAGCTCTGCCATCGGCACACCCAAAAGCACAAACATTCAAGCCACCCTCACACCTCCCATCTGTACCCCGACATCCCCTCCCTCTGGCCAAGGCCCTCTCCAGCGTGGGAGGACACGGGGAAGAGGGACTGCAGCAGAGGATCACTTTGCCCATACAGAGTTTGATAACCTTCCTGCTGTTAAGTCCCTTTTCTTTGGCTGCAAGCTTCTACCAGCAGCAAGAGCAGCATCTGTGTTGTATAACTGTGCAGATATATTCTGGGAATTGGGGCATCTTCTGCTCCCACCTCTTGCACAAATCTCACCCACTTTCACATGCCTTAAGTTTTAACACATGCAAAACCAGAAACGCTAACTAGAACTTAAAAAAAAACAGAACGGAGACAGAGGAATGGATGCTGCCATTGCTAGGCTGTGCTCCTAGACCCGTCTGCAAGAGGAACGCTTGGAAACCCAGCGCTCAGGTGCTGGGGGATGTAGGATAAGCAAGTCAACCTTTTGCATCATAAAGAGCTTAGAGACAAAGAGTTGTAATTCAGCTTTCTTTGTTAAAAAACCAAAACGACTCAAAACATAGAACAACCCAAACATTTAACAGATTTGTTAACCACAGACATAAAAGAATCAAGAGATACTAGAAAAAATACATTGCAGGAGACATCTTGTTTTACAAGGCAATTTGATTCAGGCTGACCAGCACTAGGCCAGTTGTGGAATAGCTGTGTCGACAGGAACACAAACATTGTAAATAGACGGCGCTTACTGTAGAAGTATTAAGACTAGAAGATATTTACCCCTTAAAATAAATAGAATGTCATCTACAGCAACATTTAAATTAGTAAAATACTTTCAAAGCAACCAAATATAACAAAATTGTAAAATCAGATCTAGATTTTCTTCTATATTTTCAGATCCTTTATTTTCTGTGTTTTTTTTTAAAAAAAAACCAACAAAAATACAAACGTTAGAAGAAAAGTATCTCTGAAAAGTCAGATTATTCACCAGAAGGGAATTTCACCCTCCTTTTGTTCTGCGGCCCAGCGCAAGGTCTGGGTACCACTTAAAATGCTTCCTTTGCAAGGATTTAGGTGGGACACGGACCTCACGCTCTCCTCTGAACAACTAAGGTTTTTTCCCTATGTGTGAAATTCATTCCCGCGCAGGAGACACAGCCAGACCCCACAATGCCACATCCCACTGGCCGGGATGCAGGAGAGCATCTCAGTGCTTGCAGAGCTCCTGTGCTGAGATGAATGTCACCCAGTGGGAATAATTTAGGTGTAGATATAAAGTCTCTTTTAGGCCATTTAAAAATTAATTCAATATTTAAAAAAATAATTTTTTTTTTTTATGATTAACACTTCAACAACTGGAGGAAGCAACACCCTTTCTCACGCAAGGAACAAGGGAGCTAAAAGCAAAGAAATAATCCTCCGGACATTGATTCCTAAGGGGCAACCTAACCCAAGTCACGTTTCCTACCTCTACATCTCACAGGAGAGAGCACCTGCACCAAAGTGGGCACTGTTGGTTCCACCAAGCCCAGCAGCACTGCCCGCATCTCCCACCCCAGCTGCTAGTTCCAGTTCAGACTGTGTAAACTGGGTGGAAACTTCTCAAGTGCAGGTAAAACTAGCGTTAAGGCTCGCCGGCTGCAACTCCTCAAGAAGCCCCTCGAGCATCGCTCAATGCCAAGGTCTCATGGGCTGCCCTGGTACAGGCAGGTTTCCCGGTGGAGGTGCAGGAGCAGATTCCCATCGCTGCAGGGAGCCGGCTGCGTTCCCTGGTTGGCAGCCAAGTGCCGCCGGCTCGAGCCACACCGGCCCTTCCCGCAGCCAGAGATGCTCCTGGGGTTCGCAGCGCCGGCACAAGGCTCTGATTCAGTTCATGGGGCTCTGCTGAGGTTATGGCGCCAACTCGGCAGACCTCAGCATGAGCCCTGGGGGAACTGGAGCTGTCTCGCCCCTGCGTTGCCCTTTCTCAGGCTCCAGTAGGAAGCTTTGTTCCAGCCCTTTCTCAATGGCCAACAGCACCATCCCCTTTAGTGTCATTAGAAATGGAATTGCGCAACCGGTTGATAGAAAAGCCCCAGAAGAACAGCCCCAAACAGCCAGAGTGCTGTGTAACGACAACATTGGGCTGCTTCCTTCTTCTTTTTTTTAATGGTTTTTTTTCATTTTTTATTAAAGCTCGAGAACACTATAGCCTCAGCTGAAGGCACGGGTACCTTCCCAGACTAAGTAGAAGCTTTCCCTGTGATTCCCCAAGCCAGATTGGGACTCTGCCACTGCAAACATCTCTCCGTGGTTGGGAAGTCGCAGTCACGGGGAAGAGCTCTGCTGCAACACCACTGTCCCTCGAGGGCTCTGCACTCAAGGCAGACCCACAGCGGAGCAGCCCACGGAGGAGGCCAGTTTATTGCCCTGCCTGAGCTGCCCACAAGGAGAACACTCGGAGAACAACAAAGCCGCTTCACAGGAGTTTCAATCCAGTTGAAGGGTCTTTAAAGTTTGTTCAGCAGTGACAGAGTCCCTTTGAAGTTAGTAGCCACAGAGGGTGCCCTTAAAAACAAAAGCGTGTTTACCAGAACAAGGTATTTGAGATAGAAACCCTGCAAACGCTCCAGGAAGTTTAAAAAAAAAAAACAAATCAAAACCAACAAAAAATCCACCTAGCATGACTTAAATCCCCCCCATTTTTGGCCAGGACATTTCAGGAGCATTTTGCGGGGCTCAGCAAGGCTGGTTCCCCTTGTAGTTGGGAAAAAGGTTTCTCATTTAGAAAGAGGAACCCAATGGGCAAGGAAGAGCCTGGCTGCCAGTCCCCTACTGTTTAGCAATCCCTGCAGGATGCCATTCCACGAACACCCAAACCAACCAGCTGCCTGGGACTCTAAATACTTAAAAACAAGCTAAGAAGAGCAATAATTGAAAGGGGATTTAGTACAAGGACCAATGGACTACTGTGGCACAGCCATCACTTGTAGAAATATGCAGCCACAGCTCCATGCTTGGACTCAATGACCTTAAAGCTATTCTGCAACCCAAATGATTTAGTGATTCTGTAACTCCACTGACAAAACTGCTCTGCTGTGTTTGCACAATACTGTCATATGAAATAGATTCACATGGTACCTCGTTTAACTGTAGCTACTGTTTAGGAAAGCAAACTCATGGTCACCGCGACTATGCGTCCTTCGCAGGAAGGGTTTGTCTGCCTCGGAGGGCTGTAACAGGCATGACTGGTCATGGGCTCCGAAGAGCATAAATGAATAGAGAAACAACAGAAAAATCCCACATCCAGTGCTGAGAATGATAAGTAATTTTCTGTCAAGTCTTTGTTGCTCCCCTAGCCCTCTATGACCCATCGCATCCCACATTCGAGGAAAAGAAGTAGCAAGGAGGGCTTTCATGGGGATGTAGTCTCTCTTTTTCCATACCAAAATCCAGCTGAACATGGCCAGTTGGAGTAAAAATTACTTTAGCTGCGTTTCCTTTGTAAAATGAAATTCAGTTCTACGCTCAGTTCTACTAACTGCCTCCCTGACCTTCTGGAAAAAATAACCCAGCCTCTTACGGCCACATCAACAAGTGCTGGTGGAGGGGAACTATCAGAGTCAATGACTCAGGGATAAAAGAAATCAGGTTTTCAAAAGGCAAACTATGAGATGTGAGCTGTGGCTGACCAAATTCAACATTTTCACCATTCTGCGCCGCTACCTGGTTCAGTTTCTCCCTACACCTCTATTGCCATGGAGATGCTGGCGAGATCACCATGAAACATATGGCATCGATGCCAGAGCCAACAGGTTAGTGTGAGAGATGTTCAGCAGCAAGTGAAGAACCATGAAAATTCATCAGGAGTGAGCAAGCAAGTTAAGGATTTAATTAAGATAAGTTCATTAATAAAATGACACTTCTCAGTGTGACATCTATTCTTAAACCAGTGTGAAAGGTTCACCAAGAGGGGATGTTGTAGTGATGGTCTTCATCACACTCATTTAAAGATGTGTCAAAACCAAGCAACCCCCACACCTTTGGGAGATTTGGACCTATTTCTGAGCTCTCAGTGGCTTGGACTTGAGTGCTAATTTATACTGGATTGAGGTGGCTGAGAGTTCAAATCCCTTTCCTTTGCATGACAAGTAATTCTGCTGGTAAGTAGTAGCACCGAGAGCCCCCACACTGAGCCCAGGCTCTGCAGGAAACCAGCCATGGAACCGTTACAGCCAAAAACCTGCAGACCAAGTGGAAGGTGACAGACTGAGGTTCTCTCTCAATGAAACAGGTCCAGCATAAGCAGTGATTTCACAGCACTACGCTGCCAAAACATCTCAGCCTTCAGCAGGAAGAAGATTCCAAAAACCAAGTTCAGGTTTTATGGTTCACAACCTTATTTATGCAAATGTCTCTCCACAGGCACTGGATATGAGATGCTCCAATTCATTGCACATAGCTCCCTGAACAGCCAGGCACTGGCCACAACTTTGGGTTCTTCTGCACTGTAGATGTACCCAAATCAGCTGCAGCTCTCCACAGGTTAGGTCTCTCTCCGGGAGAGCTCAACTTTAACACGTGTAAAGTGGTATCCGAGCTGGCTCGGGTATCTCTATGCTGTGCTGCCAGGGAATAAGCAACCTGACAGCAAAGGTTTTTCAGTGTGATGATTGTCTCCCCTATTCCTCCTGCACTGCCTCAAAGCAAAGACAGATGGTTGGTGAAACAATAGCAAAGAGCTGCACATAGACACTCACTGACATAACCACGGTCATTGTCACACACACTTGAACAGAAGCTGCCACCTGCTATAATAAACACACGGTTTTGCTAAAGAATTTCTTAAAAGGACAAAGCACGAGCTAGTACCGTTGGCGTCCTTAATGCCTCTTCATCCAAAGTAACTCTCTGCTACGAGGAGAATCCGCTCTTGGAGGATCCTGGCTTCCACACAGCTTAGTTTACAAAAATATTGCAGAGAAAAAGAATTTCAACAACCCATTTGCACAAAGCACAAGCACAAAGATCTGTAACAGAGATCGAAGCAGCTCATTTGTGGGAAAAAAAGATGCTTTTGATTTCCAGCTGTCAACTTGAGCGCAGAGGCATTATGAGCAAATTGTTCGAGAACTGCAGCTATGCTGAAAAAGTGATGCTTTTGACCAAATGAACCAATGCTTCCTTAAGAGGCCACTTTACACAGGAACTAGAGGAGCTCCGGTTAGGCTCAGGGGATGGGAGTGCACCACCCACAACAACAAAACAAGTTTTCACATGTGGATCGTGATATGTGCCCAAAGACCATTCCTTGAACGGGAAGGATATCGGTGGGGGCGTATCACCGAGCCAAACCTGATGCTGCAGTTTTGCATGAAGGAGGAACAGGGCCCCAGTCCCTGCTTCTTAGAGCAAAACAGACCATCTACAGCAGACCAAGATTAAAGCCAAGCTACAGCTATCCAGGGACATCTGCCCCTTTCTACACCCCAGACCAATTGGTCCCATCTCCACTGTATGTTCTAGAAGAGACACAGCATAACAAAGGACACCGTGACAGGCATTCCCCAGGGAATGAGCCAAGGGAATCCCACCCTTATCTTCTCTTTGCAAATGGTTTAGGGGCAAACATGAATCACACTGAGGGGCAACAAACAGGGCCATTTGGAGACTGTGATGTTGCTCATCCCATGCTGGATGACAGCCTGTCTACAGAAAAACATGGAGTGAGCAAGCCAAGGACTTGGCCTTCTGCTACTTACAATTCCCTGGGATTATCAGGAGGAACTCCACCCTCAGGCCTGCATCTGCCCCAGTGCTAATGCACAGGGCCATGGGATGGGCATTCTGGTGAAGAGCATCCCAAAGGACTGGCTCAATAGCAGGGAGATGGCTTGGATCTGAGAGTTAAAAGCTAAGCAGGAGACCCCGAATGCTCGTCAGGAACGCAAAGAAAGTCAGAAGAGGCTTCCCCACATCATTTCTCTGACACTAATTCTGCTCTGGCTTGGCTTGCCTACGTCATCGCCAGTGGACAGAGCCCAAAGCATCCAGCAGCATGTATTTTGGTATGCGTTTCTGTGTGTGTGAGCATGTGAGCCAACATCAGCCAACCTTTGCTACCCAACCACCCCGCCTTGACCAGGTAAGCTGGTGGGCCAGGCTCAGGACCACCCTACAGCTTCTGCAACAGTCCCAGCCCAGGCACATTCATACAGCTGGCAACGTTCAGACCAGGCTTATAAGCAGAACCACCGTTGTCTGGGGGATCTCAGACCCAAACCAAGTAACCCAGCCAAGTAAGCTGGAGTCCAGCCCTCAGTATCTCACTCACACACACACACACACACAGAGGCTGATTGGACTCGCTGCCGCCAGATGGGCAGGACCGCTTTGAAGCTGCTGGCACAAATTGCTCCTCCTGGCCCACGTTCGTACCAAGAACTTATCATTGCAAGGTTGCTCATCTGCCAGGCTGATGGGTGACAATGAAGGGGCTGGAGGAGGCAAGGCAGAGCCGGGGGCATGGTGCTGGACATGAAGCAGCTCTGATGGGGTGCTCCAGTGCCTAGGTTTCATTTACGAGGGATCAGAAGCGTTTTCTCCTTGTGTCGTCTTAAAATAATATTGTGCGTTTCCTCAAGCTGAACGTCTCTGCTTTTCCTGCTTATGATTCTTGTGGAACCACCACCATCAGTTTCTGGCACAGGACTGTTGTGGAAACTACAGGGAAGAAAGTAAAGTACAGGTCAGAGATCACATGCAGAGATCCAACGTGTACCTTGGCTTCAGTTTGTGACACTTTGCCTCTACAGGGCTGACTCACCTGTCTGCCCATGCTGGTGCTGAGCAAGGTTAGTCCAAATACAATTTAAGATTTGAAAGCAAATGAGCCACAAGCTGCTCTCTACTTATGCACAGAAAGTAAACATGCAACACTGGGAGCTTTGCACCTGCAGCAAGGATGCTGTACTGCCCCCACAGTGGCTCCAGCACTTCTTGACACTAATTTCTAATTGCACGGTGATACAGGAACTAAGTTTGGATGCCAGAACTGCAAGCAGCCAAAACTGAGTCAGGCACAATAGCAGGAATGGGCACAGGAAAGATGAGCCAATGCGTTTACTTCCAACCTGAAAATATGTGCACACAGCTTCTTTAAGGGCTCGAGTACCCAGGAAAAAACCAACACAGCATACTGAACACAAGGCAGAGTCCACTGCCTTGTACAGAGCAGGTAAAGAGAAAAGGAAGCCTTTCAGATGCAAGATGGCATGGGAAAGGTCCTAAATTTAAATAACTTCAGTTTTCCACCCATTAGTTTTGGTGGTTGGTATCCAAACACATCCGTGATCTCTGTGTGGTTGGAGATCATAAGGTAGTCTTGTCAGGTAAAGCTAACACCAACTCTAACCACACACAAAATCCAACTCAGTTGGAGGTGATCAAATTACCTGCAGTATATGAATATACACGTGTTTAAAGTTCATATGTTTGTAACTAGACATTTGCAGGATTATCATTCTATGTTCCCAGAATATTTTCTATATTCTTCTTTAGTGGTGGAAAACAATTAATATGGTAATTTGCAACCCAAGCACTGCAAAACAGCTTTTCCAGGAACTGAGATTAATACTCAGAATACAAAAGTGACTGTGAGAAAGAGAGATGGGAGTGGGGAAAAAAAAAACCCAAACTATCACAGCTGAGCACTATTAAAAGCCTTTTTCTTCTTCATAAAAAGCATCCAGCTAAGGCTGGGCATTTCTACTTGTCTGCTTTTCTAGGCCAGCCTGTTGTACGAGAGCTGGGAGGCAGATGGTAGAGTTCAGTTACTTAGACACCATGGATTGACTTTCTTGATTCAGTTGGTCACAAAGAGGTTACATGTGCCAAGCACAGCCTCACCATCCCTCCAAAACACACCACAGTGTAGCATCAGCTGTTGGAAAACCTTCTACAAAGATACCTTAAAAATAAACCCCCTAAGAGAAAACATCCATGGATTTTCCCCTCCCTCTGCTCTGCTGCCACGTTTTGATGCCAAGGAGAGCTTTGACTGGATCAGAAATGTTAGCACTGGTTAAGCGATGGATTGGGACTAATTCCAAAATTTCTGCAGTCACACTGAAGCCAACTGTGCTCAGACTGTTGTGCTGTTACTTCATTTTCCTTCCTACACCACCAGAAAGGGATTCTTTACTGACTAAAGGCTCGACCTCGTGCTTTTACAGGAGGCAGAAGAAAGGCAGCAATGTGCTCAGTGCGTTATGCTCCTCAGTGTAACAACAATCTGTTTATCAAGTTTGAAAAAAAAAAGAACAAAAAAGGTATTTGGCCCAAACTTTGCAATTACTGCAAGTCCGGGTGCATTTCAGGTGCTTGGTAGATAAGGTAATTATCAGGTTAAAGCTTGTTACCATTGAAGCAGAATTGATCACAGCCAAGACATGGGAAGCCTCCACTCCATGAGGAGAGCCAGAGCTACCAGCTACAGCATGCACAGGAGGAAGCTGCTATTTTAGGAGCAAAAGCCAAAACTGTGTCCTCTCTTTTCCCTGGTAATACTTACAGATGCCTTCGAGAACCCATTTGGGCTTATTTTGCCACCAGACCCCAAAGAAGTAAACAGGGATCCCGCTGAAGATGATTGCAAAGCCAATCGCACATTCCTTTGGTGTCATCCAGAAGGAAACAGCAATGAGGAACAAGCAGGCCAGGATGAAGAAAACGGGCAGGCAGATGTTCACCTAAATAAGGACCCAAAAAACAGATTAGAAGTTGTATCAGGAAACGTGGAACACTTTTCAGTGGACTTTATCTAGCCACACAGCCCAGGGAGGGAATTCCACTGTGGAATGTGGACAGTGCTCCTGCCTGTCCCAATGCTCTGAACAAGGAAAGCTGCGGAGGGGCCCTTTATCAAGGAGAGTAGGGATAGGATGGGAGGTAATGGTTTTAATCTGAAAGAGGGGAGATTTAGATTAGATCTTAGGAAGAAATGTTTTCCTGTAAGGGTGGTGAGGCACTGGCACAGGTTGCCCAGAGAAGTGGTGGCTGCCCCACTCCTGAATGTGTTCAAGGCCAGGTTGGACGACGCTTGGAGCCCCTCGATCCAGTGGAAGGTGTCCCTGCCCACGGCAGGAAGGTTGGAACTGGATGGGCTTTAAGGTCTCTTCCAACCCAAACGATTCGATGATTCTACGACCTTGAACTGCCGCGGGGAAGGGGTCAATTTAGGCAGTGCACATAAGCGGTACTGGAGAAATAGGTAACACCTAACACACACATTTAATACCAGCAAAACAAAGCACAGAGACCCTGCTTGCCAAGAGCCTTACTCAGCACCCTTTTTTCGACCCCAAGTCTGTACTTGACTGATTCCTTATATAAAGCACCTGTACCAACAGATCAAATTCAGCAGCAAACACAGCACCAGCCAAAGCATCTTCACTGCATTTTCTCAGGGCACTCAGCCACGCTCCGAGCCTGAGAGCAGCCCAGTTTTTAGAAGAAAGCCCCCTAAAATAGGAAACGCTCTGCAAAGAGTTACTTCGGGAAGGCACTGGTACAGTCAGTCTATGAGTTTGTTTCTCTCTGGCTGCTTGTTGCCTGGCAGAGACCTGACCGTGCAGGGGAGAAGAGTGAGAAACATGCCTTTAAGGAAGGCAAACATGCTTGTGGCTGACATGATCTTGGCCTCCTCCCAGACGGGACACGGTACTGCCAAGCTGGCCAAGGACAAAGAGAACAAAGTTCTCATCTCTGCAGGCATGGGTTTGTCTGCTTTATTAAAAAACTATTTTAAGTGAATTCCATGACGGTACAGAGCGTTTCACTGAGAGCTGCAGCCTATGATTTTTCCTGGGGAATGTGTTAATCACCAAGAGCTCCCCACTGGGAACGCTCCGCATCTCTGACATCCAGAGCCTCCTTCTCTGTGATGTCCTCACGGCCATGGCAGCTCTTCACCTTCCTGCACCAATTCTCATTCAGTGGATCTCCACGCACCAGGGACCCCTGTGTTAGCTACACGACACTTCCCCTGCGTTAGCTACATGACACGCTTGTACGGCCAGTCCCTCTTCTGGATAGGACAAGCAACCGTACTTGCTGAAACTCCCCTGGTGCTGAGAAGAGACTCAGGGAGGACCCACCACACAATTACCACCCTGCTCTCACCTTAATGGGCCTTTCCAGCTCTGGCTTCTTGTAACGCAGCCACATCATGCCAATGATGGCCAGAGCCACACACAGCCAGTTGAAGAAGCTGAAGAAGTTGATGACTGAGAAAATGTTGTTGGAGAAGGCATAGAGCAGGGTCATGACACACTGCATCCAGGAATAAAAAAAAGCCATTAGCAAAGGCAGAAGTAGGGAAAAATCACGTTTCAACACTAAAAACAGGTATTTTACAATAAGAGCAAAACAATCAAGTTGATTATTTTTAACTCATTTGAGCCATTTTCTATTGGTACATGGAGTGATTTCAAAACAGAAACAGAATATGAGGGGAAGAGTCTACCCTCTCCAGTAGGTGTATATGGGAATTGCTGTGTCTGGAGATGGTGCCCAAGTAGCCCTTCTCCAATCACTTTGATGGGATCTTACCCCCAAGTAGGTGGATGCTCATCACCACAGATCCCATTGCTTACCGTAAAGATGAGGGAGGGCAGGGGTGTGAGCAGCCTGGGGTGAATCATAGACAAGATTGAAGGCAAGTGTCCTTCTCGGGATCCCACGAAGAACAGCCTGAGGTGGGAAAGCAGGGCAGTTATCACCTCTACAAGCTTCAGCCCTGTGCTGGGGTTTGTCTTCAATATAAAATAAGTGGGGACAGCCCAGGCTCAGCCTAGAGAGAGCTGAGGACTGAAACACCCAGGCTTCATGCAGGTTTTCCACCTTAGTGGTGCCTTGCACTACACCAGCTGGGTCAGTCACTGGTTCAGGAATGGGGCCCTCCAGGATCAGCCCCCAGCATGGGTTGTTCTACATGTATGCAGTGGTAAGTCCCTGTCCTAGCATGAACGCTGGAGATGGACAAAGAATGCAAGAACAGATGTATTTATATCCTCCTTTCCGGAGAAAGCAATTCAGTGACTTTCATAAGACAACCTAAGAGATGTGTGTCAGAGCTGGAACCTTCTCAGTCTTCGTGCTGCCCCACCCTTTCTCCTTTTTCTGGAGGGATTCTCAGCCCTAAAGTTTCATAAGTTTCTGCTTTTCATTACAGCCACTTTCTCAGACAACGCCACTGAGTCTCAAGCCTGGGTTTGTTTATGTTCTAATAACTTCAGCAGGACTTTGCCTGAGGTACAGAAGACCACTGAAAGGCTTTCCTTTAAACTGGATATGGTTTTGAAGCCTTACAAATTCTCTTTTTTGCATTCCCCACATGGCCTCCAGACCACTTAGATTTTGTGTTTAGCCACAGCCACTCTTTGAAGGACAACTCCAAATGAAGAGACATTAAGACAACTTGTAAACAAAAAGCACAAAACTGAGCAAGAAACCTACCGGGAAGAAGTGAAGAGAGATCCGTTAACAGATCCAAAGCATGATAATCCAACAAAGACGGGTATGATCCAGGACATGACGCCAAGGTGATAGTTCCCAAAATCCTAAATAGGAGGCAACAAGACAGACATTTCACACCCAGAACGTCCAGAAGAACTCACAGCTGCCTACAAAGACTTAGTATTTGTAGGAATCTGATCAAATGACATGGCTTATTGCTGAAGTTGCTATGGAGTTTTCCATATTGCCATTTGCTGCTCTTCCTTCCTGAAAAAGCATATAGTGGAATTGCAAAGAAACAGTAGAAAGCCCTTCCTTCAAAGTTAGGACACAACATTTATCAGAACAGCTATACAAAAGTTCAAGACCAAAGGGAAACTATGAGGAGATTCAGACATGCAGATATCGCCAATGACTGAGCAAGGACCTGAGACACAGCCCTGGTGGAACACAGCGACCTGGAGTTGTAGTTTTATGTCACCAACTGACCTGGCACTGCTTCACTGCATTATGCCAACACTACTATGTTGATTTCAAGACTTTCAAAGGCACATGGCTACAGTAACGCAACCCAGGCTGGCATCGCCAAGGACTTAGCACTGCGTGTGCACAGGCTGAGGCAGCAGATTGGTACTAACCCGAAGGATGGAGCGCTGTCACCTGAATGCCCCAGACCAGCTTATCCTGGACCGGGAGATTCCTTGGAGCACTGAACAGTCCTGGTCACACTCAATTTGCAAGGTCATACCACGCTGCTCAATTTTGAAGCAATGAGGATTTCTGACCACAATGGCATTTTATTTAATAGCAGTATTATTTTTCTTTCTTAATTAAAACAAGGGAGATACAGATAGAGAACAACCTAGTTCAGTATTGACTGAACGACCTTTTCCCAGAAATACCATCAGTTACCAGAGCATGATAAGTCATGAGGCCAGCAGCAACCTTGCATATTTACAAATTAAGAGCACCATTAACTGTCTGCCCACCCTCACTATTGTCTGTGACTACTCCAGCTTGGTATCACAATGTTCATCCCTGCTCTCGTCACAGTTGCTCTTTATCTCCTGCTAAACAACAGCTTTTTTGTAAGCAGCCATGATCAGCATAGAACAAACTAGCGGAGGTGTACGCAGAGATTTTAAGTCTGATTTAATCAGCCCTGGAAAACAGATGAGTCACATCAGAAATGCACCTATCTTACCACAGCCACGGCTTCAGATGTCAGCATCTGCTCCGTCGACAGGGTCGTGAAGTAAGCCAAGTTTGTCAGCACATAAACCAAAGTGACTACAGGTAGTGAGATGATGATAGCCAGAGGCAGGTTTCTAGAAAGGAAATATAAATCACTAACGGAGCGCTGCAAGTCAGAGAAGAGAGCTGTTGATGCCAGGGATCGGTGCCTCATGCTGCAGCCCTCCTGCACTCACTTAAAGTTGGCTTGAGCCATTCTGCTCTTCTTTGTCTCTACAGCACATCCAGTTTCCCAGTCACACACTGCTCCCCGAGGAGAGGAGAAGATGCCCACATGGGAAGCTGGGAGGCTGACAGATGTAGAGTAAAGAATTATAGCAGAAGGGGTGTTTTGCATGGAGAGACTCTGGCTGTCTGGGCAAACAGTAATCCAAGATCACTACAAAGGCAATTAATTAAAACTAACCCCCCCACCCCCTGTCTCCTTCTAGCCAGTCGCATTAGCACATGTATTCTCTTCTGGGCAAAGGAAAAGCATTTGCGCTGGTGGATTTCTCGTGGGAGACAGAAAGATCAGGGATTTAATGGGCGGTTTTTAGGCTCTAATTCTGTGCAGCTGGCTAGACTGATGAAACTCAAAGAAAATGAGTTCAGACACAGTCTGAGTTGGTCTGTAAAGACGAGGCTATGTTGGTACAAATTTGCCTTTCCAAATAGTCTAACTTCATTTGCGAATGGGAACTGAAAAAGGAAACCCTGCTTGATGCCACGTATAATTGGTCTAGTAGAGCTCAAAGCCACAGGAAGAGAGAGTCAAATACCATGACTGCATTCAGAAGACAAGGAAATAATTGCAAACTGCAAAAACTTTCACAACTGTGTTTGTTAAGGAAAGACCGTATCCAATCTTATGCTTCCCAGCAGGCACTAATCACTGCCAGGGTCAGCCAGGAATGGGTTCTTGCACAAGTGACCCTGAAACTCATATCGATAGTGCCTTACAGGCACTTTCCCTATGAGAAAAACTGATTTATCAGCAATTATCTGCTTTGGTGTGGCCTGCCCTCATCTCATCAGGTCCCCTGCATAACCCCGAAAGGCACAAGTAGTGCAGAAAGCAGCTATTGCTCAACAGAAAGGAAGAGCACGTGACAAACATATGTACACACAAATACCCTTGTTGGAGTTTATACAAGAGAGTAATAAAGCCATGAGCGCTTCTTCCTCGCCTATAATTCAGAGAGGTGCCATGCCAAGGAAGCAGGACTTTCCAACAACACTGATAATAGTAGCAGTACAGGAAACCAGCATAAACAACAACTCTTCTCATATAGAGATTATTCTTCCCCTTCCCCTGTCCCAGGGAGGAAAAATGCCATTAATCTACCCCATTATCTCTTTCCCTAGGAAAAGACCTTGGCTTCTGGGCTGATTAGCAACCCCTGTCACAAGGAAGGGGCTTCCTAAGAATGATGAGTTTTCTCCCCAAGGAAGTCATCCCAGAGCACGTGCCTACCTGTAGGGATTTATCATCTCTTCTGTAACAAAATTCAAGTAATTCCTGTAATTTGAAAAGAACAGTGGTTAATTTTGGTTAGTCCATAGCATAAATGAAGCCCTTTCTCTTATCTGCAAGGGGATTTTAGGAGGCGTAGAGATATCAAAACCTGTGGTAAAACTAGTGATGGCTGATGCTTAGTCCAAGACCTACAGCACAAAACCACAAAGTGGATGGTTGGATGGTGCTGGTGGATCAAGCACACCATGCTGTCAGCTTCTTTGCAACCAGAGGGGTGATTACAGGTGAAGGGCTGAACCCACAAGCGACAGGGCAATAAGGATGGCTGCAACTGGCCTGTTAACAGCTCCTTGTGCTTGCAAGTGCTCAAAGGGACCAATAGAGGAGTTCTCCAGGAGCTTCAGTTTGGCATGTAAAACACCTGTTCTCTGCCAGCTAAACCCACCCTTGCTGCTTTCTCCAAACACCACCTAGGAGCAGCGTCAAGCAACCCATCATCTCCTACCTCTTCTAAGTCCCACTTCTTTGTGTTTCTGTGTCCTGGCTGCAAACATAGTGTGAAATATGACTATTGACATTACTGGGCAAACCCAAAGCATCTGCTCCACTGCCCTGGTTACAAGAAAGTTCTGAAGTCCTGGACCACATTCTGGAGACAAAAGAATGAACTACAGTATTTAGCATTGAAAAAAGATTCAAGGCTGCATCTTACCATCCTCCATAGGCAAAAAGACCACTGTACAAAGCTAACACAATGTTCCCCACATCTGTTTTTGTGCCTTTGAAGGAGTTCTCAGGAGTCAGGTTTGTCACATCACCTGCAGAAAACAAAAACAAGAACAGATTGACACAGGTGGACCATGAACCCCATGGGCCTTTGTGGGGGCTGAAACAGAGAAACTGATGCTTTTAGGATAATTATGCTGATACATTATGCATTACACTAGAGAGCATGTGCACATATTTCTGCTGGGGTCCTTCTTCATGTTTTACAGCACGTAATTCATCCAGTGTAATGCACCAAATACACTCGTCTCAAGTAACTGGCCATTACCAAGTCCTCAAAACTTTCTCACATTGCAACGTGCTATCACCGAGGAAATCTCCCACGTACCTTTTCCCTGCAAAGAAAACATTCTGGGGACCTTCCTGCTGGAAGATGCTATGCAAACAGGTATTGTCACATCGTCCTCTCAACTGAAAGCTGCTTTCATTCGATAAAAAGCCCAGGATTTCCTCCACTTCACAAGCCTCTCCATAAAGCAGAAACCCAGGATTTCCTCCAGTCCCACCAGCCACCTGATAAAGCAGAGGGTTATGGCAATCCCTTTGATTGTGGGAAGTCAGGTTCTTTGGGGCTTGAATATCAGAAGTTAGCTTCTTTAGGGCTTGAATATCAAAAGTTCCTGTTATGTATCTGCTTTGGAAACAAAAAGCCATAAATAAATGACTCGATTGTACCTTTGGTAAGAACTCTCCCAAAGAAGCCAAGGGTTTATTTATTTTTCTTTAAAATATTCTGCAGTTGTTTTGTTCCCCGCCTTTTGATGTGGAGCTTGGATGCAGGACTGGGACAGGGAAGCCACACTCCCCTCCCTGGACCCAGGGCTCCCCTTGGTGAGGACGGAAGCCGAGGGCGAGGCAGGATTCGGCAGAGCACATTTGCATCCAGGGAGCCCTGTGGAAACCCATGTGATTCCTCTTAGGGCACAGATCTTTACTAATCACCTAAGGAACTGCATCACATGGCAGTCAGCAGAGCCTGGAGCTTAACCCTTCATCTCACAGCACCCGGTACCCAGGACGCGCAGAGGGAAAGGGGAAGGATGCTAGTGAACGAGGCATTTTCCCCTGGATGGCCTCTCTTCTGCCTCACGCTGGAAACTTTCACCACCCTATACCACCAAAAGCCATTTTTGCAGAGGATGGGTAACAAATACGGATGCACAGACCTTTTAACACCTCACACTCATCTTTCTAGCAACAGGAAAGGGGGACTTTTCCTGACAGCGCTATCGGTCTGCTGGTGCATCTTTCATGCGTGGGGCTACCCCCATCCATTCCATCACGGGCACAGATTCCCTTCACCTCCTTTCTCCTTCCTGCTGAGTCCTATCTAGGGCAAAAAGATACTCCCTGACATGGTGCGTAAAACGCTCTCTTGCTCATAAAACTACCCAGGAAATCAGCATCTCTCTGCCTTTTTCCCTGGCTGGTTGCTACTCCATTTGCAAGGGAATGCAATTGGTGTGAGCTGTAAAAGAGCCACGACCACAGCTGCAGCTCATGCACTTGAGCAACCGGGTCCTGGAAACCCAGTGCAGTTATTTCCAGCAGGTTTGTTCAGATCCCACTGCAGATTGCACTTCTCCACTGGTGTTGCCTTGTCCCTCTCAGCACCTCCTTTCGCTAGGAGGTCTCTTCTGAATCTACCTTGGGATATCTGGTTGTATTTAATGTCTCTTCAGCCAGTGAATGTCCTCAGCAAAATGCATCGATTGTTTTTTTAAAGAGTGAGGTTAGAAGACATATATCAGAATGTAACAGAAAGGTAGGAAATGAGACACTGATACACTGCTGCAGGTTTAACCTTAATTCCTGGCTTAAAAGTTCAGTCATATAATCTTAATTCAATGTTAATACCCCGACCTGGCTGTGAACAATAAGGCTGAGCAGGAGGTGGGTATGCACACAATCACATTCTGGTCGATCCCTCGGGCTCAGCCTTCCTGAATAATTACCAGTCTAGTTGTTTCCAGGTCTTTTGCTATGGGAATAAGGCACACATTCTGTTAACAGTGGTTGTAATTAGCTACTGGATTGGCACATGGATGGATTGGAAAGCAGAAGAACTCTCTGGGCATTTCAGGTCTGCTTGTGCTCTGCCAGTAGCCCAGCTCCCACTTGGACCAAAGTATTGTCAGGAGGATGTTCTGCCCTGTGAGCAGGCAGGGCACAAGCAGCATCATGCCATGAGTTCACACCTCCATTCCCAGTCCACAACTGGGAAATTTCTTTCTGTCTGGCACAGGCAAAAAGCTCTCGGGCCAAATGTTCCCTTCTCTGACACATCTGCTAGTTTCGCTCTGTGCCTTCCCAAACCTCACACTTAAACCGTATGCTGGTGCTGCTCAGGAAGGGCTGAGCTGCTGTCCTAGCCCAGAGGGTCAGGAGAGGAGATGAGCATCGGTGGTCCCCAGAGTGCAACCACACATCTGGATGCAGAATGAGACACCCACCTGGAAGCCATGGGCATCTTCACCCTCTGGGCAAGGAAGTGTCCAAGCACAATCTGGTGGCCTGCTGGGATGTACAGACTCTTTGTCTGTGTGTCAGGAGGGCTGCCTGCCCTTCGGGGCACGGGAGCAAAGAGGAGGGAAAGGGAGGGCAGGACCTCTACAGAGCAACACTGAAGCAAAGAAATTAAAATAAAGCCTGGCATTTCATCACACTGTGGGTGGGCAGGGATGAAGGACAGAGGGATGGATGGGTGGGACATAATTAATCACTGACACACCTCTTTTTTGCACGGCCTGCGGCACGCACTACACCCATCTCTTTGAAACACCAAAATGCAGCTGCTGGCAAGGGAGGGGCAAGTCAGTGTGGAGGCAGCCAGGAGAGACCAGGTAGGAAAGAAGGGGCTTTTTGTTCCTCCTCAACGCTTGAGGAGCCGTCAGCTCGCTGCCCTCTCCCTGCCTCACCTGGCAAAAGTTGCAGCTCTCAAAAAACTTGCAGCGAGTTGTTGGACTTCACGTCTCCGTCCCATGGTAAAATGGATTTAGCAACATCAGAAGATGACTAAATAACCAGAGGGGCTGAGACTTCTCTCTTCCCTCTACATGGGAACAAGCTCATATTCTCAGGTGTCTACACGATGCCCCTTTGCCATGATGGTTGCTTCTTTTGTGCTTTATCACTTCCCAGTTGCATGAGAAGAGCCTGGGCTCCTTCACAAGCATGCCCCAAAGATCACATCCCTGTAGAGCAGCTGTCCTCTCCCACCATCACCACAAAGCTCTGCCCCACCCTGCTGGCTAGTGGATCACCAGGAAGAGAATAATTTGTGCCCGCCAATGATGCCTCTACAAAAATAACTGCCACCACATTATATGTCTTGGGGCAAAAAAAGCTAAGCTCCAGCAGCGAAGCTGGAAAGGTATCCCAGACATCTTCCCACATGGGTCAAGTTCTCCAATACAGTAGGTGAGCTCTGATTGCAGCAAATCCTTGGAGAAGAAATCCATCACTTGAAGATAGCTCCTCTGGAACACAGGACCCAGAGGTGCACTGGAGGCTGAGAAGCACCACATGCTCCCCTTGTTCTTACACTCACTCTCTGGTGCTTGCTACTGGTCTCAGCTGGAGATCAGGGGTAGCAGGTAGATGGTCCGGTACAGTCATTCTTACCTCCTCCCTCTAATACAAATGCTAATTAGAACCTGCTGTTCAAAATGGAGGTATGAGCCTCTATTCCAGATGCTCTCCATCTTTCCAGCCTGAACGTGCAGTTCAAGCCTCTACACCCTGGAGTCTTGAACTGCAGACTTTGGATCAATTCAAGGGTTACAAATCTGCAGGTGACGTGCCAAGCATGGCCTCGACTGCTCCTACTGAGCAAGAAGCCCACGAGCAAGAGCATCCCGGGCAGAGGCGTGCTCTGCCCACCCTGCAGGCTGCCCCATCCTCTCCAGCCCATGCAGCCGCGGCTGCTCTCTAGGCAATGCCCTGCCCGTGCCCGGCACCCCAGCAATCTGAAACCTGGTTTGAACTGGCTCTTCAACTGCACTCTGCTCTACAATTAACCAAATTAAGGTAACAAGCTTTGACATAAACCCCATTTGCTGATCTTACCAGCTGCCAAGACTCTGGTAATTGCGCCGGCAAGCGATGGGTCACCTGGGGCCTTTCTGCGGGAAGGACCTATTTCAGGTCCACGCGCTGCATGTTCAGACCCTTTCTTTGAAAATGCTCATTTGCTCCCCAGTCATGTCCATTCTGGTTTTAATAGCACAGCAATCTTCTCTTGCAGAAAGCGTTTAATGATAATTAAATATTTTTAACTTGCCTAAACAGCGAGGAGAGGGAACACAGCCATCTAGAGAACTCAGCAAGAGAAGGGGAGGCCCTCAGCGTGTCTCGCTCGAGAAGGAAACCAAAGTCAGGGAGGAATGTGTTGCCCATATGAAAAACCCCAAAGGAGAAGACCCACTCAGTTGTTGAGCCAATTCCTGAGAAAAGCAGCAGAGTTCAATCCACTGAGGCAGAAAAACAAGACAGCAAGAAAGGCACAGGGGCCAGGGTTAGGAAAGCACCTCTTCAGCAGCTCCTGGCTCCCAGAAACACATGCTCGGTAGCCGCATAAACTCTTTGCTCCTTTCTGATCACTGGCACTCTGCAGACAGCCTTGCGCTAAGCAACTTGGGTCCCATAGCAGATGAGTTTGTGCGACTGAAAGACACCACTGAAAATCTTGGACCAGCTGAGAGGGCATCCAAGGAGGAGCCGGAGCTCCTGGGTTATGTCCCAATTCTCACGACAGCCTGTGGACAGACTATGGCACCTCCTCTCACTTCAACTACTTCCTTATGGTTTAGAGAGAAGTTCCTCTCTCCTCCTAGCGCTGGCAGGCTCTGCCAACACCATGCATGAAGAGAGATCATTTCTGCTCCAAGGTGAAGCCAAGGGTCTGGGCTCCTGGATTCTCTCCACTCCACACACTACTCACACTTAATGACTCCACCTTTTGCAGTGGTTCACCAGGACACTACTTGAGCCAGGGAGTGTTTTGTTACCTTTCCCACCCCTTCTGCATCCTACTGATATCACCAAAAACCATTTTACCCTCCTCCACCTAAGCAAACACCTCCCAGTTTTCACAACTTTCACGTCTGCTGGCCTAACGTTTGCTGATGAGAGACAAAGAAGCAGACCCAGAAGCAGCATGACGAGCCCTGGCGTGATGGACAGCACACAAAACGCCGTATCTCCTCCGGGAGCCAGAGAGCACAGAGGCAATGCAGAGACCCTGGATGAACAGGATCCTTGTGATTCTTAGCACAGCACGGAAAGGTGTGTCCTAAATGCTCCCACGTGTGTCCCTATGAGGGCAGATTAACAGCAATGTGCAAACCCTAAACAACCCCCCAGCGGGTTTCCAAGCCCTTTCTATAAGCGTGTTTTCTATGTTCATATCCACAGGGCCAGTTCAGTCCACATCCATAGAGACTTGTGTGTAAGAATGACAACAAGAACGAGCCACCCAACCAGGCTTTGGAGGGGCTACCCAGAGCCAACCAGCTTGACATGTAAGGCAGCCAAAAAGATGTGAGGAGGGCAAATCCTCCTGCCTCTCACCCACACCCCCAGCATCCCAGGCAAGGGCATTAATTCCAGCCTAGCAGCTGAAGGCTATGGGAAAGGATCAATACAAAACGCAAGCAAAAGCACACGCATACACACACGCAGAGCTATTGACTGCACTGACAGGCCTTAGGCATGAAAAACTGCTTCTGCTGCAATCAAAGACTTTAGAGAGACAGAGACAGGAGATCCAGACTGAGATGCAAAGAAACAAATACCAAAGTATTAGCTGCTCTCTAGTTAAGTAAGTCTGCATTACTGGGATAGCTGCACTTGGAAAAATGAGAAGCCAGCAGAGCCTCTCATGTCAGCTGCCTCGAAACCCACTCAGCCCATACCTGTGGCGAGCAGAGTGCCCTGGGACGAGGCTGAGATGCGCTCCTCGGCTTCTAAAGCCAGGCACCTACCTTGATCCAGCTGCACGCTTGGCAGTTCATTCAGGATACCAAAAATAAGCAACATGCTACAATCCACAACTCTTTGGATAAAGCAGCTTTTCAGATGTCAAGGGACACTCCCAGCTCTAAGAGTTAATGCAGCTATGAGCCTCCAAGCGCAATGTTAAACAAACAACAGTTCCCATCATTAAAGGCTAAGCTTCCAGCGGGTGCATACAGAGCCACTCAAACTCAGAGTGATCACCACAAGAAGCACAGGTCACTGACTGACTGCTTCTGTATTCTGGGTTTTGTTGTTATTATTAAATGTATTTTATTTATTTTTGGACAGGCAACTTCGCACTTGTAAAATGAAAAATCCCAGCACGCTGAACTTTATCCTTAAATCTATAGCTACCAATCTTTGGGCAGAAAGGGCAAGAAAAAGATTGTCTGAGCAGAAAAGAACCACAGCTCGCTCACTCCAAACCAGAGCAGGCAGGCTGCATAGCACATTACCCTGCCATGCCCACCTGGCCTCAGCATTTGCATTTACCTTTGGCAGAAGAAGAAATCAAAGATTAGAGAGCAAGAGGCCCATAAAACATAATTGTGTTGTATCAACCCTCCAGCGTTAAGACGCCTGATTAATCTCCAACATGTGGTTGATGTGATTTAGAGGTGCAGGATGCTGGCAGCTTTCCCAGCTTCCTTGTTCATGCTCTCCTTCAGTACAGTCTTCCACTCTCCATGTGTTCCGTGAACGAGAAGGTGAGTAAGAGAAGCAATGTAGCTTTATTTTCAAAGCTTATGGAGGGAAAATCATGTTATATTGGCATTCCTGAATGCCAGCGTAACAGCAAGGGCAGCCGCAGGGCAGACTTTTCTTACAATCTTTTGTGCACGAGCCTCAGCCCCAACTTGCAGGGACACATTGAAAAGCTTGAAGAACTTTTATTATCCACAGGCTTTGCCTCCTGTCTGCCAAAGAGGACCTACAGTGCAAGTTAGGCATAGGCTGGGTGAGTGAACACCCATCTGGTTTGGCTTTGGGATCCAAACTTATCTCGGACACCTACGCCTCACTCAGCAGATTCCCATGTCTCAGGTTGTGTCACAGACCAGTCTCTGGGGTGAGCTGGTCCCTCAGCACAGACACCAGTGCAACGCTACCCTCCTGCATACAATGACCAACAGTGTCCACAAAGACATCGCTGCAGCTACCCTCCAGCTACGCTCCAGCAAAAAAAAGCAGGTCACAACTGACGTGGCAGGAAATGGGAAAAAAAGCCAAACAATGGAAAACAAACTCCTGAACATCAATCTGCTAATCAAGTTCACTCCCTGGTTTACCCCATGCACATGAAAGGTTATGAGACCAGGTCAAAGGAAAACTTATGGCAGATTCCTTTAGCTTATTCCAAGTGCTTATTCATCTCTGGACAGCCAAGCGTGATTAAGTGTAGGCACAAAGACGATTCAGACAATAACCACTCTTGTTTTCTCTTAGTATCTGTGTGCCATTGTGCTTTGAGACCTGAGAGAACCTGAGATTTTAATTACCAGACACAAAATCAAGTATTCCTGCCATGCTAGCAGGACGTCCCCAGAGCAGCCGTGCCCTCCCCACACTTACAGCTGTATTCTCGCCTTTGTTGCTTGCCAAGCTCATCAGCTCAGCCCCTGTGTCTTGGTCCAGATCTGGCTCAAGGGGCTTTTTTGGGACATTCAATTTATGTTGCCATCGGCAACAGAAGAAAATCTTAGAGAAAAAGAACAGTGAGAATCGGGTCTTCCTAATAACAGGATTTTTCAGAAGAAAAGGCAAAGGAAAAAGTTTGGGCAGGGAACCAGCAAAATAACCCTCACAGAGAAAGGGAGAGATGAAATGCGTATTTTCTAGCAAAAGGCAAAGGGATTCAATAACCGAAAGCAGCCCCTAGATGTGCGCACACACCCAGAACACCACGATGTTGCCTTGCACCTGGAGTACTTGGGCAATACGTTTAAGAGGCTTCACAGACATGCTAAAGCACACATTAAAACTGAAGGTTTGAATCATTGTGGTACTTTCAGCAAGGTGAAGCATTCTATGTAGAGTTCAGAATTTGCCAGCCACAACCACACCTCTAAATACCTTTTTACAAAGAGCAAATGCTCTTGGGCTGCAGGGTGCCAGTGCTGGCTGATATAGTACACATCTATGCGAAGAAAAATCAAGGCTAAAGTGAAAACTCTCTGCCCAGTCAACGTTCTCCATGACAAATGTCTGGAGGTAACCTGCCTACTTTGTCCTTAACTCACCCTGTGCTTGTTCAGCAGATGCGACTCTGCCGGTCTTGATAAGCCCCATGAAGGGTGTTAGAATAATGCTGCTGCCACCAAACAAGGGCTTGAGGCACCACAGATGAGAAATTTAAGATCAGAAATCAGGCGTTAAGAAGGAAAAGGGATAATAAGTTCAATAAAAATAATCCAATAAACGGAGTGGTAAATTCTATTTCCCTAAGTCTCAAATGCCCAATTTTTTTCTTTTTTGTTTAAGCAGAACTGCTGGTGAGGAATCGCAGCGAGGGCTGGAGCCCAGCAGCAGCACTCCCCAACAGCTCCTCGCTGCTCGAGCTGCCCCAGGGCAGGTAAACATTTAGGGAACCCTTGGACATCAACAACAGAAAAGAATATATTTGAAACACATCTGGTTTTTTTTAATTTTTTTTTTTAACATCAAAATCTTTCCTGACTTTTCTCGCACGTACAAAACATGAGTGTGCCCTTACAGATAAGCACATTTTCTGACCGTTTCATGCCTAGGCTAGTTTTTAAGGCACTGTGTGCTGCAGGGTGCCTGGGTACGAAGAGCACAGCTGCAGACCTAACCACAGAACCCTGTGAAACACCTGGTGCCACTGTTCAAAACGGCTGCACCATCAGGCATCCCGCTCACCAGCTCAAGAACACGGCCAAAAAATACCCAGAGGCGGCTGGACAGAAGGCAGTCTGTGAGAGCCGGTAAAACAGCAAAACCAAAAATAAGCCTAATTTTACTAACAGTGAAGTGAAAAAATCCCGATCCTGTCTATGTTATAAGTTACTTATACTACTTAAGGACCACAGACCAGAGGGTTATATGGTTGGGTCTATGCATAAGGTTTTACACACTATTAAGTTGAGGACACTGAACTTTTAGAGCAACACAATTGTAGCTGCACAAAATCTTTCAGAAGTGTAACTTTTGTATTAGTGAAAGAATTGCATCCCAAGCGGATCAACTACACCGAGTCAACTTGCAAGCAGCTGAAAGGCTAAGTAGGAAACCAACTTCCACGCTCCTTTTGAAACTGCATGAAAGAAGTGATGCAAAACAGCTGTCCACAGAAAGATCACAAGGAAATGTTATTTGCTGTGTGGTACTATTGCCACATATTTCTTTGTTCTTGAGATGTTACTGGTTTTCTGAAAGTGAGGAAAACATCCCATGGAAGGATAAAAAGAAAAAAAGCCAAAAGCTGAAAGTGGGAGGTCAGTACAGAGAAAGACTTCCATGAAGTCTCAGAATTTTCCACATCTGAGCAAGAAACTGTGGTACGGCTCCTCTCTGTTTATGGATACTGTAAACACAAAGCAGCAAAGCAAAAGGAACCATTAAAGCCAGTTAATCAGCTCTTCTCAGGCACTACAGAGCATCATGGGGACACACAACACATCAACTTGCATTTTTCACCTCAATAACAGCTGCTGACTTGGGACTGAATTTACCAGCCTGGTAGTGGAAAGAGTTCTCTTTGTCCAAAGAGTTGGAACAGGTATAAAAGAGGCACGCAGAGGAGCAGTAAAGGCATGGCACTGTGCTTATGTAGAGGACCCAGCATCATCCCAACGAAGATTAACAACAGTGCAGCACTTTCCCATCTTCAGTATACTTTAAGTTATGCTAGCGTGCTTTCCTTGAAGAAAAAAAGAAAGAAAAAACAAGACGGTCCTTGATGTATCCATAAAAGCACCAAGTTGCCTGGCACAACTGACAGAAAAGCTGAGAAACGTGCAAAAAATGTATGTGGAAGCTAAGGAAGGGCATATGAAAGGAGCTTGCACATTCTTAAGGACTTACCAGAGAGCTTGCAACTTCCATAAGGAGATTAAATAAAATCCATGTTAGACCACGAGCTGGATCCCAGGCAGCATGTTGTAAAGTAGGAACTCAGACAAGCAGTAGCTTGCCACTTAGGACAAGTTGCTAACACGGGCTTTGTGAGAAGCATCCTCTGTATATCCCAAGGTTCCCACTCTGAACCAGCTTGCTTTATGTCGAGCGTTGCGTGCACAGATGGAAAGAAAAGGTCTTTGCCTTCAGATGCTATCACAGAACTATTGCTTTTGCTCTTTCACTCTGTCTGAAGTGGCCAGGGGGCTTAGCTGGAAACTAAATGTCACATGAAATGATCTGCACTGCAAGATGCACACAAGTCATAGCTGTCCCCCTCCAGACCTACCAAAATAGGATGGGGTTTTGTACACAAGATTGAAAATCTCTTGTTGGTTACAGATACAAGTTAATGGAATTAGCATGCATTTATACCTGAAGAAACAGGACAGAAAGTGATTCATCCTCAACAAGAAGTCTAAAGAACAGTATACAGGGAGGGAAGGTGAATCATAAGAAGCATATTAAGACTATTACCTGCAAGCAGACCTTTTACTGGTAAAATGTTAAAGAACTGAGAAGGATTTATATTTATCCTTCTCCTTCTAAGAGAGAAAAAACATTCAGCAAAGCAGCCTGGGGAGACATGAAGAGGAAGGAGGTATATTTTATGATAAGCCTCAAACAATGTTCCTGTTGAGTACAGGCATTGAGCTGGAAGAAAATAAAACCTCTGATAAAGCAAGAATTTCTGCAAAGACAGCACTGGTTCCCATAGCTGAGATGGGAATTAAAAAGACCCACGTGCACATACAAACATACACAAACGCTTGTCAGTACAGAGACCAGAGGAGCTATCTATGGACTTTAATCCACCTTTAACAAATAGAGCTTGTACTGTTCCCTAAGACAAGTTTATTTTCACAAAACTCGCACAAAAAAAGCACACATTAAAGCTTATTTGTGTGGGTGAGTCAGTCAGATGAGTTTGGGAAAAAACACCTCCCTAAACTTGAGAGGATTTTAAGTGTGCCTGAAGATAACAAGCAAAAACATCAGAAAATTTGCTTTATCTTCCCATTTTTATCTCCTTCTATTGGATGTTAGTCGACAGACACGTGTGCTACTGTCAGCTGAGAGCCCTAATATCGCTGTTCATCATGTGGTTTCTGAAGCCTCGCCTGACCCAGGCGTCCCTATGTGACTCCTTGGACTCGATCAAGCTATTCCGTACCTGTAGCAGAAAGAAGGGAACTGTACAGGGGCAGTCTGTGAAAGAGTGAAAACTACTGGAGGTTGGCTTCCATGGGCAGATATTTCTCTGGTAGCAAATGGCCATGACCAGCCACCAGCTTGAGAGCTACTGCACCAAAATTTTCATTCCCTGTAGACTTGGCAGTTCTGCAGTCTCCAAAGGGGCCTTAAAGTGACTGAACGAAGTGGAAAAGACCTTGGGTGGTAACTGCTGGGTTTCAGTCATATGAAATCCAGTGTAACTTGAGCAAGATAAATACAAAATCTCACAAATAAAATGCACAACAGCACTCAGCCCTTTGCAAAGCACGAGCTAGAAGTATCACCCAAGCATGCAAGAGAGCCAACGACGCTAGTAAAGCACTTCTGATAGATCTGAAATGCTTATGTTAGGGCTCTTGGGCTTTGCCCATAATTACCAGGTTCTGCTTTAACTGTAAACCATCTTCATGAGAAAAAGGAAACATACTCACCCTTTCCAAGCTGCACGAAGCCAAGGATGATGATCAGAGCCAACGCCAGCAGTTTTGCCGCAGCAAAAGCATCTTGAACACGAGTAGCAGCTTTCACGCTGTAACAATTCACTGCTGTGAGGAGCACTAAGGGAAACGAACAAGAGAAGAAACATCAGTTTTCAGTGAAACACTTAATTGTAGAAGCATAGAATGGTTTGGGTTGAAAGAGACCTTACAGATCATCCAGCTCTGAGCCCCGTGCCATGGGCAGGGACACCTCCCACTGGATCAGGGTGATCAAAGCCCCATCCAGCCTGGCTGAGAACAACTCCAGGGATGGAGCAGCCACGACTTCTCTGGGCAACTTGTACCGGTGCCTCATCACCCTTACGGTAAAACATTTCTTCCCAAGATTTAATCTAAATCTCTTCTCTTTCAGTTTAAAACTGTTATCCCTCATCCTATCAGAGCATTTGCCGATAAAGAGGCACAAACACAAAACGAAACAAAAACCCAATTATGGCAAATTAGCATTTGATTTTTTTGCTGAAACTTAAGCAAACACAGAGTCTCTTCCTGAAATAGAAACTTTTCAAACGCAAGGCTCTGCAGCCATGCACTTCTCTGTTTTGTCTTTCGTTTTGGCAACAGGTGGTTTGATTAGTGCATACGAAGGCTGGGCTGCACCGGCAAGTACACTTCTGAGGGCATACAAATAAAAGTGGTTACTGCAACCACTAACATCAAAGTACTCGGCTGCAATCCCTATGAAGTCAATCCAGTTTAAAGCTGCTCTTGTGTGAAAACACTGCAGAAATGTCAGGACAAACTTCCAAAGCTGATATATAGTTATTTGTATAACAACAGCACCTAAAAGGTCATCGAAGCCACGTTGTGCTGCTCACTGCTTAAACATAAAGGGAGAGCCAACCCTGTCCTGGCCCATGCGGCAAGTGATGAGGAAAACAATGCCTACAGGTCAGCGGTGCAGATGGGAAGAGAAGCCGAACCAAAGGACACTCATCCTCTGCTTCGACCCACAAATGGTCACACAGCAATGGAAAAGAAGGCTGCGCAGAGCCAGGCCAGCACAACAGCCCAGGTTTGCTGTGCCTGTTTTCCTGTACTGGATTACACTGCCTCCTCGTGCAGCACTGTGCTTTACCACAGGCTCCTGCCACCTACCAGCTGCTCTGTGCTTAATGCAACTAATGAAGCCTAATTTCCTACCATTTTCCGCCCTGTTCCCCCATCGCCCCCCTCTGTATCGCCTGCTCCTGCCACCACTCGGTGCGGCACTCCTACCAGGCAAGGGACAGCATGAACTAGGGCTCGTCTAAAGCCACAAAGTGCTGACTGGCCGAGGCTCACCTGCTTCAGAGAAGAAAAAAGGCTAAAACTTTTACTGCTTTTCCAAATCACTTACCATTTTTGTGCCCTGCTCACACAGCTCCCCAGAGCCTGTTGCTTGTTATAGAGACAGACAAATGTCACGCAGGGAATGACAGTGCCTCACATGCTGGATGTCCTCACCTCCTCATCTTCCTTGCACACAGCCATCCCTCACCGCCTCCATTCCAGCTTGTCACCAACCCCTGGAGCCGACCGGTCACCGAGTAGCTCAAGAAGGAGCAGACCTCAACATACCTTTGTGAGCTGGAGGCTTTTCCCTGCAGGGTCCCTTCCCACTCAGGTTGCAGCTTGTATTTTCACTCTGCCGGAGCCAGACAAGTTTTTCTAAAGCTGGTGCAGGGCAGAGTTAGGCAACTACAGCTGCTCTGTTATGGGACACACTAGAAAAAAATGAGGCTACTGCATTCATCCATCTGTCTATCACCCATTTCATTCCCAGGCTGGCCTCTGCACTCCTGTAAAACTCTTCCCCCCAACCTTTTCATTTTCACAGGAACCCACTGCCTCACCCAGAGCCAAACAGCTGCTCCCCAAAATATTCAGCTTGGATGCAGAACATCCTCTCTTGGATACAGGCTATATCTACACTCACAGTTTAAAGCCCGGAGCATTTGATGTAGATGTTTGAGCCATAAACCGCAGAGATACGACAGGGATCAGCAGCACATTCATCAGGTCAGCAGTGTCTCCAGGAGACAGCCAGCAGAGACTCTGGCCACAAGCCGGTCCCCGAGGGACCGCGTCACACAGGTTGCTTCAGAATAAGGGGGAAAGGCAAGGAATAAAGGTGGGGGGCAGAAATAACAAGTTGGATGGCTTAATTACTGCCCAGCAAGAACACGCAGTGTCTTAAAACCTTCAAAACACGCTGAGCATCACAGGAAAAACCACAAGACACCCCTAGTCTGAAGCAAGGTTACCTCTCAATCACAAACCGGCATCCAGCCAAGTGCAGCCTCAGCGCACACATAGGACAGAGGCACCAGCACACCATCTATTCGCATCTCACTTCCAACACGAGATGGTTACACAGGATCAGCAGTGCCTGCCTTTGCTCTCTGGCTTGCAGCCGGACCATGCAACACAGCCGCTCACATCTCATCAGCTTGGAGCAAAGCACATTCCCACAGCATCACACCCCACCTCCCAGCAAGGGCATAATAAACTGCCAACTGAGAAACAAAATCGTGGGAGGAGGAAGGAGTATTTGGGAATTTGAAAGGGCCTTATTGGCTCGCTGCCACCCTGCATCCTGCCCTGCCTGTGAGAAAGCAACTACACTGGTAAGAGTTCAGGGAATCACACATGGAGCCCACGCCAGAGCTGGGAATAGCCTTCCTGGAACATAGGGGCACAAGCAGGGCCAGATGTACCCACAGGCTGGCTTTAGAGAGCTCAGCCTTCAGGGATTGCAGTATCTGGGTCCGACAGCAATGCTGAAACTTCACGTTCCCACTGTCGCGAGACTGACAGGACTTCCTGGTGACTCAGAGCACAAGCAAGCCAGAAGGGATTCGAGTTGCATCATTCAGTCACAGGGGTCTCGGAGCCTGCTACAGCCACATCCAATAGCAGGCTGAGAGGATTTAAGTGTCCGTACACTGCTGAGCTAAAGGCTGCTTGTAGGGGATCTTTAGGCAGAGAAGGAAAGCCAGTCCCAGTGCAGCAGTCTGCACATCCCAGGATAGGATGCCTGGTTTCAGGATCCCCACCCCATCAAGCTCCTACGACCTGGTCTCATCTCAATACAAGAGCATTTAAAGTTTGGAGAAATGAATTGGACGTTTTCACAAAGAAAAGGACGTGATCCATACCCTACAAAGCTAGAAGTAAATAAGCAACTTCAGATTCACTACTTTTGTATCATGCCTTTCAAACCCCTTCAGCACTTTGGGAGTGTCTGGGCATACAGAACGGGCAAGACTGGAATGAACCAGAGCTGCTTTCATTGGGAAGGAATCCCATATGCCTACAGGCTCCTGCACAGGTCACAGGACACCACGAGCCGAGCTTTGGCTGACCTGCTCCAGCACACAGTGGAGAGCAAGCAGTGAGGAACCGTGCCGACAAACCTGCCACATCACCTCCCCGAAATGTAACCCCCTGTCCCACGGTCTCTCCATCCCCTGCTCTTCAGGGAAGAGATGGTGCATCTATTCAGGACACCTCATGCCTGGTCTGGGAGGCTTTTCAGCATCAAGCAGCAGGCCAGCGCTATTGTCAGTTTGCAGAGTCACAGCTCTGTCACCTCACAGCAAGATTCTGATAGATAAGCTCCAACAAGTATGTCGAAAGGAGGATTGTCTAGATATCTAAGGCAGGAGAAAAAAAAGGTTAGCAAGGTCAACTTACAGTATGTCTGTGCTACAGGAGGGAGCCGAGGGGGAGAAAACAGTGAAATATCACGAAGTACAGCACCTCTAGTGAATCCTAATGGGGAGGACGGGGAGAGAACAGAGGATTCAAGACTCCCTTTGACCAGCGATTATGCTAAAAATAAAACTCTCCTTGTTTACAGAGGGATATTTAAAGGATGAGCTAATGCATCTAAAAGCACAGTTTTCCTGTTAGTGAAGACAGCTCTTAGAGGTGTGATAGCGATACTCCCTTCCCCATTTAGGCATTCTGCTTCTTGGACAATAGCTGCCTCACCCTCCACATTAAATACTGAGTTTCTCAAGGCTGTTTTTCATGTTCTGGTTCTGCACGGAGTCTGCTGGACAGGCTGTGGGATGGTGGTGGTGTACATAAAAGGCAAAAGCTTTCTCCACATTCCTCAAAGTGAAAAGCAGTAGAAGCGTCTGTGTTCAGCCCTCAAAAACATATCAGTGCCACACAAACAGGCTCTGTAAAAATAAGAAAACACTTAGGGCCAGAGACTCTAAAGAGTGCCGAGAGCTTCTTCCAGGCCAGTGGAGAGTCAGAGCCCTTCGAGTCACAATCCCTCTAGTTCGCCTTTCCCACTGTGTAACAATATTTGTCTTTCCTAAAGGAGTGTGGTGGAGTTACTACACTTAAATGCTTTCAATATAACAAGGGCTAAAAAACTCCAGTCTTACCCAGCCGAAAGACTCCTACAGACGCTGAGATGAAAACAGACTGAGTACTTTTTCAGTAAAACTCCAAGACAAATTCCAGTGGCTGCTCAACTTCCCAGGAGACCAGAGGGTTAGGGTTTCTTAAAGCAGAAAGTTTGATTGCTTTGATCCAAGATGCTGCCCTGCGAGGCGGGGGCTGAGGGACTCCTCCTGGCACTGCTCTGTTCACCTTGGATGAACTCCACAGGAGCAACAGGAGAAAGCTGCAGAGCCACAGCTTTACTATAAATGAGGGCAATGATACAATGCAGGGAAAGATCAGACTGCGCCGCCCTAATTCCTGCAGCGCCTTTCCTAAGGCTACAGCCACTGGCTGTTGTTAGAAGCCAGCTATGCGGCGAGGCAGCCCTTTAGCGTGAACAATCAGGGCTGTTCTTGGGAATCATTCTAGGAATATGGATTTCAGCATGACCTGACGTGACACAGACTGTTTGATCCAGCAGCCCCTCTCCAAAGGCTTTACGTAATTGGGATAATAGGAGCTAGAAAGCTGCAGTGATTGCAGATGTGAGAGAAGGTACTTCTATTTATTCACTTATTATTTCTGGCAGAAGTAGGAAAGATACTCGGCTTTGACAGCTGTGGAAAGAACATGCTTACAAGGTGCTGTTCACCCCTTCATCTCTTCTGGTGAAGTGAGCTGTCTTTCCAGACACTGCAACCCCAGGGGAAGCCAGAGGCTTTTGAAGAGAAGATTGGCTTTGTAAAGACAACAGTGGGTTGGCTTCACTTATTTACTCTGTCCTAGTAGTCCCAGCTGGCTTCAGGCACCTCACTGAACCTGCTCCGCTGGCACTCACCTGTGGAATCAGACAATTTCCCCATTACCGATAGGAACCAAGGATAAACTGACTAATACGATGCAGGACACAGAACCTTTCACCCTAGTTCACGTTTCTGGGCGTATTCCTCTGATTTCCCAGTCCCAAGTTCAAAGATCCCTCCCCAACATGATTTTTAGATGACAACAAGAATAAATCCTTACAAAGCAGACACAGAAAGGGATCATGCGAATCCCCACATGGAACAAGACCATGATAAACACACTGTAACTAACAACAGCTCCTGTGTCTACAAAGAAAAGGCGGGATGAGTAAAGCTGCCCTGCAGGGATGTGGTTCTGCCCAAAGCAAACAGCTTGTGAATGGAGCCCTAATACAGGTAAACTAGGGCTCGGCATTTATGATGCAATGCTCTTGGCAACTATCCTACAGAAAAGGCAGGGCTGCAGCTTTCCTGGGTAACTGAAACGTGACCGTGGATCAGAGAAGAAGAAAATAGCGCGTGGGGAGGCTCTGTTTGAAAAAAAAACCAAACAAGCAGTCAATCCACAGCTCTGCGCACTCGTCCTCACTCATGGTGGGGGGAAGAAAGGATCCAATTCCATCAGCACATGTAACTTGGTGATGGGATTTTGCTCAACTCAAGATCTTTAGCAGCTTTTCAGGTGAAACATTTCTGAAATGGGGGTAGGAATTCTTGAGGTACTCGCACAGCTGCATTCATGCTGTGTGTGAGGTTACATACCTTACAAGACTTGCACAATGTCACTTTTGTCCTTTATTTCATCTTCTATAGGTCTCCCTGCTCTCAACCTGTGGTGCTTCCTATATAATTCAGTACACATCTCTACAACAAGGATAAATGTGTGTGAGTAGCTTGCTTCAAAGAAGCAGACTTAATTAACTTGCTGCAAGCTACCCATGGATTCCTATTTGTGGTATTACAGAACCAGAATGAAAACGCATAGCAGGGTAGGGGGGAAAAGAATGGGAAAGAATGAAAGGAAATTCTCCACCTCAGCTTCCCCACCACAAAAACAGAGACTGTAATACTGTCTGCACAGAGAGGACAAATTGTGCGATGATTAATGTTTGTAACTCACACATTTCCAAAGCACTTAGCCCTTCCAGTTGTAAGACGATGCTTCCATTTGCCATCTGCTACAGGATGATACCGAGATTCTGTCTCACAATTACTTGCAGAACAGTTCTCAGCTCCTTTCCATTTCACCATCCTACAGCAAAGGCTGCTCCTTTCGCTCCTTATAAAGTGCAGAAAATGGATAAGCAGTTTCCTCTTCCACCAAAGACAGTGCGACCAGGTTTCACACAGAGAGAAAAGCTAAGTCCACAGCCACCAAGAAAGAAACCACAGGGAGGACAGCAGCACATGGCACAGACACAAAATGGTCCACATGCTTTTAAGCAAACTGCTGCCTACGCTTGCAAGAGCTTAGACAGATTGACATAGTTACTCCACACAGTACAAACAAGGACTCACACTACAGTGACTACAGTGGTCTAAACCATGGGGACATCAATGCTTTAACTATTCACTAAGGTCGCATACCTCCCACCTTTATATTCTGGTGGCTGTGAAGCCACAGTGTCTTCCAGCAGTCTGAGGTGTTTATATCTAACAGCACAATCTAATGTGAGACATTCATACGACGACATACACAAGAAATGGTTAAGGAAACGTGATAGATACCGAGTGAAGACTTGTGCCCTGCATGGCAGAAAAGAGGAAAAGCAGAAAGAAAATATTTGCAGGTATTTCCTCAAGGTCAAGTCCCTGGAGAAACTTAACAGCCAGAGCAATGGGTCTGTAGAAAGGAAACGCTTAGTGGCATGAGGCTGTTGCAAAGGAGCACTCGGCCCCAAAGCAAACATGTCTATACTAAAACAATAATAGGCATATCTGGCAACCGTTTACAGTTTTTATTTTTTTTTTCTTCCCAAAACAGCACTGCTGAGGAATCAAGAGGATGGGCACATCCACAAACAACAGGAGAAAGCTAAGGCCACCCTACCACTGGAGTTTAAGGAGAGGGATTGCCTCCACACCCAGCCCTAACTGAGACCATGAGCTTTGGATGTCTCCAACCAATGGCCGCAGACACTCCGAATGTGTCACAGCTTCATCCCTGCTGGCTTTCAACTCCAAGAAGCCCCTGGTGCTGAAACAGCCTCAGAGCTGGGAGCCAGAGAAGTTAGTGCCAAGCGGGATGATGCCAGCACTTCATCATGCAGCACAGCTCCTAGAAGCATCCACACCCTCAAATTTACAGAATTCTGCAAGAATAAATGAACAAGCACTTACTTGTCACCGCTCTCTCAAGAGCTGCGCCAAGCAGCACAGCATAGTCGGGGCCAAGAGGCAGCACCAGGACTGCCCGGAGGGAGAGCTCAGGGAAGAATTTTCTGGATTGCAGCTACTGCAGAGGCTGCCCCTCAAGCCTCTATAAATGCACCCATTGCTCTGGTACCAAGGTACCGCAATAACCGCAATGCAGTTTATGCAGGCTGGGTGGTGCATGAAAAGCTACGATGAATTTAGTAATGCTAGGGGAGCCAAATCCTAGCTAGCGGTAGGAGTTACTATCTTGACTCCTTAGAAAGAAGTTTGTCAGGCTCAACAGTGCTCTGAGCAACCAGATCAAGTTAAAGATGTCCCTGCTCCTGCAGGGCAGCCGGGCCAGATGACCTGTAAAGCTCCCTTCCAACCCAAAACATTTTATGCTTCTACGAAATTTGTGTTCTTACTATCAAAGTTTCCAGAGTGATGCAGCAGTTCCACGAAACAGGTAATTTTACTATGGGAAGACAAACAAAATATAGACTCGGTAATAGGAACAAAAAGGTATATTTTAATCTTTGATTTCCAGCAAATCACAAGGACTGTGAAACTATCATCCTCACCTCTTATGAAATATCTTTCTAACAGCAAACAACATCTAGTAATAGTTTATGTGCACATCAAGTTTCACAGACACAATCATCCTTGCCAGAAAGTCAGCTACTGGACCCGCAAAACGTGGCACCTTACCTGGTCCACAATGATGTTGCACTGATACAGAAGTCACAGAATCACAAGGTTGGAAAGGACCCATTGGATCATCGAGTCCAACCATTCCTAGCACTCCTTCCCATAGTGGCACTGACTTAGGCTCCACAAATCCACAGGAAGGTGGCTGAACTTCAGCATCGAGCACTAAATCTCAGCTTAATGAACTTAATAAAAAATTCCAAGCAGGTTTTAGTCCGAATCACAGCACCTATGCCGTGCAGAGGCTCAGAATGCAGCTCTGCGTGAGCTGGCAAGAAACTGCATTTGACCTACTGGCCACAGCTGACACTGGGACTGAGAGACTACTGGAATCCTTTAAATACCTACTGATGTTGCTTTGAATTAGATTGACTATCGCGAGTTTCTCTGAAAAAGCCTCACCAATTTGTTCATGTCATAAGAGACAGACCCTGAAGGATCTCAGTGGTAGCATAAATCATTCAAATAAAATAAAATTTAGTAGGACATTTGTTGTGAAAGCCAAGAGAGGAGCACCAAGAAATGCTGTAGCTGCTTGCTGTGGTTTCAAGAGTCCTTCAAACTTTCATCCATTTCAGGAGAATCCTGCTAGTGTCAGAGGCTATTTTCATTAATGCTACTCTCTCTAATTAAATGCAGATTTCAAAAAGGCAACCTCAGTCTTTCAACATTAGCCATACGGCAGGGATTCTACAAAGACCCCTTCCTTCCACTCTGATCAAAAAAGTGCCTATTTACTGATACGGTTTAGTCATTTAATCCACCTTTCTGGAAGGGGGAAAAAAAAAAGATAATTCTTCAAAGCTTCACACTCTTCTTGTCCTGGAAGATTAATTCCAAGTCGCACTGCTGCAGAATAAACCCATCTTAAAGAGACAAGCGTAAGATGTATTAAAACCTTAATACTAGATAAAGGTGTCCCTGCTTTCAACATACACGATTTCCAGTTGAAATGGTGACGATGAATACTCTCTTATGGACTACAGCTATAATTTGGCAAGCATTCAAGGCATGTGTTTATACACTTTGCACCAAACCCTGGATTTGATATCATTCTTCTCCTCTAACTCACAAGTTACTCAGGGGGGCACCGGGCACTTATGCTTCCACAGGACATGTGCTATTAGACACGACTCAACTCTGCACTGACTGCTACTAATTCTTCCACCGTTAGGCTGTTCATAACAGAAGAGACAAATCAGAAAGACGTGATCATTGTATTGGAATTCCACGCTTGCAGGAGAAGCGCCCAAAATAGTATATCAGAAGCAGCAAAGGAAGTCTAAAGAAATGTTAAAGAAGATTAAAATACTGTAGCTTTGGAAGCAGCAGACATTGCTGGAGCAATATTGGGGTTATTAGTGCCAGATTAGCATATATAATTAACAGGTGACAAAACGCCTCAGAAGCTAACAATCAAATAACTAATTGACATTGAAAAGCAAAAGTAAAATAATATCCAACTGGCAGAGGTTCTCAAGCTTCTGTAGGACAGATTATATCGTCAAGAAATCAGGAGATTATAGAATAAACTCTTCTGTAGCACACAGGGGGGCTGTGGCAGCCTGCATGTAAGAATATGTGTAGGAAGAACGGTTCAGGCACTTGGGAAATGCCAAGCAAGAACCAGCTCAGGTCTGGAAGCAGTATTATCTCTTGTCTCCCTTATCTACCAGAATTTACTGTACTGCCATTCAAAGACCTCTCACATGTAAGAAATCTGCAAATTAACAGCTGGAAATAAGAGATTTGCATGTTACCTTTAACTGGGCAATTTGAAACTTTTTATCCTTGAGCCATCTCTAGAACACACATTGTATATTAGGTTGTTCTCCACGATTTTTAAATGATTTTTAAATGATTTATCAGTTCCAAACGAAGAAACGTTTAAACAATTGTCAGCCAGCTGTAAAGGCGAATCTGACCCACTTGGACCGTAAGACATCAGAGATGCGTTTTCAGCTGGATGCTGCTCCAGGTTCACCATTCAGGCCACTACCTGGACACCACCTTTTCAATGGGAAAAAAAGACAAGATTGAACAGTTTGACACGAACCTGATTCTGCTACACGAAAATGGTTCTGCAACATATATAGACAAGTTCGTTCAAAACTACACTTGCCACCTAAATATTCTGTTTAAAAGTGTGTATTATTTTAATTCAAAGTCAAAATAAATTGTAGAAGATAGCAGAAAAAGACACAAGTATGTTGGAAGTGTAGTGTGAATGTACATTCCACTGTGATGCTTTCTCAAGAGAAAAAAAAGAGGAGCTGACAAAAATATCATGGATTCTCTCATTTACATACATGGCTTCAAATGTGCACATGAGACACAGAGTATGGCATACTTAGTAGCTTAATTTTTTGTCATGTACAACACTGATACTGTAACGGAGGATGTCATCAAATAGGCAAAGTCAGGACCTAGCAACTGTCCCTCCATCTTCTACAGAAGCGGTAAAATTGGTTTAGATGAGAATACAGTGGAGAATTCAACTTATTGTTGGATTTTCATGCAGATCCATCAATTCTCAGTTTCACGAACTTTAACTTTCTGTGTTCAAAAATGCTTGGATACCAGGTGGACTTTGTGCCTGTCATCCCTTAGCATTTGCTTTTATGATTTATCAGCTCTAATCGGCCATCCAACCTCACAGCATGCAGTTTAAGAGTTACTCAAGTAACCCACAGCCTGCAAAGCATTAAGCCAAACTACCTGAAATTCTTACAACTAGGGAGCAATGGCTGTTTGGTGGTGAACATAAAACAAGCCACGCTAATGATGAAGAGCTTGACCCATTTTGCTACAGGAAGACCTCCCTGTAGTGAATTCCCACACTTTTATTTGGCAACTATAATAAACATTCATGTTGTCTTAGGGAAAAAGTAGCCCTGCATACCAACTGCCTGTAGATTACCATCTTGACAGCAGAAAATACCTATCTGTAGTTAAATTCTACTTACCACCCACTTTATTTTCTTCAGCACCTTAAGGCAACAAAATTCCCCATTACAATGATTTTTTTCTTTAAGACTGCTTTTTATTTAGATTATCTTAATGCCCAGGAATTCAAATTCTGTACTTTACGGTGGCAAATACCGAACAACACGTTATTTATTCAACTGTTCAAACCCAGTTACAGTCAAAGTGGAAACAACTAACTTTTGTTATTTCTCCTCTTACTAGAAACCAAGCAGCCAATCGCATTTTATCTTGAGATACAAACTTTGCAAAGAATACAGCCGGTACTGTTCTAGACCACTGAGTTTTGGCTACATAATAAGTCAACTGTATTCCAGCCCAGGGCCTCACATTCCCCTTTTGCTTCCTAAATCATTCTTCCTCTCTTTGAGATAATTCATTAATGTATGCTCTAGAGCGCATGCACAAATAGGCCATTCTCCCTGCCCTAGGGCTCTCGGAAAAAAATAATATCTCACCGGGCAGGAGTATGTTTGGAACAACCATGTAACAAAAGTCGTTTGTTAGTCCACAGAAGTTTTGCGTGATTCACTAAGTCCTTCAGCCAGATTTACTTCATTTATTGTTCCTAGTTCATGATGTGGTTTTGGCACCAGACAGTAGAAAAGCTAATTCCAAAATTCAAAGTCACAGAAAACTAACTTGCTGAAGACAATGCAGGATGAACTAACCTTCTGCAGCAAAGGAGACAAACAAACATTTAAGCCAAAGCGTAAACAAAATAGTAGCCAGCGAGTAGTGTAAAGGTGAGCAAAGTTTAAAGAAGAAACACATGGGAATGACACAGATTTGTAGAAATAGTAAGTCTTTTCTCAGCACTTCAAGATAAGCATTCAAGAACAATTTCTGCTTCAGAAGAACGACGACGAAAGAAGAACAAAGAAGAAAGCTGGAGACACATTACTTACTGGAGAAGCATAAGTGGGAATGAGATCTGGCATCGAGGAATTTCATGCTGCGATCCACCCTGTCCCTGAACAGATCTCACCGTGGGCAAGTCTACTTTACCCCCTATTTGTTTTCTAAGAAGTAAAATGGGAACAGAGAAACCTTATCTCACCTATTTTGGGAAAAGCTCCTGCAGATGAAAAGTTACTTATTATTAGAAACATGTTCTCAATGGCTTCGTCAACTACAATATGTTCTCACATTGGAAAACTTGGGATATAAAACAGTAAGAAAGTCCATCTAATCGATGCTCTGTTAGCTGCTCTGCAAAAAATGTGAGCACCACATGCACGCACGCCTCTCTCACCAGTGCTGCTGAACAAACCACATTGCAGACTGGCAGAAAAGCTCTAAAACCAGATTTTTCACAAGGCCTGACTTGAGGCAAGAAGCCCATCAGCAGAACTGTTCTCTAAATCTGCTAAAGCTTTCTTTGTTGGGTTATTATTTCCTTAATAAATCCACTACACTTGTTAAAAACT
Organism: Cuculus canorus; assembly: GCF_017976375.1. Taxonomy (NCBI): domain Eukaryota; kingdom Metazoa; phylum Chordata; class Aves; order Cuculiformes; family Cuculidae; genus Cuculus; species Cuculus canorus. The sequence continues at coordinate 6,002,697 of NC_071413.1, read as the reverse complement.
CGGATGGTAAGTCCGTGTGTGTGTCTACTTGTGATTATGCTCCTAAAAATTTATCTGACAAATAAATAAGTTTGAAACTTGCCCAAAGAAAGTACAATTTGCTGTCCTGCCTGTTACTTATCTTTTTATACCACCCAGCCATAGAATGTACTTATCAAAGCCTCGGTCAGTTTGTGTATGAAGACATTTACAGGCAATTTATCTTCCATAATAATGGAATAACCACGTGCTGCAACATTTGAATGCCTGCGATTGATCCTGAGAGGGTGAAGGAATCTAACACAATCTCCCTTTGGGCAGCACAAGCAAGCAGACTTCACAACCTCAAAATGAAAAGTAAAAAAAGCCATCTGACTGTAATTTTGTACAGCAAATAAATGCTTTATAAAGCCCTCACAAAAAAATTACACATCATCTGCAATACACGATCACAATGGCACAAGAACTTACCAGGAGAGTGGAACACTGACTGAATACAGAAAGGGAAGAAAAAGGCAGAAAATGGTCCTGTATTTGAGGAGTTTGGATGGGGTGACTTTGCAGTCACTGAAGGAATGAAAAAATTAGGCTTCACCACCAAAAAAGCAGACCTGAAGATACGAGAGATGACAAAAACTACAGCAGGAGAGACACGTGTGCCATGGCAGACCTCATTTGCCCTAAATTCATTACAGCATCACTGAACATCTCTGCAAAGCAACACCCCGTGAGACAAAACGCTAGCTACCATGAAAACCCAAACTGGTTTTGAGCACGGTATCGGGGCATATAGAGCTGAAACACGTCTCATCTCAACGTGCGTGCTGAAAACAGCCCAACACTGCAGCACAGGCCGCGTTCAGCACCAGCTGCTCATTACAGATATTTCCCAGCTACACATTATCCTGCCCTACGCTTCCCATAAACGCCCATCTGAGCACTGCAGGGCTGCGAGGGGATGCTGCCCAAACACCCTCCTGCGGGAGGGCATGAGAATCCCATTCCAGCACACAGGCAAAGCACATGCTGCTCTCCCGGGAATCGGAGAGCCTCGCCAGCCCATAAGTGGCAGTCTGGGAATTTTTTGTTCCATTTATTTCAGATGGCACGGCATTTCCCCCTAAACCAGTACGCAGTCAATGTAGCAGAGGAGAGCTGGTGCATCTCCTACAAAGTGATGGGCACAGACTTCTTGGGGAAGGGGATGGTGGGCAGGGCAGCAGGTACCTGGAATGGGGCAGCAGTGCAGGAGGTACCTGGGGCAGGACAGCAGTGCAGCAGGTACCTGGAGCTGGACAAGCAGGTACCTGGAGCAGGTATGTGGAGTGTGGCAGCAGTGCAGCAGGTACCTGGAGGTACCTGGAGCGGGGCAGTGGGTACTCAGAGGTACCTAGAGGTACCTGGAGCAGGGCAGCAGGCACTTTGAAGTACCTGGAGGTACCTGGAGTGGAGCAGTGGGTACTTGAGGGTACCTGGGGGTACCTGGAGCAGGGCAGCAGGCACCTTGAGGTACCTGGGGGTACCTGGAGCAGGGCAGCAGGTACCTGGCGGGGAGATGGAGGTACCTGGAACAGGGCAGCAGGTACCCAGAGAGGGTCTACAGATACTTACAGACACAGAGACAGGCCACCAGCTTGGCTGCCTCATCAGGGACCGGACAGGTAGGGAAGATGGGCTTGAGCAGGTAGGTGGCAAAGACCAGAGCTACGATGTACTGCGAGGAGGGCCGGATGATGAGCAGCTCTATCCAGAGCTTGAGGAAGGCGGGCAGAGAGCCGTACACCTCCAGCATGTAGGCGTAGTCTCCGCCGGATTTGGTGATGGTGGTGCCCAGCTCGGCGTAGCAGAGGGCGCCCACGATAGAGAAGGCGCCGCACACAGCCCAGACCACCAGCGACAGCCCCGGCGAGCCGGCCTCCCGCAGCACGCCCGTGGGGGTGACGAAGATGCCGGAGCCGATGATAGTGCCCACGATGATGGCCACGCCGTTGAGCAGCGTGATGGAGCGCTGCAGGGTCACCCCCTCGGCGGAGCCGCAGGCGGAGGGCGAGCGGGCGCAGCCGTTCTCCTGCGCCGCCTCCAGCATCTTCTCCATCGCCTGCTTCTCCTCCTCCCGCGGCAGCGACGAGGCCGAGCCCGCCGGGCTCCTCTTCTTCACCATGCCGCTGCCGTTGGCGCTGCTGCTGCTGCCGCCCGACATGGTGCGGCGGGGCTGGGCGGAGCGGCGAACGGCGCGGCGAGCGGCGGAGCGCCCGGCGCAGCGCCCACCATGCGGCCGCCCCTTTTGTCCCCGCGGGGCGGGAGCGCGGCCCCTCCCCCGGGCGGGGAGCGGGAGGAGGAGGAGGAGGAGAGGGGGGGAGGAAGGGGCCACCGGGCTGCCACCCCGCCCCGTGCCGGGGGAGCCTTGCAGCGGCGGCAGCTCCGTCCCTGCGCCCCAGAGAGACCGACGAGGGGGAACGGAGGGAGCGGAGCAGCCCCAGTGTCTGCCCTGGGGTGCAGGAGTGTGTGTGTGTAAACCCAACATCTTACCTGCACCCCAAAGAGAGGGAATGGAGGGACCAGAGCAGCCCCCAGTGTCTGCCCCAGGGTGCAGGGGTCTGTGTGTTTTAACCCAACATCTTTCCTGCACCCCAAAGAGAGGGAATGGAGGAATCAGAGCACCCCCAGTGTCTGCCCCGGGGTGCAGGAGTCTGTGTGTGCAAACGTAACATCTTTCCTGCACCCTGAAGAGACCACGAAGTAGGAACGTAGGGACCAAAGCAGCATCCAAAGCCGGCCTTGAGTGTGTGTGTGTGTCTAAACCTACCCAAAGAGACCAAAGAGGGGCAACGGAGCGATGAAAGCAGCCCCCAACCCCAGCCCTGGGTTCAGGAGTGTGTGCGTGTGTATGTGTAAAGTTACCATCTTTCCTGCACCCCAAAGAGACCAAGAAGGGGGAACAGAGGGACCAAAGCAGCCCCAAATGTCTGCCCAAGAGTGTGTGTGTGCACAGGAGAACAGAAAGACCAAAGCAGGGTAACGAGAGGGACCAAGGTAGCCCCCAGTGCCGGCCCTGGGGCGCAGGGGGGCTCCTTGCTATCAGCTGCCACAAAGAGAGTTTGTCACCATTCATTCTCCTGCCCAGACTGGAGGAGAACAAGTCTCTATGTGCGTGTTTCCTGCACCCCAAAGAGACCAACAAGGGGGAACAGAGGAACCAAAGCAGCCCCTAACCCTAGACCTGGAGTACAGGGGGGGTCCGCACTGCCAGCTGCCATGAGGGGAGTTTGTCACCATTCATTCTCCTGCCCAAACTGGAGGAACAAACCCATGGGTGTAAACCTACGTTCTGCAAAACCTGCCACTCCCAGTTCCCCCAGCTTCATCCGATTTAAATGCACTTACCATACTCTTCTGTTTGACACATTCATAGAATTGTTTGGTTGGAAAAGACCTTTGAGATTGAGTCCAACCATACCTGTGCACTACTAAACCACTCACACCAGCACAGGCCAAGGCCCCGTTGCTGCATCGCCTGCGCTTCTGCAGAGGCATTGCAGATATCTGCCTGTCATTTTGGACACCAGGATCACCAAAAATACACGTTTGCAAAAACCAAAATAATAACAAATCACCAACCTGGCAAGCCTACAGGCAAAACAAGCAAATTCTATTGCACTGCCTCGATGCCGGTTTTGCATCCAAAGAGACTTACTCAGATACTTCACAACAGTGCTTAAGAAAACAATTCTTTAGGAAATTCAGATTCTCTCATCCTGGTAGGATGAGCTCAGAGACAAAAGCCTGGAAGCCCTGATTCTCACCAACAACCGTTCCCATTGAGAGGTGGAAGTGGTACCTTCGAGGAGCTGTTTCTCAGCAAGCAGCTAGCTGGTATCGCACAAGAAGTCTTGCCCAAGCTCCGAGACCCAAGGTCAGCGTCCATCCTTCTGGGACCATCCTCCTCCTTGCAAGGTTCAAACACGCTTCAGTACCGGCAGGAGAACAAGTCTGTAAGGTATCTCAGAGAAACGCGAGATCTGCATTCTGGGGAAAGGAATAACATTTTAGAACATTTTCAGGGCCCTCACACTGGTAACTGGCATCATGAGCACTTCCAGCCATTACAGGAATCCTGAGCAGCCCCTGATTCAGAAGTGCTGATCAGAACCTGACACCCAGTGGCCGTCAGACACCACAGCCCAGAGGCTGAAAAAGCTGTTCATGGTTTCTTGATTTATATAAGCATCCAAATTTGGGAAGAAAGATTAAACAAAAATTACTTTTGCACGTTTTTCTGGTTTCCAGAGAGAAATGAGGTCCTGAAATGACTGCAAAGACTACGAATATTAATTAAAAATAAACAGCAAAACATATTTATCACACAGTTTTCCTGAAGCTCCAAAGCCTTCCTTTAGCTTTCTAAGTTAACATCAGCCCCATCACAGAGGTTATATAGCTGTAATCCAAACCAATTATTTCTCAGAGAGATTTACCAACGTTTACTTGTTTCTCTATTTCATACTCTGCGCTAGGCAAAATGATCACAGGACCATAAAATCAGAAAAACACAGGTACCTACAACATAGGGGATTGTCTCTTCGCTGGCCTCGTTACATTGGGATCCGGCAGACAGGACTAGAAATGAAATACGATGTATGCTTCATATATTTTTAGATGAATGCTCAGACTCAGTTGTACAATTGCATGATCAATATAATTCATCAATGAATTTCCTTCAGCAGTACTCCAGACTAAGTTCTTACCTTAAGGCAAATAAACTACCAGCTCAATGACTAGCATTTTACACCCAATATCAACCTAATTCACAGAAAATTCCATTAACTTTCAAAAAAAATGGGACCAAGCTATCTTTTTCTCTCTGCACCCAATTCTTCCAAACAGGAATTTTTTAATGGACTAACAGCTAAGAATTTGCTGACTCCAGTTTCAGTTTTGACACCATTTCCATTCAGAAACCCTGGGATCAAGAAGCAGTGGAATAGCAGTCATTGAACTGCCTATTTAAAGTCAACCACATATTTGACTTATTCGCATATTAATCAGTCTGAGTTAATTCTGCATCTGTTTGTCCATTTGTATTGCTGAGAAAATACCTGCTTTGCAGTCGTGGTGTTAGGGTGTGTTCATATAATGCTGTGTATCTTCAAAGCACTTCACAAATGCTAAGTATTATTATCAGTTCTGACCATGAACATTAACTCTCTTCAGGCCCCCAAGTTATTCCGCAAGAATCTTTGAAGACTATTTGATTATACAATCAGTTCTCCATATGCTAATACTCAGGCACTTCGCGTTTGTCACATCAAAAAGACAGATAGAAAGAATTATTTGTCAGAAAGACAAATAATTACCAATATCAGAAGTAAATTGGCCATTTGTTAGAAGTAATGTGTATGTTCTTAACCATTTATCAGGAAAGCCGCCTTGATCAAAATAAGACAGCCTGTTGGAACCAAATAATCTATTTCTTTAGCGAATATCTCACCTATACTAATACAAGAGCTTATAAGCTTTTTTTTTTGTTGGGTAAATGGACGTGGTAGTGGCTTCTAGAACCCTTGAATAGTAATAATAGTGGAGCTGGCCCCACTCTTAACCCATGCCGTTCTTTCCTCATGCTGAAATGTCTTGCCTACCACAAAGTGCACCAAATAGCACGGTTTGGGAAGCTTTTATATATAAAAGAATTGCCTACGGTCATTTTTGGGGCAAATTCCTTAACCAGGAACATAATGTCCTACTTTTCCCATCAAAAGAAATGGAAACTTGTTTGAATGAAATCAGCTAAGCATAACGTAGCTATCTGATTCGTAGACTGTAAGCATGGCTAAGCAACGAGACTGAGAAAGTAATGCTTCTTTCACCTGATTAGCAAATTTTTATTGATAAAAGTAATTTATTTTACTCAAAGTTTTTTTTTGGGGGGGTTATTTGAAAAGATTCGTGGAGCCATAACCACTAAAATGTGAAACGCCTGAGAGTTACCCCACATTCAGATCAATGCAGATCAATGCTCAGTTTTATGAAGACCAGTTCCACAATGGAAAACGGAGCTCAGGAGACAGATTGAGCTGCATGATCAGTGCCAAATGAAGTAGTTTAGCAACAATCCTCAAAATTTGGAATCTTACTTTATACCGCCTGTTGCATCTAGCTGAGGATAACAAATCATTAGATGTCCTTCCATCAGTACAGAGGCAACAGAGAGGTCATTGTTCTTTCATTCCAATTATAATACAGTTCAGCAGAGTCTTTCATAGTTTTTCAGTATCACAGAATGTCTCACATCTAATTAGACTCCACTCGATGAACTCGTTCATTCTCAAGGAGGAACTGTATTATTTTCTAGATAGAAAAATCTATGTTTCAACTTGGAGAGTTTAGTTACACCATGAGATACAGACACAGGTTTCTCTGTGTTTCTTTATTGCATAGTTGCACACTAATTTAACAGTTTAAAAATACAGCAGCTAGAAGTTTCTCTACATCAGGTTAAAAAAATGAGGGAAAAGGCCTATATCCTACAAGAACAAAAGGCATTCCCTGTTACATGTGTTGTGCGCAAAGGCGATTATTTCAGTAAATTATGATTAGGCAGATAACATACATTAAAATACACAGTATAATTGCCACATAAACAAAGTGCACAAAGAAAAGAGCAAAAGTGTGTCGAGAAATACAGAATCAAGACATTCAAATTTTAAAACAAATACTATTAACTGTAAGCTGAGCAGGAAAAGGGACCCTTCCTCATAAGTAAGCAGTGTAGAATTCCAGTGCTCTAAAACCTAGGTTATCACGAGATCAAAGCAGTCTCCATTTCTATAGATTTCAAAGCCAAAAGATGCACTCCTGTCAGACTTGGAGTAAAAATACCAATGCAAGCCATTCACGACCACGCAGGACAACCGACCGGTCAGCTCTACGTGGTGGTGTACACCTGAACTGCACTGGTGTGAAAATTCTGGAATGTAGGAACATGGATCAAACATTCAATTACCAAATGAAGTCGTTCCAACCAAGAAGTCACCAAGAACGAGACCTCTGATAAAAGCAATATCTAACCAAAATACTAAAAAGCACTTGGAAGTCAGACCAACACGATGCAGATCTATGGTCAAAAACCCTTCTACTCCCTTTAAAATAATCCGTCCTCAAAATTATTTCTATGACAGTCTAATTCCTGGTACTCATTGCCACAGGAACACCTTTCAGTACAGTATCAAGTAACGGAAGTGTCTACTACACAGGGACAAATGTGTGCTTTGACCTTTTGTATTGTACCATCCAGAAGAGCCTAAAGATTCCTACACAGACACCTTTCAAACAGCATTTAACTTAGTTGTGCAAAATCATTACAAATATTAGCTTGAGTCCAACAAACTGCTTTTCTACCCACACAACTGAGAGAATAAGGCCACAGAATTATCCTGATTTACATACACGTGCAGGTAGACAGAATTATTTTTCTTGATTGTAGTTTTTGCAAGGCAAAGACAGTCACTGTAATGTCAAAGTTAAAAAAAAACCAAAAACAAACCCACACAATTCCAACCCCCAAAGCCTTCCTGTTCATTTCTAGCCTCCTCATTTCAACAATCCACCCTGCAACTGAGATACTGTCTACCTTAACCAGATAAAAGACCAATATGTAAATGCAAGACTCAAAAAACAGCAAAAGAACTGTAACAGAAAATCCCTGTAAAGCTTATTTTTGTAGCACAGCAACGTTAACTTTTTCTGTCAACCCTGTTTCCACATACTTGAAAGTATCAATGCTGAAACTGAATTTAATTCATTTTATGTCAATATAGTTAGATGCGATTTTATCTAAATATGTACAGAGTATAGCTTACTAACGCCAGGACTGAATAATACATTTATTCTCTTGCAAAACTTCCATCACAATACTTCTAACAAGTAAACCTCTATGAGAATTTTAAATAGACTACTGAAAACAGAACATGTAACATCATCTCTGATAGATGCACGGTGGTGAGAGGGTTAAAATTTGAGATTCACACAAACATGAAGAAAATTGGTTCAGTGGACCAAACCTAACACATGAGAACTTAATTGGGCATAAGCATGCTATGGCATTATGAAACATCCAAAGATTAAACACATACACCACAGCAGTTCCCTAAGAAGAAGAAAATGCGTGTTCTCTATTTGCATATGCTAGGACAGCTCTATTATCCAGCGAAAAAAGCCTCAGTGGATGACAGGTACACAAAAGCTTGGTGATCATTATCCAGGCAACTAAAAGAAACTTTAACAGCAATTGCATGAAGCTTTTTAAAAGACCCATTCATATATGATGGGACAGATGGTTTGCTTGGTTTTAAGAACTTAAGCTGATAGCCCAAAGAAAACACTGCCTTTTACATAAGAGATTATATACTAATTCAGAGATGCTGTCCTAACTTGCAACTTTAAGCACAGTAAATTTTCATGTACGTTTTTAGCTGGCAATTCCAACTAATCCAAATTAAACAGGCGGTTCCCTTTATGCTCCCAACAGTTTTTCTCCATCAATAAAGCAAATGGGTGTCTTTTCACTGATCTGACAGAGCCTGTTTCAGTTTTCTGTACAGTACCCTACTCAGTATTAATAAGGCAGTAGTAATTTTAAATATGTTTATTATGCAGGGAGGCTACCTATAGCTAACTCCGTCACCTGTACTTTGAAACGTAAAGGCAACATTGAGATGACTATATTACAGTTTTTCCTAACTGCTAATAATGAGTAGCAAAAATCTGAAAGATCAGTAAGATATGTGCCAGTTCGGAATCACTGCCATCTTTTTGCAGGATCCTCCGCAGAAAAGTGGTTGCAAGAACACCACTGAACGAAACTCTCAAGCTTAACAATTACTAGATCAACTGAAAACATAAAATTAAATTATTAGATAAAAGTACGCACAGGTAGAAAGTAAAAGAATTCTTTTCCTATGGCCAGAACTGTAGATGTCCCTACCAAAATTATTTTGGATCTCTTCATTCTCTGGCAAAATTATCACTGATGTGATTCTGCAGATAAGGAATGCAGTAAAAAGTCTGTCTGATGATGCCAAACACAGTTCAATTTGATTGAGATGGTATAGTTTAATTAAGCTGGTATAGTTCTACAGAGTTCAGCCAAGATGGTAGGGTTCAACCAAGCAGGAAGGGCTTAAGAGAGGTAAGGAAACTGAATATACTGCCATGTTGAACATACCACACAGTACAAATCATTGTACTACACTGGGACAGAGGAGAGATTTTCTTACATTTACCATGTAGAGTCACTCGAAGGTTAAGTGGCCACACTTCAAATTGCCATGGGAGAAAGGCACAACTGTTGCAACAGAATAGCCTGAGGTAGAGCTACAAAGGAAGCAAAGGCAAGACCGAGGCACTTAAGTGGTTACAGAAGAATATTCAAAAGCCTTAAAATCATCAGGGTTCACTAAAGAGTGGTAAAGTGCTTTTAAACTGAAAATTTGGACTGTAAAAGAAAGTATTAATCCCAAAGTTCTGAATTTAGCATTAACAAGCTACCGTTCTGGCATCACTTGGGCCGAACCACACCAGCAACCAGTGACTTTGCTTACTGGCTGAAGCAGACCAAAACATCTTTCCTCCAAGACTCCTCAAATACAGTCAATCAAGATCACATAATGAGTTTACAGACCTGCTCCTCATCAAAAAATCTGACCATACATTCGGCACATTAACTTCATGCATAGGCACACTTAAAGTACAGTGATGTATAAAAAGACAGTGAGAAAGGTGCATGAGAGAAAATTATGGCTAGCAGTAGCATGCTTCAGAGGTAGATAATACTTGTGGGAATTGGACCGTAACTCTAGGATAAGGCTCCGCAGCTGGCAGCTTACACAACAATTTTGTCTGGTCCACACAAATAAATTGCAACCACCGCCAAACTTTGTTACTGTAAGGTGCTATAAATACAATCTGGTCCCCAGCTGACCCAAAGCTAGAGAAGTCTTCTTGTAAGAAAGTACATCTTAAGACAAAACTTTGAAGAGAGTGCACTGGTGCTCTGTGAGTTACAGAAAAAAAGTCTTTCACATATCTGAATGCCGCATTTGGTCCATACTCTTCTAGCACTGGATCAGATTTCAGAATTTTTTCCCCGAAAATCTCATTGGGAGGGTCAGCTACAGCTTATCTAGTTTTGCTTTCCTTTGACGTGACCAACAACTGGACATTTTTGCCTGATTTGCTGTTCCTGACAGTCTTGAGATACTGGTGCATTCTCTTCTGCTGTCCTCTCCTTACACATTATTAATACAGAAAAGTAAGAACTGCCAAAGCCAAAAGCTTCTATGTTTGTAGAAAAAGCCTTCTGGCTTGTGGCGCAGACAGAGTGGACATTCTGTGGCATCCATATCACACACAGATCATGCAGTTAGTGGAATGTAAACAGGTTAGATTCTATAAATCATTTTTTCCCATCTCCTCTTGTCATCCTAAGCACCAAGGAAAAAAAGGAAGAAGATAAAATGTCTCTGTATATGTGAGCAAGAGAAGCCAGTTCTCTTCCCAAACCTCTGAAACACATCCACAAAAAAGACCTGACCGATTTTAATACTTTTCACTTTTTCAGACTTCCTGCTTGCTCACATGTTTTCAGTTGGGATTATTAATTCATGCAAGACACCGAAAGAGCATTTGAAAAGACACAGAAAGATTCAGAAGAGAGTCAGAAAAAAATATCTCCTGCTGTTATTTTTCCTTTCACTGTCGTGTTAAGGGTTAATATTATTTACTTCTTTGTAAAAGCAACACTAAAAAAATCCGCAGCTTCTCTACTGAAGGTTAAATGGGACTTAAAACTGAAATGGTGAAACTGGCTGGCTGTGAAACTGTACAGCAAACACACACTGCAGGAAAAGGAAAAATAATTCAAAATTAACGCCAGATATGCGCAGTCTGGACTGACGTTTCATTGGCCATCTACGGCCTGATCTGCTCAGCATGGTCCTTGGGTTGTACTTCAGTATTCAAGAGATGCCTGCTTTGGAAGGATGAACGGACGGTTCGATTCATTAACGGCTGAAGAGGGCGAAAGTTGTCTACCATTCTCTTTTCTTCTTCGCCATCTGAAGTAAAGAGCAGCATCCGAAATGCCTCCAGCTGAGAATGAGAAATGTCCAATTTTGTGACTTTACTAACTGAAGAACTGTGAGTTCAAGACAAAACACAATCATTTGTGCTTGAAAAAAAAACCAAAAAACACCAAAGGTACTATGCATCCTGAGAAATTTTAGCACAAACTTCTGGCACTTCTTTGTCACTCTCTGGTAAAGATTATGCCATTATCCATATAAATGCAGATGATTAACTGTCACTCATCTGCAGTCTTTAGTCAAGCTAAAACTCAAATGTGGCGTGTCCAAGATGCAATCGATTTCCATTCAAATACTAGAACATGTGCCATCTTTAAATAAACCTCAGTTTTCAGTGAAACACTTAATTGTAGAATCATAGAATGGTTTGGGTTGGAAGTGACCTTACAGATCATCCAGCTCCGAGCCCTGTGCCATGGGCAGGGACACCTCCCACTGGATCACGTTGCTCAAAGCTTTGTCCAGCCTGACCTTGAACACCTCCAGGGATGGAGCATCCATGACTTCTCTGGACAACCTGTGCCAGTGTCTCACCACCCTCACAGGAAAGCTTTTCTTCCTAATATCTAATCTAAATCTCCCCTCTTTCAGCTTAAAATCGTTACCCCTCATCCTATATCCCTGCTCTCCCTGATATAAAGTGCCTTCCCCAGCTTTCCTGTGGGCCTCCTTTCAGTACTGGAAGGTCGCTGTAAGGTCTCCCTGGTGCCTTCTCTTCTCCAAGCTGAACAATCCCAACTCTTGCAGCCTGTCCTTCCATGGACAGGGCTCCAGGCCTCTAATCATCTTCATGGCCTCCTCTGGACTCGCTCTAACAGATCCATATCCTTCTGGTGCCAAGGACTCCAGAACTGAATGGTTATCTTATACTGTCATGCATTTGCTGGCACCCAGAAAGGGAGGAACCTCAACAACCAACCATCTACGAAGTTGTTGCTCTCAGAGGTTTATAGCTGGGGATTAAGTATGCAGCAGATCAGCTTTCAATGCTCATAAGGCCATGACAACGTTAAGTAAACTATGAACCTTTCTATGCCATAAAAGAATGAGAGTGAAGAAGAGCCAAAGGGGAATGGGGAAAAAAAGGTTTCAACTGAAAAGCAGAACGATACACTAAGCATTCAGTTCTCTCTACTCTCCCAACAAAACATACAGTCGCAGTACAATTCCTAAAAATCCTCCTTCTGGCCGTTTGCTACTTGTCCCTAAGTCCACCAAGGAATAATATCACATTGAAACACGAAGAACTAAAATTAAAAGCAGCAGAGGGCATATGGTGACAAGTTAGGACAGGCATCAGAACAGGCTATTGACCACAAACTCCTCCACTTGAAATAACTTCTGTGATACAAACATTTGCTAAAACAGTTTTTTGTTTGTTCTTTTTAAAGAGAATAAAAAAAGGAATTCAAGGACAGTACAGTCGGATACAGAGTAAATACGCCTACAGTGGCAAAGGAGAAGACCCAGCGAGAACTCACTGTCTCTCATCATCAGAATGGCATGTGAAGGACTCGAAGCCACTCACCACCCCTTCTGTACCTTCAGAGTCCTCTCAAGGGAAAAACAGAGGCTGAGCCATTGCAGCCTCTGCAAGGTCTGCGTGCAAATGCACGTGGCTATCAAAACTATGCACAAAAGGTCAGAGTTTGGAATTTCACTAAACCTGCCCCTTCCCCTCCCTCCCCACCTCAAAACAGGGCTGCAGCAAAATTATGTAGTGTTGCAATAAATAACCTGAGTAGTTTTCAAGGGGCAGCTTCCAGCAGAAGGCATTGTTTACTACAGATCAAGATAAAACTCTATCACAGAGCTGGAGAAGCATCTTTAACTGTTTCCTGAAGAGGTCTCGGTTCTTTCAGTATTAGCTGTTGTTAATGTCAAGATACCTCCCCAAATACTGATGCAGCCAATGTTCTCTGTGAATACTGGTACCAGTAAGCAATTACTTCTGTGCATCTTTCCCTTCACGGCAGCAGGCAAAGAGGCATCATACTATTTGAAATGCATGCATAAGATTTACCTGATTCTCATCAACCTCTATTGGCTGCTTCTTAATAATCCATGTGACTGATTCGGTAAGCGGAGGAGTAGTCAAAGAGCCCGCGTAAGTCCAATAATCAGGGCATGAAGGTAGCAAACAGGAGGGATCAAAGACATCAAACTCGATAACAGTGTCCTAAATATCAGAAAGAATTTATTTTTAAAAACTGTATTTGGAAAAAAAACCCAAAATGATAGCTTTAAAACAATTTTAACAATGTGATTAGATACTATATGTATTCCATATGCCTATGCAAAATTAGGTATTTCGAATATCAATAATGATCTACAGAAAATGATAATTAAAAAAACCCCCAAACTTGTAGAAAATTGGTAAGCTGGGTTAAACACAGGAGAGGCAGCCAGTGAGCAGACAAAACTGAAATATTTCTCTTGTCCCCACAAGCATTAGGAATTCAGTGCAGAACAAACAAGGGGTGCTAGGGAACAACTGGCTATGTCTTTGCAGAAGCTAGAAGCAAACAGGAAAAAAAAAGAATAAGTGGTAGAGTAAGTTCGAGGAATTCTGACAGATAGACTGCAAACAATAGTGATTTTAGGCAGTGGGGAGAGGGAAGATGACTAAAATTTTACTTAAATCACATCAAGTATTTGTGCTTCCAGAATGTGCACTCCCACAAGCGAGATACCAGACAGCACGTAGGAGCTTCAGAGCCCGTTCCTACACAAATGTTTTACTGCTGGGGGTACTTCCAGGAGATACTGGCAATGCAGATAAAGAACATCCTGTTTTCCCTCAGACAGGCTTTATCGGTTCCCCACCGAGAATGACAGATGTTACATTTTTTTCAAAACCAGGGAGCTGGACAAGAGATCCTAGATGGGATCATGTGAGAGAAGAAGGTGAAAGGACATCAGAATGGGTATTCTTTGTCCTTCCTCCTCCTCACCAGGGCGATCTTTCTCTTGGTTTGGTGTTTAAGTCAGTGATAATGCTGGCAAGGCAACAAAAGTTTTCAAACATTTTAAATGGAGTGCTGATGGGATGCTGGGTGACTGACACCCTTTGGAAATGAGATCTCTTTCAGAGCAGCCCACATGCAGCTTGATAAGCCTAATGTTTTATATGACTTTTTAAACATCTTGACTTTAGTTTCTTCAAAATTCATGAGCTGTAAAACATTACGTTCTCATAATAATTGTATATTTACAGATTTCTGTAGGTCTAATTTTTCACTGATCTGAATTGTTTGGCATTTATCTGGCAGAGTTTTCACTGCTCTGCCATAAACACTTTTTATTTGGATTTAAAAATCCTTACTGCGATAAATAACAGCACAGGGACTTCAACTGGATGTGCTTACAAGCTAGCAAAATTCTTGGTAAGTATTTTTTATTTGTACTTTTAAAAAGGAACGGACACTTGGAATATCATGAGCTGCTTCTGAGCACTATCAGAGAGGCAGCACTCCCTCCAGTGGCAGAAGTGTCAGAAATCAGCTCGGATTTCCCCAGTAGAAAATTTACAATGTTGAAAAAAGGCACAGAATAGCCTCCTCCTCAAAGATCTCACAAACATCAGGAATCCTTAATGCCACAAGAAATAAACTACCACTTTACACAGAACAGAAAACTCCTTCCAGTAAATAATATCAGAAAATAATCCAGTGGCAATTGTTTTCATAGAAGAAGGGCAAGTGAGGGCAAGCATTAAACACTTTCATAACTTTCTAAACAAGAGCATAATTTCTTAAATCACAAGCTTTGGAAAGCTTGAAGTATAGAATTATTCCTTAATTCTTAGCTCCCCTCAAGTGTAACCAACAATTTATCCAAGGTGTCAATCAGGCCCCTGACATTTAAGGAAGAAAGCTTTTATCAGTGTTCTGGTATTCTCAAAGTATTCTTTATGTCGAACGACTGCATTAGCTACACTGAGTCATAACTTGCAAAACACTTAAAAATACTTACCTTGTGTTTAACTGCTGGCAAGGCATCAACCACTGCCTGCAGCCCTTCATGATGTGCTCCCAGCTGCAGAAGACAGGTAGGAGTTAAGAGAACCATTAAGCTGACATTCTACAGATCTACCTTAATCAGTATTTCTGGAAAACAACAATCTAGAGGTATTTTGTCCTAAATCAGTTTTAACAAAATGAAAATACAAAGGCATCATCACAGCTTATAACACAAAGAGAAATTACCTTTAAAAACACTCCAATGACAGCCAAGCCGTCACCTTCCATTACAGCCTCTTCAAAAGTTGGGTACACAACAGCATTCCAGTGCACTAAATGCAACTGAAATATAAATGAATGAGAAATCAACACGTGCACAGAGCACAGCAATGTTATCAAAAAAACTGACTTTTGAACTTTGCAACACTTGGTCATTGTAAATTTGAGACACTGAAGTGACCCATCTCAAATCACACACTACAAAAATGAGGACCAAAATGTTACTGGAAATTAAGGGTACTTCCTTTTTTCCTTCCCCCCTTTTTTTAAACAATAGCAAAAGAACCATAAACTGCATTTTATATATATGAAAGAGATTGATAACAGGAATGCTAGTTAAAGGCACAAAAAAAGCTTAGTGTACCTGGAACTGAAGGATTCTTCCACCTTTTAACAGGAGGAATTGAGGATGCTATTCCACTAAGGAACATTCTCCTGCACATAACATAAGCTTCCTCTACATTGCTTACAGTTCAATACAAACACTCCATAGAGAGGTTTTGTGTATTAAATAGACAGCCAACACCAGTCCCAAAACTTAGTCATACAGTCTTGCTGTTAATAAATATCTTGCCGAGCTGACAGGCATCATTATGAACACATTAACAGGACAAACATTTTCTCAAAAATAAGCAATAATATTTTTTCAAAATCTCCATCTTTGGCATATAACTATGTTTATACCTGTCATACTTTCCTTTCTGAGCAACCCAATCTGTATTTTTCCCCCTTGGCTATATCCTTTTTATTGTATCTTTCTGCCTCAGTGCTTAATCACAAAAGTTTTGCTACTCTAATAATTGCTTAAGAGTTGAAAACAGAAAATAAAGTGATCACAATAACCACTACATTACCATAGGGCTCTGCTGTACATTATTCTAATGACTTTAAGAAATAAAAAAATGCTTATACCCGGAATTAATTTTCTAATCTTAGCCAAGGTTCTGGCATCACATACACAAGACAGTTATTGCATACAGGGGAAGCAGGACAATGCTTCTGGAGTTAAAGATATGGGTGTGAGAATTAAATAATCTTCCATTTCCTCTTTAAAAGCTTGTCCTTTGTTTCTCTGCAAGTGTTTAGTAATAATGAACAAAGCAACGTTAAAGCAGTAATGACTGGGAGATTTGGAGGTCCGCTAGAGACAGCAGCTGAGATGCAGTGCATTCACCATACTCCCAAGAAAAGAGATTGTACATCTCATGTGAGCCTTTAAATTACTGCAGCTCAGAGATAAAGCACTTAGATTTTAATTGAGATCTGAGCTTGCACATTTACCTCAATATTTGTTGTCCACCTGATCTGCACCACTTTAGCTGGGACCTGAGAGTACACAAAGACCTGACTGTGTGCCCTCACTCTGCTTTGTCCACTCATTTTCCCCTTTAAAAGGAAGAAAGACAAGCAGAGTTGTGCCACTTCAGCTGGACAGAGCTGGAATAGCAATGATACTTCATTGTCTGCCATTGGCTTGTAAGCTGCAGTACAGCCACACGCAGCCCGAGACCCAGCTGCTAGTCCCAAAAGTACCTGCATTGTTCAGCATTTTATCCCATACCTCTGCTGGGTAAAATTTACTGTCAACCGTGTGCTCTGAACCCCACTCGTTTATAGCTCCCCAGTGGAAGTGGAACTGCTTTAGCCTGTATTGGTTTTCCAAAGGACCTCCAACGATTACTAGAAAAGAAAACAAGATGCACACATTAATAAATATGATTTAGAATTATCCAGACAAATAACACAGTGAGATCCTCCTTCAAATAAATTTGGCCAGGAAAAAAAAAATCAGGTGGAGCAACCACCTTAACTGGAACAATTTCGGATTGCTTGGCCACTTTTGCAATTTAGTTTGCGGTCACCAAATTGTACAAGCAAACACATTGCCATTTTCCCCTGCAGTCTGAATCAACTATATCAAATCGAAGATAAGTTAAAGAGTGTCCTCATCCATCTCCCCTCTAGGGAATTTGTTTTCCAATTCACATCAAGTTTGGCAGAGTCATGGTGATTACATGTTATGTTCTATACTCTCCTCTTTGAGTAGGTATATGAGAACTGCCTTACCAGAAGAAACACGGATGATGACAAAGTGACGAATACATCTATTAAATGACATCCCCATGAAGCCTCAATATCTGAGAAAAATACTGAAATTCCCCATGGCAATACAAGACTTCAAAAATCCAGTTTCACCAGAAAAATCAGTATATTGTGTCAAATGTTCAGATCTGCTTGTTTCAAGTTACAGGCACACTATTCTGCTTCCACGCAGCTTTGAGACTGCCTAAGCAATGTTGAAACACTTCCTGCACAAACAGAAATACGCTAATATTGTGCCCTGTTCAAGCTACGCTTCACAAGCATCTAAAACTACAGTCTGCCTATGGACAAGACTCTGAGTTTTTAGGATCTCTAATGCACTTTTTAGCCATGAATAAAGATAAACCATAAGTCTGCTCTCTCGATTTCAGGCCTCTCATCATTGTACAAATGTATGAATGAAAAAGCCTATGCCTAGTTCTCTACCTACTGTTAGGTTTTACTCATTTCCTCCTAACTGAACCAGGAACATCCTGCCAAGTCTTCTTGCTAGTTATTACACCACAGCACCCAGTAAACGAGAGACCATAATTACTTCCAAAGGGTCTACAACAAATATGTAGCTGTAGAGACTCCTTTTCTCATTTTTATTTAACTGTTCATCATGGTTAAATTTTAGAGCAAACCACTGCCTAAAGTACATAATCCCAACATTACTTCTGAAAAAAAGTTAATCGCTTTAAAGCTAAGGAGAAAACAATGAGAGGCACTAAGAGCTTTTCTTGCATTTTCTTTTTTCCCTGAAAGCCAGCCAGCAGTTTTGAAATTCTAACTAGACAGACCTGCTTGTGATAAAGTAAACTAAAACAAGCTAGGTAAATTGACATGCAATTGTTTTCATCCACGGCTGCTGAGTTCTTAGCATAAATGCAATACTGACCATCAATAAAAAAATCATGATGGAGAAAAGATAACTTTCAGGGACGGGATGAAGATGTAGCCCACACTGCCAAGCCTTTCAAAATCAAAGTTTCTGCACTCTAACACTATCCATTCCTGATTATGTGATAATGCAAACCCACAAGCGACTACATTCATGTTAAAAATCACATTCACTTGAACATTTACATCACGAGTAAAGTTAGGCATAGGTACATATACACAGCAAATCAGGTTCCTATAGTGGACACTAGAAAGTGACAGAAAACAAACAGGAACACACAGTCCCTTTACAAGCATTCTGCCACTTCATTTCCTCTCAATTCAACAGCGTTGATAATTTTGAAAGATGTCAGAAGGTTAAAGGATCTCTAACAACCAGACGAAAGATCCGCATCAGCTTTTTCTAGTAGCCCTAGTCCTTTTTCAGTCTCATTTCCTTGCAGCAGAGGGCATTCATGCACACAGACAGGACCACGTTCTGTACATACCTTCCCCACACCCTTTTTCTTCTTCATCCTCCTGCTCTGCTCATAAGCAAACACCCCATGGCAGCACTACCTTCATCTTTGGCCCATGTCTTGTTTTGCCTCATCTCAGGAGTTGGGGATTTTTGTCTATCCTGGACGCTGTTTCATTTTGTCTTTTTCATCTTCTGTTTCAATTTTGTTGCTTTTTTTTTTGGTTTATTCATAAGCTTCCTTCTCTGGATTTCTATTATTGTTAGATAGAAGCTGGCAGAAAGAAAAACCAGAAATAGCAATAGTAAAGGGAGAAAGGTGGAAGAGAGAAGTAGTTGAAAACCTGGCCATTTATACAGTCACATCCCACAATCTGTTGTTTCTCTGTCATTTTAGAGTCCTGTCACTGATCATTTAATTCCATCCTCCACTAGCTATCGTCATCCTCCACTGACTTCAAATCATTTGAGGAAGACAATGATGATGATAAGGCAGCCATCTAGAAAGAGGCAGAAAGAAGGCTCACGCTTCGAGATTTAGCCCAAATGGTCAGTCTTGAAGATGAAGCAGATAAGATCTTCCAGAGCTGTGATGCTCTGAAGAGCCAACCTCTGAAAGGCCAGCACCCTTCTGACAGTCCTGATGGTTCCATGTGTGCCTCTATGTCATGAAAACTGTCCCTGTGTTTTTAAATGTTGCGTATTGCTTAACCTCCTGCAGGCAATTCCCCTCCGGTACATCAATTCTTCCAGAAAAAAAATGACTTTGCTATCCATGGAACTGCAAATCTTTACAGGAATGCATCCTCAACAGAGAGCGGAGTATGGCTGTATAAAGTAAGAGACTGTTATACTAGAAGCAAAACCAATCTAAAGGCAGTAAGTTGAAATCACCGATGAGCTAACAAATGATGTGTCCGTCTTAGTCCCTCCCCCAGCCCCACCTCACTAACGCAATAGCAGTTTGTACAGTAAAAATAAAGGCGCAGGACATCTCGGTTTCTTCATGACAATAACAAAGTTCTGAAACAAGCAAGGACAAGAATGTTTCCTGGTTGGAAACTTAACATTCTGGGTGAACGGCTATGATAAAATCAAAACAAAAATAAACCCCAAACATCACACTTGTCCCTGAAAGCCCCACACGTTCCACCACTACCATTTTTGCCGCATAGCTTTATCAGCCTCTTTCCAAGCACTAACCAAAAATACAGGTATCAGAGACAAAGCATTTATTAACAGCTGAAAAGTTCCTTCCCAACAGCATTACTAAATCTCCTGTGAGGGTCTAGTAACTCTCAGGGTAAGCAGGTATCTTAAACACATATTACTCTAACCAAACAGGTTCAAACTTGCCAAGGGTCCCTCAGTTTCTCCCTCCAGGACAAGCTGAGTCATTGATGTGAATCATGTGCTTCACAATATTCCTGACCAACTGCTACCAGTTCACCTACCTTTACAAGATATCCTGTTTATACATACCATCAATAACCTTTCGTAAACTCAACTTTTAAAAGGAACAAAGCATAGGAAATCAGGAATATGGTAGCAATATCTTGCTTTTAAATCACTTAATCTGTAGAGCATTGAAAAAATTTAGCTACTCTGGTCAGTGTGCTTATTCACAACAAACTTCTAGAACGCATAATTGATTTTTGTGTGCAAGGGCTCCTGCTTATACTAAAACAACAGGACCGCATGCATTTGCTCCCTATGGCAACAGCTCAGTATTGTTTAATACTTCAAAAGCTTATGGAGATAAGTATGTATGCTTTTCAGTGGAAAGTAATTTTGCCGCTGATAATTTCAAATGCATTAAATATATCTGTTAATACCACAAAAGAGGTAAGTGGCAGATTACTTTAATAAAGTGTAATAATGGAGTCTCATTTAAAAGTAACTAGATACATATACGTATGATTGAAGACTGATTAATGTAAACAAAGCTGTGGTATTACGTGACCTAATGAAAAGGCAGGGCATTAAGGCTTGTGCAATAAGAACAAGTTTCAACCTACAACAAAGCATTTGTGCATAATGTCCATGGTAATAAATACATAGCAAATGTGAAGCCTATATAGAATTTCTGTATTACAATTCCCACCATTGTAAATCTGTGTTTAGCTAAAATATTCTGTTACTGTACATTCATTTTCAACACTTGTCCTGAGGTTTTACAGCATGCAAATATTTCTCCTCTCTAAGCATTAATAAGACATTAAATAGATTTTTCCGTGTTTGCTTACTTGATTTATCAGTAGAATCATCAAACTCAACCAGGAATGAATATCCATTGTTCCAGATGTGAAGACACGTTGTTGGGTCGTAGTTGATTTTCAGAGGCTTCAGAAAGGGATCATAAACACTGTCCCTCCACTGGATATTGATAGGAGACTGTCGGGTGCCCCCAGGAACTGTAAGCGGACTCTGCCAAAGCGGATGCACTGAAAGATAATGAAGAGAGTCAGGCTCTAATACACAATACAAAACTTCAAATTAAATACTTCAGAACTTTTTGGCATGAGAAGGTGCTTTGGGATATTGGCTCCAAAGGCTAATTCAAGTCAGCTGATGTGAAAAAAAAGCAAATAAAAGAAATAATACATTCCAGTTGTGTGACTCAAAGCCACACAGGGAAGTGCAGCAATTTGACACACAATTGTGTTGATACCTTTTTGCGTTTGCAAAACACTCTTCAAATAAGCCTGTTGCCCTATTTGCCCAAAAACTCTTTTTTTTTCTTTTATTGCCAACTGATTTTAAGGTGGCTTCTTTTCTACAGCTTTGCCAGAGTCTCAGCACACCACTTCAGCTTTCCTCATATCCCAGCATCATCAACTGATGTGGGATTGCATGTTTAACTCCCACTAGAAAGCAAAAATATTTTCTTGAAGGTGCCGGTCTTTCTCCTGTGTGAGCTCAGGGGTTACACCACCATCAAGGGTATAGTGCTCCTGCAGCACCTGCACCAACACTAACCAAGAGTAGAAGATCAGCAGACATGGCAGGCGGAGGGGATTTAGATGATCTTTAAGGTCCCTTCTAACTCAAAGCTTTCTATGATTCTACGATCCTCGCGCCTGTAAAATCCTATTTTGGGGACACTCTGTGCATCTCAAAGAGGTACGAGCAGCGCAGATGCACCAATAGTTTCCAGGTGACTTTATTCTGCTCCAAGGCAGAGCTGAGATCCGTATGGACTTGGGGAGCCCTGGTTCACCTGCTGTCCCTGACACCCACAGCCCACAGTCAAGGTTTGTGCACTGAACCCCGAGGCTCCGCCGTGCTGCGTCACTGGCTGCTTCGCTGGATGCCACTGCCTGTGGGCTTCCACAAGAAGGAAAAACACACATAAATTAAGACTTTTAACAACGAGGGACGGCTAAACAACCACCCTCGCCGTTTCCTCAACAAGGGGCAAACTTTATCGACCAGCGCAGGGTCACCCCACCGAGGTAACACAGAGGAGAATATTGTGTCCCAGTGCCACAGCTCCACTGCCATTTCCTGATGGCAACAGGGCTGAACCTGGCATCTCCACCTCGTCCACACGAACACCCGAGGCACCGGCTGCCCCCTCTGCTCAGGGGGGCTGGAAGGGACAGAGGGACAAGGGGGGGCTCACCCCAAGGGAAGGATGGGGCTCCCCCGTCCAAGGGAGGGAAAGGAAGGGGCTCCCCCCATGACAAGGAAGGGAAGGGCATCCCTACCCCTCCGTATGGAAGAGAAGGGGCTCCTCCTCCCTCCATAGGGAAGTGAAGGGGCTCCCCCCCTCCATAGGAAGGAAGGGGCTTCTCCCCCTCCACAGGGAAGGGAAAGGGCTCTCCCCCCCCCCAGCAGGGAAGGGAAAGGGCTCCTCCATAGGGAAGAGAAAGGGTTCCCCCCTCCTCCATAGGGAAGGGACTCCCCCCCCCCCCAATAGGGAAGGGAGAGGGCTCCCCCTCCTCCATAGGGAAGGGAAAGGGCTTCTCTCCCCCCCCCGTCCCCCAAGGAAAGGGAAGGGGCTCCCCCCGCCCCTCCATAGGGAAGGGAAGGGGCTTCCCCTCCCCCCCCCCATAGGGAAGGGAAGGGGCTTTCCCCCCCCCCCCCCCATAGGGAAGGGAAGGGGCTCCCCCCCAAACAAAGGGAAGGGGATTCGCCCCCCACCAAAGGACAGGGATGCCCACCAAGGGAGAGAAGGAAGGGGCTCCCCCCTAAAGGGAAGGGCTCGGCACTCACGGGCATCCCGCAGGCGGTAGGAGCAGCAGGCGCCCAGGCTGCAGCGCCGCGCCCCCCGCCCCGGGGCAGCCGCCCCCCACGCCCGGCGCAGCAGCAGCGGCACCAGCATCGCTCGGGAGACGCGGAGCCACGGCCCGGCCCAGCCCGGTACGGCCCCTTCCGGCACGGCCCCCGGGTCGGGGCTCTGCCCGGGCGAGGCGGGGGCGGCGGGGCTTCCCTTCAAGGGCTGCCTCGCAGCAGCACTTCAGCCCCTGCCCCATCCCTGGAGGTGCTGAGGGCGGGTGGGATGGGGCTGGATGAGCTTTGAGGTCCCTTCCAACGCAAACCTATTGCTATTGATACAAGGACTACTTATTATTACAAAAAGTGGAGTATATTGATTGAAGCTAAAGTTTTATCTAGATAATTCTATTTTTTTTTTCCTGTAAGTTAGACAGAGTGCCCCTCTGACAGCATGTTTTCTTTCAAACTGTTTTTCCAGACACTGTTCGTTCTTTCAAGACGGTGACGTGATCTGTGCTGTGAACAGATGTGTCCCCTTCTGTAATCACCTTTGTTTGGGGTCTTTCCCTGTCTCAGCTGCAAGGTGAGGCAGAGCTGGCTAAACCTTCCTTAAACCACAGTCCTTTTTTTGTGTAGCAGGATTCAACTGCAAACATAATTCATTCTTGTTTTGACTCCAAATGTTTTCCGGGATGGCTAACCTTACTGTCCTCAACATATACTCTCCTGTAACTTAAAAAGAAGAGGTAAGTACTCAGTGAAATTCAGAGCAATTGCTGCTTGTAAACATAATTATTTATTGAAGCTTAATCCCGGTTTAATAGCCTACTGATCGTGGTCAGGCAACCGTTTGTAGCACAGGTCAGACGGGTCTGTTGCTGAAGTAACAGGTAGCTCTTGGCCATGAGGATGGCCCGTATGAGGTTCCTGCTTAGTTGCAGCAGAGAGCTGAGTTGTAGCTTCAGATATTTTAATATGGAGCATAAACAAGAGATATTGGAGGTTAATCTCATTTACTAACAAACCAAGGTTGTCATTCCTTCACATTCCATTCTTCTGTGACATGTCCTCTAAATGAAATTAAGATTAAAAGTCACATCTACCAAATTAACTCATATATATATATGCCCTGTATCATAGTATAGATGCTTACTGTTGCAGAGCATAACCTGGTTTCTGTACAACTATCACTTTTCTCTATGTTAAAAAAAGCTGGGGAAAAAAAAAAAAAGCCTCAAACTAAGCTGCTTAACACCGTGGCATTAAGATGACCAAACTTTGTGAAGCTTTTTGGGGTTTTAATCCTGCAAGGTTTTGAAAATGTAAAGATTATAGAGCTACTAAGCTGAATGGAATGAGTCATTTATTGTGGGCTGAACCAAAGAAAAGTTCTTATGGCATACACTTTTGGAAATGATGGCTGTTTATGTGCAAAACTGAAGAGGAATAACTTTGACCTACAACACTTTTGTTTCCCTTCTGAATCATTCACAGAATCTGCATGCAGTTTTACATGCACATGCTATTTGTTACTAAGCACAAATTTCACTAAAACTTTCGTATTTCATTAAAATTTTTTTTGTCTTCTCTGAGGGCTTGAAAAGAGCCCTTCAAAATACAAGCTCAGTGGCAGTGAGATGCTTTGTTTTGGAAACTGCAGGCAGAAAAGCAAAAACTATCTGTGCAAAAGGAAACACCAACCCTAAACCTTGTTCCTAGCACTTAGTGTGGCCAAAATCTTCTTTTCTGGACCAATGCAGAAACAGTTTCTTGGCCGTGTCCCAGCTAGAGATGGTGGTATGTGCAAGACAGACACGGCTCTTACACAGTGAGATGGTGAGAACAGCAGCCAGAAACAGTGTCTCTGTTGTTCTCATGTTATTCCTAAATTGCTCCGTTTCTGGGACATCTGGGAGGTTTTAGCTATGCTCTCTCTTGTTCCTGAACTGAGAGTGGTTTCTCCGTATAGGGAACACTGGCAATTGGCCTGCTGAACAAGTTAGTGATACAGAATCTGTGTGGAAGAGGAAACCTCATCTGCTAGATCTGTTTTCAAATGTGAAAAGTGAGAATAAAAGTGAGAATTAAGGTAAAAATGCAGTTTGCACACTTTGCTTTCTGCACCCCTCATTTACAATCAGATCACTAAGGAAGAGCCTAGTCTATTATTTACCTTTGTTAAGTGTGTATCTATGGTATTGTCAGAATGGTTATAGTAAATATTGTAATGAAACAAGCATGACTAAGTGTGAGTCATCTGTGAAGGGAAGTGTGCCACAAACAGACCTAATCTGTACTTGATTTATTTGATTTTTTTAAAACCTTCCAGACAGACACAGTGATGCTCCATTTAATTTTATAGTATTTGGAGGCTTCTTACTCTTGCACTGTGGTGTTTTCCTACCTTTCCCAGCTGAAGCAGATGTATAGAGACATCCAAGTAGTCCCTATCTTTTGAATTTCTATAATTAATTGCAGCTATGGATGCTTTAACAGGTCTGTCTGGAGAAATTGTTAAAAAGTTCATTTAGCATTGATAAAAACATCCAAAGCTTTGGGGTGGGAGTCAAGATCCAGAAGAGAATATGGCTCTGTATATTACTGGATTATCATAATTTATAACACAATTTCCAAGAAAATATTTTGAAGGCCACAGTTCTATGGTACAAATCCAACATAAATTCAGTTAAATGAAAGGATTTACTGCCAATTTACACGGTTAAGAAGGAGTATGAAAATTAATTCATGATGTTGTCAAGTAAGAGTGAAGGATAAAATGACTCAGCGTCAGTGGATTTCAGTCTTGATGATTTTAGTCTCTTCAAAAAAAACCCCTGTTGAATAAAGCACTTGGATTTGTTTACACAGGGACTTTCAAACAAGCTTCACCCAGTTCTGAAATGAAGCAGGGAGGAGGGCATGGTGGGAACAGCTGAGAAACCCCACCCACTTGAAGGAAATCTGTTTTTATCCTAAATTGAGCAGGGGTGCTTCCCATAGCAACACATTCTGGATTGGAAAAATAAGAACAAACATATTACTGAAACACAATTTAAACTATAACCGTTTAAACTTTAATGGACCACAGCTCTGCTTCAGCCACTTGGATTTAATATTAGGAAGTCCAAGATAGGTTGATTTCTTTGAAGCTTTTTGGTAGGAATCAAGATATTGGAGGATAACAGTGATGGTTGGCTGAGCTCCATTGTGACAAGGTGTTGAAAGTTCCGCTGAGTTGATGTCAGATTTGGACTGTGATGTAGGACGGTTTATTGATAAACAGCCCAGTGCTTTTTTATCAAACGAATGCAACTGACAGGGCACTCTAAGCTCAACAGGAAAGCGGCAGCAGATTGTGAAATGCTGAGCATTTCTCTGCTTCCAGAATGTTTGGCTGAGATAGGAGCCAGGATGAGAAGGCAGTGGCTGAGGCTAAGTCCAGATAAGGAGGAGGTAATTCCAGTTGGCAAAGTAAAGCAAACAGAGGTTTTATCTTTTCTGTATAAAAACATTTGCTACAATTATGCATTCAGGCTTTGTAACGCACTGTGGCAAGGGCTGAGAAGATATCTCACAAACCATTTGTGTAGTTACTGCAATTGTGTGTGCAGTCCTGGAGGTGGCACACCTGGATTGTGTGTCACTGCTGGACCTGTACCATTCTGAATAAAAACCTTGAAGGATTCTTGTTTTCTTGTAATTTCTAAAAGGGTAAGAAAGAGAAAAGGCATTCAGGTCTGCTCTGCCAGTAATTACTGGGGTGAGGGCATACTCCATAAACTTAAAATCCCTATGAAGAGCATTTCTAGCAACATCTTCTCTATTGTATTAAAAGGTATTTGAAACTATGGCCTCCGTGTATTGTTACAAGAGAGCACAGAGCTTAGAACAAACACCACTGCGTTAGTCCATATCACTAGAAATTTCTACATCTCTCCATGAATCTCAGCAATGTTTCTACAGTTCTTTCCCAGTGAAGTGCAGTGAAATACTTTCATCTTTGTAGGGACACAAGGGGAACCCAGAAAAGGCACTGGAAAGTACCAGCCTTTGAATTGTTTAATCTATGTCCTCACAGCAAGTATCCAAGTTAAGTCCTAAGTGAAAGCATCACCACCCAGCTTGGTCGGAGACTTCTGTGAGTGGCAAGGGTGCAGAAAGATAAGAGGTAAAGTTCAGTAAAAAGATGAACTTTACATTGAAAACATTACTCAAGAGCTCAACAGTCCCATTTTACCATTTCTTTGATCAAGTTTTTGTCACTAAAGGCACAGTTTGTACCATCAGCTGTGAATAAGGGGATTTGATTGAATGTGCTCTTTGCTTGGAATGCCTGTTGTGTGCAGTCCAGCCACCAGCTGGAGGAACCCACAGGCTGCCTTAGTCAGAGCTTGTCTCTATTCACTGGCAGCTGAAACCACCCATTCCAACGATAGTGTTTTCCTGAATCAGTTTGTTTTGGCATTTCCTGCGTGAATGTCATGGAGTAGAGAAAAATTTAAGTAATAAATAGCATCTGTCTTAAACAGAAAAGAGGAATGATAGTAAAAAAAAGAGATAGCAATTGTAGTTCATGTAATCAGCAACAGTCTTATGATGGAACTGCCTTGTGTGACCTCTTCCTGGAATGTTTGTGACCATGAAGTGAGTTTTGGTTTCTCAGTAAGTTCCCCGTGGACAAGTATCCACAGCAAAGGAAAAAAAAAAGGCATCATTTAGCCCCTTACTGGGAACTGAGGACCATGAGTAACCATGAAATAATTAGTTTCTCCATCACATGTGGAGATGCAGAGATCTCGGCTTTTCTCCAGTTTACCTTCCTACTCTGTTGAAAAATTTCCAGTTGTTTTCCTAGAGTCAAACCTTCCCTGATGAAACAGAAATGTAACACTTAATAGTAATATGTTCCATCCCTGAAGTTTTAAATTCTATAGGCCATAAAATTTTGTGGTATATTAATACTGAATGAGCAGAAGGATTAGGAATTGTGTAGAGGGATTCTGTGCTGCTGATTCATGGGTTTCATTACTTTTTTAATGAAGGATGTTGATTTATATTGTCTCTATGGCTTCTGAAATTGGAAGTCATTGGACTGGCAATGAATATTCACATGCAATCCTAGTTATTGTCTTCAAATATAAAAATAACAAATAAATAATAAAAAATAATTACAGAATTTTAAACAGCAATTACAGTGGATTCTCTGGATTTCCCCTC
Organism: Cuculus canorus; assembly: GCF_017976375.1. Classification (NCBI taxonomy): domain Eukaryota; kingdom Metazoa; phylum Chordata; class Aves; order Cuculiformes; family Cuculidae; genus Cuculus; species Cuculus canorus. The sequence goes on along the minus strand of NC_071413.1, from coordinate 5,974,456 downwards.
TGCAGCCGTAGTTCATGTCACTGCACATGATGACAAGGATCGTATGAGCCCAAGCATTACTCTTACTGGCACAGGTTTTGGTTTTAGCTGTTGGATCTCAGCACAAGAAGCTTGCTGATAAATTGCAGATAAAGAAGTGATATAGAGATTGCTCGTAACTGTTAGAATATGTTCTCTTTTATGCACACATCTTTGTATGGAGTGTACACACAGTTGTACAGACTAATTAGAATTAATTAGAAAAGCTGCTATTGCTCACACCTAATTAGTACACCTAATTAATATGAAATTGTTTTAAGAGCTACTATTTTATAAAGCCGAATCGTTTTTATAAACATTACTGTAGTACTTTTCTTTGAATAGATAATGTCTTTTTTTCCTTATTTTAATGGTAAAAATGAAATTTCTGAACATGCTTGTAAAGAAAAAAAGTGCTAGGGAAGGGAGGAAAAGTTTAAGAGACTTTTGAGCTATGCTAAGAAAGCTCTATGCAGGTGAGAAAAGAGAAAAATACTGTCATGGATGCAGATGTCGCTTATTTAAATGTTGCATTAGGAATTAATCCTCGTTGTTTCACAAGTAAAATGGTTCACAAGAATTAGGTATCTTCTATAGATTTAAAGGGCACCTTTTTAAAATGAAGGTGAAGTGCTGTATTAACAAGTTATGCTACAGGATTGAAGTACCCATTCTGCTTTAAGCTTTGAGAACACAATTCACATCTTCTATTCTGCGTAGCAAAACAAAAGAGGAGAAAATTTAGACAGAGAACTCTAAAAAACATTGCAAATGCTGTATCTTTCTCTGAATTATTTCTGATGGACTGAGTAACAGGGAAGGTCAAGCGCTGTACGTAAAGCTTCCACGTCTAGGAATACATACAATACAACGCCCATTGCACTTGGCAGCTGATCTGCCAGGGTCTTTGAAAAGCTCATCACTCCGTGGCAGAGAGTATTTTGGTGTCATCTTCCAAAATGCGTTTCAAACACTGAAAGTTACTGACTATTTCTTCTATCTTTCAATATAAACAAAGATTTGTCCTTGTCTCCATTCTGCTTTGGATTATGTCTGTCACAAAATCGGCTGTTTTCTCATCAGTTAAGTAAATACAAAAGTTGTTGTTTGATAATTTAAATAGAAGGGAATCACATCTCGGTATTCAAGACGGGATCTGGCTGTTTATTGGGAAAAGTTAGAAAGCTAAATACATTTATAGAGGAAAAAAAAAGGGAAGTATAAAAATGACTCTTTTGCTCCAGCTGACATGATCGGCACACAAGCGGTTTTAGCTGTTGGCAGTCTCTGGCTGGCTTCATCTTATTTGTAGATAAGCTAATCAGTATTTTAAATAACTAGATTTTTGACATCTCCCAGTAGTGTCCTGCACCTCAGGAAGTGATTCATTGTGGTTCTCCCGTACACCACATTTGTAGGGTTTTGTGGTTTGTGCTTCTATTAGGCCTCATTTTCAAAATTAAACACTGTAGTGTCTGTTGAATTCAAAGTCACTCAATCAATTTGCACTAAATGTTCTTTGAATTATATTTATAGTTTTCGTTGAAATTTTGCAGGACAAATTACGAAAGTAATTGTTGTATTTTCTGTTTCTTCACTGTAGTTACAAGTGAAAATCACAAACAACCCAGTAACACTGACACAGCAGAAATAACAATGTTCTAATCCTGCATACAGAGATAAATTCTGCAATTCAATAAGACATTTTTATCTCTAGCTTCTCCCATCCTAGTCACTCTTTTTTCTTTAATCTTTCAGTTTTGGTTCACTGAGAAATAAGAATGAAGAGCAACACTTAACTACATTTGTTGTCTCTGTACCTCTGCATCTCTCTCATGCAGGTACCTAGGGCTGTTTTGATAAAATGAAATACACTTACATGCATCATTCCTGTTTTTACGCGTGCAGGTGGCCAGACTGCAGGGTCTTGCTGGCGCTGCTGGTGGACTCCAGACAGTTTTCAGCTGCTTGCATAAATGCACCAGGGTATTTGCCTTCACGCTATTCATTGCTATCACCTTGGCACTTGAAATCTTCAGTTTGTCAAACAGCTGGAGGAGCTTTCTAAAGCCTAGCAGCCTGTCAACATGAAGTAGAGGGGAAAAAAATCCTGTAGATATACAGATTGAAGATAACTGAGGGGTCTCCAGACCTATTTATAACAGATTTTGAGAGCACCCTTTCTTGGTTGGAGAGGTGGAGCTAACCAAGTGGTTAATTTTCAACTTGTCCCTGGACTAGCTTCTTCATTGGCTCTACATTTTGTTGGAAGGCTGGTTAGTTGATGATTATTCCACATGTGCTTTCCAGGTTGTTTCTGATCTGACTCTGAGAACACCAAGGGGTTATAGAAACCACTCTTTTGTATGCAAGGAGAGGTTTCTTATCATTGCTTCTTGCATACGTTTCTTGAATTTGAATAGTTGTGTATTTGAATACTGATAGCTAAGACTTGCCGTCATTAACAGCTCCAGTTCTGAGGACTGGTGACTGCTCAAACCAAGGCACTCACAGAAATCTAGTAGATAACAGAGCTTGCCCAGAAAAACAGGCAAGGGAACCGCCTCCTGCGGAAGAGTATTTCAGCTTAAGCACATAATAAAGCAGCATTGCAGCCTTGAGGTGAGGAATTTGTTCTTCGGATCTATCAGACAACCAATAAGAGGAATAATTTTATATAGACTAGAAATAGAGACAGACATAAGGAACAATCATTGCCACTCCCACTCACTTCAGTTCACACACCACTTTGACACACCCAAAGCTTTTTTCCTACAGTGGCGTGAACAGATTGAGATGTCTTACTATTTCCATATGCAATTCCAATGACTTTGTCGTCCTATGTGAAAAAGCTGTATAGAGCGCCCATCCTTTACCCTGGGATGTTTGCGCTTTTCCCCCATAGCTGCAATCCATGCCAATGGCACAGACACCAGTAGCTTCTGAGGTAGAGCTGTAGTTTCTCAGGCCAAGCACAAGGACATAGGCAAGCAATTCATTCTCTATAGACTTCTCATAATGTTATGGATTGTAATAGGCTAAATGGGAATGAATCACAGAATGCCAGATTGGAAGGGACCTCAAGAATCACCCAGTCCAACCTTTGAGGTAATACATAGTTTAATTGAGATGGTCCAGAAGGTGGAGAGCCATTTCAGAAGGGGACCTGGCTATGTCAGGAGGTCAGCTACTCTCCAAGGACAGGGAAGTGGGGAGCCAAGGATGACCCCAGCACAGGCAGTGCCTCCCCCAGCAGGATGCCACCCCATGGAGGCACAGCAGGTACAGGAGTCCATAGGCAGTTCCAAACACTGCAAGTGTCAAACCAGGTCCAAGGTCCAACCAGAGAGCTCAGACCATCAAAAGAAGACAGAGCCAACAACAAGGGTTCAAAGTCCCTCCTAGAGACAGGGCCAAAGACAAGCCTGAAGACAAGTAACAACAGAGCTCAGAGACCCAACACGTTCCTGGCCCATGGCTGGGGCTGTGGGCTATAGGTGAGGCTTTTCAAGGCCATTAAGACTTGTTAGTACCCTCAGCATCATGACAGCACAAAAGCATGGAGGGCCTTTAGTAGCTCTCAAAATTTGTGTGATTTTCCTCCTTTAGGTACCTAGGAGGGCATATTTTGAAAGCTACAGAATCTACTAATGACAGAGCAAGCAGAAATGATGACTGTTAACATTCTGCCATTAAAAATCTCTCCTTTCTTAATCCATAAAATTAGCCATGAAATATTTTTCAGTATTTGTTTGTTTTTACTTAACAAGTGTTGGTGTTTTGAATTAGAAACACATTTGCTTGATGATATTTTCATTAAACACATGCATGTCTGTCATCTCTTACCACACAAGGTATCAGTGCAAGGCTCAGGCTCAGGGAATCCTCTTTAGTATCCTAAAGTGGCAGGCTTATCTGTGCTACTTACTATTCCAAAACCTACTATTTAGGAGAGTCTTTTGTAATGCTTGTCATTTATTACCACAGCTGCCTGCTCCAGAGTATCTAAAAACAGCCATTGTCAGCTAGGAGTTCTGCCCAAAGAGTTTTTGATAATCCTAGTGGTACCTGACCAAGTAAACGTGGTCTGCGGCAGACCTGAACAAAGCCGGGCAAACTAGCAAACACTGGGCAGAGATATCAACTAGGTAACAGGGCAGCAGAAACAGCTGTGAGCGTGATCCTGGGAAGATCGCGGTTGAGCAAAGTGCAAATACAGAGCTTGTTAGAATGGCAGATTTCTGAGAAGGGGAATAGTCTCCTATCATTTTTTTCCATGATGTATAGGAGCAGATGGAACAGTATGTAAATAAACAAGAGAACATCGAAATCATGCCTGACCCTTCTCACCTTATTTCTCAGACTGGTAAAAATGACCTTACAAGACCATGAACTGTGGTTATCAGCTAGATGACCAAACATGTAATGATGTTTTTCTCTCTGCTGTGGGAATTCAAAGCTTTTTATTCCATGCTTGTTCATGAAAATTAGGAGTATCTTCATTGTATGAAATAGAGTTTACTCGGCATAAGCCAGAAGTGAGATCAGAGTTGGAATAGAAAATGTCTGTATCTTGCCCTAAGTCACAGATCTAGTTGAAGCAGGGACAGGAGCAAAACCCACTTGATTCTGACCTGTTTTCTGTAATAAAATCAAAGAACTATTCTGAGACAACTGCAAATGTACATGGTGACTGAAAAATAAGGGATGAGGAAGTATGTATTTGGAGGAGCAAAAACTCACAACAGATTTCAAAGGCAGAGAAGTTTTCTATTGATAGAAGGAAAAACCCTACAGAAATTTTACAAATAGCATTAATATTATTATTGTTAAAAAGATATTTTATATAACCTCTGATTAAGCATCACTGTATCACAAGACAGTGCATGCTGTGTTCACAAGGATGTGTTTAGTCCCTCTGCAGGTATGAGAGTTGGTGTGTAGAAAATGAATAAAATAGCTCAAACAGAAATTGAATAAACAGAGGAACTTCAAGTAACAGAGGAACTTCAAGTAGTCTTTTTGTTTTTAATAGAGGATGTGATCAAGGATTTATTCATGGGAAAGAAAAATATTCCTACAGTTCTTACGGCAAATACTCTGGAGTTACTTCTGTGCCCTAATCACATCTTCTGTGTTCTTCATGCCTTTGTTTCTATATTCTCATGCTCAGCAGTGAGTATAATTATGAATGCCCGTCACTTGTTTAAACAAATGCTTTGTTTGGCAACCTTTGTCTTCCTGCTGCTGATGCAGCTGCAAAATTGTGTGCACAGTGTGTTAATTTTTTACCTTTGATGCTATGCTAAGTTTTTTTTCCTAACAAAAAAGGGAAACCAGTGAATGAGATACCAATCTCTCTTGATCCACACAAAACATGTGAAAGCAGCAACTTCCTTATGAAACAATAGTAAATGAATGCTGATACAACGGTAAAATAAGCTGGATATTTCCTGGAACCAAATGATTCTTCATAATATGGCAGAGAAACGTTAGCATGTACATAAAATGCAAGAGGGAAAGAGACTAGATAAAGAGGATTAAAAAGGTGAAGAAATAAACCAACAAAGAAATATCGTGTTATTTTATTTGGGACAACAAACTAACAGGGAAACAGGATGCATTTTCTTCTATAAAATTAAAAAATGAAACTGATCTATTAGCACCATGAAGTTCTTACTCATTTTTATAAGGGGGAAGGAAAATAAGAATAGATTTGATGTAGGCATTTGAGCAAGTTACCACCATTTATATTGGAATATAACTTAACAGTGTGTCAGCTTCTTCCTGGTGCTCACTCATGGACAGTCTCTTATCTCACAGTAAAGCGAAGCCTTCATTTACTAAAGGAACACTGAATTTCATTACATTATTGCAGAATATTCAGGTGAGCACATTTTTGGAAGCCTATAAAGCTCAGGAGATTGTGAAATACATGACACAATTATCTTTTGGCAAGTGTGTTGGGGCTGTAAATTAAAGACTAAAAGCCAAATTGGGGTCTTCTGATTTAAGTGTGAGGGAGGTCTCCACTGTTAGGTTGTGAACCTCTTTATTCTGCTGCTTACTCACATTTTCTGTCATACTTTATGCTGTGTGAAGAGTATGTCAGATGTGGCTGTGTCGGTCTCAAGGGGAACAGAGGATAGGCTGTGATAGCAAAGTCTCTTCATGATTTTTGGTGTTATTCAACATGTTAAAATGATGCCTGCTTTGGAAGAAATGATAAGGAAAAAATCTAAAATCATATATCTGGTAAAGAGAGAAAAAAACCCTTACAAGAGGTAAGTTAATTATATATTCCAGATTGCTGTAATGATCAGAGCAGACTGACTCGCTTAGCAGAAGGGAGCGCTCCATCCTTTCTGAGTGATCGATTTGTATGTTTTCTTTATTATGTTGCTATCTCTGATCAAAGATGCAGACATCATTTGGATCCTGCCAGTATTTCCTGCAGTGAATTTGACAACTGCAGGTAGATAGTATAATTGGTTTAGGACAATTAAAGTTTTTCCGGTTTGGGTTGTTTTAGCTGAGAAATGATTTACTGGCTATACAGAGAGGAGCGGGATCTCATATCTTCAGTAGAATCTGAGTTAATAATCTCTGGGAGGGAATATCCTAGCAGGGAAACAGGACAGCTTTTGCATCGGATTTTGGGTTAAGATGGAGAAGGCTTTTACCAGTAACTTTTCACAGCAGGTATTACTGTGATATTTCTATCACTTGTTTTCTAGCTAGGACCTGGCAATTGTTTGAGTGCAGCAGAAACTGGCAAATCTGTTACAGGGCAAATCTGTGCAGCAAAGCATGAAATAATCCTGTGTGAAAAGTCAGTTTATAAGTAGTTTAACCTTTGAACTCCCTAATCGGCTTGTGAAGGAAGAGAACACAATAAATAAACCAACAGACTCAGCTGAACGGTTACAAATCTGGAAGCAGAAGCAAGGTTTTCCTAACACACCAGTTGTTAATTCCCAGGCTCATGGCAACTCTTCATTACTGAATACACCAACTTGAGAAGACACTATGAACACTTCTGAAGAAAAGCAAGGTGCCTGTACCTCTGTCAGAGTAAATTTCCCTGCCTGAAACATAAAAATCCCTAAAGTCCTGTTCTCCAATACCATAACTTCCAGATAGATGAGCAGGAGGAATTGCTAGTCCCCTGGGATCTGAAACACTGTAGAAACTGGAGCTTTTGTGACATGCACCGTTTAATTTCATACAGGTACAAAAGTCCTGCGGTGGTTACCTTTAGTTCAAACCTGACAAAGCCACAGAACCTGAGAACAGCATTTCAAACACTAGCCCAACAGCCTCAGGCAAGCCTGCATTCAGCCATCAGTATGTAGATGTCAGGGTTGCCAATTACAGCTGAACCAGAGTGGATTGAATTGCGTGTCATGACACTGCAGAACTGACTTAAGCATTTCATTCAAGGAATATATTTGAGGCAGAAGTCTGAAAGTCACTACTGCCTATGCTGAAGCTGGAAAATCAAATATGATGATGGTCTTGTTCAGGCAATGCTGTGATACATAAGAATGTAGTAAAAATAACCTAATATTTGTCTTCTTTCAGAGCTCCTTGCATACTTTCTCCACACTTCCTTTTTGTGCTTTTGCTTCATGTGGTAGCTCATATTCAGAACATCCCATTTTAGTGACACAAGTGCACAGGAGCCATTTGTGCAGGGAGAAATTTAATGGAAGGATCAGAGGAAGGAATGGGAGAAGGGAATGCATCAGTGTGTGAAGGGCTCAGCACAGGCAGCTCTCAAGGTGCAGATATGTGTTTAATCTGTTTGTTGACAGCTCTGCTGGCCAAAACCTGTTACAATGTCACCTGGCAAGTCTGGAAATGGTTAATTAAAAAAAAGAATGTGACACTGGAGTTTGCAGTAGCCCCAAGATGCTGTGGGAGAAGGGATTGCAGGCTGAGGGACATCACTGCACAAACCATGTGAATGCATTGCCCAAAATGCAGACACCGTGCAGACACTGTGGCAAAATCATAGAATCATATAATAGTTTAGGTTGGAAGTCCACCCAGTTCCAACCCCCCTGTGATGGTCAGGGACACCTCCCACTAGACCAGGTTGCTCAAAGCCCCATCCAACCTGGCCTGGAACACCTCCAGGGATGGGGCAGCCACTGCTTCCCTGGGCAACCTGGGCCAGGGCCTCACCACTTTCATAATGAAGAAATTCTTCCTGATGTCCAGTCTAAATCTGCCCCTCTCCAGTTTGTACCCTTTCCCCCTCATCCTATCCCCACAAGCCTTTACGAATAGCCCCTCTCCAGCTTTCCTATAGCCCCTTCAGGCACTGGAATGTCGCTATAAGATCTCCTCGGAGCCTTCTCTTCTCCAGGCTGAACAGGCCCAACTCTCTCAGCCTGTCCTCATAGGGAAGGTGCTCCAGCTCTCGGATCATCTTTGTAGCCTCCTCTGGACCTGTTCCAACAGCTCCATGTCCTTTTTATGTTGAGGATTCCAGAACTGGACACAGTATTCCAGATGAGGTGTCACAGGAGAGGAATAGAGGGGCAGGATCCCCTCCCTCGCCCTGCTGGCCACGCTGCTTTGGATGCAGCCCAGGACAGGGTTGGCCTTCTGGGCTGCGAGCGCACACTGCCGGCTCATATCAAGCTCTCATCAAACAGCACCCCGAGTCCTTCTCCACAGGGCTGCTCTCAATCACATCATCCCCCAGCCTGGACTGAAAATGGAGATTGCCCTGACGCAGGTGGAGGACCTTGCCCTTGTGGAACCTGGGCTGGATGACCTTCATCGTCCCTTCCAACTCAGGCCATTCTAAGGTTCTACAACATCGTGTGCACGTGGAGCGCTCGGCGCGGGAGTGTCCCTCGGCGCGGACTACAATTCCCAACATGCAAAGTGCCGGGCGCGCGTACTACAGGTCCCGTCCTGCTCGGCAGGGGCGGTGCTTCGGGGCCGCCGCGTTGACCTCTGGGAATTGTAGTCCCCGCTGGCCACACGCCTCTGAAGGGCGGCCGTGGGGGCTGCGCGTGCGCGGGCGCTCGGGGCGGGCGGGCGCGGCGCGGCGGCGCGTGCGTGCTGCGGGCGGGGAGCTCTCTCGCGAGGAAGGACGCCATTATCGCAGCCGCTCCACAAACACCACGAGAATTCGGCACCGCACACGGTAACCACGGCGCCCCGCGGCCGGACGGCTCGGGATGAGCTCCCGGGGGGCCCCGGCTCCGGGCGGAGACACTCGGCCCTCGCAGCCTTCCCGCTCCTCACAAGCACCGCGGGACGCGGCGCGGCGGCTCCGGGGCGGGGCCGGGTCGGGGGGGGGGCGCGCGCCCGCCCTCAGCCGTGGGGGGCGAGCGGGGCCGCGCCTCCCCCTGCCCCCGCGGGGCTGCGCGCGCCCGGACCCCCGGGACGGCTCCGAGAGCCCCGGGCCGGTACCGGGGGTGCTGAGAGGCCCTGCTGGATCGGGGAGGGGGAATGAGACCCCCGTGCTGGATCGGGGAGGGGGAAGTGAGACCCCCGTGCCGGCCCCGGGGGGCGCTGAGAGACCCTACTGGATTGGGGCGGGGAGGGCGGGAAATAATACCGCCACGGTGGCCCCAGCGGGGGCTGAGGGACATTACTGGATCGGGGAAGGGGAGTGAGACCCTCGTGGTGGCTCGGGGAGTCTGAGAGACCGTGCTGGATCGGGGGTGGGAAGTGAGACCCCCTTGCTGGCTCGGGATGGGCGCTGAGACCCCTGGGGGGAGGAGGGAATGACCCCCCCGTGCTGGATCTTGGGGTCTTTGAAACTCTGGTAATGGTTCTGGGGGAGTGGGCGCAGAGATCCCCGTGCTGGATCTTGGGGGGGGCTCTGACACCCCCGTAATGGTCCCGGGAGGGTGGGCGCTGACACCCCCGTGGTGGCTCCCCCCGGCTCCCGAGGCCGGCGTTTTCGCCCGGGGAAGGACGGGGCCGCTCGAGGTCGCGCACCCCGCGCTGAGCGCGCTGCCCCCTCCCCCCGGTAAAAGGGGTGAGTTAAGCTGGGGACACCGGTTCTGCTGCTTCCTTCCGCTGCTCGCAGGTAGCGGAGATGGAGAGGGACTGCTGCTTTTCGCGTGCCTACTGGCAGGGAAAAATACTCTTGAGGTCCTGTTTTGCCTGTGTGGTCATACAGTCATAGCATGGGTTTTCCACATCCCTATCGGGGTTGGTGTTTCCTAGGCTCTTCATGTTGGTGACCAGCTTCACATCAACACTCGCTCCTCCCTTTTTCCTTGTTTGCAATTCCAAGTGTTGCTTTTTTTAAGTTTTATGTAAAAAAAAAAAAAAAATCCCTGTAGTGTGAGAGTTGTGTGCTTAACCAAATATAGTGATTTTATCCTGCTATGGGCATACAGTTTAGGTATCAGATTATTTTTAGAGTTCTCAAGGGAAGATTTTTTTTCTTGAAGTAAATAAACAAGCTTGGAGGGGTATTAGTGATGGAGTGATTGCTTCGGTGGAAGCAGCTTTCATATTGTTGTAAAACGATAGTTTGAAACATTTTTTTGCAATTCTTTTTGCCTTCTGCGTGAGGTTACCTTAGGTATAGTATCGTGTTGATACAAATCTTGCAAGCAGCAAATACAACATTTCTTCAATTTGGAGTACTCAAGCAAGATCTTAAAACAGGCAGAAAACCCAGACAAAAACCTGCCTTTTTGCTGATAATTTTGGAGCAGTGCCTCTTGAAACAATGGGTTTTCTCTGTTAGAAAGTATTAATATATGCCTGAAATGGATGCCCATAGAAATCAACCAGAATAACAAGAATTTGATTCTGGAACTGCCTGAGTTTATTCGGTACATTAAATGACATCTTGACAGTAGTTTCATTTTCAGTAACACATGACAAGTTGTTACAAAGAAAGACAATTTATTGAAGAGAGTGAAAAGATTGAGTTTGGATTTTGGAAGCGTTCTGTCTCCTTCAGAGGATGCGAACATTTTGTAACTTTCGTCTTAATTATCCAGCCATGCTTAACTTGTTGTGTGGTTACAGGACAGGTTTTAAATTTTAGTTATTTTAAACTATTTAAAGGAGTAATTGAATAATATCAATGGGATTATGGCAGCAAACTGAAAACTAATTATCAGTGTTCACAGCTGAAAGATTCCAGCAGCACATGTTCTGCTAAACATGTCTGAAAAAGTTTTGTTTCCTGCCTGTGCCATTTTTAACACAGTACAATGTACATGTTAACACTGTTTTGTACGTGTAAGGTGGACTTATGGTCGTAGCTCCGTGTGACTAGAAGTGCTACTTGCAGGTTCACCTTGATTTTGCAAGGAGTTGTGCTGTGGGATTCAGACCCACTTTAATCACAGGCAATATCCTCACATTTGCAAGGACCTGAGGTTGTCTTGGGTCTTTTTTTTGAGCTTTTCTGTAAACTTGTAAAACAGTTGTGCAGGAAGAACACATGTCTTTATTGTGTCAGAACTTGAATGTCTTCATGTCTTCCCTTGAAGAATGCCTTGAGGTGGAATTGCTGTGATGCTCCTTAGAAAGTAAAGACTCTCTCTCGTTACGTTCATTTTGAAAGGAAGAGATGGGCATTTCTCTTTGTGCACAGAAGCTTTTGTCCCAGAGATCTACAGAAACTGTTCATGTGAATTGAGCAGAACTGCACGAGCTACTTGTAGATGGAGACAAAGCGAAGCTCATGGTTAGAATTAGAACAAAATGTCTGTATTCTGAACTTTGCCAATAAAATTTTTTTGCACGGATTTGGTTTCCTTTAGTTTGAAACTTGATATTTAGTTGTTTACTATTGAAGTAGTTCTGTTTTCTGTTTCTTTTCGTATTAATTAAAAGTGAAATTAAGTATTAATTTCCAAGTGAAAATAAAATGAAATGTCTTTAATGTCATATCAAACACTTGTTTACTTTCAGTTTTAGGTTTTTAAAGCTACTGTTAAATGCCTAGTTTTGCTTACCACTTGTTAGAGTGCATGTTATGGTGTTAAGCAAAAGCAAACAAAAGATGAACTTCTTAAAATCCTCTGCATTTGGGACTTTAAATAAAAAAAAATTATGTTGTCTGTTGAACAGGTTTATTTTTATCTTGCTTCTTCTTTGTAAAACCTGACTTAGACCACTTAAGGGAAAAAAACATGATTTAGATTGTGCTCTGAAAATTGGAGCCACCTGTATTTTATGATGAAAAAAGAATGCATTTATCCTACCCATAGAGTGAATTAATAGAAACTGAAGTTAAACACCCCTGCCTTCCCTGCTGCTTGGGCATGAATGTGTCAGTTGATATACCAACTTATTTCTCTTTAACATCCTATGAATTATATAGTCTTGCAAGTTTAAAACTGGAGTTACTTTATTTTTTTTTTCTGGAGGAGGGGTGGGGAATGGTGAAACAGTGCTAATGAAAGTATTTCAGAATGGAAAGAACTACTTGCTCTATGTTTTTCTACTGAAATTATGCTCTTAATTTTATTTTCATAAGCATTTCTGGTACGAATTTAAAAATGGTGTTTTCCCTGTGTTTTAAAACAGGGCTAAGGTCTGTTTCAGCAGCTTTAAGGTAGCTACAGGAGGTAAATCTTGGATTTCGTGTACATTTCATGTACATTTCATTTACATTTCATGTACATTTCATATACATGGTGCTTTTTTACAGTATAAGTCTTTGCTGGCATGGGGGTCTGTCCTTGTTCCCCCTAAAATTGTTAGATCAGAAGGTTTTTCCAGTGTATAGAGGATTAGCAGTGCACGTACTAGGAAAATATAAAAGGATAAAAATTTATGCATCCTATTATTCCCTTTTGTTGTAAAAAAATCTGCTGTAGGTAAGTCAAACAGATAAGAAGAAAGCATTTTGCACAAATTTCCCTTAAACTCAAGCAAAGTGCTTGTCACAGTGCATACTGGTCGTGGGGCGTCTGCTGTCTTTAGACTGAACAGCTTCCCAAGGCAAAGCCTCAAAGTGATGTAGCAAAGCCTCTTTCCTGCAAAGAGGCACTGGAAGGCTACAGTATTAGAAAGTCTTAATTCCTTCTGCCAATGAAAGACGTGTGCTAAGCAAGGGTGTCTTACCAAGCGCACTGAAGGAGATCATATTGAGGTGTATGTCTTATTCCCACACTCTGTCTCTGCTTTCGTTTTTGTTCCTGTCAAGAAGTTAATTTTAACATAGTGAGTGATGGTCAGAGGAAAACAGATTCTGGCCTAGTGTCTGTGCCTCACTGCGTAGACTTTACCAATGATGTGTCATGGGAGAGTGCCCTGTGACACTTGCGCAGCTACTTGGAGCTGAGAAGAGCAGCAGCCTTGGGTGCAGAACAGTTCAGCTGAATGGAACTGGTGTCTCAGCAATGCTGTTTTGTTGCAGACCAGCATGGGGCAAGATGTTTTCCTCCGCAATCTCTTCTGGTGGGAATTATACTGCTGGGATTTTCATCATGCAGTTGTAGTCGCAGTGTAGTGTGGTGTTGGCAATGCGGTAGTCATGGTGTGGGAGCTGTGTTTGTATTTCTCAGGGTGCACATAGCTAAAGAGTATAGCTCCAAGGTGCAGGGCTTTAGTTACTGTTGCTTTTGTTTTATCTAGGCAGCAAAAGGTCATTTCTGTAGTGTGTCTGCTTCCAGAAATGCATGGTCTGAATTTAGGGACATTTTTAACTCTTTAGAACAAATAATAGTCTCCAACCTAAGTCTGATGTTTATGAATGTGAATAATTAGAATTTTTTAAATGAATTTAAAAGTCTAGCTTTGTCTACCATGATGTAAAGAATTTTTTTTTTCACTTTCAATGCTCTTTCCTCACAAAACATGATTGTGGGTGTCTAGCTCCCCCTCCTCCTCCCCCCCCTTTGGATAATGTCTAATAAAGAAGAAACTCATTTAACCCGCCCCCCCCCAAAATCACAGAGCAACATAAAAGTATAATTTTCTGTTAGCACTAAATTGCAGTGTTTGGTCAGTGAAGTGTGGTAATATTTGCTTTGGCAGAGTTAGTAATATGAGATGTGTTCTAGGAATTCAGTAGGTTAATCCATCAGAGAAGTCTTGGGTTAGTTTTTTTTCTATGCAATATGGTTTCTTGCTTATTCTTCATTCGGCCATTCCTCTAGGACTCTTTATAAACCTGGAAGAAATGCTGTTGGAAGGTTTGAAGAATCACAGGCTCTTCTGGTAATGTAACTGTTGTCACGTGGTCATTGATGCCAGAATTGGTGATGAGCCATTCTGTGGAGTCAGCAAGTCTCCTGGAATACTGGTGCACCTTTTCCCACTGAGGCAGAACCCAGCCCCACAGAAGTTTTGTGTTTTTTTTTTTTTTAATTTTAATCTCTGCTAGTGAGATTTCAAAACGTTGTAATATTGGTGTGCTTTTTTCCCTCCCCCTAAAAATGAGGAAACTCAAGTTTGATAGAAAAAGTATTCTCCACATCACTCATGCAAGTCTGGGGTCAAAGGGCTGGTGATAAAGCTTGTCCTGGTCTACACATCCTTGCTGGAGGAAAATGTGCTCCCTTGATCCATTATGAAGTAACTTAACTTTTGTGAGCGTAATGCAGATCCTGCTGCTGCAAAAGAGACTTGTCTGAAAAGGCCTATGTTCTCATGTCTGTAGAAGATACTTGTACTGCTTGTACCCTTCCTCCAAGTGTTTTGATTCCTGGTATGGGGAGAAGACTTCACAGCTTCTCTCAGTCAGCTTCTCTGCTACTTCCGAGTTCTTTTGAATAGCAGCTCATTTGCCATCTTGCTTGTGAAAATCAGAGTGGTGCAAGAATTTTGGGGGATACTTGCCCTGAGTTGGTTGATTTCATAGCTGGTGATACTTCATTTGCCAGTGTTTTCTGGAATATTTGCTTTCCAAAGAAAGTTCCTTTCTTTCTCCCCTCCCCTTAAATCACTTCACAGTAAGGGCCCTACGAGATGTCTAAAAATCACTGTTGTTTCCTCTCTGCTTCCCATGCAGGAGAAGTAATACCACCTGTTTCAAAGTAACACTTTTTAGTCAGGCAAGTACCGCACCTTTTTAATGGGGAGAAGAAGGGTTTGGTTTTTTTTCCATTTTTTTTTTTTCTTTCCCAGATGTGAAAAATGAATCCTGAGTAGTGTGTGTGTTGATTCCTTAGTGGACTAGTGGCACACATCGTACTGGACCTGTTGTTGCGGAAGTCTCTAGACTGTTGTGGTTTCTTTCACATGAGAAGCAGCAAAACATTTTAATGTCCTTTGAGTTTTGTGATAGAGAATAGGAAATGAAGCACTCCAAACTCAAATATTGAAATACAATGTTTTGACTGCTGTATAATCCACTACTCTTGAAGCAAAGTTTTGCTCTTTCCAATATACTTGATGTTCTGGTAAGCCTTTTCTGCTTATGGACATTATGGCAATGAATTGGGGCGCAGTTGTATTTTTCTTCCATTCATTTTTCTTGTTTGCTCATGTCTAATTAGCGGAATTTTTGGGTTTGATTTTACTTGCTAAACACAAATGTAATTTTGCTAGGGACATGTGACAGTACTTCTGGATAGGAAAGCTCCAGGAGCAAGCTTACTCCTTTTTTGGAATGCCCAAAAGTACAAGCATCTCTATGTAAAAACACAGGCACAGTGGGTCAGGTGTGACGTTTTCGAATATGTTTTGAATCTCACATTAACTGGAGTACACTGCAAGCATTCAAGTCTTGCTGATAATCTCACTAAAAATACATCCGTTCCCCATGTCTGCAAGAATTTTGGGAGTTAATTAAGGCACAAAAGAAAAATGTTCTTATTAGTGTTACAGTTTTTGTAAAAATCTAAGATGTGCCCGAAATAATACTGATTGTGTTAGGCAGTGGTTTAAATTCCCGAAGTCAATACGAGTTATCACAGAAAAATAGATTAAAATGTTATTTAAAAAAAAAAAAAGTAATAATTTCTAACTTCAAATGGGGCACAATTACTGGAAGTTCGAAGGACCACCAGGACTATCTCAAAAACCCTCCAGTCATGGGTAGAAGTTCTTTAAAGCTGGGAGATGCTTTTATATAGAGAATATGAAACTAATTCTGTAAGTTTGTCCTTTGAATTGAGGTACTTGCAGGGTTGTTTTTGGAGTTATCAATAGAGATTCTCCATCTAGTGGATGAAGGCTATAAAGCAACGTGACTACATCTGGTTCTGCGTACTGTCTTTGCTGTCTGGGCAGTTCCTGTTTTGTATCTGATGGCTTTCAACCATAGAAATTGTGCCTGGCTTACTGACCTACGTCCTGAACAATTATATCACGATGCAGAAAACTGACCTCTGCCCTCAGGCACTGAATCTGCAAACACTTCTGTATATCCAGTCCGTATGGGCAGTCTCAGCGAGTTCAATGGGATTACGTATTTGTAAAATTACATTCAGATGTTTTTGCATGTTTGAATGCCTGAAAGTGTGGTTTTAATAGGTGTTAACATATCCTTCCTAGTTCACTTGGGAATAATTACATCAAAGATGTGGCAGTGCAGGTGTTAGCCATGACAGCAACAAGAGTGTTTATACAAGGTCTGCAGTGAATTTGTGCTTGAGTTTCTGGTGTCCGTGACCACACACTCGGCACTGTCATTCCTTGTGCCAGAGAGTGTTAAGCTGGTGTGAGTACACTGGAAAGCAGGACAGTGGTATTTCTGTTTGGTTTGTGTACATTGTGTTAGGATTATGGCCAATGCCAGCATATTAAAAGAGTTAAAAAAAGACATCCAAGCAAAACAGTGGCTTGAACCAGGTGGAATGAAAAAAAAGAGGGAGGAATGGCTCTAGAAGGAAAACGATGAAACAATAATAATAATTTGAGCTTTCATAATATTTGAGAATTTCTGCCTCCCTGCAAGATTTTGTACTCCAAAGAAATTTCAAGATCCTTTATTCTTGGAGCAGCTGTTTCCTTTTTTTCTGTTGCTGTCTGTATTTTAAGAACATATACTGGAGCCCATCAGCGTAGCATCTCTGTGAGTGATATTTATTTTATACATCTATCTCCAGAATGTTATTGCTGATGTCCATGCTTTCACAGATAAGGAATGTTTCTGTCGTGTTTTGGGAGGATAGACTTTTTTTCCCCCTGATTTTTGGCTGAACCAAAGACGCCTGTATATAGTTACACTATTTTTTTTAAATTGTTAGGCTGAAGTGGTTGTGTACTTGCCTTTCAAGGTGGATTAAGAATAGTGATGGAAACTAAACAGATGCTGATAAAGATAAGTCATCTTTATAGTTTTTAGTAGTAATAAAAAAGTGTAAATTCTGCACTTCCCCCCCCCCCCCCCCAGTCCTCTCCCTGAAAATAATTTCCAACTTCATGTTCTGACAGACTGCAGGTTCAGAGAGTTGAGGCATAAGAGAGGCTGGTAGCTTTTGTATTTACAGTAAATTTAACCCTGCATGCTATTAAATTCTTGCTTTTTATTACATTATCCCACATCTGTTACAATGCATGAACATTTACATTGATGTGGCTTGCTGAGGAGTTATTAATTAGTATAGAAAGATTCTGTTCCAGCTGCCAACTAAAGTGAAAAAGCCAGGCTTGGGGATTATAAAAATGTTGCAAGTCACAGAGCAAGACTAGAAGAACATTGTTGGGTTCTGAACCTTACAATAGCTGTGAATAACTTAATGTATCAAATTGCATGAACCTGTCCTGGTTCTTTCTGTGGGACTCGAGATTTTCTGTGGAGGCATGACAGACTTCTCAGTGCAGGAGATCTGTTGCCAGCTCAGCCCAGGTTATAACCTGAACATACTGGTTGTTATTCATGAAGTCTATCATTTGCATAATTTTTTGTACATGGAGTGCCTTCTTGCTGGTTTTGCTTAATTTGCTTCCATAGTGAATTAAACTGAATGGCACAAAGGCATTCTTGGTGTGGCTTATTCTTTGCACAGAGGCTTAATACTCAGTGGTCCTTCTAAATGGTTTTCTCGAAGGAAAAAGAGCTTGGGGAAGTTGAACTGACTTCACTAAAGCAGTAGAGTTAATGAGCATTATGCCCCCTCTGGATCTTCACTGTCTGAGGGAAGATGATCTTTATGCTATAATCCCTTTACAATGTAAGGTGATTTTACTTCTGCACAATGTTGTCCTCACAGAGGATTAATACGCTTGTGTGGATGTGTAAAATATATTCTTATCATTAGATTTGCCTTTGTATTCTAGGGGGTTTGCTGTTTTGGAAAACTTATGTGTCAGCAAATTGGAGCTCTTTTCAAGATAAAGACCTTTGTTTGTGCCATTCCTGGTAAATGTTAGGCTCAGAGAAATGGGCTGATTGGCTAACAGTGCTTGTGTAATGAAGAGTATATATTTGTAACTGAAATGATGTAATTGAATATTGTCCTTAACTGATTTAAAGGGAAAGTGAATAAAATAAAAAACATTTGGGGCTTTTGGCTTGGGCAAAGTAAAATGGCATCCTGCAGCTTTTTTTCATACAGTTGGAAGTAAAGTTTTGTCATAGTGCAAATTGAAATATGAGAGAAGTTTTGCCATTTATCAATAGTGCTGAAAAATGGTAGCCAGGGTAGTGGTTAGTTGTTTAAAATCAGATGTTCAATTAAATGTTCTAAGTAGACTAAAGCTTTGGAAAATGTATTTTTTTTTTGTTAATATTAGTGTTTACCCTCACTAATTAGTATGAGAGAATATTTGTGTTTTGTGCTTGTTTTTGTATGTTAACAAGGCATTGGATGTTTCTGATTATACACCTTGGAATGATGCCCTGTGACTTTGTAAAGCCATCAAATATTTCAGTAAATAGGTTTGTTTACAAGGGATTGCTCAGAAGAATTATTCTGAATTAATATTTTAAAATAGATTAATTAAATTGCATTAAACTTGTGTGTGGAAAAACTAATCGGAATTCAGGTTAATTTAATTTAGTTGTTTACAAATATGAATTTATTTAATTAAACAAAGGCTACTTTAATTCTGTGTTAAGTATATAAATTCTAAGTAAGAGTATTGGCAGAGATATTTAGTGCACTTTATCTAATCTGCTTTAAATCTATACCTTTAGTTGTCCCTGGTTAGTTTTTCTGAGTGTTTCAGTACCTTAGCCGCCTCCTAGCAAGTGGTCATAGGAACATGGCAGGCTTTTTGCTCCCCTTTTTGGGTTTGTTTCTGAATATGAAAAGCCAAGAACAGGGAGGAGTGTTTGTCTTCACTTTCAACTCATCCTACATAAATCAATAGTTTTAAGTTTTGATGGGTGATGAAATAGACTTTATTTATTACTAGAAGATTTAGTTCTGTTGCTCCATATTGATGCTTGTTCTGTCTTGGAATGTTAGGACTGTTTTCTCAAAGTTTAAGAAAATATTTCTCCTTTGGGAGGCAAGAAGGAACTAATGCCACATGTTTGCTGTGTGATTACTTTCATTATTCACTATGGTTAAGATGTGAGACAATTTTCAGTTTGTACTGCTTTGTAGAACAGGAATAGGTTTCTGGTGGGTTTGTTGGACAAGGATTATTGAAGTAGTGTCTGGTCTGGGGTGGCGAAAGAGTGGTCACTAAAAGCTGGTCAGTGAACTGGCTCTGTGATGCAAGAGGTCTAAAGACCCAGGCCTGAAGTGGGAATGCAGGTGGGAGAAGTCCCTCTGATATGCCCTGTGACCTGTTTTTCAGTTTCTGCACTGAAACTATCTCTTCCAACCCCAAAAAAGCTATCCGGGAGAAGTGATGAGTGCGATGTAGATCCCCCTAAATAGCTCAGCTGGAGTCAGTTTGAGTTTGGCTGGCCTAGACCTCCTGTAGTCTGTGTGTTAATGAGATGTTTTCCATTGTCTGGAATGAGCTGCCTTCCCATACTCCTTCTCCAGATAATGGCAAATTGACTATGAAATACTGCTCTGTTGATCCAACTTCCACATGCTGGTTGGGAGACAAAAAGTGGGCACATTTCATGTTTGTTGTAGACACAGGCTCTGCTTCCTGGCTTTCTGTTAATATTTCTTTATTATAGCTTAATATTTGTTCCAGGTAATATTTCAGCATTAGCTTCTTAATGCCAATGCACACATACTTAATTTAGAATTAATGAGGGCTAGGATATCAGCCAGCAGAAAGAAAGGAGAAAAAAGAAGGCTGGAAACACAGCAAATTTCAAGCGAAGAAGTGTCTCTTATGTGAGGAAATGCTAGTAAATACTTCACTGAGTGAAATACATGGAAACTGTATTGGCAAAGTTGCTCTGAATTTGTTGACTGAGTCTTTTTAAAGCTGATAAACTAATCTAACTCTAACCCTGTTAAATTTTATCGGGCTTTTACCCTTGGTTCTGTGAGCAAGGTTAGATCACTGCTAAAATTTCCTATTATAAATTGAAATTCTGAATTTGGGAGATGGGCATTTTATCAAGTTGTGATACCTGCTGTGTAGGTTACTTGGGCACTACTTTCTGAGTATACACCTCGAGTGTTAATAAATTTATTTGTTTTCCCACTATATTTTGATACCGGAGGTCACTGCGACTGGTGACAGGAGAAGCACACTTTGCCTGTTGAGAAGGCAAAAGTGTGTTCCATCAGGATGTTGGCTAATTCCCTGTGAGCTGTGTATAAGTTACTGAAATTGTAATAAAGTGTGTTTAAATGGAAATAAATATTAATGTTAGGAAGCCCCATTGCTGTGTATGTGTGGTAGCTGTTCTGCCAGTCAGAGCTGGGTTGTTACGCCCTTGTTTTGAGGCTCTGTGACAGAATATTATGGTACTGCTTTTCTGATGTGAGGTTGAATTCTTTCAGACTGTGACCCACAAGAGGTGGAGTACAGATGTCAGAACTGTGAAATTTTTTGTTTGTGTTAAAGGTTTAATTAGTTTCTGTGATTTTTTAATCATGAATTTTAGAATGCTAGATATGTGTATCACATGAACTATTAAAGTGGATTTAAACAAAATTCTTTGGAATGTTTTATAAAATATTGATGTGTCTGTAGCTACAACTGGTTTAAATGCAACACATGAAGTATCGGCAGAACCTTGTATTTTGTGAATAGATGAAGATTTAAATATTGGGGTTTGTTCTAGTTTGTCCTTTTTCTGTGTTTCGAGTTGGCGGATGCGTTCCTTTGAGTTGAGAGCAGGGTTCTTAATGTTACTAGCAGTATTCGACATTATGAAACCGTACAGCACAGCTGTTTTATTATGCTGAGCCTGGCTGGTTAGCAGGATTTCTCAGAAATGGCAAATCTGATTTGCCAAAATGGCATCCATATGCACTAATGTATTGCCAGGTTTTGCGGGCGTACTGCCACAGTCTGTGCTGTCCCAACAGTCTTTCACCATCATCAGAATTTCAACTGACTCAGTATTGGCAGTGCTGCTTTTTTGAGTAAACAGTTCTGAGATGTGGGGAGTCCTTTTGAGATGGGCTTTCACAGCGAACAGCAGTTGCTCAGGCTGGTCTCAAAATTCTCTGTAGGTCTTGTCACTCTCTTAAAAAATTTCTATTCCACCTGCCTGGTTTAATGGCTTTCCTGTGCTCAAGAGGAAGAGGGAAGGCAGAAAATCTTTATGCACAGTTGGATTTGATTCAGTGTCAGTTTTAAGGGATGAGTTATCATTTCTATTGATAAACGTCAAATCATTTCTAGTATTTTTTGCTTGGGGTTAAAAAGGGAAAAATGATGTGGTCTCTTGATGTTCTTTGTCCGTCCTTTTGTAAACTGTGAGAAAGCACAGACATGAATGGTTCCAGTGGTTTTAATTCAATTTTAGGGGCTGAAGGTTTCTCTTAAAACTCAAAGAAGTAAACTTGATAGAAAATTCCAAGGGGGCAGGGCTGAGAAATATTTTGGCTTTAAAATCAAGACCATATTCTGAAAATAGTTTTGTAAGAATTGGTGGAGAAAAAACAGGCAAGTTGAATAGCCAAGAACAAAAGTCAGGTTTTGCTTCAAGTCTCGCTGTAGCTGCGAGAGTCCGTGTTCTCACAGAATGTTTATGGACATTTTAGAGGCCTGTTGAATTCATACATATAAGAATCTTATGTGCATATAATTCTGTACAGGATGCAGTAATTGCTGATTTAATATGGCTTGGGAGCTTTATGTGCATTTGTGACATTAAGACTAAGTACTAAAATATGCTCACTTCCAAGAGATAAGTAATAATTTGTAAATTAAGACTGCAATTCAGTAATGGTCTTGTATGCTCTTAAAACTTTTAAAAGAAAAACAATCAATTTCAAAGAAAACATTTTATTTTATACTGGTGAGCTGCCAAATCTCTGAAGCTAAATGTTCTCTTTATCCACTGGAAAAATGCAGAAAGATGGATCAGCAAGGAAAGTGTGCGCTCTTGTCTCAGTCCTAGTATAGAAAGATCACTCATAGGGTGGTGCAGGTAGTTCAGTCCTTGGCTCTTTGAAGATGCTACCAGATAGAGTACATATCTAGATAGATAGCACTGAATAGTCACTTTGTAGGTTGGTCATTTCTGTTAGGAATTGCATCTCCTTTTATAGAGGAAGAATGAACAAATAATTGCAGTACTGGTATCATGTATATATGTATTAACACTCTTCTTGCTGCTGTTTTTCAGGATTGCATGACTTGTAAAATTACTTATTTGCGGGCCTGCAGTGGTGTTTGACTGGATATTGCTGCTTGGTTCTGAATGATGTCAGAACAGGATCTGGCAGATGTTGTTCAGATTGCTGTTGAAGACTTGACTTCAGATAACCCAGGTACAGTGGAGATGGTAGGGATAGCATGGTAAAGGTCATTTATAGTCTTGCCCATTAACAAGCTGGAAATCGCTCCTGAGCTTTTCTTAAAAATAAAAAGCGATGCTGCAGGTTTTTTTATTCTGAGAGGCACTTGTTAAGACTACATACCAAATTTTCAATAACTCAACTTGTATTCAATACCTTTTAGGTCAGTTTTTTTTTTTTATTTTATTTTTTCTTTTAAAGCCTTTATTACCTGGGGCTTTTTTTTTGCGCAGAGGTTGACTAGTGCCAAAAACTTGGAATGAAATATGGCCTCCTGCGATTTTTTGTTTTTCTCCAGACAAAGTATATATTTTAGGCTTTCCTTCAAATGAGAACAGTCACCCATCTATTATGGATTGTTGTCTAAATTGTAAAATAGTTTATTTCATACATTATTAAAATTGTTTGTGTGTATAACCAAATGACAGTAAAATTGAAAACCACTTATGAAAGCAAGTATTGCTATATCCCTTGCTTAGAATTTGGCCTACTAAGTGAAAATGTGTTGTTCTACTATAGACATTGATCCTACCCTGATGCTACATGTCAGAACAGTAACTACAGTTATGGAAAATAGAAACATGTATCAAAAAAATTCTTTTTTGATGCAGAGCAAAAAAGTTACTTCAGAAATGTTCCCGAAGAGTTGGAGGAAAAGCTGGGATCTGCTTGTCCCAGCTTAGCTGGTAACTTGGTGTTTAGGATTATTACCTATGGTATGGCCAACCTCAAACAAGTTTTCCATTGCCCAGTTTGGTAAAGAAACTCGAGCCTGGTCCCACCTCAGGTGATGCTCAGACCACCAGGCTGCTGAGGACTCTTCCTCTTGATTTTACCAGCCAGGCCTTCCTGTTCTAAATTCAGTTCTTTTTTTGTTACTGTTTTCTTCAAAACGTTTACCTTTAGATGGAAGGTTGTTAGAACATACTGGTTTGCAGATGTAAGTATTTATTTTGGAAAGCTTGCAGGATTTTTGTTCATCTGTAACAGGGAAAAATAACCCACTACTAGACTGAGTATTGGATTTAATCCTGTCTTTGTACGGTACTTCATTAGTGCTTCTTTTGGTTTTGTATAAACGTGAGGGCTCAAAAGCTTATAGAATCTGTCAAAGCAGAACAGCTCATGCAGCAACACTGCTACCTCGCGCTAAGTTCCTAAAGAAAAAAATCCAAAGGAATGCTTGAGTGTTGCATCCTCACTGCATTTGAAATGAAGTCTTAGATTTGGTTTCTTATGTTTTGAGAAACAGTAAACCATTGTCATATATTCAAGAGAAAACCCAACTAAGTGTGAAAGAATAAGTAAAATGTTAATTAAATGCCTTTGGTATTTTTTTTCTTTATCCATTTAATATATTTTTAATTTGAGCCTTGTCCTCTTGTATTATAAACTATGGCCATGCTTATTTTTCTTAACAGTTGTGTTGGAGAACCATGAAGTGACAGATGATGATGTAGAGCCTACTCTGAAACGTCAGCGCATAGAAATTAACTGCCAGGATCCCTCTATTAAGGTTACGATAAAGACTTTTTCTGTTTTTATTCATAATACCAATTAAGTTCGCTTTCTTGGGGAAATATATTAAAATAAAAGGATGTAAAATAAACTGTTTATACATGATACTGGAATTACTTACAGCCTTCTTGTAAATATTAGTTCATTTTTGTGCATTAATTTTAAAGTCTACATGATTCTGTAATCTTCCAGTGCAAAATCAGTAGAATGTAAAATGCCATCAGAATTAATTCCAGTAACTCATACATCACTATCAGTGCATTTTTTGATAAAGTGAATAAAGTTGACCTAAAAGATAAACTTGATCATATATTTGTATTCAAATTTGTAGATAATTCCAGCATATTTAAAATTACTATTTTAAGTTAACACATTCTACTACTAGTTGAGCAGTGTTTGTTCAGTCTCAGGTTTCTATACTTGCAGAACTTCCCCTGCTGTTCTCAGTAATGTGCTTCAGATAATGATTTTGTCTTGGAGCATAACTTTGAGTAGTATTTTACTGGCACATCCGTTAAATAGGTCGTATTTTTGAAATAGTCATAGAAACTGAAGATCTCTATTGAAAGTACCGAGGGGGCAGCACTGTAAACCAGCTTGAATCTGGTGTGTTAGTTGTAATAGAGAGCCACAAGATGGCATCGTTGCTGTTTGCAAAGGAGAATGTGTGTAACATTACCCTTTAGTGGCCTGTTATCCCCAAGAGAAAGCAAGTTGACTATGCTTTCTTTTGAATAAAATTGCTTAGGAAAACAGATTTTATTTATTTGCTTTTCTTGGTTTGCTGTTCAGGAGAAAACTGAAGTGAGCAGCATTAATTGTCTCTGAGGTTATTTTGTGTTGATGTAATTTCCACTGTAATCACCCAAATTTATCTGCTGGGGCAGGAAAAATTCTTATTTAACTTCATCCAGGACAATGCGTTCATAGATTTATAATCCTTTTGTTTTTACATGTATTGAATGAAAGGCTTTGGCATGTTGTTTTAAATGACTTTGTGGTGTATGAAATCATACTAACAAAGTGCTTAGGTGAAAATGTGTTTGGCTTGGATGCTTTTGGCCTCTAAATAAAGATCTGGAAGAACTTGAGAATGCTAAAATGCTCCTGAATGTCATCAGTTTTGTACGTGGCTGAATTTTGTCACTAGGCACATTGCTAATTCCTTTAGAATTGTTTTCCAGTCACGTTTATCTGGAGCTTCCTTATGCATGTGCTGCTGAAGATAAATGTGTAAGTCTTTAAAATTAGTTTCTTTTTCGTTCTTCCCTTTCTAGTCATTCCTGTATTCCATTAATCAGACAATATGCCTGCGGTTGGATAGCATTGAGGCAAAATTGCTGGCTCTAGAGGCTACCTGTAAATCATTGGAAGAGAAGTTGGATCTTGTCATGAACAAACAGCATAGCCCCATCCAAGTCCCTATGGTGGCAGGTTCTCCTCTTGGCGCTACACAGACATGCAATAAAGTGCGATGGTAAGAAAAGAACAGATTTTTCATCGGTGTGCTTTCTAAAATAACGTAAATCCATTTATTTGGCATCAAGCTTTGCAGCTTTCTGTAGAGCTGTCAGAAGCTTGGTATGCCGTTTATGAATGTAGAATTAATTTATCTTGAAGGTAATTTTTGTACCAATTTCATGATGTTACTTAAAGTTAGAATGAGACACTGGTCCGTGGACGGCTTGCAACTATTTCCACATTTCATTTTGAGTTAAACCAGACCAAATCATCCGTCCTCTGGAAAAGTCACGTCAGCTATTTTAGACAGTTCTTTAGACTTCCTTTACCTTTATTTATGTGGCTGTTTTGAATTAATGAGTTGGTCATCATTCTAATTACTTCTGATTTTGCTTTTATTCATCAGAAATACAATGGAGTTTGCTTTATGTACTTGTTTTCTGAACGTTCTTGCTAGAATAATATCTGTGCTTATTTGAGGGTTAGAATTTGGAGATGGAAAATCTGTTAAGTAATTTAGACCACTTTGATGAAAGAGCAGGTTTTACTTGCAGTACCTTCGTGTATGAGTTGCCTAATATGGTTTTAAATTTATCTAAGTCTTGATGTGCCTGTCATTTTAGCATGGAGATGATTCCAGCCAGAGAAATATGTTTATTAAAAGACTTATTTGTCTAACAACTTTTCCCTCGTAATTCATATTTTTATAGCTAGAAAAAACTTCTCTAAATAAATTTCTTTTCTCCACTACAGAAATGTATAGGCAACTTTCACATCATACCATTCTAGCCAAGCTATGCTACTTAATTCATCTTTTATCACCTTTTTTTCCCCCATCTTCTCAGTTTTTCATCATTCTCTTTGAGGTTTGTCAATATCTGACATCTCTTTTGAATATATGTTTGGTATGCTGTTCTCAGTGCAGTGTTTCAGGTGTGCTACTTGAGAAAAAAACAGTCCTTTGCTTTATGTTGTGGTACTCATCCATGTGAGGTAAGGAAAAAAACCCAAACCCACCACAAACATTACCCTTTTCCCGCTAGGGCACTACTTGGTCCCTGTATTTTTTTTCTTTTACTTTGAATATTGTTGTTTTTATAATAGGTATTTTCAGTTAAAAAAAAAAAAAAAGTATCTCAAGGTCATAATCACATTTTATTATGATATCTTTCAGTTCATGCATTTATGAAAGAGGAGATGGAGTATAGCCTTTCTACCCTAAATGTTTGGAATAGAAGATTTTGTGTAAGAGGGATGCACTCTGCTCACTCTTAACTGTGCCTGTTGCAGACTGTTACCTCAGAAATGTTCACTGAGCCTGGTTACTTCTGATGAGCGTAGTCTAATCTTTTTAAAAGTTATCTTATCTGTAAATAAAAATTATACAGAATTTAATATGTTTCTTGATCTCTGTTTGTAAAGCCTCGAATTTCCTTTTTATTTTCAGCATAGATTTGAGTACTCTGCTCCTTGTCCTGTAACGGTCACCTCTCCAGTTGGGAGCAGGTGATGTCCTCAAAAGAGCTTTCCTTTTTAGATGTCCAAATACCATGTTTGCGCCCCAGTTCAGAATTCTTTTATTGATCTTTGTTCCTCTGCTGTTGATGAACATCCTAACCATTGGACGTCCTCCTTTTCCCTTTTACCTTTTAATTTTACTTTAACATAGGTGCTGTGTCTACATTTATCTCTGTTTTTGAAGGCTTCCCAGTTGTACACTGAAGAGGTCAATTATGGCTAAGTTCTATGTCAAAAGAAATACAAGTAGATGAAATAACTATCTGGATCATAGAGCAAGTTACTAGAACACTACATGAACATTTTCACTAAATACTCTTTTAACAATAATTGTTTCCCAAAGAACATTTTTTTAATCTGTTAATAACTTTTTAGTCATTATATTAAAGGTCTTCAGGGTCTTGTGCATAACCTGAGCTTCTCACTGTGGTTTGTGCGCAAAAAACATCAAAAACATTTTCAGAAGCACATGGCTCCTTTGGGAATCTATTAATTTATGTTCCCTGAATGCTTTCCTCTGTAAATTGTGCTATTTTGATTTTCTTATGGCATTTGTCAGACCCGAGGTGTTTTTTTTTTTTAATCTCTGTAACTATTGGAAGTCCGTCGTGTGGGTTAATGGTGAGCTTGGTGTTTAATCTTTTGTTTTAGGTGTACATAGTCATGATGACATCTTCTCATTTAGTCTGCATATAATTTAGATAGTAGTCTTGAAGACTGTAAGATTTTCTGCCCCAAATAATTGTTAGTGTTGGTATGAAGTTGCACATTATCAAATGCATCTTGCCAATAAGCACTGAGAGTTTTTTTGTTCTGTTAGCAGTCTGTGGCCTGTAGAACTCAAAAGAAAACAGTTCAGGGTGTATGTGTTTAACTTGGCATTAGTTAACACTTCAATTTCACAGCGACAGAATTATTTCACTGAATTCCCAGTCTCTCATTCATTAAAAGCTTTATCGCTTGTTGATTATTTCCAGTTAAAACCTGCATGGACCCTTCTGTTGTATTAACTCTCTGCATTGTTCCCTGTTCCCCTTACATTGCAGATGGCAGTGGAGAGCTGCCAAGAGTTGGCATTTTGGACAGTGATTTTTCAGATTCTGCATCTGAAAGAGATTCCGCGGTCTTCTCTTTCTGCCACTGCAATAATACCAGGTTTGCCACTCAAACAAAACATAGTTGGCAAAAGCACATCAACCAGGTGGTGCTATGTTGCCGGGGGAGCAGACTCTCATTCTTTTTCTGATAAATGCCATAGAGTTTGTGATCCTTACTCTTCCACTCTAGAATGAATTCTGTTTGCAGTTTTTCTGCTGATTTAGTTCCCTGGGCAAGTTTGGTGCAGATTTAATATGAACAAAATTTGTTTTACAGCAGTGCACACAGTAAAGGATATATACTATGCATGATAAATCCACACAGTTTGCTTTGTGCTATTTGTGCTTCTAACGTTAATTTCTGAAGACCTGTCAGTTTGAAATATGCTTAGGTCATCATGTGAGGAAAGCAAGGGCGTCTTGGACAGAGGAGCTTTCTTCTGTGCCATCTTGTCGTGGAATTTTGTAGTTGCAGTGCACCAGGTGACTTCACAGCTATGCACCGTGGTCAGCCTTGACTATGAACTGGAATTTTATGCTGTGTGCAGCACTCTACGCTATAAGATAGAGCAATAAAGTATAAGTAATGTGTCCATAGAGCTGCATTGGGGAGGCAGGAGTCTCGCTTTGCAACAGTTGTCAGATTTACATTCAGTGACAAGTTGTCTTTCTAGTAAACTTATCACATTGATTTATTGGGATAACTTGTGCCTTTTTTAAGCCAAACTGTTGTTTCCAAGTTTAAAAAATTCTTATTGTGGAAATGAAGCAGAAGTTTTCAAGGAGACTTGCAATAAATCAGGAATCACTCCATGTTATTAGCTTGAGGACAGAAATGCACAGGATTTCAGAGTATACTTCTGCTTTCTGTGTCTGTATGAAACACACGAGGAATAATGTGTGGAAATCTTCCAACATCCTTTTCTGACTATGTGATTTTTGAAGGTTTGCTGATGTTTTTTGGAAGACTACAAAATGTTGAATTCAGAAATTACAGCACTGTCTACCACTCTTGATATTTTGTGTAAGTACGACTTCATGAAAGCTGGATTGTGTTCTCAGTTCTTCTGTTCTTATTGTTTACTCTTATGCACTGTTGTAGTAGTTCATTATATACTAGCTAACTGCAGCACAGATAAGGGAGAAAATAAAGGGTACGTAGTGATGTGCGGTGTGTAACTTGTATGAACAGTTGAGATACAGAGGAACAATAGATTAACTTCTACATCTCCAAGTAAGAAGTGTAAGCTAAAGCAAAAGGTCACAGGAGAAAACTTCTTTTGAAAGGAAGGAATTCTGAGTTTGTAAGATGTAAACTGTTTTGCAGGAACAGCAATAGGCCTTAAACAAATTGAAAGACTCCTAGCTGTTTTATTTCAATAAATCATCACATGAAAAGCAGAACCAAACAAGCAGTTTCCTGTAGGTTTTTGTCCTGTTCTCTACCTTTTCGTTGAACAAGCCTTGTGTTTCCTCTGTGGTCCATGATGCTCCCTGCTTTGGGATTTTGAAATATTCCAAGGTTTTCTTCTGACAGTAGCCAATGTGACTGTCAGACATAGTCGCTGTGGGGTGTAGCCTTTGGGCTTGTCTTTACCCCAGCCACAGTTTTTAACAGGTTTTTTAAATCTCTCAGACCTCTTTTTTTTTTTTTGCCAGATTTATTCATAGACTGGAAAGTATTTAACAATGAGCTGTTTGTTAAATTGTTAACAAACTCATTAACATTGTTAAACCTCATTTTCTCTTAGGGGCAAAAGACCCCTCAGTGTTAAAACGTACTTTCTCAATGTTTAGTGGCTGCTGCTTAAAAATACGTAGTCATCAGATTTACCTTTGAAGTGTTAGTTGTTTTTTTTTGTTTTCCTTGAAGAAAGTCTGTCAGAAGGTTTCAGAACTAGTGGAACAGAGGGCAAAAATCCTTAGATGGCACAGAGTTATGTAGAACTATATGGAACTTGAAAAGAGCCAAGAATAGTAGCAAAATAATGTAATAATTTAGTAATGGGAGTATGTATATTGTCTTGGTGTTCTGAGCTTTGTCCGGCTTTGTGTAGCAGTAGTACAGCCCTGCTTTTCCATCCAGGAATTGATTGTCTCTTTTCTGCTGTCTGCAACATTTCCTGGCAGTATGGCTATTAAAAACCTCTAATTTCTTTTCTTTATGAGGTACCATGCTGGTAAAAAATTCCAGTAGCTGTTGAAAGCTTCTTGGACAGGAGAATTGGTACAATGCCTGATGGCCTGTCAGTGTGGCAGACTCGAATGATAAGTTTGAAATTTAGCTTGTGCCCAGGTCTTGAGATTCATAAAATGATGAACACATAGTGTGACAGTGCGACTAAAATATTTTATCTTTGTCTTAAAAAATATATTTCTTCTGAAAGATTTTAGTTCAGAAACAGTGTTATTTTTGTAAATGTCTTTCCATTAATCATTTTTCTGAGTGGGTAAATCCAAGTATAAATGGTTAAGGTTGATTGCTTCAGATAACATAGGAATTTGTTTTGGTTTCACAGAACACTCAGTCATGTGTTTTTTATGGGTGTTTTCTGCAAACGCTACTTTGAACAATTCTGTTATTTTGGAAATTTTTGTTGGGAAAACAGATGTAATTGAGAGCAGTTTTAAATATGAATTAATTTGGGAGAGGATTTAAATTTAAAATAGATTATTTTTTTCATATGTAGTAAGAAAAGTGCTTGTGGTGGAATATGGAAATTAGTAGGTAAATGGAGTTTTTCTTTTATTCAGATATTTTACTTGAGCCTTCATCACAGAAAAGTTGAAATAGACCACAGTTTCTTCACTATAAACATTTATGGCTTATTGACTAAAGGTACTGATTGTTAAGTGTAGAGATAGAATTTCATTTTTTGTCTTTAGTGGAGGCTGCAGAGTTAATGAAATCGTAGAGTTTAATGCCCTTCGTTATTGTGCGAAGACCTGTTATGGTGTTCTTGAACAAGATTTGTTAGAGGGTTAGACATCAGCTTGTTAAAGTGGAGCTGGTTCAGAAAGTCTCGTCTGGAGTTACTTGCAGTGTGGGTAAGTTCATTCAGCTGGTTTTAGAAAACAGCATTTGTCTTGTTTTGTCTTGAGATACAAACCAAGTGGGTTTATGTGCAGAAGAGAAGGCTTCATGCAGTTGTGTACCAGATGGGATGTATGAACTTGCTTTACTTTTGTAGGTGTAGATCATTAATATGTTTGTTTTACCATTAAGTTTATTCAACAGGATTTAATAGGCTTTGACAAACAGGATTTGTTCATCTACTCTGTGCTGTGCCAGTTGGCAACACTTTAGGCTCCAGATTTCCCAAGTTCCAGATCTTTTTTTCTGGTGTGTGATTGTTTCTGTGTTTACAAGTGGTTTTGTAGGCAAATAATGCAAAATTGAAAACTGAGGTGATGTTAAATGAAGTTGTAAAGTAAGGCAAAGGAGGTGAAAAGAACTGTAAGATGACAGATCTTCTCAAGCTAGGAAAACTATTGTTGCTCATGCAAAAACCCAAACAAACTAAAGGAATATAATCAAGGTATTGGTATAAAAAACAAAATAGCTAGAATCAATTTTTTTATTACATTTTTTCTAAGAGTTACAAAACCCTTGGCCAACCTAATTAAATGTTATCAGGTGTGGAGCATATTTTTGTTGCATTGTTATCTTAACAATTTTTATAGATTATAATAAACCATTCTACTATTCTAATCTAGGCTTTTAAAAAGAATAGTAGTTCTTCAGTAAATAGTGGCAGTTGTTAATGCTTTTAATTGAAGTTAAGAACTAATTGTCCCTTCCTGGACACCCACCATCGTCAGGTCTGAAGACCCTGATTTTTTTTTCCCCCCAGTGGCCAGTTTGAGACAAAGCACGTATTGAGAAACATAGTGTCCTGGAAGATGTATGGTACATAGTTTATTTTCAGGTTGCAGGTACGTTACTCTGCCTGCTGTGAGCACTGAACTCTAGGCCTGAAAAAATATTTCTCTGGAAGCAAAATCAATCCTCTAGGCAGCTCCTTGAAAGATGTAAAATTAAGCCATGTTTTAGGAGGTAAGAGGGAGTGGAGTGTTACAGATGATGTCTTGAAAATACTGTCAGTGATTTGGAGTGTTAATTGGAAGGTATTAGAAAGATTTTATTTGGAGAAGCTTTGGAGTTCATCAGGTTTTCAGAAATTCTGGTCACTTTCTATAAGCAAGCCAGGTTTATTTATCTTACAGTAGTTAGAGCCTCATTCAGCAGAGCCTTCAGTGCAAACCTTTAAGGCTGGGAGTGGCTGACAAAAACACAGATGAACTTTTGTCATTGTTTTGGACTGGACCCTGTGGTATCAATAAATTACCAGCCTTTCCCTGACACTTTCTGTCATCAGTCAATGGTGCTGTGTGCAAACATTTATTTTAAATTACCAGCTCAAGTGTCATGTCTGTTGCTTCAGCCAATAAGAATTCTGTTTAAAACTAATGAGTTTGTTTTGTGAAGAATTGAGGGTGATTGTGCTGCCCTGTGTGAATAGCTCTTTCATGCAAGTCCAGTCTGTTTATGTCTGGGCATGGAAGGCACTGAAAGAAAATGGCACAATTATCTGTGATCTGTTTTCGCCATGTTCATTTCAGGTACACTTACAGTTAGGGAACAAAGTCAAAATTAACAAAATGTAAAAATCATTATTAAAAATTCAGGACTTTGGAGGATTTTACCCCTTTTTATGAATTTTAAAAATTTATTTAGAATCTGAAGTTTTTTATGCACATAAGTAGAAGCAAAATATTGATGTTTTGATTAAAAAAATTCTGATAAAATGGAGGTTTGACTCACTTAGTTGGAATTTGAAATGCCATGCATAATTGCATTGATTGGTCCCACAGTGCTGTTACTTTTCCTGTCTTTTGGGGCCTTCTTTCAATTCTTCTATCTCCCATTGTTATTTTAAAAAGCCTACTGCAAAGCAGGTGATAAAGGATGTCTACATATGCATTCGTGTATAAACACGCACACACACTCGCTCTGGTTTTCAAGTTGAGTGTCTGAAGTAAGTTTTGTATGGTTTTTTTAAGTGAAGGAAATGAGCTGCTGTCACCTTGTAACCTCAGCAGCTCATCAGCAGGATTTTAGTCTGGAAGAATTGTTGTGGCTTGAACTAAACAAGTGACTGGATGAAAAACCCAGATATGTTTATCTGAAAATTATGGTTCTGTCTTGCATTCAAAAATTCAGTTTATGAAACTGAACTAATTAAATAAAGGAATTATTTGATTAGATGTCAGCCCCTTTTTCATTATCCAGAGCTGTACAGCGTTAGTTTCTTTGGCTGCAGCATGAAAAAAGAAACCAACTTGATTTTTGATTCCCTGAAAAACTTGACAGTGCTTTCCAAAGTCTCCTAATTTGTCACAAGAACCTGTCAACCTCAACATCTTGAAATTTATTCTGGTCCTATATAGCAGTAAGAATAACAATTTATATATTTTTATTTTACTTGCATTGAAACATGCATTTGTTGTAGAAGCACCTGCTACAAATGAAGTGGGCTTCTGCGATTCCTTATACTCATATTTAGGATCAATACAACTTTATATTGAAAATAGTTTAAGAACTCTCTTGACTGATTTTTATCATTATTTGCTGTATCGTTTAATATCTACTGCAGCAGTGCAACAAACAGTGGTAATTCATCCTTTGGACATTTATGCTGGAGACTTAAATATTTTGAAATTAGGCTTGCTGTGTTGGTTGTCTCTCTGGAGGTTTTGTTACAGACCTTCAGGAAGTGAACATTTTTTGTTACAAACCATCAGTTTGTGAAGATGTAACATTTACTCGTTTCACTATTGTGAGTTAAAATTCACAAAGGACTAAGGAGAAATGGCATGTTGGATTTAAGAAGCTTGTACTGCAGTGTTCTCATTGGAATTTTGCATTCCATTATTGTTGCACTAAGATATTGAGGAGCCAAGCATTTAGTAATTTGTTTTTGGGATTTGATAAATTCAGAAACAATGTATAGCTTCCAGATTGCATTTAGGTTGAGAGTGCAAGGTCAGTTATGGAATTAAAATAACAATTCAATACCAACATTTCATCTGTGTTTTAGACGGTTCAATAAATCATGCATGGATAGGATGGAGCTATAATCTATAAATCTTTTCAAAATGACCAAGGTTTGAACTGTGTTGATTAATTCTCCCAAGTCCAATTTTTCTTAAGTTAATGGTTTCTGATGAAATATTGTTTATAATAGTCCAATAATTCAAATGAGAGCCTAGGAAGTAGCAGTTGATAATTTATGCTTGAGAAACAGATACAAAATATGAGGCTTGGATCTTTTTGATTGTAGTGGTGTCTAAAATGTGCTTGTGACACTTAGAACACTAGAAATGATCTTTCAGAAAGATAAGATTTTGAATTCTTAAATATAATGCTGGCTAAGATTTTCAGCAATATATGCTGAAAAGAAAGTCTTAGGTAGTAAACTTCAGGATTTAGACAAGCGTTTCAGTCTTGTAGATGTGTGACAAGGCTTATATTTTGCTATTTGTCGGGTAATTATGCAGTAAGTTTTCTTGGTTGGTACTCTTAGCCCATGACAAATGTGGAAGCCTTTAAATTAGGAGGTTTAGAGTATCGGAAGTTATTTGTGCTTGCTCTGAACCACATGTGGATAAACAGTTTGTTTATTCCTGCTTAGATAATACACAGGAACTTTGTTCTGTGTTTGAGACGTTAGTGAATCTTTTTATTTTCACTTTGTAAAGAAAAATGTTTTGTGAAAGTTGTGGCAACGAAAACAGAAACGCAATTGTGTGAAGTCCCTTGTGGTATGATAGATTGCCATTCTTAATAATAACAAAAGAAACAAGAGAACTGAATGTGCACAGAACTTGCCTCTTGTGCAAGACATCTTAGAAATCAACCTCCTTGAATTGTAAGGGTCGCTGAGAATGAAAGAGAAAGCCACACATGGGGATCAAAAAAGCTTTGAGTTATATACACAGATTACGCGGACGTTTACCAGTATAGTTAGTGTCTAAGAATTTTTAAAACCAATTATAGTAGTATTAAAATGCACGTTAACTTACCCCCTTGCCAAATCCCATAAGGTTGTATTAGATGAATTGTGGGGAGAGCAGAACATTTACTTTAATTCCATGGTTCCGTGAGCACAGCCAGCTATTGTGTTCAAGAGATAAATGTAAAAGGAGCATGACTTGAAATTTGGTTCGGGACAAATGCCTTAATGTGGCTCATGCTCTTCTTTTTTCCTACAGCAACAATTGCAGAAAATTGCTGTTATTTAATGGAAGTGGACAGTTTTTACCTCTTGAATGTTGTAATAAGGATGATAATGATTATTAGGATTATACTTTGATGGAACTCTAAAAATCTCAATATATTTGAAGCAGTACACCAGATTGTGGAAGCACATGTTTGTACTATGTATTTTAAGAAGCGATTTATTGAGCATATAATAAACAGAAGGGGGCAGAAAAGCCTTGTATATTCTTTTGGATTCCAGTTTGTACAATTTAAGTATTTTTAAAGGTTACAGTCTCTGGAAATCCAGCAGTAAGAGCACTCCCTGAAAACTTTTCCTATAAGATGCAGTATTTAATTCTGTGACAAAATGATTGACTGAAGAGGAGAGGAGCTAATCAATTTGTGATTAAAGGGAGCAAGTTTTCATCTTCCTTTGGAAATTACAGAAATTTAAGTTTGTGTTTCAAAACAATTTGCATACCAGTTTACACCAGAGTAAAGCACCAGTAACAGTATTTTTAAAAGTTGCAAAACCAAATGGTCTCAGTCCTTATGGGAAACAACACATTGTAGTATAGTTCTAAAAGAAAGAAACTGTGGTGTTTTTGCCCTCATTTTACTTTTCAGCAAGGTGGAAAAGAGCTATGGATGGATTCAGAGCTTCAAAAGGATAAAGCAGCCTAACATCTAGCAAGGTCTCAGCGAGGTTGGTGAGACGGCAAAGAGCCAGTCTTCCATCTGCTTTATTTGGCAGCAGATGCTATTTAACTGATACATTTCCAAACGTAAAACACACAGTTTGGAATCTGAATGTCTTTCCAAACAGAATTTTCCCTTTTTGTGGAACTGTACATTTTTGCATATCTTTAGTTCAATCTCTTTGTTCCATATTGAAGGGTGGAGTATGAGACAGGAAATCTGCTCCTAATCACTTATAAAATTGTGTTCTTTGTAAAAAGTGAAGAGTGGTGTTTCTTTAACATCCCTTTGGAGTCTATGGAAATTAAACATTCAGCACCAGCTCCGAGTAGCACCACCCTTGGACTTTCTATAAAAATGTGTGTGTGGTGGCAAGTGTCTGGTTGGGTAGTTATGAAAAGCAAGAAAAAACAGAAATACAGGGTGGCAATCACTTACAAACCAGCTCTGTGAGAGCTGTGTGTTTGAATTCTGTTTGCAGAAACCCAATGTTGTATTTGTTTGCAGTTTGTTATCTGGTGACAATCAAGACTTCAGTTGCTGTGACCAGTGTGTCTTGAAAGCCAGTTTAAATTCCTCTTTCCTTTACCCCTAAACTCCTAATGCCAGATAAGTCAGACTTAGGCTGATAGGAAATAGTAGAATTTGTAAGAAAATTTGGAAAATAAATCTGGAAGTAGCTAACAGTAATAAAGGATTCAAAGCCTTCACTTTTGTACAGTGTCTTTTAAACATAGCAATTAGCCATTTCTATTTTAGTATTAAGGCTGCAGGAGATAATTTCATTCATAGTATCTGTGTTCAAGATCAGTCAAGCCCACGTATTTTGCTATGGAAAACAACTGTCCTTACAGATCAGGCTTTCTCAGTCCATGGTTAATAAAGCCTCCAGAAGGCTGCAGTCGTACTGCTTCTCTAGTAGTTCAGGAAGTTAGGGCTCAAAGAAGGGTAACAACTGTAAATTTCTTTCTCTGCTGTATGAAAAGGAAGTTGTCTATGCAGATGTGTTTTTACAAGTGCACTTATCTTTAAAGAGGCTTGGATTGACCTGTTAATTATAAGTCGTGACCTGTCCTCCTCTTGTCATAATCCAGAGTAGAAGACTAGTAACTAATGCCATTTCTGTTACAGTATTTTTCAGTCCTAGTTTTATCTCTTGCACATGGCCAGGGTATACTGGGTTTTGCTGGTTTTGTTTATCTGCTTAAGTGGAAAGGTTCTTTGGAGACTCTGTTTCACTGTGTGTGCAGTTTCAGTTGTGTTTGAAATAAGAGAAATTGTTTGGGTTTTCTTTTTCTAAAAAACAAACAAAACCCTGAACAAACACTGGGGTATGAAGTTGCTCGTGTACACATACAGGTCTTTTAAAACCCTCGAAGTAACAAGCTTCACTTTTTAAGAGTCACTTGTAGCATTATCCGACTGTTGGTTAGTTGGTGAACTAGTTGGGACGTGGGATGTTTTTGCATGGAGAAGATGAGGCTGAGGGGGGACTCTCTACAACTGCCCATTGTAGTGAGATGGGTGCTGGTCACTTCTCCCAGGTAACCAGTGTTAGGACAAGAGCAAATGGCCTCAAGTTGTGCCAGGGGAGCTTTAGACTGGATAGGAGAAAAAATTTCTTTACTTGAAAGAGTGGTGAAGCACTGTAAGAGGCTGCCCAGGGCAGTGCTGGAGTCATTATCTCTGGAGGTGTTCAAAAACTGTGTAGATGTGGCACTTGGGAACATAGTTTAGTAGGCATGGTGGTTTTGGGCTGATGGTTGGACTTAATGATCTTGGAGATCTTTTTCAACTTCACTGATTCTATGAAGTATGTTTCATAGGTCTCTTTTTTAAAAAAAAGTAGTTGGAAACAACTGTTGTCATTTATGAATGATTACCCTGGGTTGTACAGGTGTTCAGCTTTTCTCAGAGCAGAATAATCCACAACACATTTTAACAGCCTTTAGAACTGATTGATAAAATTAGTCTTAAAGCCAGTAATTCATGTCTTTCTGATTGTCAGCCAATTCAGAGGCTCGCTCTGTAGGTAAGGCTGAGTACAATAAACTCTACATAAATGTATTTTGTAACTTGGAATGTGTCTGGCTCTTGAGCTGAAAACTTGATGTTAAATATTCCTAAACTGTTAAATGCACCATTTATTAAAAGATACTGCTGCTTTATCTTTAGTATAAATTCATTACAGCTTTCTCAGTTCTCAGATCCATGAATCTCACTACAGTGATGGCTGGTGTACTTTAGCTTGTTTTTTTACAGGACCTAATCATTAGTGCTATCTTTATAATGTCTGCTCTTGTGTGATGTTCCAGATGCAAAGAATCCAAAGATAATTTTTGATGACTGAACTCTTACTGAAAATGATGGATAAACTGCTGCTTTTCTGGCGATTGGCTGTGACTTGGCAAGTGCAGAGTTTAAAGATGTTAAAACTTTAACTGTTCAAGTGCCCATCCAGTGCTCTGCCCTAAAGTAGGTGTCCTGCAGGTCTTTATCCTGGTGGCTGGTTTGGTTGTTGGCAAGTTTGTTCTCTCCTGGGAGAAGGAGCTGCATTAATTTATTTATTTTTTTGTCATAAATCTAATGTAATTTCATGTATGCCTTGCCAGCTTGTGGGTTTGTTCATGTATACCCTAATGGAAATGCATAAGTCAATTTTTTTATTCCTGTTTGGATAGGGAATCTTAACTGCATGTGCAGAAGGCAAAGGAAGCAGGTGGTCTTCGACAGGAAGGAGCATTTTAATGTTGGCTTCCTAAATAGCGATGAAAAGATCCAAAGCGTGTCTGCTCTTACAGATGAAAACAAGTGTTTGTGAAAGATAAAGAAAAAAAGAAGTGAGGAAAATACCATACTTTTTCTGTATAATTTGAAAAACACTCTGATTTTCTTCATGGCAAGACTAATTGTAATAATGTTCCAGAGCCCCCACACATACATGAGTTATACATTCAAGCCTTCAGGTTAGTCCCCAGCAGTAAACTGGAAAATACTAGAGTTCAAGGCCTCTTTCCCAGACTTGCTTTCCTTAAGGCTATGTTTGGCGCAAGATGGTTAGTACAAGCAGTCTGCCAGCTGTAACTCCCATCTCCTGCCTTCCTGATCTCTCTTTCTGCATCTCCTTCTAATATGTAAACTGGAGGAAGATGAGAACGGTATCCTCAGGAGCCCTGCCTCACAGATAAGCATCACACCCTATGTGGGTGTTGTAATGACCACACAGTATTATATTCTGTAGACAGGAAGCAGCAGTGCGTGTGGATGTGGCTGGCTGGCTGTCTCGAAGCCAAGTTCTGTCTCCCAGCTCTTATTTACCTATTTGCAGATGTTCACATGTGCGAAGGATGCTCAGAAATGGTCTAAACAGAGGACTCTCTTCTTTCTCATCTTTACCTGTTTGAGCACTGCTATAAATATTCCATTAACTTGTCTATATTAGTGTGTCTAGGAAAACAAGAAGAAGAATAACTTCTTGTCTGAAAATTTCAGTATCAGTTTTTCCACAAGTAATTTTTATTCATTTGGAGAAATGCTTTTGATCTGTACCTTGCACAAAATAGAAATGTCAGTTAGTTCCTTTTGCTTTATTTTTCTCTCTTTCTAAATGAAAACCTCATCTGGGAAGGGAAAGAGATGGTGTCCTGGTATTGCCAAGTTCTTTTATGTCATTGGCTGCATTCTGAGTGATTGACAGGTTACTGGCAATGAAAAACCAGCAGTTAAGACTAATGATCATATGTGACTCACACGTTTTCCATACTGAAAACTGCCTTTGGCAGCAATTTTCTTATGCAAAATATTAAACAGTCTTTTATATTAAAAAAAAAAAAAGGCAGAAGCTTGAAGATCTTTATCTGGTATGTTTATTCTGCTACTAATATTTTCACACGTCATTTAACAGATTCTTTGGTAAGCTGCATCTAAAAAAAAGTCCCCAAATATAATATCTTTAGGTTCCCTGCATTTTAAATTTCTTACTAAGTTGAGTCCAAGAATAGGCAAATGGCAGAACCAGTCTCTGCAAGTTCTAGTGCTTATGAGGGAAGGAGCACATGAATCCAAATGGAAAGTACTGCAGCCTGCACAATAACACTGGGTTTCTGAAGCACTCCCCCTGACCCCTCTTAGTATTTTCTTTCCATCTTCTTCATCTGCGTAGCACTGGCAGTGCTTACAGAAAGAGCTGATTTATTTGGGATCTGAGTCAATACCGGAAGCTTTCCTCCTTATTTGTGATTTTTGTTTTCTGTGTTTTAGTGCATAAATAATGATTAAACTTGATTCATCTTCTGTATGAGATGTACAGATTGAAAAACATAAATTAGAATAATCCAATATAAGGAAACACTAGGCTGTAAGAAGTTTCAATGATTTCCTCTGATGGAATTTGTTGAGTTGGCCCAATATTTTGACTTTGCATAGGTTTCCTTGTTTAATTTCACATATATTCAGCAATTTCTTACTGTTCTGTCTTCCTCCCGATCAATTCCTACTCAGGCAGGTTAATCACTAAGAAAGGTTAACTGGGGGTTGTAGGTTTTGTTGTGCTATGTTGAACACTTCCAAATGCTTATTTTGGCTGTTCTCTACTGCTGTGCTTTCTACGTGACTCTGTTTTCTCTCCAAACTGCTTTATAGATTGAGTCTTTACAACTTGATAACAGTTCATATCAAAATGGAAAACAATTGATGGACAATTTGACAGGTTTTGTGTTTTGTTACAGAAGTTTTCCTGTGGCGTCTGGGTTTGCCTTCACACTATATCGTCTGGAAAATAAAATACGTGTCAGTAAAATGGTAGTTTAGCCAGTGTTTAGTCAGTGGCTTCCCCCAGAACAACTGTGCAGGGAGATTTTTTTGCTATTGATAATCTGTTTTGCTAACTGGGAAAACTTAATTCTTAGAGAGGAGCTGGTGTTATTTTCATAGGTGTTTGTTTAGGGGTAAATTTGGAAAAAAAAAACAACCCCAAAACCAGTCTCTTCAAGGGATCTTGAATGTGCATTGAAGAGGGGATAAATCTGTGCAACTCGGTTGTATTAAAGTATTTCCTTGTTCTAAATTTGCTTAAATTAGCTATATGCCATCTGGCTTACTCTCTAGATTGTCTTCCTTAATAATTAATATTCTTAAGAAAAGAGGTGGCAACCCCCCCCAACATATTCCTTATTTTATGTCAATTTTTATTGCTAAGACTTTTTTTCAAATAT
Source organism: Cuculus canorus (assembly GCF_017976375.1). Lineage (NCBI taxonomy): Eukaryota > Metazoa > Chordata > Aves > Cuculiformes > Cuculidae > Cuculus > Cuculus canorus. Next base: position 5,932,932 of record NC_071413.1, on the reverse strand, counting down.
GAACTTAATAGGAGCAAAATCCTAAGGACTTTATAAATGAAATTTTATGGCATTTATCTCTACAGCTGAAATTAATTATTCAGAGTGTTCATTAAAAATAAGCTTTGGTAAGTGACATTTTAAACAGGCATTGAGAAGCGATTGCAAGAAACATGGTGATAAAGAACAGTGCCTAAAAGGGAGTGTAAAATTCTTGAACATTTTTAACTGGTCTGTAAAAGCCTCAACTGTAGCAATTTGGACAATTTGGTAAATGTAACGTGAACACATTGCCACTAGGCTGGGGGGGGACTGTGAAACTTGGTCGTGGAGTGGTATATGGCAAGTATTTGGTGTGGTTTATTAAAAACTGCAGTGCTGGCATCGAGAGAATAGTGTTTTGCTTAAAAGATAAGAAATGCATGCCTTTTTGTCCTCTTAGTAATGGAGAAAATATTGTAAAGGTGGTTATGAAAACATCATAAACCCTTACAATCTAGATAAAAACTAAAGAAAACCCAACAGCAAACCCCCATTTATTGCTCAATACAATTCATACTTCACAAACACATGCAAAAGCTGTAGTACACTCTGTACTTGTTTGTGATTAGACAGACATCTTCCAGAGCTTCTCCAGGTTTGCAATGCAATAGATCACTGGTGGTCTACGAGGAATCCTAGCAACAAATGCCAGTAACTGTAAGAGCGGGGCCGGGCATTAGGCCTTGGAGGTTTTTATGTCCAAAAACCCTGCGTTCAACAGTTTTATCTGCCAGAATTGAAATCCATTTATTGTTAGCTCTTATGACAGCTTCTTGTCTTTTCTTTAGGTCTTAATGATGGATATTGTGATCCTTAGTCTTATGTAGACACACGAATATTCAAGCAAGCAGGCCCCCTGTTACAGCTGAAATAAACACAGTTGTTGTCATCAGATTTGTTTGTGTTTCAACACTTAGCCAAGGAATACAGTTAAGAAAAATGAGTGACTATGAGTTGTGTGTGAGATGTTGGACCAGTAAAAACAATAGTGGACTATTTGCTGTGGGAAGAAAAGAGAAAGAAGAAAGCCTTCTCTGTCACCAAAACACAAATGTTCTTCTGAGTTGCTTCCTTGAGTTTACCAGGAACACAGCAGCGACAGTGTTAAATAGCAAAACCATGCCTCAGAAGATTGAGTAATGTTGTGAGAATAATGGTAATAAACTGTGAAACCAAATAGGATGATAAGCTGTGTGCTGGAAATGATTATTTACTTCGGATTTACTTTTGTATTATAGTGCAGACTTGGTGTGTTTTTCTCTGTGACACATCTCTGGTTATTTTCTTCTACATTGTCATTATAGGTGACAGACAAGGTTTTCTGGTTTCTCACACACTAAATGCTTTTCTGTTGTTTATTTTAGATTTTTTTTTCATATATGAAATGCGCACAACAAATAATTTACTCCTGTCATTATTTAAATATACAGTTTGTCCCTATTCTGCTCCTATGCCCCTGGCAGCACTCATGCCTGCCTGCCCTCCAAAAGCCCCCAGCCCTGGAAAGCAATACACAGTTTTTAATTAAGCTCATCATCCAATTTTGCAATAAATACGTTTACGTTTTTTTCCTTAGGATTTATCCTACTGAAAATGGTGCAGTACTGTGTAAGCTGGCTGTAGTGTCTCTGGAAATGCTCCCCCTCAGACTTCTCAAAACAAGAATTTGGTGGCTCTTTGGAGCTGTGATTTACAGACTTCCTCCTATGTATCTTGAATAGATGAATTCTTTATTGCTTTGCCAGAGGTCGTGGACTTTTATATAATTCCATTGAAGCCATCCATCCTCTGAAAGTATTTGAGTACTTGAAATGGTACAGATGTCAAATTCGATGGATTACCAGCTTTAGCATTTGATACATAACTATGATGCTGGGAGAAGGAGCAAGGAGAAGGACTTAGAGGCAGTCTCTGGTTTTAAGGAGGCTATTTAAACCGTAGGACTGTGTTAATGTATTATTTATAAGGCTTACTCTTTTACATTCCACTTTCCTCTGATTTTTGTCTTGTAGTGTTGTCCCTCAGACCACAGTAATACTGAACAATGACCGGCAGAATTCAATTGTAGCCAAGATGGTTGGGCAGGAAGAGCCACTGAGCAGAGCAGCGGATTCTCTGGAAAATATCCTTAGCAAGTTAGTAGCAGTTACGGGAATCCTCCCTCTTTGTTCCCTCCTTTGACAGATCAGTATCAGTCTCTACAGCAATTCAAGGTGCAAAATAAAGGATGTTTTAGGTAATACTTGTGAGGAAAACCACCTGACAGTTCTACTTAGGGAAACATATCAATAAAGATACAGACAAATGCTTCACTCCTGATGGGAAGAAAACACCTTGGGCAGTCTGGGATTTGTTCTATGTTAGCTGACATCTGGCAAGAAAGAGTGCCCATAGCTACATACTTTTTACATGGGTGCATGATCACTTGGCACATAGTGAGATCTTCTATTTACCCAACAAAAGAAAGAACATGCAGCAGCCCAGTAAGACTTGTTAAGATTGGTAATATCTAAAGCAAACTTTAAATTGTTTGGAACTGGAAATTCTGAGTTGAAAATGTTCTTAAATAATATATAAATATATTTTATAAGTTATTTAACTTTTTTTGTTTTGCACCTTGGTTCTAGACTTCTCCATTGGTGCAAATATAGAAAGTCAGCTTCTAAAATTTTTTATTTCTTCTGCTGTTTTCCTTCCATTTTATTTTGCTGGATGGCTCTGAGTTATAAAGAGAAGTAGGCTCGTTTAAAGGAGTATATTTTTATAATACATTTAATTTAGTCGATTAGTGTTTTTAATTCCCTTATAATGATTCTGTTTCTGATGAAGACTTGTGTTTTCCTAAAGTCACGTACTTTTCTTTTCCATAGTGCTGTTCCTGGACGCAGGCAGAACACTATAGTGGTAAAAGTTCCAGGGCATGATGACAGTCACAATGAAGATGGAGAGAGTGGCTCCGAGGCCAGTGACTCAGTTTCCAACAGTGGACAAATAGGAAGCCAAAGTATTGGGAACAATGTCACACTTATTACGCTGAACTCTGAAGGTATGGTGAAAATAACATATGATAAATTATGGGTTATCGTTAGTGTGAAAGCATCACAGTGGGTTTTGTTTAGATGCAAATGTAATTTGAATTCTAGACTTTAGTTTAATAATTCTCCTAATTACTTTAAAAATATATTTATTGAACATTTACTTTAGTGCTGTTCTGGTTGTGGTGGTTACATTCATGTACTGGAAAAGAATAGTTGCAGCAGAATGCACTTAGGAGGTGACTTTTGTACTTAAGAGGTATACGCGTTATCTTTTTGATCTCTGACATTGAAACAGAAGAACTGTAATTCAGGAGTGATTCAATGTCTTCTGCGTGATTTCCAGCCATTGGTAAAAGCATGTTGAGTGTGAACAGGTTCAGCTACAGTTAGTGGTAAGGAATAATTCAAGATAGCCCGAAACCAAGCTTTTAAGAGTGCATTCAAAGATCACATTCGAAGAGTGCATTCAGTATCACTAACAATTCAATGAGAGGCTTTAAAACTTTGATACTTAGAAAACTTCAGAAGTCAATCTACTGAAAGTCTCATGCACCAAAGATTGTTTCTAAGGCATGTGAACCGAGGATTCTTTGGCTTTTATGGATACTTATGCAACATATACATGTCAGAAAGAGCTTTTGCGTTCTGTCCTGTATGTGTGTTGTGACACAGAGTTGCTTCCAAAAGTTGCTTCCAAAAGGTATTTCATTTTGTGTCAATGGGGAATTAGAGGAGACAGAGTCTGTCTGGGCAGTTCCTCTCCGAAAATGATCGGATTGCAGAGCGTGCTGATGTTTCCATGAAAAAAATACAAATAAAATGTACTCTTTGTGAAGTCTATAATATTTCATACAGTTCTGTGTCAGCTCTGCCAACAACAAAGTTTCTAACATTAGGAGGGTATTTGTTGTATAATGCCCTTTTTGACTTGGTTGTTTGGCACAGATTTGCACAGACAAATGTGATGTTGGCCTTTTATGCCGTTGTTGTATATGTAAATTTTGAAGAAACAGCTAATCCATTAATGTCTTCAGATCTGATTTTCTTCAGACCTTTAGAGCACTCATCCATTAAAAATCTCTCTGAGATTGATGAACACTCTGAAAATCAGATTAGTAATCCCCCACACCTACCTCTGCCTGCCCTCATGGAGATGAGAAGACGGCTTGCACAGAAGGAATGTTAAGTGTACCAGCCTGCAGCATATCACAGAAATTAAATTATTAATAAAGGAAGCGATGAAGAAGAATAGGTCTGTTGTGCAGGCTCATTTTCTTTAGCAGTAAAAGGCAAAAGTTACAGCACCCATCAGCTTGCTTTCATCGTCTGTGTAAGAATTCTGAGTGACTTTGAGTTGCTTGAAGGAATTTCGATTGATGGTAAAATATGACAGGGTGAGAATAGCATCCTTCAGCCCTTACAGACTCAGACTAAACAAGAGGTTTCCATTATGACCCCATCTGTCCTCTTGTGTCCTGAGAGCAAAACTAAACTGTGTTTATAATTGGGCTTTAGCTGACTTTGGATTTGTCATTGACCTGTGGATATTTTCAGAATTTAGTTAACAGATTTATATAAAGGTACTGTTGGCTCTCTTCTGGCTATTTTCAAAGAGCATTTAATTGCGTATGTTGGTTTCCAAACTACTAGTGTTATTGCCTTTATATTCCTGAAAAGTAATTATACAGAAACATGGAGCCCTGTTCCTGATTCCTGTAATGGCCTAGAATAAGGGTGGGTTTTTACTAGCTGTGACTTTATTCCATCTGCAACTTTATGTTCCTGTTTGTGCCTATGCAGCAAGGCCTCTTCTCTGTTTTCTTTCAGCACCAGTTTGATTATTTCTTTTGCTTTTCAGAAAACTGAAAACACTCATCCGTGTTACAGGTGCCATTAATGATCTGCTTGTTCCTAGTTACTGCACCTTTGCTACGTTCTTTTGGATTTTGCCTTCCACTGCAAAAAAAACCCCACACAAACTGTGAGGAACACTAGATCCACACTAGTTTTGAATTACAGACTTTTAAAACCTGTGACGTTAAGTACCTATATTGTTTTCCGACTTTAATGAATTCTCTACTACTGGTATGTAGCAATAATCCTGTCACGGGTTGGTTTTCAATTGACTAAGCTACAGCCTGGCAGCTGTATGCACTTTAATGCTCCCCACAAATCTGTTAAAAAATAGTCTGACATTCTGAAATATATTCGTCTGAACTTCTTAACAGAAGAGTTTTAGCATTAGTCGAAGAAAAGCAGGTTGCACTAACTGTGAATAAGTAAGTTTGGTAAGAGTAGTGAGTAGGTTTTCAATTGATAACACTTAAAAGTAGCCTTTTATGTTCTTAATAGTTAACATCTGAGTTTAAAATAACACTCTTATTCAGGTTCCAGTTATAGTTACTAATAGTTTTGATAAATAAGTTTTGCTGTTTTGTTTCTTCTGAAGGCATTGGATTCTGTTTTGAAAACCTTTACAAGAACTCACTTTTTCAAAATTTCATATTAGAATATTTGTAGAACAGAATTTACTTTTTTAAGCAGCTCATGTACAGAAAAAAATTAACTTAAACAGCTCCTTCAGTTTAGCTCGACAAAGCTCAAATGTTGAATACTCACTGTTCAACTAAAGAACAAGTTGTCTAGAGGCACTATGATTATTCTATACTTGCACATCTCTCTAGGAAAGGCACTGAGTGCATTATTTTGCTTAATAATAAGTATTGCTTTCAAGATACAAGGCATTTCAAGGTGTAGGGAATAGTATAATAATACTGATCTTAAAAATATTCAGTATATGGTAACATTTAAGATATTTAATCTGTGACTTTCTCTACAAACAAGAGGAGCATCCGTTCCTAAAACATTAATGCACGTGATGTTATCCTTTTAAATCTTTCACAATAGAGTTACTGTCCTATTTTTAATATGAAAGGGAAAAAAAAGCAGGACCTCTCATCTTTGTGGTACAAGAATGTCCCGTTCAGCATTGCCCTGCTGCTTTAAAGGCAGATATTTTTAAAAATGTGTTTTAAAGCCAAGACTTTGAAATTTCTGAGAAAGAAACACACTGTCCTTAATATCGCCCAAGTATGTGAAATGCTCTTGAGCACAGCTCCATGAAAGCTGTTTTTAAGTGATATAAATAAAATGGCAAGATCCATTGTTTTAGAATTTGGTTCAGTGAACTTTGCAGTTGATACACTGACAAACGATGTTTGGCACCATATGTGATAGTTTTGTATCACATCTGTTTTCTCTACATTCCTTTTACTGAATTTTAAGACTATCAGAAATACAGAATTTGAAATGTAAACATGTGTATTCTTTTAGGAGATAAGAGAAGACTGGTCTACATAGTTAATTAAAGGATGAATATTATTTTTCCAAAGAAAATTATGTAGTCACATATTGTCTCTTCAACTTTGCATCTGAAAAGTCATTTTACAATAACAGTGTTAAATAGTGCTCAGACTTGGCTTTCCACATGTGAATCCAAGCAGCTATTTGTACGTGTCCCAGACTTATCTGTCTGTAGGATTTTCCAGCTCACTGTACGATCAAATCTCATGTTATGGGATCATTTGCAGCACTTTGCTGTTCCTGCCAAGCTCCTTATGACCAGATACAGACAGCAAGAATGAACTTCTAAATAGCAAACTTTCTGTACCTTAAAACAATATATGTAGCTGATGTGCAGACACAGATGAGAATGAGAGCTTCAGTGAATTATTAAAGCCAAAGAAAACTATCAAAGTTGAATTGCTTTCATTTTTTTTTCTTTTTTTGATTATTGGGAGCAGAGAAATGAACAATGGTTTCTTCCAGCTATCTGGCACAGCAATGTCTGGAATTAACAATCTGGTCCACTGTGTGAAGTTGAATATAACAAAGAGGCAATAAACAAGAAATTTGGCATAATCTAAATTAGAAATCTGATTTTTTTGACATGAAATACATTTTCTAAGGTCTAAAAAGCCCTGTAAGTCCATGGATTTTCATAGTCTCAATTTTATCTGGATTTTTTTTTAGCTGTTCATTTTAAATTACAGATGATCACATAATTCTCATTTTCTGCTTCTGTTGAATAAATTTCCTGGCCTTCCATAATGCATAATGTAGAGTGGATTTAACAGTGTCCTGAAACTGAGCCCTTATTTTTAACAAGCAAGTAACATCACTGATGCTGTGGTGAGACTTCTGTGCGCACCAGAGCATTTGCTGAGATGAGCGTGCTTTGGTACTGCACAGCAGTGTATGTTCTTCTGTGATGGGTGTTGTCTGTTGGACAAGTGAAGAAACCTTGAGTGCAAGAGAGTGCAGGATGTGTTTTCAGCAGGTTTCGTAGCCTCAGTTCCCTAACCACAGTGGCTGTGGAGCTAACTGGGGTTGTGTTTGTTAGCCACTTCCTTTGTGCCATACAGAAGATTATACTTGGAGCATGAGATTCTTCTGGCTGTCTTTTATATTTATGTGGAAATAAAACCTTTTTTCCCTATGAGAAGAGTTAGGTGAAGAACTCCAGTTCTTTGTCCAGGGTCTCTGGTGTTCTTGGACATGTCTGTAGTATGCTTCCTTTCGCCAGATATCCCCGGGTCTGAACTGCTTTTTGTGGTAGGAGGAGGTTTTGATGAACATAAATTTAAAGCTAGTTCTTTAACATTTTTTTTAGCACAAGATTGAAATCCAATGGCTAGGTTTGTAGGTTAACCTACAGTATGATTGTTGCCATGTTCCTTATATTTAGTGATTGTTAGTACGGGTTACGGCTCTGTAGGCTGTCAGTCACTACCCCTGTGAACTCTTGCAGGAGCAAAGAATTTCAGCTAATTGACAGAAGTTTATTTAAAAAGATGATGCTGAATCTTCTACACATCACCCAAAACATTATTTAATTTCTTTGCAAATGAGGGTTTATTTTTCTAGGTTAGGAATTGGGGTTTCAATTTTCCTTTTGAGGTTATTTCATCTTTTTGCCTTTGTGCTGCAGCTACCAGTCCTTTTCCTCTGCTGCGAATGCCAGATTTATACCCAGCCTTGTTAGTAAAATAAACCCAACTACTCTGAATAATGGAACGTGTTAATTCAAGTGTTTATGTGGGCAGGTGTTTCCTTTTGGTTTTCTTTGCTTTGAAGGAGTGACTGACAGCACCTAGGGAGAGCACAGAGCCCAACTTTGCTTCTAGTCTTACTGCTAATGCTCACGTGTCAAATTAGGGGAGTGCAGCCCGATGGAAAGACGTGAGCAACAGTTAAGTGTCTGTCATCTCCCTGGGCGGGAAAACGCATACCCACACGTCAAGTACGAGTCTGAAAGCCGCAGTGACTCGTCTGTTTTTTGTTCTCTTGACATAGGTTTTCTTGATACTAACCTTAAAGCTTGCTCATTCTGTTTCCATAGAAATGCTTGTTTGCGTAGCAGCCCCAGCTGCCTCTCATCTTCTCACACGTCCCTGCCGGAACAGAGGAGCGGTCAGCTGTGTTGAGAGATAAAAGAAATGGACTTAATACAGTAAAAAAGATTTAAAAACAGCATTGAAAAGACAAACTAGTTCTGGATTCAGTAGAACGGAGATAAAGACAAATTTTCTGATCTCTAAAAAAACATTGAAGAGGAGCTAGAAATTAGTCTGTCATTGAAATGAGCTTCTGAGTGCAGAGAGGAAATCAGATTAAAATGTCAGGACTTTTAACACTGGAAGTAGAAATGATCAAGAGCCACTTCTCTGGTGATAAAATATTTGGTTTAAAGAAACTCAAGGATGTCGTTCCACATAGCACTGAAAATGCATTAAAAATGCAGCAAGGCCATCAGGAAAGTTCAGTAAAGGAAAATACATTAGGGTAAAACAAAAAGAAGTGCCTGATTAACTTAGTTATAGGTGAGTGGGGGCATTTATATTTCATTATTCTTAAGAAAAGTGTATTCTTCCCGTATTATTCTTCCCTAACTCTTCGCATAGTTTGTGTTTTGGTAGTCTTTAAGGACTGGAAGTTGTGTTTAGCTGTACAGTGCCTAGTGGAGTCCTGATCAGTATTAGACTATTGCGGTGTATATACTAAATAACCTGACTCATCTAGATTCTGTCTAGATATTACATACAATACCTGATAACACACGTAAAGAACCATTTCAGTAAGTATTAAAGGATGTTTGAGTGCTAGGAGCTTCAAACAATGCAGCTTTAATCAATACTATTTGTATAATTAATTGTTCAGAGAGAACTTCCATCAAACTCGCAGTCTTTTTTTCCCCTTTTTCCTTATTCAATCTATTTCCTTTACCATACTGCTTGTTCAGAGCAGATCTGCCTCCCTCATGACTGGCACTGTACTTACTTTTTACACCACTTTTTTGGTGCCAATCTCATATTTGCTCTGTGCAAAGTGCCAGATGTGTTGGCAGGCCGGTAGGAATTATTTCTGTGTATGATAAGGAATAGTTTAGCTTTTGTGCCCTCAAGTAGCTGCAGTGAAATAGTAAAGTCATGGTTAACTTTCGTCATGCAAGTTCCACTTAATGCAAAATGATTATAAAGCAAATTCCGTTTCTGTTGATACTTTTAAAGCAGGAGGAAAATGCGAGAGATAATTTAATGTGGCCCTTATGTTCACAGGTCAGAATAACAAGATAGTGTCTTTTTTCCAGGTTGTTAGCAATGAAAGAACAGTTGCATGTCGTAAAAACAGTATGTTCTGGACTCTGTGCCAGTAAAAGAAAAAAAAAGGAGATTACTTTGCAAATTGAAAAAAATCTTTAATCATGTAGGTTGGAAGCATTTGTTAAACAAGTCTGCAGGTGAAAAGTCTTCCATACGTAGCAATAACTAATAATAATTCTGTGAACTGGTAAAGAAGTAAGATTTTGGTAAGATACAGAATCATTTACTCAGGCTTACTAGAATTTTTTTGAATAACTTACACATATTTATTCAGAGACATTTTCGCTTTGCCAGCTCTGCCCAAAATTTTAGAAAACAGTTGATTTATCCTCGGGAACAGACTGTTGTTTTCCCTGATAATGTTAACCAGACTTGTGGTGAGGCCAGACACAGTGGCATTTGAAACCAAGTCATAATTAATCTGAACCACCTTATTTTTCAGATGGCACCTGGTACTGTGAGCAGAAAACAGCTACCATGCCCTATTGCATAGTGCAGGATAAAACGTAAGGTTCAAATAAAATATATATTAAAAACATCGTGAGTGTATAAAAATATTTAGAACAGAACATAACAGTAAATTCTGATTTCAACAGAAAAAAAGCTTGAGAAACTAGCTGCTACGTACATCAGCAATAAACATATTTTCCTTACAAATTATTACAGTTGATAATCTGAGGTTTATAATGATATATTGGTATTGCATAATCTAACATTTGTTTCATACTGTCATTAATCATTGCAGTAAACTCACATCTGATGTGTGGTATGACTCAGCCCAGAGGTCATGCTGGAAAAGTGATTTTTAGTGTTTGAGTTGCTTTTATATTATATTTCATTGCATACTTTTGGCTTGTAGTCTAGTAAAGTGCTGGCTGCTTAATGTGTGCCAGTACTTGGAAACAAAGATGCTGCTTGCTCAGGGGTCCTGTTCAGTGTGAAAGGGACATGCTCATCTGTCTGAACTCTGTCACCCTGCTTTGTGACTGGAAGGTTTACAGTAAATATCAATTTGTGGCTTTGTATGTACCTCAAATCTCTACTTTAAAGGTATTTAATGAAAGATAAATCATGTAATTTAATGACTTGTTCATGTTTTTACCATTCTGAAGGTGTGTGAAAGAAAAGTGAAGTACTGTAACGCTCTAGTATGGAAAGGCTGAGCAACTGTTAAGTCAGGAAGCTTTGTTTTACTCCACAAAGTTGAGCAAGCATAGAAATCGAATCCAAATGGTTTGTGTCGGTGAACACTGAAATAGTATTGGAATGTTATTCCATACAATTCCTATTAGCATTGTCAAGATTTGTACTGGAAACTTTGTTTTTATCTAGAATGAGAGTTTCATTCTAGTGCTGTGTTGCATCTCCTACTTCAGTAGGGATTGGTCATCCTTATGAGCCCTTTTCTACAGTTTTGAATCCACTAAGTTTTGGCATTGTCTGCAAAGAGTAATTTCAAGTGAGGGCTCAGTATTCCTCTTAAAATGAATAGTTTATTTTTTCCTGCTGAACTGAGAGTCTAGGACAAAAAAAAAAGTTCTTTATGTGTAAAGTATGTATGTGTTTACAGAAGAGAACTGAAGTGTAGTTCTTGCAGTGGGTAATATTAAAATATATTCTGCTGCTAATGAGCTTATACTTGAATGGAAGGAAAGATGCATGTGGCCTATGATTAGCGATTGATTCGTTATCTTTGTGCTGAGCCTGTTCCTTGATAAAGTGTGTGTTTAGGAAATAATGTAGACTACTGGTCAGTAAATTTGAAGGAAGACCACAATTTTGATTTGGATCTCTGCCTACATTTTGAACGATTGTCACTGCTTGGAATATTCTTTTTAAGTGATTAAACAAGTTACTGCTTGCTATTGATTAGAATTTCTTAATTTTATGATCTTGCTTAGACTCATTTTAATCTGATGTTTTTGGAGAAAAATGTGGTTCAAAGCTGTTAGTGTCTTGAAATTAGCTATGCTTTAAGAATATTACGGAGTTGTAGTAATCTTCATTTTTAGGGGATGACTAACTTGATGAATGGGAACACTGTGAATAGAGTGTGCTCTTTCAGCTGTTGGCCTCTAGTATGAAAGACTTCAAAAAGTTATTTGAGAGAGAGTTAGACATAGGGACTAATTGTACCAGTTCCTCATGTAGGCCAGAACTTTAATGGCAATGACTTTTGGTCTCCATTAGTGTAGATTTAAGAATAATTTTTTATCTGTAGCAATCTTGCGAACCTATTAGTCATGCCGAGTTTTAAAGAAGTTTATGGGGACTATGAAGAAAACTGGAAGAGCTCGTGATAATTTAAGATATATTGACTGTAACTTGAACCTGACTGTTCCATTCTGTACCACAGTAAGAATTTCCACAATCTCTGTTTTTAGAGGATTACCCCAATGGGACATGGCTTGGAGACGAAAATAATCCTGAGATGCGGGTCCGTTGCCCCATTACCCCAGCTGACATGTTGCACATCAGCACAAACTGCCGCACAGCCGAGAAGATGGCACTGACATTGCTTGATTATCTATTCCACCGGGAAATTCAGGCCATCTCCAATCTTTCGGGTCAGGGGAAGCACGGGAAGAAGCAGCTTGATCCTCTCATGATTTATGGAATTCGCTGTGAGTATAATACTGAAACTTCTGAATTTATACTGTGTAGATAAGGTGAGACAGAACAAACTGTCTGCTACTTGCAGTTAAACTATACCCCATATAAAAATGGGGTATGTGTTGTTGCCAAACAGATGTTTTGTTAGCTTTTGTTTATGGAGGAATGGGCTGGTTGAATTTAGCTTCTTGTGTGTGTTCATCAGAAATTCCTCAATCTTGAAATCTGAATTCAGATTTCTAATAAAACAAATTATACATATTTAAATGTTGTTCAAGTGTTCAAAACAGTATGGTCTTGAATCCTATTTTTATCCTTCCCACTTATGTGTATTATTTGAAAAGATTTGCTGACACTGCGATGGAGGAAATTTGCTGTCTCTACGAAAGGAGAGATTAAGCATCATAAAGCCTGTGGTTTCATAACAAGAATGCATGTGATGCTAATGTACTTCTGTCTGCTCCAGTGTGTACGAGTCCCTTGGTTATTAAAGCTATTATGCAGTAATGATTAGATATTATTTATATTGAAGATACAATTTTTGGCAATTTAAAGGGAATCAAATATGTTTTGCATATAGAATATAGTAGGCATAGCCACTAGTTTTTAAGAATCTGGATGCGTGCATCTTGCTATGATATGGTGCCTTCTAGCAGGGAATTACTCAGTGAATATATTGAAGACAGCCAAGTCTGTTCCATGCTCTATGGTGTAAATATTTTCTAGCAAAGGAGGTAGGTGATGGCCTCTCAGTCAGCCAAGAGTCTGACACAAGTGTACGGCTCTTGTGTGTTACCTTTCCTCTGCATGCAGAAGGAACAAATTTAAATGTGAATGTGGAATTGAGAGAGAGTCTAAAAATTACCAGTTTTACTGATCTAAATAGATTTTACTATACCGGTAGATCTCATTGTTAAAAGATTCTTTATAGTCATATTTTATGTAGGTCACCAGTGGATTAGTAGAATTGGGAATAATTTGTTGTACCAGAGTGTTTTGTATGCAGTTGCTGATTTGAAATGCAATTAAGGCTTAAGAACATAGCCAGAGAGAGCTTATTTGGGGTGGTGTTTGAAGAATTTGATGTTTTGTTTTTATGCTTCTGTTAGGGCAATGTGTTTGATAGTTACATGGAAGAAAACGTGAAGAATATTGATGATGATACTGCTGTGCTTTCTTTACACTGAACCAAGCTGAGGAAATGCAGTTCTATTGACCTGCTTTTGTTCTTAGCAATTTGCTGGCTGTCTTGGGGAAACGGACAGGCACAACGAAACCATTCAGTTTGCTGCATTAGGCCATTTTCTGTTTCATTACATACCTGAAGCTGAACCCTTCAGGCTTCCACTGCAAATATATTAAATATGTGTTTTTAAAAATTATCTTTCAAAGTAACCTTTATCTCCAAAATCTTTTTATCTATTGATCTCATCAGTGTAAATTACCTTGTTCCACAGTGTTTTTAAAACTTTAGATTGTCCTTGACAATAGGTTTTAGTGACATGAAGAAATGAACAGCCTTCTTCTCTTACTCCAATGTTGAAGCAAGTCACTAGCCAACCCTCTTCCCCATTCCTTAAATCTGTGAGCACAGATCAAATGAGTGAATTTGTAATTCTTTTTGTGGGAAGAACTAGTTTTTTGAAATGTGAGCATGGGGAAGGAGTGTTCCTCTGAATTCAGTGACTGAATGCTGAAGCTAAGGATTGTCATTTATATGAGGCATTCTGACTATGAAGAAATTGGATTATAGACACGATGGAAAAGGTCTGCAATGGCAGAAATGTAGCAGCAGTGGATCATAAGCAGCAGTGTTCTGAGCGGTGGGTGCTGAAATCACTGTCTGTCTTTAATGTTGTAAGCACAGTTTGGAAGGTTTGGGATCCAGGTATCTGAAACACATCTTTATTCCTTCACATTGAATAGTGTGTTGCTTTCTTTAGGGAACCAGTCTATAACAAACTAGGGATTGTGTATGCCTTCTGGAAAGAATACACCCCACCTTAATCTGATCAACGTATACTTTGTTGGGTACCTAAATGTTAATGGCTCTTAAGATTTCCTATCAGCAACTGCCAGAGAATCCTGTGGCAAAAAATGATAAAAAATGCATGTAATCTTGATGAAGCAGCAAATTTAATAGTAACAACATTGGTACAGAAACTATCATTTCAAGTAATAACTTAATATGTCATCACTGCGAATAAATAAGTTCAAATGAGATTTGATTTCAGTAGCCTGCTTATGAATTTGCTGTGATGTGAGTGAGCATATGCCTGACTTGTAAGTTGTGAGGATAAGATTCTGGCTGTGTTCAGTGGCAGAACTCCTGTTTAGTTCTGCTGTGCCATGATGTCATCCCTAAGATTTGTTGGAGAGGTTTTGGGAAGAGCCTCTCCATGCCATATCCACTTTGCCTTACCAGTCCACAGACCATCTGTTTTTTATTGGTGAAGTGTTGTTCCATCATCCACCAAAAACTGAGTGCAGCACTAGCGTGGGAACTCAATTAGGTTGTTGTCCTAAGTGTGGTCTGCTTTTACTCTCAGCAGTTATAGTTGGATGCATTATTTTAAACTTAAGGGAAAAACCTAATATCATCAAACTAATATTTGCCAGTCATTGCTGAAAAAGCTCAAGCCAATATAAAGGATTTTATTTTTCCTTTTGTTTCAGGTTTCTTCAAGTTTGTAAGTGGGAAAATGTTCCTTCTTTTTCTTCTAGAAAAAGAAAACACTAACCAAATCTGTATTTAATAGAGAGAATGCTTTGTGTGATATGCAGAAACTACAGAAAATGGAGAGATGTACGTTTATTAAAAATTCTTGATATGCTGCATAAGGTTTACCGCAGCAGAGATGAAAGTTTATCTTTGGAAGAATAAATTTTCAGTTGTGGTATAAATCTGCTTGTGGAGTGGCAGTAGTATTGAAGAGAGTTTTGGGGCAGGAAACCAAAATGACTTAAACACACTGTGTGTCATTAAGTAGCTCATTACTTCAGCCCTACTAAAAATGTAGGTGAAATATGATATAAGAGCATCCACAGTTCTGATTTCTTTGTGTAACAGAAAATACAGGTTTGGGTCTTTTGAGATTTTATAGCAGTTTCCTGAAATGAGTTTGACTAAACAGATTTCCAAATTCAGAGTTTTACATTTATAAGAAACTTTATAACACAAAGGATGGTTTTACATGTTGTTGTGGAAAAAACACAGAGGCGATTTCTGAGGTTCGTAAAAGAAAAGCTATCAGGAATTTTTATTCTTTAAAGTAATCTAAGTAATTAAATGAAAACAAAATAACCTGAGTAATTTCCTGTGTGTGTAACTTCATTACTGTGTCATTTCTGTGAAAGCTTCTTGCATCTCGTGTGTTTTTGCAGACTCTCATCAATCATTTTTTAATACATTTGTCAGTTTTGGTCAGTTTTATGACAAGCAGATAGAAGATTGCTGCCTACAAATTAAATGCAGAAGGAGTAGTTGGGCGAAGGAAGGAGATTCAGATTGACGAATTGCGTTAAACAGAACCTGTACCTGTAGTCTAGTTGTGTTATTGGACATCAGAAATTGTCTTTCAGCTCCATAACGCTTGCCTGTGTCTTGGGGAAACTGTATATTGGAATAACTCTTGTATTAGGGACATGGTTGTTCTTTAAAAACAAATAAAACCACCAAAAAAAGGAGTACTCACAGAGGGGAGGCACTGAGGTGAAAGATGGAGGAGTAGTGTTATAGCCTGTTTAGTGTTGCATTTCCCCATCTAATTCCAAGACTACTTCATAGAGTGAATTTTTGCTGATTTCCATTTGTGAGTTATCATTTATTTCATCCAGAATACATCCCTGTCATTTAAATAATACAGGGAAAACAGTGCTACCTGAAAACAGTTTTTTATAAAGTCTGCTTTTTAACAATATGGTAAATAATTTGTAATTGGCTTCAAATGTCACGTTACTTATACAGATGCAGTTAAAACTGTAGAATAGAAATCAGTGATCTAGGCTTGGTGTTTCTATTATGTCATGATATTGCTCCCAGGAGGGGTGGGACCACCTTTCTACTGTATTACATGAAAGAGATATTAATATGCCTTGATAGAAGAATGAAGCATAGCTACCTTCTCTTCAGAGAGCTGTTCAAATAGAATTAAGCACCACACGGCTTTACAGAATTCATTGATGCAATACTGCTTGAGACACAGGCCACCCACATCTGTTTAATAGGAAACACATTTGACTCCTGTTTGATTTTGTAATGTTTGTCAGTTAGATTAGTGTATGTACGTATACATTCATGCACGTGTCCCAGACAGAATGCAGGTTGGGCCAGTTGAGGCAACTTGCTACTTGTGTCATGTAAAATCTGCAAATTACGGTCAGTCACTACTGTTTCAGTTTCTCATTTGCATTTAGTGAAGATTTGGATCTCAATAGCAATGCAGGATAAACAACAAATATAGAACCATAGAATGGTTTGGGTTGGAAATGACCTTTAACGGCCATAGAGTCCAACCCCCCTGCAGTGAGCAGGGACATCCTCGACTCGATCAGGTTGCTCAGAGCCCCATATAGCCTGACCTTGAGTGTTTCTGGAACAGGGTATCCAACAACTCTCCGGGCAACCTCTATTTCCAACTCTCATTGTGAAAAATGTCTTCCTTATATCTAGTCCTATATACTACTCCCCTCTTTTAGTTTAAAACCATAACCCCTTGTCCTAGCACAACAGGCCCTGCTAAAAAATCCTTTGCCATCGTTCTTATAGGCCCCCTTTAAGGACTGGAAGACTGCAGTAAGTCCTCTCTGGAGCTAAACGACCCCAGGAAGGGTAGTAAGTTGCTTCTCATAGACAAAGTTAGCTCTAATGTTTCTCACCAGTGAATCTGTTTTATGAGATCCTGCAGACTGTTGCTATTTTACAGAATGTTTTTATATAAATAAACATGACAGTTACTGCAAGTGTACGCTATAAATACAGTATGTATTTTGTATTTTCTGTTTTGTTTTCATTCTTCCGCTTTAAAAAAGCCTTTCTTTACTGCTGCATTTTTATAAGCTATACCTATTTTTCTTTTTTTCTCCTTTATTTTTCCTTTCTAACCTTTGTATACTTTTTTGCACCTTCTCTCAGTCTTCCTTTCATTTGCTGTTTGATTCTGGCCTTCTTGTGTCTCATTTCTGAATATTGTGCCAGTCACTGTCAGTGTGCAGTTTGTATATACAGTGGTTTAAAGCGATGTTTTAAGTCTTGGTTATCAGCAATTGTAGACGTACATCTGGACCTTGGATTCCATCAGGTGACTGCTCGAGAACTAAAGGAAGAATTACTAACTTTTTCAAATTGGCATTTTGCCCTCTCTCTTTAATATTTCATCAGCACTAGAAATAGATTAATTTCCATAACTTAGATTGCTGTGACTAATTGTTAATTGTCATTTCAGTCCATCCCCTTGACAGACCAGCTAACTCAGGGATCAGTCATGCTCTGGGTACTTGTGAGGTTTGGGGGGAAGAGGAGTGGGCTAGTGGCAGTGCTCAAGCTAGTAATTTGTTGAGGATCTCTGATGTTTTCTGCTTAACCCGTGCTTCTGTTTCTTCATTATATAGGACATTAACTTCTGAGCTATAGCAGTCTGAAAAGAAGTCATGTGGTTTGTATCCACATGGATGAGCTAATCTTGTGGTCCCTGGAAATAGTTTTAGCCAACATTTTCTTCTCCTAGTAATAAATACTATGAGCTGCAGCTCTTTGGAAATAAAAATATGCTTCAGCCTGTTTCTTTGAGGACTGTGGTGTTATCAGATGCTGTAGCGCATCTCTCCTCAGCTGCCAGATCGTGGCTTAGAGGTAGGACAAACTTCCTATTACAGTTTGAAGGGGTTGAGCATAAACAGACAAGAATTTGTGCAATTCTGTGGCATCGTCCCTGTGGCAGATGGTGGAATTGAAGTGGGTTTGCCTGAGCAGAGTCTAATCAAAGCCACTACTTTGAATCTACCAGGTGGACCCCCTCCATCTGACAATTTCAGCAAAGCTGCGTTGTGGTTTATTCTGAAGTCCTGGAAAGTGGTGACTGTTGTTAGGGACAGAACTTGGGGAGAGAGGAGGGAGAGTTTGCACAGCCGTTAAGCTGTCTTGTACTCAAGAAAAGAGAAGCGAAGTCTGAGACTTCAGTACATCTTTAAATGAAAAGAAATGAAGTAAAGTACTTCTGTTGTGCTTTCCTTGTATCATGAAAGCATTAGGTTTTTTTGGTGCAGCACCCTGGGGAAAGGCCTTGTGATGCAGTGCTGCTATTTTCAAACATGTTGTCTTCCTTAGAGCTGCAAAAGTCTGGCGTCAGTTCCAAATAGCTGCTTCTTTGTGAATCAATTAAATGCTGCCACATGGAGGGAAGTGATAACCTCTTTTGAGGCTAGGCAAGAAGATAATATGAGAACCCATTGAGTTTATCTCATCACTGCAGTTCTCATAAATGGCATCAGCACTGGCACTTGCTTATTGACTTTATGTAAGCACTGTAATTTAATGCTGGCTGTTGTCTTCTTCTTTCCTGGGCACTTACGTTTATTTCAATTACTTTTCTGGCCAGTTACTGTTTAATAAACTGAAATAAAGGCAGCAATTTTGGGAAATAAAATAAATTTTTGGCAGTGTGATTTCTCTGTCCTTCTCACAGTTCTCTTGTTGTTCTTGCATTATAAAAGCGATGAATTTAATTTTCCGTTCTTGAACATAAGCAGCTGCTTAGCCTGTCAGTAGCAACTGTGACTGCATGTAACTTGACTGTGCATGATGTGCTGTCAGGCGTTTGTGTGTTTGTAGGCTCTGCAGAAAGAAGCAAACTAATGCATAGGTCTCTTGGACCATCTCTTTCCAGCCAAGGCACAGTTGTTCCACCCCGTCAATACTTTGCTGCTTTGGCCAGACTTATTTAGATTATGAGCTGAAACGTGCTGGTCCTTGCTTCTTAAGAGCTAGGTTAAAACCATTCAGACAAGTCTGTGAGCATTAAAGCAGTTTTCTTGGTGACTTTAAATGGTGCTTCAGGAGTTTATAATGAAAAAGGGGCAAGTTGTGTTATTTGTAAGAAAGAGGCGGTCATTGGGAAAGTCACTGCTGCAAATATAATAACTTAGGTTGAAAGAGTGCTGTGTTTTTCCAGTGAAAATTGAGGGAGTCTTGCGTGTGTTTCAGAAGCCTTTACATATTCACGTAGTAACAAGCCACAAACACTGATGTCAGCAAGAAGTATCGGACCATTTATAGTCAGTGTGTTGAGTGTGATGTCCAAGGATCATCTTTATCAATACTAGAGGTCCATCCAAGCTACAAACTTACAAGTGAAACAGAGGACTCTCTTTATCACAGTTGAACTAATTGCTGTTTTCTTTGGGCTGATTCCTCCACACATGGAACTTCTCCAGTGTTAGGAGTGTCTGCAGGGGAGTTACGCCAGTCTGCAGTGGTGGTGTCCTTTCAGGGCCTAGTTCAGAAGGATGTGGAGTGTGGTTTACTCTCACTGTCTGAACAGAAGGCTGCTTGTTGCCTGGTAACATTCAGGCACAGCCCCTGCATAAGTATAATATCCTAATGAACTTTCAATGGACTTTACACAATGAATATTTTCTTTACTATCAAAGGCCTATAAATGACAAAACTGAACTGTTAGTGTGGTTTCAGGAGACATGAAGAGTCCAAGAAAGTATTTGATCCTTGGCATTTTGAGAGGAAAAGCAACTCGGCCACCAAACACAGACTGATCAGCACAAAAATAATGTACATTCACCTGGAAAAGTCATTGCTGCATTCAGGGAGAGCTGTGATCTCACAAAATCTCATAAGCGGAATTCCAGAGAGCTACATAGCTTTTCCTTTCCTGGCTTTGAACTTTCTTTCTCCATTTCACAAGGGTTAAAAAGTGAAGTGAGGAGATGCCTCAAACTGACTGCAAGTAAAATGTAAATAAATTCCTGCAGTGTTCAGGTTTCTATCGTGCCAGTCCTTTCCAAACCCACAAGCTCCTTCGGAAGGGGAGACGTTTTCTTTGTTGATTCATAAGTGAGTTTTTCTTGGCGGCACGTGTGGTGCATTTGCCATCCAGATGGGCTCCCCAGGCACTGTGATGAGGGCTTATGTAACGGGATGTCTCGGGAAGGGGGTGGTTAAAGCAACAACCCTCCTTTTCGATCAGTTCTGCTGCCGGTTCTGTCAGATCCCATTGTGCTGCTGTATAAAAGACAAAGAGCTATTTAATCTACTTCTCTCTAAAACTGTGACTATCAAAAAAGACCTGATTTGTGGTTATTGGCAACGGCTCCTTGAAAACAGAAGCATTTGTTTTGATCAAGAGTTATTGCTTCAGTTTAGGTGATGCCATTTGTTTTGAGCATCAGAATTTGATTTCAAACAGTAAGTTGATCCTTTGGCAATAAACACATCATATATTTAGGTATGTTCCATTCCAAAACACAACGACATCTGATAAACCTTGTGGGATTGTTTCTTCCAGTGAGTAAAAGAAATAGCAAGATCTTTGCTTGCTGACTGTGACCATAAATGAACGCTCTGACATTTTGAATGTGTGGAACTAGAAGGTAAATTTAACTGAAGACTTAAAAGCCTGGTTTCCTGTCTTTATGAAAAAGCAGGTCATTGTAATCATGAGCTCATTAGGTATTTTATTTGGAAGGAGATTGTTAGTGGCTCGGCAAGTCAAACAAGCAGAGTCTTTAGGTCCTAATCTTCATGAAAAACTATTTCAAATGAAAATGCATGTGCAGTCTGTATGGAATGCTGCCACTGCAATTTTTAGCTGTACAGCTATAGCTGTATGAAGTATGTGATTTTGCTTTTGTACTGAGACCCAAATGTTGCTTGAATACGTGCATTTTGGGAGGAAATGAAACATAGATTTTTCCAAAGTATCTTGTTTTACTTGCTGTGTCTTTTTGCATTTTTACGGTGTTTTTTTGGAGTAGGCAATGTCTTTTCTTTTAAAAATGGGGAAAAAAATAGAAGCAAATATACGTCATCTGACCGATACCGTAGTGGGGTATCTCTCCTGTAATTTGTGAACTGAGGCAAGTCTGGAATAAATGCCATGAAGACTTTTCTCTTTTCAGATTATAAAACCTCTGATTTGGTCTAAAATCATTTTCTGGTGGGGTTGATTAATTCATTTAATGAGTTAGAGGCTTCATGGTTTTGATCATTACATTTATGCAGCTGTTGATATTCTGTCACCATCAGAGAAATGTGATCAAAAGATCCCTACGGGAGTGCCTTACGGGCACTGCTGTAACACCCGGCATGGAACTTGCTTCAATCAAAGTGTGCAGCCAGGAACATCAAAAATACTCTATTTTTGTAGTGATTGATTTGCTCAGTTCCATTTCACAGCCTATCTCTGGTTCTGCAGTCCTGCTAACCTTTTGTAGCACTTGGCACGTGCTGCAAGGGAGTCGGAGCGAACGTACACATGCATGGAGAAAAATGCTGTTGTTTCTTGCCAGAACGGTAAATTTGGTGCTCCACTAGATGGCATTATTTGCATGCTTATGGCTGTCTCTGGGAGAGTCAAAATGAAACAGGTTCTGCTGTTGGTAAAATAGATAAAAATAGACTGGCTAGTTCTACGGAAAGGTGGCACGGTGTGTCTGAATGTAGGAGCAATTCTGTTTTAGAAGGGGATGCATTGTTGGAATTTGGAGATTCTAGATGCTAACTAATTATATTTGATTTTGAAACTTCTGGTAGGGTCCTGTAGACCCTGCCTGGGTCCTTTAATTTTGTAGAACACTGGCATTTAAAATAATTTTTACTTTCATGTTTCCTCTGGGTCTGTGATTTGGTAAAAATGAAATATCCAGGCAAATATTCTAAGTAAATATTAATGAAATATTCAGGCAAATTAAGTTTTAATAAAATAAAAGCAGATGTTAAATGTTCTCAGAATTGGAAGCTAGTTCCTGTATCTTTTGAGGAACAGTGCATTTGCCAGAATGAAATCTGAGCCAGATTTGTATATAAGCTTCAAGAAGGTGCTTACTTTTCTCATTTAACATTTGATTTCAAAGTGCTTTAAATTTTTTAGTAGATGAGACATTTTATCTGTGTTTTACAGAGAGCAAGAACAGAGAAAGAGAAACCTCATGCCTTTTGGGTTGTATTGCTTTCTCATAACTTAAAAAACCAAAACAAAACCTCAGACAAATGAAAACTATCTGGGTGTTGGGGACCATTTATTTTACCCAAAGCAGAAAGAATTCAGCAGTCCCTTGTAATAGGTGGATGGTCTCTTGCAGTGAGGCTTTGAGCTGCTGGGCTTGAGACAAATACAAAAAATAAATGGAGTAACGGCTGTCTGCCTGCATCCACCAAATCATCAGATCTGCAGCTTCAGATTGACAGGGGAGGTTATACCGATTGAAGCAGTGAATAATTCACTTTCACTTTAATCTGTTACTTGAGACACAAGCTTTTATGCACAAACACTTTTTAAGCTGTTTAGTCAGTATTTTAAAACAAGTTCATTTCTAAAATGTTTTCCTAAAGTGATAATTTGACATTGTTGAGGAAAACTTTCCTGCCTGTTCTTCCAAATAGCTTAGTGATCTATTTGCATACACTTGCAATCAGCAAGTTGTCTAAACAGTGTAATTAGCATTTTATAAATAGTTGCTGATTGTAGTTAAACGCTTCTGGCTTTCTTTGAGCTTGTAAACTTAAAAGGTACCGTTTTTATCCCAGAAAGTATCCCTGCCAGACAGGTACTTAATTTGAACCTGGCTTTGTTTCAGGAGCAGAGATGTGAAAATGTTTTAAATAGTTTATTTTGAAATAACTAAAGCCTGCTGATTCCATGTAAATTAGAAAGGATATTTTAATTCTAAAAGGCAAGCAATGAGTGATAGGATGTTACCTCAACTCATCCTATTCTTGAACTCGGGCACTTTTATAGTGGTACTAGTTTTGGAAAAGTGACTTGGTGATTGTAAGCCCTGTGTTACTGGGGTTTTGAGGAATGGGATACTGATAGGCTGATGTCAGCTCAGTCTGCACAGATGCGTGTCCACAGTCTCACTTCTATTCCAGCTACCCCATAAAAGGTATGGAAGTACAATGGTTACAGTTTGGTTCCTTAATCTGATGTTTGTGTATATATGTAACACATTTTGATGGCATCTGGAAGCCAGGAGAATTATGCAATATGAGCAATACGCTCCTGTAAAAAAAAACGTTTTTTCCTGTCCCTAAAGTTAGTCCTTCTTCCCTAAACTGTCTCATCACATGCTCACATGTAAGACCACTGACTTCATGGATGTTTTTCACATCTGGAGTGTTTCCTTGAACGTGCCTGTTCTTTTAAGTCGTGTTCTCCATGGTATCTATGGATTTCCTTACTCTTTTGTTTTGACAATAATTTTCTAACTGAACATAAACAATTTTTGTGGTTTTTTTTTTTTGTAAAGCAGTTGTTGTAAAATTAGCAGTTATGCATTTTGTCATAAAGTTAACTATGACAAGACTCCTTATGATGTCTAGTGGAGTTCCCATTGTCCAAGTAGAAAGGGATTGGATTAACATGGACTTTTGAGGTTTATATATTAGAATAATTTAATTGAAGAGTGCAATAAAATAATCTGCTTTCTATGAAATCATATTTGCGGAAATCCTCGTTAACCATATTTTCTGTACCTGTGCAAACAGGGCATTTCTTAAAAGCTGACAATTGAAAATTTCCTGAAAAAGCTCGGATTTTGTGAACATTTTACAGTCTTTGATTTTTATATTTCACTGTTTAAAATATCCTGGTTAGTGACAGATGTTTAGTAAATCCTTCTTTAGGTGGGTGTAGTAGTACAGGATTGCAGTTGTATTTGAGGCTGTTCCCAAGTACCCCCACAATACTGTTTGTACCGTAAGGTGTTTGCACTCTGGTCTCTTGTGGTCTATAAATTCATAGCTATTTGAAAGGTGTAAATGTAATAGTTAAACAATGGAATTGCAGGAATAAAATGGAAAGCAGAGTAATTGTTTGATAGCTGGGTTTTCCTTCCCTTCTCTTGCTCTCCAAGCTTTTCACAGCTCCCCCAATCTCTTTTTGGATGTTATGTAGCCCATGTTATGGAAAGTGTTTATCTGGTGACGTGAGTGACATTCAAAAGCGTGTGATGTTGGAGTAGCTGCCATTCCACTGACAGTAACAGGGTGAGCTTTCTTTGAATGAGGACAATGTTACCCTCCTTCCCTGCTTTGCCCAGCTCTGAAGGCTTCTGAGTTTGGGAGGAGGAAGCTGCCTCCCAGCTGTGGAGATCATACCTCCCCCCCTTCCAGCTGTCAAATGAGTAAACAATTACGCTCTTTAAAATTGTTTCAGTATGGTCAATGCAGGACCATAATTACATTTGAAGAATTGAAGCCTGAAGGCACAAGACGTAACTTCAGAGGTGCTTAATTTTTTCCTCTCCTGTTCCAATATTCAGTACAGCAGATTTTGTTGTCATACGCTATTCGTTTAATAAAAAGAACTCCAAATGTATGACCCATATGTGAAAAAATGCATTTTGTTAGCCAACCCCCCAAATAATCGCCCTTCTTTGTGAGTTTGTGCAGGCAGAATCTGAAGCCCTTGCTTTTTATAATATCCATCATATTCTTGACAATTACAAAAGGATTGTGTTCATCAGTTTAATAGTTTGAATTTTGAATATGACTGCCTGTTGCTTGTTCTCTAGACTTTAGAAACTATATTGAATATGAAAATGGCAGAAACAGTTAAGGAAATCTGTTTGGATTACACATTTAATGTAAATACGTCTGTATTTTATACGCGTGACTGTTAGATTCTCTGGGGGTAGCACTTTCCCTAATCTTTCAAAATGCAACAATAACAGAGGGAAAGTCTGTGCCTCTCAGTATAAAGAGAACTTGCCAAGTCCACGGAAATAATGATTTACCTTTTGATTTTTTGAAGAAAACTGGTGTTCATGGAGAGTGGGAAGCAGCACAACCTAGCATTGTCCAAATGCAATCTATTTATGTGAAGTTTGTTTTTGAGAGAGTGATTTTTGTATGCGCTATCAAGATGGAATATTTCATGTCTGGTTTTGATATTGCAGATGTCTTCTCTTCCTCAATTTGTTCTTAATTAAATTTCTTTACAATTTAATATTTTATGTGGATTGTTTCGTCTGCTGACTGACTTCTGACCTTTAAGAAATAGAAGATTGCTCTTTCTTAGGAACATTGTTTTCATGGAGTTTGTTTGTTTGTTTTCTAATTAGCCCTGTTTTTAGAAAAAAAAAAAAAACCCTTCTCGCCCTATTTTGTACATCAGATGCCCCAAAAGTTTGGGAATATATATATTACATACACCACTGATAACGATCTCTGTGTTTGTACCAGATAATATTTACTCATTTTCAGGCTTTTTCCCCCCTCCATTGAGTCACGGAAAGATTTCTTTTGCAGTGCACAAGAAGAATTCTAGGATATATGTCGGTCGTCATTTTAGTTTTATAGGAACTTGGGCAAAAGTGTGCTGTTTCTCCAATCTAGGATCTGGAAAGCTGAACTTGGCGTGGTGCACCTGCTGGCTTTTAAGGCTGACTTCTTAATTTTCCTGGTGCGCACATGCCTTCCTTCTAAACTTTTGCTTGACAAGATTTGAACATCAGTTCTTTGCTTGCAAACCAAAGTGATTTCCTCTGGATGTGTTTCAGAACAGCCCATGTTTCTCTAAATTCTCTGTGCAGACCTTTTTGTCTCTGAGGCTGCTGCTAGTATGTATCTGCTCTATAGAAATTGCTCAAGCCCTTGCAATTTATTTAATAACTGGACTGTTTTAAGTCTCTGATGTGTTTTCATAGAAAGCTTTGTTTAGGAAGTGAGTTTCCCAAAGAAAGCAAACTTTGGACCCTAAGCCTTTAAAAACAAGCACATCCTTTGTTTTGAATGTTACCAGCAACCATCCATTGTCCTAGACAAAAAGTTCACTAAAAGCAGTCAGCCATCCTTAGATCATCTAAATCCTTTACTTCACTCTCCTTGTATCCTGCATCTGCCTTCCAAAATCCTGTTGTCTTTTTGCCAAAGTGCTGAATTCTATTGCTGAATGTATTTTTTATGTCTTTTTAGCAGGGTTATTGCGTCTCATAGATATTGTGCTGCTCACAAATTACATCACTTCATGCTGCTATTGACTAACAAATGTTCTGAAAAAGTCAAATCTCTTCTAGCTGAAGTATTGCTGTCTTTTGTAATATGGACTTCCCCAAGTTAAAAGTCTCATTTGCAGCACCTTGCTTTTATGCTGGTTTTGTAACTTTTTTGGTATTTGACATTGTCTGAATGAGACAGCTGAGAGCTCTCCTGCATGTGATCATTCCTGGATAGAGAACAGAAAGTCAGCACGCTTCACTTTGCTTGTATTGTATGCAGATGTTTATGCCATGTATGTCTCTGCTACAGGTAAATCATATTTCTAATGTTATAGTGAACTTTTTATCTACTTAAAAAATACTCCATTGTCGTTAGCATTAGGTTTTTCTTCAGTCATTGTTGGACTGTTATGAAATGTGGTCGCTAAAGACCTGTTCATAGAATAACATTTTAGATCATAATACCAGCCGGATAGATTTATACATCTGAAATTCATTTGAGCTTTATATCAACTGTCTTTGTACTTAAGGGCAATTTTCATGCCTAATTTGCACATGCAGTTACTATGACGGAGTGTGCAGTTTTGGTACAGATCTGTGCAAACAGTATGCATTTTTTTTTACACGAATTTTATACCTTTGACCACTGTAACCACTAAGTGGGAATTTCGTTAATAAGGGAAAAGAAATAATCACGCCTGACTGAAATTTTGTGCCTGATGTCTTAGGTCTCTCTAGAGTAAAATCTTCTCTGACTCTACCCTGTTTAGCTGGTTATCTGTTTTCTGTGTGTTCCTCTGTAGTCATGTTCTCTGCATGAAGGTAGTGGTGTGTCTATCTAGTATTTCATGAATATTCCTTACCACCTCGATCAAACGATACCTTTTGTGATCAGTATAGAAGAGCCTGTCTTCCCTCCATAGAGCAATTTCTTGGATGTTTTATGTCACAGCTCTGGCATTTATCATCTTTCTCTAGCTGTTGTCCTACACAGCTCGAGTCTTCTCATTTGAACAGCTCACTGCACCTGAGACTCTCCTGTCCCAAATAATTTGTATCGCTTTTGATTTCTCATTGAATTAAGTGACATCCTGGACTAGCCCATGGATTACACTGTGGAATTCCTAGTTAGACAGCTTTTCTATGAGAGTTTTCTCTGGCCTGCAGTTGATTCGGTCGCTTCTCTAAACAGAGCAGCATTCAGCATGAAAGTCATTAAAATGTGTTTATGAATGAAATATGGACATGTTTTCAAAATAACCACAGCTCACATGACTGTGCTTTATGTGGGACTACACAAGCACTTTTGTACGCACTGACAGCTGAAGTTGTGTAAAGAGTTAAAGCACAACTATTTTTATTGGACATTGCTGCAAACGTTTAGAAACCCATTTCTCTATGCAGTGCACATTAGTAATAGATTACAGTGAGAAATGTGGTCTCAATATTTACAATACAGAATGTGCTTTCCTTTTGCTGACACCTATGGAAAGGAAACTGTTGCACAGCAGCAGATGATAATTTCAGTCAATTTTCCTTCTTTCCTACTCCCACTCCATTTTTGGAGACACAATGTAGGGGTTGTAAAGCAGTCTGTAAGTAACGCGTTTGCTGTCACTTGTCAGTGAGGAATCCTAGGGCCTTTAAAGTGCTTTTCCATTAGCTTTTTTGATTCCAGTGTTTTCCTCCTGTATGTTCTCTGTTTCAAAGTGCTTTTTGAACAGATCTAAAGTTTAGACCATCGGAAAATAAATGTTTAAAAAATGATGACAAGAGATACAGTACCCCACTGAACACTGTTAAATCAATAACCTGCAAATTTCAGTTTCTAAGGACTCTTGGGTCATTTATAATACCAAAGAAAATGACACGAAGCTCTTAGTGTGTACGAACCTGGAATTTTGCAGCTGTAGGCTTCAATTCATTTGTCCTGCAGGACCAGACCATATCCTGTCCGTAGGACTATACAGCAGCTTAAGCAAGTACTTCACAAGATCATGATTGTGTTTTGAGAGTAAGATTGGAAACCCAGTAGGCTGAAAAGATAATTTTACTTTGCAAGGTATCAACTGATACCAAAAGGAAAATAAGAATATTAAAGAGATCCTTCAAGCATAGTCATGTTGAGTAAAAGTGTATATTACTGCTTTGTATTGTTTAACTACAGTATTGCACATCTAAATCTAGGAGGTTCAGAAGTACTGAAGTTTTGGAGAACGTTAAATGTTTGGATAGTTCTGTTTCAATTCACCAGTTTTGAACCTTTGGGGTTTACTTTTTCAAGTTTTTTCTGCAGTTATGTGGTTTATAAGTTTTTCTTTACATACAGTCAAATGCCCTCAGCTGTTGGTGCTTTAGGCAAAATATAAATCCCTCTGAAGCTTATAATTAAGTGGTAGAAGCATGTATTAACAGCAATATGAAGAGGACCTTGAAAGAGCTGACAATGCATGATGTTTCCTTCAGAGTTTTAAAGCCATTTGTCCAGACATTGAAACAAATATTTCTTGTCATACCTGAAATGGTCTTTTTGCTCCCTTGGTTTCTTGTCTAATGGGGCTTCCCCTTCAGGTGCATGCAGAGATTGCACCTGATGATGAATTTGTTTTGAGTTGGCAGCAAGACTCAATCTGTATTATCTTTGTTTCAGAATACTCAGTTCAACTCATGAGTCAACATTGTGTTTATAGAACAGTTGGGAAACTTAGCAGCAAATGCTGGAAACTGCCTGATGTGGCTCTTTAACTGACTTAATACAGTTAGTAATGTTTTCCGAAGGTTGATTTTTGTATTGCATTTTTATTGGTTTGTGATAAATTTTGAACTGAGCTTTAAGAAAGGGTTATTATAGGGAGCTTTATATGGCTTCCTACTTATCAGACTTGTATATAACGTGGCACTATCAGTGACAAAGCTTTATTCATCTTTGGCTTAGGAGTGCTGTTGGTCAGTATTGCACAGCTTGAATGTAGTAGCAGTTTGCGTGGATAGAAGTGTAGATTGGAAAATGTCATAGACTGCTGATGCTTTGAAATACATAACTGCATATGTATGATGGCTTAATTCTGTGAATGGTTATTGAAATCGCGTCACTGTCTAGCTTTGGTGGTTTTGTAATGTCACTGAGTTCCTTTCGGCAGCGTCAAGCATGAGGGCAGTTCTAAAATGTTCAGAGTTGCTTTGTTCCCCTTCTGTGTGTGACAGTGTGTGTCATGTATGCATGTTCCTGAAAACACAGATTTATGCTGATTTTCACCCCTTTGTGTGTCTCTGTAATTACAGGTCACCTCTTCTATAAATTTGGAATCACAGAATCTGACTGGTACCGAATCAAGCAGAGCATAGACTCCAAATGCCGAACAGCTTGGAGGCGGAAACAGCGAGGGCAGAGTCTTGCTGTGAAAAGCTTTTCCAGGCGAACACCATCATCGTCTTACAGTGGTTCAGGTGAAAAAAACAAATGCCATAAAACCTAACCAAACCTCGATGGAAATAGAAACTTACAGCAGTAATGCCATTTGTTTTTCAATGTACCTGAAAGTTGTTTTGATCTTAAGATATATTTCCAACAGGTCTGTGTAGTACCCACAGATGTGCGGTTTTTGTGTAGGAAAGATAAAGGGAGAAACATATATTTCTCACAATTGAGTTTTTGGAGTGGATTTTATATTAGTGCATGTTTTATCTGAAGTGCCATTCATCATTTGCAAAGAGGCCTCTCTGTTACAGTGTACGTATGTCTATGGTGCTCCTCAAGGAGTCTATCCATCTATTAAATGAAGCCAACGACTTGTAGTTAAAGCATCATGGACCTTCAGTGCAAGCCAACCACCTCCTGGTACATTTGGGGTCCTTCATAGCCTCATGGGGCTTGTACCAACGTAGATCCCTGGTAGCATGAGCTTCTAATTGTTTCATCTCCAAACTGCGGTCACGTTCCTGATTGCAGTGCATTAATGATCCTAGAAGGAAGAGAGATATATGTGTTTGTTCACAAAGAGAAGAGGGGGGAAAGGAGTCTCTACTAAACAGTAGTAAAATCCCAATTTGCTAGAAATGACAGTGTAATATATTCCAGTGTGTGAGAGAGATTGGCTTTGTTCGTTTGTACGGTCTCTGAATGTCTGGCTTCACTGAGGTGCTTGAGAACATCCATCGACATGTGTTAACTGAAGAAATTCAGCATGTGCAGCTGAATCGTATGGGTTTTCAATTTTTTGAGTAGGAGGTCAAAATGTTTCTGCAACTGATGTTTGTAAGAGGAGTCAAGAGAATAAATCTTTCTCGGTGTGTTCACACCATTTAGTGGGACGTGCTAAATTTTGTTCCCAAAGTATTTTCCTCTGAAGAAATTAAATATGTTGTAGGTGATTCTATATTTCCATATAGGTATGCAGGCATGAATAGTAATAACAAATGAAAAACACTGACCTAAGAAGTGTTCTCATAGGACATTTCTGGCTCAAGGTTTTAATATAAAGCAGTGTTATGGGACATTTGTACATCATATATTAAAAACAGTGTTTTGGAAGTGAGCCCAAAGAGAAGGAAGTAAGTTTATTTGCCTGCATAAAATTTTGGTTGCATGTTAACACTAACCACTGTATCTCATGCAAAGAATGCCAAAATCTGCTTTCAATGGAAAATTTTATGTGCTGGAACTAGGAATCATATCCAAAATTCTCAAATTAGAACAACTAATCAGCGTAATGATAACCATAAGCCAGATATGTTGATGGGATTTTTATTTTTGGTCTCTTAGCAATCAGTATTTTAGACTAAAATTGCAGTATTAAGTGGATATTATGGGCCTATGCTCATTAGACTGTACTCTTTGACTGTTGTTGAGATTTATTCATCATAAATATTAATATTTAATCCTCTGGTTTGGAGATTTGAGGAAACCAGTGTAGAGATGTAAAACTGAGACTTGGACTCCGTGGATTCTTGTCTTCAGAAGGCCATAAGATAGTAAGTTTGGTGAGGGTTTTTTTGTTTTAGTTAAGCTGAAAACTCATTTTTTCCCTCTGGTTCCACTGATTTGGGAGTAAATAGTTCTGCGAGTACTGAGACACCTGAATTAACGCCTGGGATTTCAGCATCGTGCTAGCTGAACGGGTGGGAGTAGCGTGGTATAGATGCTCATGAGCTGGTTCTGCAAGAGTCATCTGGGTGTTCTGGGTTGTGTGCCCAGGGTAGCTCATGTAGCTGTAGTTGAACTAGTGGCCTTTGATACATCGATCTCCAGGCTGTTCTCACGAGTTTTTATGCTACCTGAGTCTCCCACTGTACAGGCCACCTCATCTCCCAGTTCCCCTAGATAGCAAGGAGTTGTCTACATGTCTTTATAAAGATGTCTTTGGTCCCGAAGATGATGAAGGTCAGCTGAGGCACCTTGGCATGTCACTGGCAGGACTGTATAGACTGTGCAGACAGAGTAGAGTACTGACAATAGCTTTAACAGCTGCCTTTGGTAATGGTATGTGAAAATGTTCCCATGAACTCAGTCTTTTGTTAATTTTGTTTAAAATATTGTCGTTGGCATCGTTTTGTGGGAGGCTGTAAAGATTTTAGATGAATTCACCACTACCTTTGCACCATTATGAAAAATCTCTTAGAAATACAGACTCCTTTTCAGAATCAGGCAGTCCTTTGAAAAACTAATTTGCATTCCAAAATCAGGTGGGAGTGGTATTTCACTTGAAGAAAGAAGAGGAGTTATGAGGAAAAACAGGAAAGCGGGTTGAGAGCCTAAACGAGTGTATAGGGAAAAGAAAGAGAAGGAGAGATGCAAGGAAAAAGTGTAGATTCATGCAAATTTGAAAAGGTAAATTTTGCATGACAGGTCTGTAATTCCACCGCTCTGTTCAGGTAACTTCCTGAACCTCTCAAGCTTTGCCTTTGTGGTTTGACATCCCTGGAACTCCTCAATGGAATTACAGCATCATAATTCACAGGCATCTGTTCCTTATTATGCACACTGTATGGTGGATATAGCAGAATTCCTGCTGCCAGCTAGCAGGAAAGAGAAGTAATATTTCACAGCTCTGAAGTAGAGGAGGTCTGTATTTCACAGTTATGA
This sequence comes from Cuculus canorus, assembly GCF_017976375.1. Classification (NCBI taxonomy): domain Eukaryota; kingdom Metazoa; phylum Chordata; class Aves; order Cuculiformes; family Cuculidae; genus Cuculus; species Cuculus canorus. The sequence continues at coordinate 5,900,347 of NC_071413.1, read as the reverse complement.
CAACATAGCTGTCAAATATGGCTTTTTAAAGTGTTACATATGAACCCAGACAGTTTTTATGGTAGCATTTGTTTCAGAGGGCAACTTAAGGTGAGCCTTGAACAGTCTGGAATTCAGCTACTTGAGAAACTGTCTTTCCCACTATTGTTAGTTACAGCTAATAAGATCAGCTTATAGGTGCTCTATGTCGGGTCTCCACCCAGCTGTGGCTGCTGCTGTCTGCAGAGGAATAGAGTTTGGTTTCACCAAGTAATACCTTGCTCCATGGCAATTCACAGATAACAAGCATTTGAATTGTTTCTGCTGAGCGGAATGTAGTAGCTCCATCTTACAAAAGTTATAATGGGAAAAAAGGCTCTTACAAGATCATTAATGGCTACTGTATCATGTTTACACTGTAAAGGATGTAGGTTTATGCAGTGCGGTTTCTGTGTAATGTTCTTTTGAGCTTTCTGAGAAGTCCTGGCTTTGGCTCCGCTTGCTCAGCATAAAACTGTATGACTTTTATTCAAAAAAGCTATAATTATTTAGTTTGACCAGGAAATTTAGAGCATGGTTCTGTGAGTAGTAAGGTTAGAAGATGCACTATTGCTATCAAGAGATGCCTTCGGAAGATGCAAAATATTGCAGTGTCTGCCATGCAGCTGGGCTATTCTGAAAACATCGTTAAGAGGTTTAAATATAGTTTCAGTGTCCTAAGCGTGAATGAATGAGCACCGCGTTCCCCTTGTGAACTTTTTCCAGAGTTTGGTAAGGTTTTTCCACTTCTGAACTTGTGATTGTAGTGTTTCATATTAAAATTTTGACCAAGAGGTGCAACAAAAAAAAGGCTTAAATCCAAACTTTTGTGTTTGATTGGCTTGATGTAATATTATTTTTCATCAGCGATCTCTAGGGGCTGATAACAGCAAGATAGCTTTGTTATGTCATAGTATAATAACACGTTTCAATCAGCAGAAGTTTATTGGCACTTTCCTCAGTGTTGCAAGGGCGCACTGTTCTCTTTTGTGTTACAGAATATTTTCTTAAATGCTGATATACTAAAAGTCTAGAATAACTCAGTATTTTCTGTTTGGCAGTCAAAATTGTTGAACATCTCTACATATCAGTAAAACCAATATTTTTGTTACTCCTGAAGTAGTCTCAAATCAGCACCGTCACTGCTCTGCTGGCCATCCTCCCCAGTGAATTAGGGGACTTGATTTTTCCAAAGCTGCATTTTAGCAGCAATTAATTTACCTCGTATTTTTTAGCAGAATAAATATAGCAGCCTGAAACTCACTTGCCTGCGATCTGACTTTGGTTTCTCTGTCTCTGAGAAATCTTGAGAGTGGCTGAACACAGTAACTGGCTGTTCAGAGAAACTATGGAGATGTCACCCCTGGGGATAGTCAAAAGCCACTTGGACACAGTCTGAAGGAACCGTTTCTGGTTGCCTGTGCTTTGAGGAAGGGTGCTGGATTAGATCATCTCCAGAGGTCACTTCCAACCTCATCTATTCTGTGGATTTGTGATTTTTGAATTATTTCACACATACTCAATTATTCTGAATATTTACATTTAAAGAACGCTGCTGTTCTTGAGTTTCATTCTTATGGACTTGTTGGACATGTCAAAACATTTAGGCTTTTTCTGCCTGTTGTGCATAAAAGTTTACGGAGCACGTGGCTTTGATTTGAGTCATGTGGTTCAAAACGATAACAGATTTCTTGTCTGCTCTGTTTGTCGTACAGAAAAATTAGCTATGCAAATACCATAGAAAAGCGGGAGGCTGAGCCCATCGTCCTTATGTAGCCTTAGAAGGTTTTGGCATTGTATTTTGGCGATATTGTTCAAGCGTTAAGAGCTCAAAAGGAACTCATCTGCAGACAGGAACATGTCTAAGGAGAAGCTGGTAGGAGATTATGAAAGACTATCTCTGTTCTCCATCGCTGAAGATATTAATTGAGATAGATCTATGTTTAACTGACTGTGGAGCTTTACAGTAGCCACAAGATTTATAGGTTGCATAAAGTTGTCGTAGCAGACTCTTATATTTAGGCGGAAGTTTGTTTTCCCTATTTTATCTGGCTCTTTTGAAGCTGTTGCCTTCTGTTGGAATTGAGGTATTAATTGCAGTGGTTTGCTCTGCTCTTCTTGGAGTCCTTAATGTGCGTCTTCATTTTTTCCTGACAAGAGTTGTACACATGGCTACCATGATAATTTAGATAGATACTCTTTTTGAAAACGTTAGCAGTCTACGGAGGGAAGACAGTAGGAAATGAGGTTTTTGGGAGGAGGATTAATTGAAGAGTGCCTTCTCCCTTTCTTTTAATTTCTCTTAAGATTGTTAAAGCTGTTATCACAGTTTTCCATGGTGGAATTTTTAATTAGTTCTATGACTTTGGGATTTATATGTAGATTTGGGCTGAAGTGCTCAGCCTATGCGGAGATGGCACACATGAAAATGGATGTGCAGCCAAATCTTCAAAGCTGTTCTGCAGAACTGGAGGTATTTAGCACTGGATGAGTCAGGCTGAGATAATGGTTTTCTGTATGCAGTTTTATTTCTATTAATCGTTCAGTAATGGGTTTTTTCCCTGCTCTTTTGTTTTTGAGGACTGCTTTGCTGCATCTGCCCATTAACCTTTCCTTGCTAGGACTGCACAGCAAGGAAGTGACAACATACATCCTTGTTTGGAAGCAGAAGTGAGAGGCTGGGAGGCCTATGCACTAGGAAACCAGCTTCAAATAACAACATATAATGAGACTAAGCTTGAATCGCCTCTGCTACAGCATCTGTGCCCTCCTACGTTTCCTCCCAAAATGAGAAGCCAGATGCTCAACTGATAAACACGAGGTATAATGAGAATAGGAAAGAATTAGAAAATGCCAAAGGTTTTGCCTTTGAAGTGAGGGGGTTTAAAATTGAACTTAGTTGAGAGTTAAACACACGTATTCTTGAAACACTTACAAATTACAATTGTCTGACAAGTCTGAACTTGCTTGGCCATGTCTGAGGAAGATTAGCCTTGAGAGATGTGACAGAAGGAGCTGCTTCACTGGGGGTGATTTTACCAGCTCTTGAACATTGGCACAGGGGACAGACTCACCCAGGCTGAATCGTCTTTAACTCATAAGCACATGCAGTGAATAAACAGAAAACATAAAAGATCCAGTTTCAACCTGAGAGGAGGGAAGATTTCAGCAGTTTTGATACGGAGGGGAAAAAACCCAACTTAATCACGTGTGGAACGGTCCATACAGCATCTTCTATTCTGTAGGGGGCTCCAAAGCTGGTCTGTGTGGTGGAGGGTACTTTGGCAATGGCATGGGTAATGTGCTCAGGCGTAGCGCTACATAATCTATTCGGTTCATGTCAAAGTACCCCTTTGTAAGTAGTGCAATGGAAAATATCAAAGCAGGAGCTCAGCTGCAGAGCTTCTCAATGCCAGGAATTCTCTAATATATCAAAGTTGTAAATGTGAGGCTAGATAGTTTACATGATAGTGATTTATAACTGTTGACATATGCTTTATTCAAGCTGTGTGCTATTCATGTTTGTGTTTGTTTTTAATGGGCAATGTTTAAAAATGGATAAATATTACTTTTGTCTGGTCACAGATTTAGAGGGAAAAAACAATACTTACAAAGGAAGTTTTGTTTTTAGACACTGTTGAAACCTCTCTCTTCTTTCTTCCTAAAAAGAAAAAAACACCTCAAAAATCCAACAGAAAAAGAAAGAGGACCCAACTGTGGTGGTTGCAGTGAAGCCAAACTGAACGTATTTATAAGTGACCATGCGAGATGTACATTGTGTTTGTGTTCAGTCTGTGCCTCCCATTCCCACCTCTGAAAAGTATATACTTTCTAGCATCAGTGAAGCAAAAGGTGGTTTACAAATAAAGCCTTTTTGACTTCACAGTAAAAAATGCATTTCTATATGTGCATATAATATATATGGAAATATGTATTTTTATCAGCTGCAGCTCTTAGTTCTTTTATACTCTTTTATTGCATAACTTTCTTCATCAGTAAATTAATACTCATTATAAAGGCATCTTCATGTTTTGTCAGAAGTACAGCATTGCCGTCTGCGTAATGTTATGTGTAAGCTACAAGAAAAAGACTACTACAAGGTTGTTGAATCTGCAAGTGAAACACATCTTAACCTGGCTTGTGTCCCAAGCCCCGTTTTGCTGCTTGTGTATGTGTATTTCCATTTACACTATATATGTTTGAATATATGAAGTTAGGTATGTGTGCATATGAGTCTATACACACATCTAAGTGAAGGATTATGTGTTTTGACACTGTGGTTTGACCAGAAAATTGAGTTATAACTCAACTCAGCTGTTGAATTACATAGCATACAGGGAACTGGGAAGCATGGTGGAAAGACAAGACCACAGTGGAAGGGAATGGTGGTTGCGTATAAGTAGTGAGATGCATAACAATTGGAATGCTTAGCCATTTGGTATCCTAACAAAATGCTATTTGTAAAACAAAAAATACAGAAAATTAATTGTGTGAAATATTATTAAGACTGAAGCAATGGAAATCAGACGAAAAATTGAAACACAAAGAGGCGCAGGTAAACAAGCTTTCTAGAATATCTGTTATTTTCAGTGACCGGGACCAAGCCACTGGCAATGGAAAGCATGATTTAGTGTCAGAATTCGAATAAATCATGTTTTCATTTGGTTGGTGGTACAGTTTCTCATACTAAATGAGGGACTTTGCCAGTGGTGATTTGTTAATCCCATTCGGAATTCTGTACAGCAAACGTGCGCTGTACAACAGTGTAGAAATACTGGAACTGCCCAGTAAGCGACAGGACTATGTGTAAGAAATTATACAGTTTCTGTAGTTATCTCCCAGTCAAGGGAAGGCATTAACGATGTATGGCCAGGAGACAGCAAAACCTAGAACTTGCTACATTTAAGTGTTCTGGTTGCAGTTAGGTATTTGCAGATTGTTCACATAATTAGAGCTGTGTAGCTACTTTGCTAAGCAGTAAACTTTTCAACAAATTAGTAAATACTAGCTTAGTGTTTTTGAGTTTGTTTCAAGTTCCCATATTTAGACTTAAAACCCAAAATTATCTTCTTCCACAAACATTTGTAGACAGGATTGAAAAGCCAAATGAATGATATTATTAGAGAACGTTTTCATTAAAATATTTGTATAAGTGGATAAAGCTCATTCTCGCAAAATTCTCTTTTCAGTGTAAATCTCAAAGAGTATTAAGTAGAGGTATTAAAATTGTATGAAACATGGCTTCCTGCTGTGTTGGTTGGAAAGAACCAACCATCATTTTAAAAATCAAAATGTATCCACCATTGCTGATCTCTGAGCAGGGTGAGGCCCATCTAGTGCTTATTGAAGCAATACATAAAAACTTGTAAGAAAATGATCTACAATGGAAGCAGAGTGACACTGTTACTTTCATGATAGTTTCCAGTCCGTGGACAGCTTAAAAGCCCAGTAGTATTGAATGTTAATACCTGTTACCTGTTCACGTGTTTTGTGTTACCTTGTACCATAAAAGTCCTTGTCAGAGTAATGAATGATTTAGAAAAATTGGAAAACGGTTGAGGCTTCAGAGGTTTCATTCAATGTATTTTTGTGGCATAGCAAAAGAAAAATGTTCAATGTTTTTATAGGAATACTGTGTGTAAAAAGTATTTCTTCAGATACATGATTCTGAAAGCCCTTTGTGAGAGTCGAGTTCTCCAGGATGTCTCAAATGAAAAGGAAGAAATCTAGGACTGATGCTGGATCTTAGTAGGATACTAGGACATTAGGGTTTTTCCTTGCAGTGCGTACTTGAACTTGCCACTGCAAAAGCGGCGTTGGTCAGTAGCCCTAGGTTTTGGTTCCTGATTCTTAAAAGGACGCGTGGTAGCTACTGATGCATTTACCTGCTAGAGCTGTCTTAATCTGCGGGAAACCCCATATGTACCATTAGTCTCTGGTCCATTGATTCCACTTCACCCTTTCAGTACAGAATCACTGACATTATCAGTCTTTCAGTATCACTGACACCAAAGGCATAAAAAAAGACTTATTTAAAAAAAACCCCAAAAAGTGTTTGAGTGCTTTTATGCTAAAAGAAATTAAAATTTTAGTTCTTTTTACCTGTGTTTTGCCTCTTAGATTTTTAAGAATCCTTTCCCTGCAGCTAGAAAGCTTAGAAGTGAATCTGTGATAGGTCTCCTTCTAACGCAAGTTGCTATCCTCTTGCAGTCATGTGATGGCTTTTCTGGTGGCTGTCACTGTTACCCAAAGATAACACTCAGGTGTCTTTTGTTTTTTAGAGGCATTCTCAGAAGGCCTTACTTTGCAGTGTGAGGTTGTAATTAAATTCCTCAAAGTCAAGAAATTGACCTGCCATTTTGAGGTTAACAAAAAATAATTCCAGGCTCATGTGTGTCAGTAGGAGTTACAGGTAACGGATCTTGAAAAACAGCTGATAGATGTTCTTAATTTATCAGGACAATTTACAGAATGGGTTTTCAAATGCACCTTTGCAGTGGTGGTGACAGTAAGAATTCTCAGCTACAAAGCGTTGAACTGCTTAGGAAATGTACCTGGTTTTACTGTGGTGTGACTTACAGCTGTGGAATCTTTAATCTAGATTCAAAAGGTGCTCTTTAAAAGTGTGATTGTGCAGAGACAGAATGGTGGAACTTGTAGCAAGTACATGTGACACATAAGAATGTTAGTGTGTAATGATCCACATCTACTTACTGATTGCATTTGTTTCCCACAGTTTTTCAGTACACATTGTTGCATGACCACTGGCGTGAGATATGCACGTATAATAAAGGTGGATTTTTGTCTCTTTTTCAGAGGGTTCGCAGAGTTCAGTTTCAGCTTCTAATGAGATCCAGCAGAACCAGCCCCAGGCACTACACTATGCACTAGCCAACGCTCAGCAGGTTCAGATCCACCAAATAGGAGAAGATGGACAAGTCCAAGTAGTATGTACTCAACTTTTTCTAAACTAGTCAATTTAAACAGTTGAGATTATTGCAAACTTTGCTTCAGTTGAAATTATTTTTTTTCTTTATAAAGAATGACCTGTCATCACTTCTTAAGCGTGATTTTCAGGAAATAGACATTGAAGGCTTTTGAGAAAGATTTTAGAGTTATTTGGCAACAATCCGCATGCAGGATTTGCTTACACAATTGTTGCAAATCAGTGCATGTTCATTCCTTTGTATAGAATTCACTAGTATCTACCTGGCTGTTTGTGTGTGCTTGCTGTAATAGTGATATTAGACCTACTAAGCATATGATTTACACTTCAGAAGTAGTTCTAGCTATTGTTTTCAAAACAAGAATACATTTATTTATTTTCATTTGAAGAAACACCATTCTCAGGCATTTTTTAACATCTGTTAGCTGAATCCTTTACATGTGTCTTCATTTAGATACATGTATATAAGTAGAAGTTATAAATATTGACATTTTTTAAGCCTGAGACTCCTACTATAACTCAGGCCATGATTATTTTTATATATGATTTTAGTGTACTCTGACAAAAGCTCACTTTGGCTTTAGTTCCTTTGTGCCACAGATAGACTACAAGGATTGTTTTAAATTCAAATTTAAAGAAACAAAGTAGAAAAAAACCCTGAAATATTGGATTGTGTGGCATTTCTGACATGTGGCATTTCAAAACAGTGAATTATATCTGCATACTTGTTTTGTGGTAGAAACCTGAGAATTTAATGTGTGAAATCTGTCTGTCATTAGTTTTCAAAAACCTCAGGCTTTGCCGTTTACAGTGTTTATGCATGGTTTTATAATAACACAGTGATGGCATTAGTGTTTTGAAGGTGCCCAGAAGTCTGAGTAGGGGCCAGTGCTCAGCTGGGCCAGGCAGTGCTGAAGCACAGAACAGAAATAAATGTGCACGGGCACGTCTGTACCTGTTCTGCATGATAATCACTGTAGCCCACTTTCCTTAGAGAACAGGCTGAAGAAACAGGTGGAAATGGGCAAACCAACAAGAACTCGTGAGCGATATTAGTCAACAATATAAATTATAGTACCTCGTGTCGGGCTGTTGGAAAGGTTTTAGTCAATGCCATTACAAAGAAGAACCTGAGGTAGGGTAATGAGGCATCTCTGGTAGGTCTTTATAGTACCCTCTCCCAAGGTAAGAGAGGTAGTTGTGCCCAATTGAATAATTCACACATAAAGAATGAAAACTTGTTATCAACACAGGGATACTAATGTCTGGCCATTTAGAGCTGCAGATAGCATGAAGTGGTGAAGTTGCTCAGAAACACGATGAGGGGAAAAAAGGGCCATGAAGGACAGATGCTTTTGGGATGTTATCAGAAAAGAAATGTCTGTAAGATGTGCTGAAGTGTGTCATGGAAAACAGGGGAACATTTCAAGGTGTGCGACAGTGTTGGAGGCAATGAACAGAGCTGTAAACATTGCTTAAAAGGAGGACTTAAATATTAGCCAGAATGCTTTTTGAAAGAGTGCATGGAAGTGGAAGGGATTTGAGATGGAAGTGATTAAGAAGAACTCCAGGCAGCAACTGTAAGGGTTGTGGAGAGGAAACTACAGCCGAGAGCAGTTCTTTTCTAAAGTACAGAAGGTTTCTTTTAAAGTAAGAGAAAAGAAAGAGTTGCAATGTGGTGTAAAGGATGCTAGGAACCAGATAGGATGGGAAAGTCCTTTGGTTTTCACAAACTTATCCTACTGTGTACCTGCATACCATAATGACTTCAGTGACTGATTGTTGAGAGTGATTGCTTAAAGGAACTAGATCTGCAATGCTTTGAGTTAGTTGGAAGAGGACTAAAGAGAAGTTCAATAAGTTAACTTGTAAACATTTTTTTACCTCCTCCTACCAATTGAGAGCATCCTCAGTGAAATAATGCTTTTGCTGCAGGAACTGGGTACAAAGGTTCTATTTCCTTTTGCCATAACTGCCCAGTATTATCATGTGAATATCTTTGTCTTTTGGTTTCCCTACGTATTCTAAAGAGTATGTCTTCTTAGCTGCTGTATAGATCTTTTTATGAGATTTAATTGATGACTGAAAATTATCTTTTAAGTCTTGAAATGGAAAGAATGAAAAATTATATGAAATACATCGATACAATAGACAAAACAGTTATGTTTATAGGTGTAAGTGATGAAAGGTTGCCTGATATTTAACCCTGTCAAATATCCTTTAAATTGAATGTGGAACCTGAGAAAAATGCATGATGATCCACACTCTAGGTTGAAACAGACAAAAATGATGTTGCTTTTTCAGTTCTAGAGAGTGATACACAGAGATCAGGCTGAAAGTCATTATTAAGGTAGTAGTTATTTATACTATATATGCTTAAAAAAGATCGGTATTGAGTTGAATTTGTGACCAACCCAGCAATGTATCTGCAAAAGATTAGTAAGCAGTTCTTTTTTGAGATTCTGCATGATACAAAGGTGCATAAAGTCACCTTCCCCCCCCCCCCTTTTGTCAGAAAGGATTGCTTATATTTAAAAATACTATAAATGGATCTTTTAAATTCACCATGCTTTTTCCTGGGAGTCCTGAGAGCCTAATGTTAAGGAGGGAAAGTGATTCTAATCTCAACATGGACTGGGCTGTGCTCTAATTTTATATACAGTCCTTATTGTCAGAGTGATAGTTTCACTATGGTTTTTTTCCCTATAAATAGACAGTTTCCTTCTAAAGGAAATGAAACTGTTTGAAATAGAGGGATCTGTGTTTCTTTGAAAATCACATGCAATTGTTCTTGTGTTATAAAATAAGAAGAGCCTTTGACAGAATTCCAAATGATTATCTTTAATCTCTGTCTCATGCAGGCATATTAAAATGAACACAAAACCTTATAAACCCCCAAGTAGGTTATTTAGAATCCAATCTCCCTTCAGGTAAACCACAGTATGAAGACTTCGCTGGGCTAGTCAGGATGCACAAGGGATTCCGTCCACTCTTATCCATGTTTTGATCAAATGGTAGACTTGGTACCATTCTGAAGTGGTGGGTATGGTCAGTCATACGAAATATTAAGGTTATTAAAATGGTCAGGGAAGATTTTCCACTAACATAAACCAGTGTAAATGCATTAAAGTTAATGACTTCATGCCAATTTATTGCAGCTAGAGAGATAGTCTTTAGCATAGTACTGTACTTCACCATAATGATGTGAATGTACAAAGATGTATGGATACTTACAGATACCTTTTAAAACCTCACTCTTATCGAGTAGTTAGTCATGGCATTTCTGTTCTAAGAACTGAATTTCTAAGGTCTTTACATGGGATTAATATTTCAGGCACAATGCTAATCTAACAAAGCAAGTTAGTTCCCTGCTTTGTGTATCAGTCAAAAATGCAGGTACTTTGTCTGTAGAGAAATGCACTGCATAAACGTTATTTATTACTATGCCTGTTTTATTTCCTTTTATGTGACAATGGGCCATTCTTTCTTCAAAGGCACTCTGCTTATACTTTGCATAAAAAAATGGGGAAATACGGCTGCCCTTTATTTTTTTAAAATATGTCTTTAATGTTTTTCATTGAATAAGCATTTTGCTTTTGTATGTTAAGCTGTATTGAATCCAAGGTAATAGCTTCTTCCTCTAGTTATGATTTCCTTCTGATGCTCCTTGGTGTTTTCTTTTGTTGCGGATCCCACAGGGCCATCTCCACATAGCCCAAGTTCCTCAAGGCGAGCAAGTCCAAATCACGCAGGACAGTGAGGTGAGCCAAAAGTTTGAGTGCTTGTGGAGCAGATGTTGGCCAGAACTTCAGGCCCCGATTCTGAAACTGTACCTCTGAAACCTGCTACAATACACTACAGAGACCAGCACCGATAGAAGTGAGAGCCTGTGGTGGAGCCAGGATGTGCTTTGAGGCAGTAAATGCAATATGCTATTTCTGTCTCTGTGTTCTGTCTTGTTTTCTTTGCCTTGACCAGCCAAGACAGCTCTGTGTGCATATTACACTGATGATTGTTGTATATGGCTAAGGGGCTGCGTTGGAAATTTAGTACTTGGAGTATTATAAGAAACCGGCTTAGGTTCCTGCACTGCCATTGAGAAATTAAATTATTTTAGTTAGAGTTATGAAGTAAATGTCTTCAGAATACTCAGTGTCTTTAATTGTGGGAACTGTTGGACAGGAATTTGAGAAACTTCCAAATGCTGTCTGTTCAAGTTACATTGCAGAATGAAGTGAACTTACCTTCATTACTGATCAAGCAATCTGGCACTGCAGTAGTTGCACTTCGTAAGTTTTTCCATAAAAATAGTACAGTAGAATGGAAATAGATCAATCCAGGACTGAACCCTCTAGTTTTGCCTTCCCTCCCCCCCCTTCCACTCAGGCAAAACAGCTTTTAAAGCCAGCTGAAGTTAGCTGAGTGAGAGTGCTTCAGTTATTTAAGAATGTGTAGAGACTGCTAAGGCTGCTGTCAGATCTCGTGTGTGCTTAGTTTGTTTACAGGAAGAAGCAATAGCAAAATAAGGTTAAATATAAATGCAGACACAATTTTGATCTGTATGATTTCCTTGTAGAGTTTTTTTACTCAATGTTAAACATATCTGCTTGTGGGTTAGTTTAATCCATTTCCAAAGTACCCTAAATCACATCTCACAAAGCCACTTTTGGTGTGGAGCAATACTATTAACACAGGGAGCTATTGTAGAATAAATATTATCATAAATATAATATAAATATTATAGTCAAAGGCAGTGTCCTTTGAAGAGCTTGTTAGACCTAGAGAGAAATAAAAAAAGATCAAAATGTTCTGGGTCTAACGCAATGCATAGCGTGCTGCAATAAAGCTGGAGCAGTTCTTGGGTAAAGAGCCACTGAAAAAAATATGATTCAGCAGATGCTGGGTGTAATTGATCCTGAGGTTCAGGCACAGCCCGGCATCCACTGACTTCATCCGAAGTTCCTGTATGTAAGACTTTTCAGAACTGCATTTGCCCCTGACAGAAGAAAACATCTGGTTTTAAATTTATTACAATGTACACAGCTTCAAATAAGAGGAAGTGCTGCCAGCAAGAGAAAGTGCAGAAAACATACAAATCAAAGAATTGGTATTTTTTTCTCAAAGAAGCGTGCTATTTCACTGCTGGTCTCTGTGATTGGAAAGCTGTTTGTTCTGAATCTAAGTGTACATTTTTGAAAAGACATCTCAGGACATATTCATAAAAGCTTCATTTTGTAAAGATGCTGCTTTCCTTTTAGACTTCAAAGCTACAGTTTCCTTTAAAATACTTTACAGTACTGAGATTTTTTTGTAATAAATGTAATTCCTGCCATAGAACTATGTTGGTCTTGGATATTGAGTTTTGATAAAGTAAAGAATTCTGTTAGCACAGCCTAACAGAAACAACAAACAGTAAATAGAAATCCATACATGTAAAAGTATTTTACTCCTAATTGGAGTTTATTAAAGGTTTGACTTAAAATTTGCAGTTTTATATAAGTAAGGAAAACTAAAAATCTTACCTCAATAACCATGCAAACAAACTTTGCATAAAATTACTGCACACTACATAGTAACTTTCAGAAAGCAAAACAGTGGTGCTGAAAAACCTTCCCTTTCAGTCTGTTTATCCTCTGTGGTTAAAGTTCTGACCATTGAATTGTGGCTGGATTGCCAAAATAACCCTCAGCAGAATTTCCTAAATTAATAGATTTCCTTAATATTGAATTGTTTAATAATGAGATGAGAAACAGGCCTTTTCCAAGACAGAGCAACTTCTTAAACTCCAAAGTTGTATTTATTGTCAATGCTCTTATTTTACAGGGAAACCTTCAGATACATCAAGTTCACGTGGGTCAAGATGGGCAGGTAGGAATGGAACTGAGTTTTAAGCAGCATTGTGCTTTTTTATTTAAAATTAATGTTGCAATTGGAATGCTCTCACATTATTTAGTAGCCGTTTTATAGAGCAAAATCTGTTCTGGTAGTTCTTTTTAAATAAACAACTTGGAAAATGATAAAAGTAAGCTAAGTATTTATCTGTGGACTCAAAGTATTTGACTGAGCTTCTTTCATTACTCCTGCAAGATACTTCATCCTTGTGTTTCAGACCTTCTTGTCTTTGGCCTCTTCACTCTGACATTTACTCACTGGATTGATAATATTGTGTACAGTGTGTTATTTTCTCTGTTATCAACTGTCGCTATGGCCAGATGTGGGCTACAGTCTATGCAAACCTAAGAACATTTATTGCCGAGGTTTAAGCAGCTATTTTTTCATTATATATCTGTCTTGGGAGAAACAGATCTTTCACATCTGCTTTTGTTCTTTTTGATAAGATGGCTTTATTAGGTACTTATGCATACATGAGGTAAGAAAAAGCAGCTTTTACTTTGAGTGATGAGTCAATAAGTGATAAAATTAACAGAATTTCCGTGTCAGGTGTCAACAAAATTGCTAACAGTTGATCTCCAACAAACTTTACTAGATGTTGAGCTATATTAAAATATCCGTAGCACAAAAATATCCCTCAAAGAAGCTTTGCAGCCAGGCCACTTGAATAAGTGGTATGAATATTTTTTGTCTCTGTTGAATGTTAATAAGTTGAGACATATGGCTGGAACGTGAATGCTTCCCTGAATTGAAAAGACTTGGATCATGAAGGGTCTTGAACCCAAAGGCCTTGAGAAGCTACCAGTATTCTGAACTTTTGACCATGTTCAGTATTTGTATTTAGCAAATAAAAATAAGAAAAATGCTTTAAGTGTTCTTTACTGAGACTTTATTCAGAAGTACTTTCACAGAAATGAGGCTAGGAAAGGTGATTTTCTGGAGACTTCTCAAAAAGTTTTTTTTTGCTGTACAAATTACATCTTCACAGACTAAGGTTGGGTAGCGCTACATCTCTCCAAGAGCAGCATATAGATTAAGTTGTATTTTTAATGTTTATAGCCTAGTACCAGTATTTTCCAATACCTATTCATAACAAGTATTCCACAAATTGTATCTCTCTTTCTGAAGCAGAACCAAAGAACATAGTTTAAAATGTTGTGAGTTCATGCTGCTTTTAAGGGAAATGCTTGGATGACTATTTTACTGAAACCTCCTATGTTAGGCAGGGAAAGGTGAGTCCTTTCATCCAACAGTAGCATTCAGCTGTTCTTGTCCTAAAATAGAAGTAGAAAACTGTGAAGTGTAGAGCAGTAAAAACCTTCCAGTCTCTGGATGCCCACAAGTGGAATCCTGCTGATCGTTGCATTAGTGCACGCAGAATAATGCTATGCTGGAGGAAAGATGTTCTCAAAGTATATCTGTATCTGTATACGTCTGTCTGTGCATGTGTATGGATATGGGATAGATGTTTGGTGAAGTGTGTGAGAGCACACACAAGATAGCGGAGAAAAGCAGGATTTAATTGACTTTTTGTTGTTGAAATCAACATCATCTTATCTACGTAAAGGCAGCTGTGCTGTTACATAGCACATCATATTTGGGACAGTCTTCATTCACTTTTAAGCAGCTGCACTTTTTGCATCCAGTTTTTTCTTTTTTAATGAGCTGTACTCTGGGCCCTGCTTTTAAACTTTCCTTGGAAAAAAGTGGTAAAATGCTGGCGTTTTTTAATTTGCTGTTTAACTGTTTTCCAGTGGACCAAAAATTAGGAGCAAGCAAATATTTAGGGGATTTTTATCTCCATTCTGCATTAGATATTAAAACCTTGATCAGCAGTTTAAGCCATGTGGGCTTGTTTTGCACTGGATGAGTAGAGCTCACATGATTCCTTGCAACAGCTCTGTGTGTGTGTGTGTTATGCGAGGGGGTAAAGGGGAGGAGGTCTGTGGCTCTACTGCCTTCTGCTCATCAGCTGATCTGTGTTAAGCAATCATTTTTTGAGCTATTAGCTCCTAAAAAACTGTGAAGGAAAATGAGTTAAACTGCACTGTGTTTGTGGTTTAAGAATGGAAGTTAAAACTAATATATTTTCCTTAGCACTTGTAGTGGGATAAGAGCACAAAAACCTGTCATACGATATGGTTCAGTGGTAACGTAGGTCGTAACAATCCAGTAGCTTGCAATCATCTGTACATGACCTGCGATCAAAGAGACTTCTGTAGTTTTCCCACCTGTCCATTACTTTTCAGGAGAGCAGCTTTTTCTTCCCTATTTTGAACTTTAATGCACTCTGCCAAGGGACACTGAAGAATATCGATAATAAGGAAAGTGAATAATGTGGCACTTTTGAGACTTCAGTTATTGAATCTTTGTAGCTGACTAATATATTCTTAGTAATGGTATTAGGCCTTAGCTTGACTGTTAAATATTCCCTTTGAAAATTCATCTCGTGCTGCTGTTTTCCATATGTTATTGTACGCTTTCCAGATGTTAGGTATTCTCTCTCCTCAGACGAGGTTTAGCGCTGCCACCTGATGCAGGCTTTCCTTCAGAATCACAAGTAAAAGGTTTACAAGAAGCTGGGGCTGCAAAGCATGGAGTTGTTAATTTCATATGAACTATAGCAAAAAATGGTGTGAGTCTTCTGTGAATTTTTGTCAGTAAAATATCCAGGATGATTGATATGGTTTAAGCCATGTAATATTAGTCATAAATAAGAGCTTACCTGCGTAATGCTGCCTGTTGTTGATTTTAACTCCTCTTTCCCCCCCTTCCCTCTTGAATTGCTTGTCCTGGTTGTTGCACCGAACTTAGATCTTGTTTTTCTGGCATCATTGTTCATGGAACGAATGAAATCATGCTAAAAAGAACGCTTTCTACCTACACGTGTGTTCTATTAACTGAAAGTTTCACATTTTGGTGCACGTTTAATAAAAATACCGAACTGCAAAAAATTATTAGACTACATATTAACAAACACTTGAAGTCTTGGGCCAGTGTGAATTTTTTTAGACTTTTAGACATTCTATACTTCTGAATTACCACAAATTTTTTAATTTGTCTCTTTTTTTCCTCTGATTACCTGCCCTCCTTTCTCCCTAACTCCATCCTTTTCTTCCTTTGAATTTCAATGTTCTGCATCCCTGGAGGTGTTCAGCGTGGCCTGCACAGGACATGCTGACACAGTGCCCATTGTTCAGAAATATATATGGGGTGTAAAGAGGTAGAACAGGACAATTCAGTAGTTTGACATTCCTTGATTTTAGACATTCCATTTTATACATCCTCAAGGCCAATGTTTCTCCAATTTAGAAATTAATTAAAATGACACCAGGCAAATGGTCTTCAACTAATAGCCTTAGTTCTTAAATTAAAAAGTTAATGCACTCTAAAATCTAAAATATGATCATATGTGTTCCTGGAGAGCTGACAATTTGTTCTGCTAAATGAACAAAAAATGGATAAAAGTTAGCAGCATTTGGTTTGCTGAGTGTCAGTATCAGTAGGTAAGCTAGAAGAAGCACGAAAATCCAGGATGAAGAGTGTGAATGAGAGATTCAGCAGAAAAAACCTAGCCAGTGTGAATTGCTTTTGTAATATCGGACTTCTTACTGTTTACACGTGAAATGAACACACAAATTTGCTTCTGCTGCATTGCTTTTTTTGAGAAACTTTGCGTCTTATATAGTTGTAGACACTGCGTCTTCCAGATAAGTCTGTAATCAAAGTGGTGCGGTGAGACCCTTACATAACTGTTGAGTTACATAGACAAAGAGAGCAAGGGCATCGCATTAATAACACATTTTTCTGCTGTTCAATGAAGTATTTGTATGGAGAAGTGATTGCATTATCTTTTCCTGAACTTTTACTCCGACCTTGCTGTGGGCTTTATGGCAGCTCTGAGGTCCTGGAGAGTTCAGATACAGGGCTGGGGAGGTAGCTCTCCAAGTAAGCTTTAGAAGAACATCCTCATGTGTGTAATAATCATATGAGAGTATAGGAATCCGTGATCAGAAAAGAGATTCTTGGAAAATTGCCGTAGTGGTGGAGGAAATACAGCAGAGTTCAGTGCTGCAAAGTAGCTGCTTGCTGCTGTTGGACCTGAAAGGTTAGAATATAGACGTGTATGAGAAACGGATCGATGAGAGTTTGTCTTTGATGCCCTCAGGAGGAGTATGAATCTGATGTCTCACTCAGGTCTGTTAAATACAGATGATCCACCCTGTAATACAGGAGGAATGTAGTGAGAAAGTGATGTGACTTCATCACCTGTGTTTGAAACATCTGTACTCCGCTACGGTCTGAAGTGAAGGGCAAGCTGTTCAATCGTAGAGGAATGGAAAAGGACAAGAAACAGTTCCAAATGTTCGGGAGGGGTGAGGGAGGGCTATTCTAATAATTCCACATAATATCCAGCAAATCTTATTTGGGACTGGATCAAACTGAAATGAAAATAGGTTTGTTTGTGAACAAAATTATTTACAAGCCTGTGGGACAGTCTTAAACGAACTCTTTTAACGGTTGGGGTTTGTACCTCTGTTTCCCTCCCTGATCATTACTGCGATACTCATACCTTGCTTTTCAGTGAGGGCACCACATTTTTTTTTAAGGTCCGATTTAATTCATAACTCAAGCGTGATTTTCAGTTATAGAAACAAAAATGTGTTGACAGATTAACTTTGCTTCTGCTCACTTTTATGTATTTTGCAGATGTCATTTTTATTGTGAAAGAGACTGCTTAAAATATTTTTTTAAATATGCATCTTAACTGCCTTTACTAAGCTGTTGGAATAGACACTGCAGTTTCTATCAATATTAGCAACTTTAATAATAATAGCAACAGTAATAGTAATAATAATAGGAGTAGCAGTAGTAATAATAATAATGATAAATCCAAAACAGAGGAAAGAACTATCTTACACGGGCCTTAAATTTCATATACTACATCTAATTAAAAAGTTCCAGATTTTAAAACACTAGAACTCTTTATTCGATTTCCGCAGTCAAGAATGAATACAACGTACGATTTCTTTTGCTGCCCATAACTTCTAAGCAGTAGAGGGCAGTAGTATTAAGATGATTGTCAGTTACTTTCTCGGTGAAAGCTTGGAAGAAGTGAAGAAATTTGAAGTGCAAGAAATGTGTTGCTCCGACATCAACCTTGTAAACTGTCGTACCGTGGGGACAGAGGCACATTCCCAGCGTGAGTCTTTCTGCATGCATTGCTGACATAGGGTCTGTGTGTGCACGCGTGTGTGCTTGTGGGCAGCTGAGAGCAAGGACGAAGACCTTAACTTCTGCGCCAGCTGCTGTAATACATTGAAAAGATTTTTTTTTTCTTGTTTCAGCACATCTGCTTTGAATAATATGCATGGAGAAACAAACAGGATTGTTAGAGGAAAAACAACAAAATTAAAACCCCAATATAGTACAGCTGGAACTTAAAAACTGCTCGCATGGTTTGGAAAAAAAAATAAATGATTATTTTTAGGTCATACTTCTTCAGGACTCGGTTCTACTAGTCTTGCAGGTCTTTATTTGCTCTATTTAGGAGCAAAAATAGAATAGTTTTGAAACAAAGTGTGCTTTATGTACATTTCACATAGAAGCACAATGTATTCATGGATAAAGTAAGATTGGTTAAAATACTGAAATCTGAGCATGTTAGTGATGAGATTTATCTTTTTTTGTTTGTTTTGCCTGACAGTATTCCTTTGTGCATGTGCACTTACTGATGTTGCGTTCCATAGAAGAGGTGTTCTGCACATAGACAGTTCCTCAAAGTATGTCATCAAACCCCTCACTATACTTTTTAGTTCATAAAACTTAGTTTGTTAGAGAAAGGAGTATTTTATCAAATCAAAGTTGAGAAATTTAATTTTAAAGCAGTTAAGTGTATTAGAACTTCCAAATGTGTATGGATTTAAAAAAAAAAAGCCTAGGGTCCCCACCTGCTACTTAGGTGGTCGGGAAGATACAAAATATTGCTAGGAAAATTAATATTATAAGAAAATATAATGATATAAATAACCTTAGTTACTCATACTTAATACCACAAATAAAGTAGCTGTAATAAGCTGGGTTAGGTGTAGTTAAACTGCTGAATTTAAAATGTGCTTGTAGAAAATTTTCACCTTCTTTGTAATTGTAAAGCAGAGTAAGATACTGTCCAGTGGGATTGTGCCTGATTTGCAGAGGTCCTCGCTGTCATCACTCTGTAGAAGATTCCTGAAACAAAGCTGTGCAAATTGTTTACTCCAGGTGATTATATAACAGAATTCTGCCTTAGTGTGGGGAGACCGTATTTGGGGAAAATGCAGTCCTTCACTGAGAGTCAACAATACACAGCCAAAAACCATGGAAGGGGAACTGCTACATAAGAGATGTCGATGGGAAAGCACATTATCTGTAGTTAAAGAATGCAGAACTAATTCTGATATTTAACTGAAAATGCCGTGTTTTTGTACTACATAGCATTTATCCACTTTCAGGGAAAATGATAAGTGATTTAGAAGCTCAGTGACAGTCAGCAGGCCATGCTCTGTAAATGAGTTTATGTTTTTGAGAAACACCTGCATTGCATATCCAGAGATTCTGTATTGTTTCGTTAAGAATTCAATTCTAATGCAGTTACGGTGTCAGGACCAGTTCTTTCCATGTGTGTGCCACTGACTTAGGGGACCCTTCTGCCTTTCAGCTGTTTAGGAGAGCCTGAAAGTGAATGCACTTTTTTATAACAATGAGAGTATGGACTGGCTCTTTGTGTCCAATCGTAGTTCTGTCCCTGTTAACTATGCAGAATTTCAGAGGTTTTGGATGACTGAGGTGACTAATCTGTATAGAAAGCTGTATTGGAAACTGAAAGCCACCAGGAGCAGAGAGTAGCTTCAGTTTTTATTCTTATTGTTTGAAGTTTCAAAATGTGTATAGTATTTTGTTTGTTTTCTTCAAAGAATGAAAAACTTGATTATTTTACTAGCATGTTTTTAATCTTGTGTTGCTTAACAAGTGATTAAGTTTTCATGTAAATGTAGTAGAGGGTGGTAAGAACACTTTATAGTGCTTTTCAGATAAATGTATCCAAATAGATTTTTCCTGTGGGAAAGGAAGGAAACAAGGAAGAAACAAACAAGCTTTACTAAGTTTATCAGGAGTGGAAAAAAGGAATCGCTGCTTTAGGGATAAAGCAAATATTAAGTCATTTTAATGTACTTAAGGTTTGATGTGTAGATATTGATATGTTGTAGTCTATCAAAGGTCATTAATTGTTGTTGTTAATCTTTAGTTCATCACCTGGTTTAAAATATGGACTTAGAAAATCATGGTCACGTGTTCTCTGTCTCCACTGACGTTTGCTGGTGCTCCTTGGGTCCATGGTACTCATTTGAGACTTACAAAGACATTTTTGTTTTGCCATCAGGTAAAGCATCTTTAGTACATAGATGCCATCAGTGCAAGCATCTTCAGTACATAGTGCTTCTTGAAAAATACTTAACAGTCTTTTGAATTCCTCATCAGCCACTTCATCATTGTTATTTGCTGGTGTTTGTTCTGCTTTTTTATGTGAATTCCTTCATCTTGGCTTGTGGGCAACTGTAATTGTGGTTCCTTTAATTCTGTTCTGATAGTGCTTTGTCTCATCCTGGTTCTTAGTATAGCACATTTGAGAGAATGTGAGAAAGCTTGCAGTTACCTTTCAGGTCAACTGTTGGGGTTTTTTTTTTCCCCATCTACTAATTATCGTTAATTACGATGCATGATAGCTACACAATGTCTTGGTTTGATTTGGGACCCAGCCTATCTTTGTCATCTTAAAAAGGAAAAAAAACCTCACAAACAGCTCTGCTGAAGGCAAAGTAAAGTTACCAGCAGCAAAAACTCCTATTAATGGCATTTATTTGTCACTTCAGCTTTTGGCAAAGTGTAAAAATAGAGAAATGGCTTCCTGTTAATTTCAAATTTGACCCTGCTTTCATGCTTCGCTTCAGTAACACAGGTGAAGATTTGTTCAGTAACAAACAGTAAGTTCCAGCAGATACTTGGCTGTAAGCACATAATATAAGATGTCTGTGTTTAAAACACAGCGATTTCCTAGCACTGCTCAAGATTTAGACATTATGTCACACAACTATTTTTGTCTTCTGTTCAGAAGTCCCAGTTCCCAATACTTTGTCTCTCTTTGTGACCTGCAGGGCCTGTTGCCTTTGTCACATCACAAACTGGCTTGTTTTTCTTTGGATTTCTGATCAAAAGTAGTAAAACATACAGAAAAAGTTAAAATCAGACATGAGTTTTTTTCCAGGTTATTTGTTTCCATTTGTAAAAATGTTCCGACTGATGGAAGGAATTAATCAAGATGATTTGTTAATCTCTTGTAGGTACTTTCTTTGATACAGTCTCTGAGCAACAGACTTGAGAGAGTGATCTGTGGTGGTTGTAAAGCAAGACTGTTTAATGAGGGTTTTGGAAAAGGATAATATTTTCTGTCATCTTTTTTATTTTTTCTCCTAAGAGGGTGGGTTGTTCCATTAAAATTCCATTCAAGCAGACTGGAGCATTTATAATGCTCCAAAGAATATGTTCTCTATTTTGGAGTATATTATGTTCTTTATTCACCCAAATCTTGTTTTAATATTGCTGTAAACTTAATAAGAGGAGATGAGATATGAAGTGATAATCTTTTAAATATAAGGAAAAATAATTTTCTCCACCGTCATAGAAGGCATAGGTCTAAGCTGTCTCTTATTAGAGATCTTGGTAATAAAAATCTCTGCTTGTAGAATAGCAGTCTCACAAAGCTATCTTGCTCTGCTAATCTAGAGAAATCATTTCTTTTTTGTTTTGTTTGTTTTTTTTAGTGCTCTTCATTTATGATTTTTCTCATCATGTGATATGAAGCCTCTTTATGCTGCAGATTTGCCGTTATCCCGTCACTGATCCACTTCGTATGCTCTAACAGTTCCACACTCAGTTATTTCAAATATTAGGGATGCCACTAGCATCGTGTGCATGTGTTCAGAAATCACTGTCCCACATTCCAAATCCAGGAAGGATTTTGGGAATGATTGGTACAATTGGCTTGTCAATGCCCATGATGGGTTGATAGTCGATACATTACAATGCTATAACCTTGGCTGGATATCAGCTGCTTGTTGCTGCTAGGAGACCCCGATGCTTGCTGAGCTGTTTGGCGTGGAGAGATCGTGTTTCATCCTTACACCAACACCAACAAAGTGTGTGTGTGCGTGCACATGTTGTCAGGTTACTAAATGGCAAGGATAGTGTTCAGGCCATTAACAGAATTAATCTTTCTGCTTTGTTAAGCGCAACAGTAAATCTTGATGACTTAAATCTGTTTCCAGATGCCCACACTGTCTGCCTAGGTTAAATGAGCAATGGGGTTTTGTGGTATTTCACAGTGGTGGTCATGATTTTGGCAATCTTTGACTAGTTTAAGTATGTGGAGGTGAGGAACGGCTTCCCTCTTTTGTCTCCTCTCGTTAAAACATTTGCTTTTTGCCAACTTTGGTCACAAAACCTATCCTTTTTAAAAATTAAACCACAGTGGCTCAATTGCAAATGAAGAGTGAGCTGATCTTTTTAGAAGAAAACCTCTGTGGTTTTCTTTTACACAGAGGTTTCAGCGTTTTGACAGAATCAGGTTAAACACAGAGAGATTTGACCAGTTGATTGACTTTTTTGTCTGTTGTTCCTGTATTTAATCCTTTCCATAGTTCAAATATATTTTTAGTCCAATTTTCCAGAATCCTTAAAATACTTCAAGCTATCTGAGCAAACATCTAGTAAATCATAGAAAGGTGGTCAAAGAGCGTAATTGTGTGATTTGTATGCTGGCTTGGAAAAACCAGTAGGATGCAATGTAGTTCAGTGTATTTTTTAGTAGTTAAAATGTGTTTCTATTTCAAGCACATACATTAAAAAAACCTACGAGATGACCACTTTGATGCTTATTTTAGGCATTGAAATCCCACATCAACAGCACAGTTTTCTGTTCTCATCTCAGATGCTTTTTTAATTAACTGAGATATAGCCACTTTATTCACAGTACATCTCCGTATTCTGTGAGTAACATTTGGAAAGTATGTTCGGAAAATCATCCGCTTTAGCTTGTCTTAGCCATTCCTTTAATGTTCTGTGAACAAAATTCTTCTTTGTGGAAGTACTTTAAATTATAAACTTGCTTCATTTTATTTGATCCAGTCTGCTGGGATTAATTGTTATATACTGCCTCCATCAATTATTCAGCTAGAGCTATCAGTTCCTGACTGCTCTGGAAGCGAAAAGCAGCACTGCTTTACACGCAGATATTCTTTTTCTTTGATGGAAACTTTGGGCTTCAACCAGGGCTGAGCTATGAATGAATCTGTTTTATAAATTGCTTAATTTTTGTACAACTATTTTTATTCCTGAAGTATGTCATTCCATGCTTCTGGAATGTTGCTAAGTATTTGTGTTAAATAGCAAGAATGTTACAGAGTTCACCAGGAGGAAATGTTGGAATTAGGTTATTTATCATGTTAGTGTGATTTTCCAGTTAACTGTTTTGTCAGAGGTGGCTTATAGCGACACTGAAAACGAGGTGTCTCAGTCCCACAGCGGTGACACACAAGTACCAGTCTTTAAATCCAGCCCATCTTACACGTAGTATGTGTAGGGTTTCCAAGACTCACTCTGTTTTGCTTCTGAGTTGGTGCTACAGTGTTGACCGTAGACCCAAATCTGGTAGAGACGCTGAGGGTCACAGAAGTTGCTGTAATGCATCAACTTCAGCCAGAGGGAAAATGTCAGTGGTGCCAGTCAGTAAGCAGATGTCATAGTTAGCAATGAAAAAATACTGATCAGCACTTCTAAATTACAAAACTGTGATGCGAGATTTTTGGGTTTTGAGGTTTTCTTTTAGCAGATGATGGATATTGCAGCATTTCTCATAAATAACAGTAGGAAGAAAATACCATATAATTGAAGGACAGGGCATGTGCTGTGCTGTAAGAATTGTCAAAAGAGAAGTCCATGTAGAGAGGAGAAAGCTGTCGGAAAGACCAAACCAGAGACCATGCTCTGAGAAATGAATGGGATTTTCAACAGTGGCACGGTGACTTTTGTTGTTGACTTTGGTGGGATTGTGTTTTCTTTCAAGAAAGGTTTGTTTTATAATAGGTCAATATGCAAAAAAAGAGCTTGTCAGATGGTAGAAAATGGTGCTAAGTGTACAGAAAAAAGAATGTGTTGCAGGGTTGCACACAGAGGCATTTCAAAAGTCAGTAGTGAAGGTGTTTTGCCTATGATATTCCCTCTGCATGTGTCTGGCACAGCCACGTGCTACCAGGTTACATTTGGGTGCGAACCCAGGTTGTAAGTCTCCTAGAGGAATGACCTTTATATCTGTGCGCTACTAGGGAACAGGATGCTGATCTTCAAAGGCACATGGTAAAATACCAAGTGGCTTTACTGTTTGGTGTGTATTTTTCCTTGCCGATGGTGGTATGTCAGAGAGTCGCTATCTGAAACCTGAAGTAAAGAGCGATCGGTGAATCATCTGTTCCAAATTAAAATATGACTTAGTCTTGCATAATGGGAATGGAGCTGTCAAAAGCATTTGTCATTGGCCTAATCCTATTCCAAGTGATGCTAACGATTTTTCATTATTTGGAGTTCATTTAGTTCAACACTGAATTCTTAACAACAACAAAATATCACTCATGAGTTTCATGAGCGTATTGCACGAGCGTTTATGTAAGCGTGTACTTAAAAGCACTAAACACAAGGAACAGATGCTTCTTCTGCCATGGAGATTTTCCAAATTAGGATGTTTCTCATTCAAGTCCACGTACGTTATTTGGAGTAGATATGAAGTAGTTGAGGAAATCCAAGATTCTGAATGGTTGACCTAGATGCAGCTGTTCAGGGGGCACTTTATTCGGTTCTTATAAAAAATATCATCATATAGAAACATTTACTAGGTATATCGGTTGCGAATGTCTTCATTAGAAATGCTCCGTTCCTTTGGGAAAATTTAGTTTAGGTCACTTGCTTTGAAGCATCTGAGTCTTGGCTTACCAATATCTGTGACTTTCTGGAGTTACTTTATTGAAGATACCCTGATGCTTTATTTTCCATAGATTTAATAGTGTATTTTTCATTATTATGGGAGGTCAGTGGAATATATTTGGAGACTTCTGTCAAACTGGATTGTTGTAAAAATCTTTCACTGACCTTTAAAAGAGCAGAATCATGTCTCAAAGATGATAGCGTAGATCGAGACTGACTCCATTAATGAAGAAGGAGTGATGCACTTAGAGTCTATGTGGCTGAAGTCTGAATACGGCCCTCTTTTTCTGTGAATATATCTTTTCTTAGTAGCACAACACATTTAGTAGCTTGCGACAGCATTAGAAGCCACAGTTAAATACCACTAAATTTTAAAGGTCTTCCTTTCTGTACAATAATTCCAAATTGCTTGCTTTTCTTGAAAGCTCTGATGAAAACTTGCAGCAAAGCTAACAGAGAAATAAAAGAATTCCTAGAATGTTGCAAAATAGTTGACCAAACGGCCGGTATTGCTGCTCTTGATCTCATTGCCAGCAGCAGCAGCACAATTGCATTAATAGCAGTCTCTTGTTTCCTGCAGCACTTCTCAATGCGCAGTCACGCTATAGCGAACCGTTAGCGAAGTCAGAGCCTCGTTAGCATTGGTCAAGGCTGATGACAGCTGGGCTGTGCTAGAAGCCAGTGCCTTCCAGAGTGAAATACTGATATGCCGTGTGTTTAACACGGTTTTAATATTGTTTCCTGTTCCATTACATCAGACTAAGCCAGATTGTTTCATAAGTATTTATCGTTAGTCTTATAATTTTTCTCCTGCCTGGAATACTAAGCTTTTCCTTTCAGCCTCTATTTAAAATCTATATAAATTGTGAAATTATAACAGTGCAATCCTGCTTCTTAGACTTTGTCAGTACTGACTGAGAGAGATTTTGGCTTTCCTCATTGTTGTTCTCCTTAAGTAACTGATATTTCTGAAGAAAATCTATAGCTGTGTTTCTTCAGGATTTCCTGTAATGAAAAACTCACATCCTTTTTGCTGCAGACTAGTGCTTAATTGTAAGAAAAGGGAATTATATTGCATAAAGACAATCAATTCTACTTAAATTATCCCCTGAAAGTGAATAGTATCTCTTTAAATCTGTTTTGCTCAGACCAGGAAAATACAACTGACAAGTTGATGATTTTCCCCAGCTCCAATTCTGTAATGGCACATGGCATT
This sequence comes from Cuculus canorus, assembly GCF_017976375.1. Classification (NCBI taxonomy): domain Eukaryota; kingdom Metazoa; phylum Chordata; class Aves; order Cuculiformes; family Cuculidae; genus Cuculus; species Cuculus canorus. The sequence continues at coordinate 5,874,206 of NC_071413.1, read as the reverse complement.
CAGCAGCTCTTATTCCGAGCACTTGCAAACCCTAATGATCAAGAAAAGAGCTTAACAGTCATAGACTCCAGACGTTGTGGTTAATTGGTTTGTTTTTTATTAGTCAGACCTTGATGTCAGTACCAGAACTGACATTTATTTTGAATATTTTCTAAATTCATACAAATGCCATATTAATTCCAAATGTTGAATTTGTTGAGAATTGCTTTTTCTATTTCAAGTAAAGCATTTTATTAAAATGATAAATTGATTTGTCATCTGCTTGCATTTTTACTCTAAGTATTATTAAAGGAGAAATTGGTGCAAAATGTTTGAATGAAATAAAAATTCTTACTTTTGTTTAACTTTTTTTCAACTGAGTGCAAAAATCAAAAGTTAAAAGATTCCCAGATGACTTCTTCCTGATTTGGCAAGTTCTTGCTGTATTTGCTTCAGTGAGAAAAACTGCAATATAAGAAGCAGTAAAAGTGAGGAAATAAACACACTAGAAAAAGTAGAAATAAAGCCATTTAGTTTTCTGTTGTTCAAACCAAACAATGTTGAAATGAAATGTTCCTGTGAGGGGGGAAAAATAAAAGTAAAATAAAATTTTCAGCGTTAAAAAAAAATCCACTTTGCTTTAGAATCATCTTTTTGAAAACTATAAACTTGCGCAGTAATAATAATGATAGCTGCCTCCTGTGAGGCTATGGTGTACGTAGTTTTATGGCTTATTAAGTTTTACGGTTCACGTGACACTATCTGCTTTGTTGCTGATAGCATCTTACTAGAAGGGATGATTTGTGCTGGGCTGTATAAGCAGCAAGAGCTTGTGTTTAATAGGCATTGTCTGTGTTAAATTTTACTGGCATATGTGGTCCTTATTCCTGTGAAATTAAGACCAGGTACGTCTGCAGGTTGTCTCAGGCGTGTATCCTGTGTAGCTGTTCTGCAGGTGGAATTTGAATTAAAGAAGATTGAAGATCGCAGCAGTTACTTCTTGGTTGTGACCATGCTCAGCGTGATGCTGTGGCATTGAGTTTTTGATCCATTCTGAGAGAAAATGACTTCAAAATCAGACTTTTTAGTTCATATCTGTAATTGTTAGGGACAGTGCAGAGGTTTAAATCTGTAGCGCAGAGGTTTAAATCTGTAGTGCGAAGGTTTAAATCTGTAGCTTAGAGGAGAATTGTTTTGAGAAGAACTACTTGGAAATAGGAATAAATTTGGAGGAACAGTTCCCCCATGCCTCTCGGTGAAGTCTTTCACTGAACTGCTCTTGGGGAGTGATGGTGTCACAGCCAGCGTGGTAGTAACAAAATAAAAACAGACTTAGAATTCTTCTCTCTGAGCAGGAGGTGCTGTGATGAATTGAAAGAACAGTTTAAAGGCATAATTTGGTGTCTGTGGGCTTTCTCAGAAAGACTACGGATTAAGGAAATGTACTGTTGAACAAATGTATTTTGTTTCAGTCCACAAAGTTTTACATTCTTAATAATAAAGAAGAGCTGTAGGGCAAGGATAACAACTGAGTAGTGTTCTGGAGTGTCCTAAGGCAGTTGTGTTCTTCAGCAACATAGATGAATCCACCTGAAGTGTTTTTGAAACACGTAAACTGTGCTTCTTAAGTGTTGTAAGTGAAATTTCCCCTCAAGTGTTAATGCGAGTCATAGTTGAGAACAGTGCTTATTACTGATCAAAGAAAATTGTGTTCCCTCCGTTAGAAAATACATAGTGGATACGTAACACACATATAAGTGAGTATAAGAGAATTTGGTTGTATGAATTGCACCTGTGCCATCTGCGTAGCAAAGCAGTTTGTGGTCATGTAGAAGCCAGTGGCAGTGTTGGTTTTGTTTTGATGCTAACCAGCACTTTGGTTACAGAGGCTTTTCATTGTTTCTTTCCTCGTGGTATTTATTGGTGGACACTAGGTAACATTTCTTCTAAAATTTGTTTCAAATTGTGAAGAGATGTAACATGTCTTAAGGTGTGTGTTCCATCGTAGCCTCAAATATAGAGAAGTTGAACAGAGGCTGGATTAGATGCATCCCCTTAAAAAAGTGTAAGCCTTATTTTTGTATTTTGGAATCAGTGTTGGTAGGGAGCTGGGAACACTTGTTTTTGAAAGTATAGCCTTGACAGAAGCCAGCTCTTTGACTTGCACAGTTTTTACACAGACTTTCCTGGTAGTAGAACTTTGTGTTGTATATGAACTGTAAATTTTAAGTTACTTTAGAATTATTTTGACTCTGGATTTTCTTTTTCCTGTGGGAAAACCGGCATGGATCTTCTGAGGACTGCATAGCACTATCTTAAGAATTTGCTTAAATAAAAAACTTCATTTTTGTGCTGTTCTTTGAAGCCTTTATAGCTGCTCTTTTGAGGTCAAAAAGTAGACTTTCACTACTCCCCTACATTTTATTTACAATAGTCATCCATATGTCTAATCATGGGCTTGTTTCTCCCTCAGGATAGTCTTTGGCATCTTTTTTCTTTAGTTGCTCCAGGAAAACTTTGGGTCCTAAGAATCTTCTTGTTTTGGCTTTGCTTTAGTTTCCCCTGGTCTGTTCTCATAGCCCCATCAAAGGCTGCCTTCCTGGCTCCTGGCTGTCCTGACATTCCTTCTTGGTTGTGCTTTTTTGCTGAAACTTCATGAATATGCTGCACTAGTGCTTTTGAAGTTCCCTCATGCCACTTTTCTGTCACGGGTTTCAAAGACCTAGCAGCAACTTGGTCTCTTGGGTTCCTTAGTGACTGCCAGGTAAAACTTCAGCAGCTTGATCGCTGTCAGGTTTCCAGCTCTTTTATCCCAGTGTGGGCAGGAGCACAAAGCATCTGGCACAACACCATAAACGTGATCTCAAATTATGACTTCATGTAACAATCACAACATTTGAGTGTGAGTGGTGACTGAGATCCAAAACCACAAGGGATTGCCACTTCCCCCTCCTCCTCATTTTCTGCATGGTGGTTTGATATTCCTGTGTTGGTGTCATTTCAGTTGATTTGCTTTGGACTGCTTTCATCATCAATATCATATTTTTCATTAGAGATCGATTTCGTCAATGTTATGTTATGTCATATAGTCAGTCCTTCCTCTACACCCTTTCTTGGTAGCAATGTGAAATACTAAAATACTTATTTCAGGAAAAAACTTACTTGTCCTGGGTCATCCTGCAACGACCAGCGCAGTGTTAGGGGTAGCTCCATGGAAAGCTGAGTTCTTTGAGACAAAATGCAACCAGCAGGTCAAGGGAGGTGATTCTGCCCCTCTGCTCCACTCTTGTGAGACCTCACTTGGATCCCTGCATTTGATTCTGGAGTCTTCAGCATAGGAAGGACATGGATCTGTTGGAGAGGGTCCAGAGTTGCCCACAAAGGTGATCTGAGGGCTGGAACACTTGTCATACAAGGACAGGCTAAGAGAGTTGGGCTTCTTCAACCTGGAGAAGAGAAGGCACCGGGGAGACCTTACAGCACCCTTTTAGTAATGGAAGGGGCTCCAGGAAAGCTGGAGAGAGGCTCTTGATCAGGGAGGGCAATGATAATGCTTTTAAGGGTAATGGTTTTAAGCTGAAAGAGGGTAATGGTTTTAAGCTGAAAGAGGAAATTGAGATTAGATATTAGGAAGAATTGTTTTCCTGTGAGGATGCTGAGGCCCTGGCCCTGGTTGCCCAGAGAAGTTGTCAACCCCATCCCTGGAGGTGTTCAAAGCAAGGTTGGATGGGGCTTTGAGCACCCTGATCCCGTGGGAGGTATCCCTGCTTCTGGCAGTGGGGATTTGGAACTGGATGATCATTTAGGTCCCTTCCAACACAAACCATTCTATGATTCTATGAAAATGGCTGTAGAGGTTTGTGAAGGTTTGTGGTTATTCTGCGTAGCCAACTTGGAACAGGTTATAGAATTTAAAAAACCCCATGCAAATGCGCACATGCAGTCTTTCAGAAATCTCATTTGATCACTCAGCTCCGTGTGGTACAAGGCATAAAAAGAAGATATCCCCTGTGGGAGGACGGAGGATATAAAACACGTGTTGGGAGTGGAAATTTGCTAGGTGTACAGGAAAGTTTAAACAGGAACGGACTGAGTACAGCAAAAAGGTCTGTGGTTGCACGGTAATAGCTGGTTCTGACACACTTGAGACACTTCATTTTCTTTCAACTCTGAAAGAAGAAGGTAACTGCAAAATTGGATCGAAGAAATTGGAACAGTGCTGCATTTCAGTAAGATCTGAAACACAGGGAAGAGATGCATTTTTACCTCCTAAGAGAGAAAGTGCTAGAAGTTGTTGAAATAATAGAAAATCCTGGGAGTAATGAAAGTCTCAAGAACCATTTATTCTGTTTTGAAAGATTTTTACATTTTCTGTGAGATCAGACTGTGATAGCAATCTGAGCTTCACAAGCAAAATGCTTTCTAAAGCAGTTGAATTTGTCCATCAAAGCAAGCCACTTAGTTTGTGTTAAAAACTTCGGATATGGCTCTGCTGCTGTGAGTGTAAGGAAAAATACAAAATACTGCAGAAGAACAGACCTGCACCCACAAATCATGTGGATCACAGATATGAAGTCCAGCAGAAATGTGTGTTAAATGTTTCATTTTGTTTAATCCAGCAGCTCTGCCTCCTCATGAGGACAGTAGGCCATAACAAAAGCCCATAAAAAGCATAATTATATTTGTATTTGCCTTTTAATCTTTTCAAAAGAGACAGTTTTCTCAGATTATCATTTGAGCTCAGCTCAATGCCAGAGGTGCGCTGTTGAAATATACAGTATGGTTTTGATAGCATGGAGCAGTGATGGCCAATGGACAGCCCAGGGGGACAATTTGGCCTGCCAGAAGTATTTATTGACTGGATACACGGTCCTTGCAATAGTCTCGTCTGTATTCATGCACTAGAAAAATCTCTTTTGAGCCTCAACAGCACTGTCACTATATTTGGTTATGTGCACAGCTGGGAGGAAAGGCGATAAATAATGCGCTGGAGTTAGTCTGATTTATGGCCAGAGAGCTTGCGTACTGGAAAGGGCCCCATGGAGAAGGCAGAAGATGGCGTGTGGCTTGAAGCTAAGATGTTCGGTTTGTGAGTCGGTTCGTGCACTGAGAGCAGAAGAGGAGAAGGTAACACCTGGTGGTAGGGTGAGCCTGGGGCAGAAAAGAGCAAGAGTAGGGAGGAGGAATGACGGAGCACTGCTCTTCTGTGGTTTCTCAGCGTGTGGCATGGGTTGGCTTGGATGGATCCAGGACTGGTAACTGTCGGAGGAGAGGAGCTGCATTTGAGTGTCTGCAGTAGTGGGTGTCAGAATAAACAGTATAGCCGAGTTTAAAGTTTAAAAAGAGACAAGAAAGAAATATCAGCATAGAGCGTCAAACCCATGTAATGTCAGTAACTCATTCAGAAAAGCACCAGAGAGTGCAGAAGGGTCACGTTGGAGATGTAGCTATTACTACTGTGCTGTCTAGATGGACTAGGAAGAGATGCAGAGGAGATTCCTATGTGAGACACTGTCTGAATCAGCAGCCAAAGATTACTGATTGGTAAAGATAGCTTATGAACTCGTTTGTAAATCCATAAATCCTCCCCTTTCTCCATCAAAAAAAACCCCAAAACACCAACCAACCTCCGACAAAGGAAGCGCCAGGACTTTGTCAGTACTGAAATGACTTCAGCTTTCTGCCTTTGCACACTTCTTTTACCTCTATGTAGTCAGAACTGAAGCTCAGGAACTGGTGTGTGTAGTTGCTAAAAAAATAATTATGCCTCGATACAGTCAAAAAAAGGAGGCGGTTTTGGCTTTAGTACAGCTGTGTGAAAAGTTTTCATGATTTGTCTCTGGGAGGCCAGCTGACCATCAGCCACGAACTGGTGTTGCCAAATAGAGCAAATGGGTGATATCCCACTAGAATATAAAGATTTCCCTTTTGACTGCAGATATACAATTAGCCAATGAAATACTAAATTATTAGACATTTTCTGTTTGTAGACATTGTTTCTAGAGCTTTTGCTAAATGCACAGTGGAACAAAGACCAGAGTTAAATTTAGTACATGTCAATCTGATCAAAACCAACTATACACAAACAAAGCCTGTCCAGACTCAGACACAATGTGGCCTGTACTTGCCAGAGCTACCACAGAGGTTGGGATCTTGCAGAAAATACTCAGAACTGTTACAGCAGGAGGCTTGAGGCCGCATATCTCCAGTGTCAGAGTGTGAATTCAGGAGGCTTATAATGACTAGAAGAGGTTTTATTTAAGGGAGCAAACCAGGATTTTCATTGTTTTGTTTAAAGCAAGTGCTTACAGAGATACACTCTCACTGTTCAGTCTTGTTTATTTGTTTTAATCCAAAAGTTTTGGGTAGCCTCAGATCCATTAAAACCCTTGCAAGCCAATCCATACTGCATACAGTTAAATTGTGGAAAAGCAGCAATGAAGCACTGAGAATCACCTTTTGACTTTGTATCCAATAGAAGAATGAAAGTGAGGATGCCTCAACTGCATTGAAACTGATGTCTGAAAGACTTGGACAGAAAGATCCGATTGAGGCTACCTTATTAATAATGTTCTTGGGTTTGTCTTCTGAAAATGACACCGTGTGGGTCTGCAGTGGGAAGGAATGGTTACAAGGAGCAGGGATTTCTCATAAGCTTGTCCTGTGGTTCTGTGCGAGAATCAACCCAAACAGGCACAGTATGCAGTGACAGAAGATGGATGCGCAAATTCCAGGAGGAAAGAAGGGGGGTTTGCCCAAAAACATTTCAAACAGGCAGAGGCGATAGGATGAGAACCTGAACGCCAAGCCAGGGGACCAGTGAGCAAGCCCCATTACCTTAGCAGTACCAGGACTTTGAGAGAGCTCAGGAGGTTCAAGCACTGGCACAAAAAGCATTTTCCTAACTGAACAATAAATAAGCACAAAGTTGACTGTAAATATTTCATGTTATGTTAACGTTGGTCTTTAAATCTTTTAATGTGTTCCTAAGATCTAACTTGGAAGGGACATGATGTTAGGGACTTTTAACAGCTGAGCTTCCCTGGCCTGGAGTCTGGGCAAGGTGTTGTGAAACACTTTCTGCCTGTATGCAGCCAGTTGGAAAGAAAGAGTGAAACCATGCTCCAGCAAGTGTTTCAGCACTGAGTGAGCGCAAAACCACCACACGAGGCCAAATTGTTCCAGCTCCTTAAATTTTCCTCTTGAGCTGATCTTTTAATTTAGGAAAAATAAACTCTGCCAGCTCTACAGAACAACTTGTGTTATCTTGTCACCTTTCCCTTTGAGTGCTTCCTGTCTGTATCTCATCAGCAGGGGAAAATGGGGATCACTGAGTTCTTGCAGCTTTCATGTCTTCCTTCTGAAGAGGTAGATGTGTTGATAAACATTTTCACTTGTTTTGTGTCAATTAATACTATGAGATTGGTCTTAGAGTAACTTCAGGCACCTTTATCTTTTACATCTTTGTGGTAGTGTTTGTGTATCAGTGTTTACAGGGAATTGTCTTCACAACAGTCTGTATTATCTCTAAAGCAGATTTTATTCATTAAGCCTCTCTCAGCCGCAGAACTGATCAGAATTTCACAACAGAGTAAACAAAGGCAAGTTTGCGGTCACAAGTATCTGACATGTTCTCCCAGAGAGGCTGGGAAGCATTGGTTTCACGTTCCTGTCATTGCTGTGGCTTTTCATTCCCATTGCTTGCAGGCTCATTGGAGCAGGCAGGGTGAGGATGGAAGATACCATAAATTTCTCGGCATTTAAACTTGGGAAGTGTGAATCATTTCTTTCTTGGAATAACTTCAATAGAAAAGTAGGACCAACCTGATGAGAAAAACGTGCAGAACCTTTTCTTCCTTTTTGGTCCCATTTAAATGTTTTTTATTTTCCAGACTATTTTTATCATGAAAGCATGAGCAGTTTGAGAAACCTAAGAAGCTTTGAGTTGTAGCACTTACAGAATTAGAGCACTTTAAAGTATTTTGTTAGGAGTTTTATTTAAGGAGCGGTAGGGTTCCAGCCAGTTAGGAAAGAAAATTATTTGTGTCAGGGATAGTTTGCATTACATTTTGAACAATTTCTGCAGCCTATGGAAGGTTAGAAATTGGTTGGATTTCCTTCTGAAGAGCTGTAGCATCATTTCTAATATATTTTACAGTAACATCAAATGTCAAAAGCATGAGAGAGCTTGTATCTCAAGGGGGCAATGCCAAAAGTATAGCAATGCATTTAGTAATTCCCTGGTTTTACAAGAAGCAGTGGATTATGTTCTCTTGAACCTTATTCAGTGACTGTGTCATTCTTTGGACGTTTTATCTTGCTGATTTTGAAATACTGAACAAGCGAAAACCATAACCAGCTCAGTGAAGATCAATTTAGTGACTCCCGTTCCTAAAAGAAATATTGACACACTTTGTTGTTTTAGGACTTGAGTTTATGGTTCTTGGGGATGTAGTCCATTCTTTCATGTCATGTAATCTATTGAGTGCTGAACAGAAAGCCAAAACTGCTGCTTCTCAAATCCTGGGCCTGCCGTGGCTAAGTGTAACTTTAGAAAAAGTATCTTCACCGTTGGTATGAAGGAGTACAGCCACTGACAGTGTTTATGAAAGATGCGAGGCTGCTACTGCATTACAAAGCTTCTTAATATGTACCATTTTACTGTCATAAGAACTGAGCCAGTCCAAAAAGTTTACACACAACTTGAAATCATCCAACGTGGGGTCTGTCCCAGCACAAAGCGAGGGTTTGCAGTAACCTGTGGCTCTTTGTGCAGCTGCAGATTCCAAGTCTTCCTTCCTGCTCCCTCTCTGTTGTGTGAAAAGGAGATAACGAAGGGGTACCTTGAATCTGGCTTAACGATTCTGAAGTCTTATAAATGATTACTGTGTAATAAGTTATTAGTGTGTGATTACATGCATTCAGTTTGCCAGGTGGGATTCATTCTGACAAGTTGAATGAATTGAGGGCGAGCTATATTCATTTCTAAAAACTTGAAATGTTACACGACTCTTTGGCTTAGTCCACCCAAAATCTCTGGCTGCCTTTGGCACTTCTGACTTTGGCAAACTGACAGATTGACAGTTAGTAATCAGGAAATCATAAATCATCTTTATGGATTCTTTTTTTATCATCTATCAAAATGTCCAACACCACATTTTAACTCCACAGGATCATCCAGTGATTTTGATGCCCAATACAGAAACTGCTGTTACAACACAGCTTGGCAGAAGCCGATGTGTCAGCCCTGCACCATTCCATTTTTGGGGCACTTTGAGCTGAGCAGAAAAGATTGGAAAATGGTTTATGTAGGAATTAATGAAGACCAAAGAAAATGGAACAAAAATTATGTTTGATTTTCAGATTTACGATGAGTTTCCACATGATATTTTACTCCTCAGTGACAGACACTTGAGACAAAAATCTCATCTTTGCTAATAAGACTTGGATAAATGTCAGTTGGGAAACTTTTGTATTTATCCATTCAGGAAGGAACTTGTAAAAATTTTGTGAAGAAATTTATTTTTAGATAACTATTTTCTTTAAAGTAAATGAATATGTTTACAGAGCCAAGCTCTAGTTGTTATAACATCTTTGACTTCAGCTTCTTATTTAAGCTCCTTTAAGATCTTTAGCAATTAAGCTATACTGATAAAGCTATGTGTTCTTATCTTGTCTCTTCTCTTAGCTTAGAGGAAATAATTTGTGCATTATATCAGGGATAAGAGCTAGAAAGTGTGAAATCTGATCCCAGTTCTGCCACTCGGTGACCCATAGGAAATTAGTTCACCACATCAGTTCAGTTTTCTTGTCTGTATGATAGGTGAATACAAGTCTCATCTGCCTTCCAAGGTATTCTGCAGCTCCTGAAGTATTCAAAACCACTAGCAAACCATTTAATAAGCTCCTCTATGTATCATTTTCATTGAAGTAAAATAAAAATGAGGTTATCTGGAGCTTACAATAACTGAATTTCAGATTAACTGTGAAATCTTTCTTCTTGAAATCAGTGTATCCCACTTGTTTGGAAAGATTTTCTATTCCATTATTCATTACAGGGGCCTTAAAATTATACTCCAGTGACAAAGCCTCTATTTATTTTTAGACAATTGGCATCCACTTCTGGCTGACCTAGAATGTTTCTTTGATGACAATGTCTGTGATCCAGCTGGGTTTGCTGAATGGTTGAATAAACAAAGACAGATAGTAAAATGTGGGAAAGAAAAGGCCGTTTTTATTATATTAGAGAACCTCTCCAGCCAACTCCAGGCCTGATGCTAAATGTCATATCAGTAACAGTACACTTCAGTGAAGTGCCCTTGTGGTCTCCATAATATCTGTGGAATTTTATCATTATTGGATTTCAAGGTTATGAGAAGGCTAAGATCAAGAAGTTCAGAATGAAGGTGATTCACAAAAAAGGCAATCCATTTGTTATCAGCCTCTTCCTTCCTGAAGTATGTAGGTTAAATACATGGAAATGAGAGGATAAGACTAAGCTTGTTGTTTTCTCCCTTTCTATTTTTTCGTTGTTATTTCATTTTCTGGCCATGTATGTTTTATTTCAACAGCGAACTTAATTTTTGGCTGCTAGTGCTGCCTGCAGGCAAAGAACTGCAGGTAGCAGAATAAACAGAAGTCTTTTGTTTTGACTAAAATCAGAAGGGTATTTCACTATACAGCATCGTGATTTGAATGTCTCCCTCGTGTTCAAAAAGAAGAGGCTAAAACAATTATTAACTACCATGCTAGAAGGTGTGAGGAGCAAAATTTGGCTGTGATTCAAATCTCACTGTAAATTTAGGGGAAGTTGATCCCTTATGCGAGGCTTAAAACCGAGTGGCAAATAACTTTCTTTAATATATTTAAATTTAGAGTCTACATTCCATTAGATAATAATGAAAAGACAATCCTGCTATTCTAGTTGTCTATTGTAGCCTTTGCACTAAATGCAGCTCACAGCAACTTAAAATCCTCGCTAGAGCTGCCGGCAGAGGAGGAGACCCAGTGAGCCCTGTAAGCCTGCAGGGTGTAGTAGCAACTTGGGCCAATAAAAACCATTACTGACACTGTAAAAAGCTATGGCACGGCTCAGGAGTTCCAGCATGAATATTGTCAAAATATTTTAACAGGAAAAATAGTTGGTTTGACAATTTTTTTTTAGTGGTCATTGCGCGTCTGAACAAGAAGCCATTTTTAGTACATGTAAAGTAACCAGATGTGCTCTGGCTTCTAACTACGGCTGCTGTCCTATCAGTAGAGTGGTTATTTCTACCACATGAAGCAATTAGAATACTCGACAAACGCTCTGCAGGAGCCTTCTACAATCATAATCATCATGTTTGTCTTGGATTAGGAGCTTTAAAGGATTTATTTAGAAGCCTTTCTGTTTATCTGTTTCCAGAATGTAAAAAATGGTCTTTCACATATAATGCGCTAAGCTTGATGGCTTCCGTGTAATTTTCCATGGTTCATACTTTCTGCGGTAATAAATAAAATGTAATAAGGATAAATTATAAATATTTATAAGACTATTTTTGTATTTTATTAGGTTCTTATGATTTAGAATTTAATATCCCAGCCAAAGCTTCAGTCAGAGCTCTTCTCTCTAACATCAAAATGACTGCTCAGAATTTTACAGTTGAAGACTGATCTAGTTGACTGCAAACCCCTCACCTGTACCAGTGCCAAGGAAAGCATCCGGTGAGATAGACCAAACAAAGTCAGCAAACCTTAGACATCCAGATCGGGGTTAGGAAGTTCATATGACCCAAGCACATTCCAGCTCCCATCCTTGTGCCCTGATTCTTGATTAGTCACTCTTACAGACTTGGTTGCCTGCCAGGTGTGCCAGATAATGATTTTTTTAAAAAAAAAATATATAAAAACAAAAAGAAAAAAGAATGTTTAGGATTCCAGAAGAGTTGCTTTTTATAACTGAGTAACTTTGTATGCTTAAATTTGTATCACAAATAATTCTAGATGTTTTACTTTACCAAATGTTTTCTGAAGGTTTTTTTTGTACAATTTGGACTTAATTTAGATGAAAAAGACTGTGATTGGTGGTGCTAGAAAAGAAACAAACACAGCCTTCTTTAAGTTTCTGAATAATATTTAGTTCCTCTTGTTTTGTGCCCAGACTTGAAACTGAAATATCTCTTTAATTTGGCTTATGCTGTTGTACAACAGTTTTGTTTTTCTTTTCCCTTGTAAAACATGCTGTTCTCAGTGTCACGAAAACCAATCCATATGTACGTTCTCCTATGGTCATTCATATACATCACACTCCCCAAATGGGAGTTGTATTTTGTATCAGTTCTGTTGCTACATTTGCTATGCTGAGGGTTTAAAGGGCAACATCTGCTTCTTTTCACCCCTGGTAGGAAGACAGAGCATACTGAGATTTTCCTGCAGTTTGCACCACTTTTTGTTTTAGGTACTTCTACATATCAGGGCAATGAAATTAGGTTTTTCAGTTGTCATGGACAACCTCTAGGATTCTTTTAAAGCAGGGAAAAAAAATTCTTCTGCCTGGAACAGCTTCCCTGTTGGCTTATGGATTCATATTACTGCTTCAAACATGAAAAAGCCAAGGAATAGCTAAAAGGCTGCGAATATCTTTACTCATCTGGAGAGAGCCTCGTATCTCAGAAGGACCTGTATCTGCAGATAATTCACTTGCCAAACATGCAGCGACAAGATGGTAGACTAGCAAGTCTCTCTTTTGAACTAGTCAATGATCGAAACTTCAAACTAAGAAAGCAGCAAAGCATTGAGTTAGGAAGTCAATGAGTACAAGACTGCAAACTCCATCTGCTTTCTCCCATATTTTTATCCATCCCTTGCTGGTTCAAGAGCAGCAGTGCTATTCCACTCTATTGAGCCATCCTTGACTGCATAATGATGCTGGGGCAGGGTAAAGCAACAAAGAATCTGCAACAGGTTTGGAGGAGCTGCAAGTTTACACTGCACGAACCTGGTTGGCTGTAGTTGCTGAAAACCTCAAAATCTCAACGTCTTTCAAAACATTTCCCAGTCAGTCCTGCTGTCAGGATCATCCGTTACTACCAATGGTTATAACATATTTGTTGTTACCAGCCTCTTCATTGGTGAATGTCTTCTGATAATGTTTAGATTGTTGCATGGGTCCTCAGGTTTCTTCTCAGGTGTTTTTCAAGGTAAAAACAATTTCACGCCAAGGGAGACGCTTGGATAGAGATAAATTTTCAGTGTGTTCTGCCACTTGGGATTGACTTGGCTTGAGGTCTTAGTAACAGTTATAATGATGAAGCTGGATTGTAAAACATGAGAGCAATTCTGTTCCAAGACTGCCAGCAGCCCTCAGCAGGTTGTGCTTGGTGACTGTCCTGCTACAAGCCCAAAATTCAGAATATGCAGCTGGCAGATAAATAAATATTCAGATATTTGTACCTTCTCTCTTTTGCCCCTGCTACGTGTTAGAGGAATCAGGAGTTGCTCTGCACATGCCAGAGCTGTCAGAGTTCCAAGATGTTCTGGAGAACCAAAGTATGGATAGCTCACGTCTATCCTTTTGACTGTAGTTGAAGGACTCAGTCCTTCAGGCTCTTCTCTTGAACAAGTTGATCGCACTAGCTTCAAACCCTGAAGACTGGATCAATTAGGTAATAAGCATATGATTTTCCGCCAGTGGTTTAAGGTCAGTAATGGCCAAGCCTTTTGTTAAGATATGTAGCAAACTTGCAAGCGACTCATTTTCTTTTTAGGCAAATTATTCCCTGGTGTTGGGGAGGAACTGTTTTGTTGCTGTTGTTAGATCAGTTTGCCTGTTGGCCTATGTGTATTCACTGTGGCAATCACATCACGGTCAGTCCTGCTGCTTGCGTCAAGCTTTTCCATCAAAAAATAAGTGCTGTGAGCCTCCTGTTTCTGATGTCCAGCTCTAGAGCTGCCCCACTGTGGTTTGTAACCTAGAAGGCCTTTAGGTGACTCTCGTTGGCAAGGCTGGTTATGGTCTGGTGAAATTGTTTACTCAATTTCTAAAGTAAACTTTTAATTAACAGTGGGCTTTTCTGTCAGCTCAAAGCATCTGCTTTGCTCAAAAACTCATCCAATTCAACACGTGTTGGGCTGTACTCAGTAAATTAGAACTAGAACTGATTTTGGTTTGTTTTCCTTAAATTCCAAGAACTGAAGTACAAATGTCACTGCTGTTGACAGCTCTTGCACCATTATTACAGCAAAAGAACTTACCTTGCAATAATGAGGGGAATTTGGGATATGATGCTGATGTGCACGTTCCATAGCCTGTGCTCTTCTGGCTGACCTGGGGATTTCGGTGATGATGAAACCCTGCAGTGAGCAGTGTTCTCTGCCTCATGTGGAGCAGTAAACTCTGCACGGAGCTCGCAGGGTGTGTGGGCACCGTTAGGTGGGTGTTGGATGAGGCTTTGAGCACCCTGATCCAGAGGAAGGCGTCCCTGCGCATCGCAGGGGAGTTGGAACTGGTGGGCTTTAAAGTCCCTTCCAACCCAAACCTCTGTATGAGTCTGTATGTGTGAAGTTCTATACAATGAAGATGCCCTACTGCAGGGAAGAGTCTTGCGTTTCAGAATATTCTGGCAAAAGGTATATAATTACAAACAAAAGCAAAGAAAATGTTTACTTTTGCATGTTAACTATCCATTATATTGGGAGAAAATATCCTACAGCCTAAGTGGAAAGAATACTTAGTCAAGCTCATTTTTGCTAAGCTTTTACATTCCTGCCAAAGAAAAGAACAGGTTGGATGCTTTTTTTTTGTTAAGAAACGATTGAATAACAAACATTTTTCCTATCCCTTAAGTCATTGATTCCCTGGACAACATTCTTCATTGATAACCTACTTTTTTTATTCTGAAAAATGATCCAAAACCTGTCCAGAAGATAATAGATTAAAGGAAATACCCTACTGCATGTATGCTTTCTGTTAGTATTTTACTATTTATTAATATCCTGTATAAAAATTTTTAAACCCTTATGGGTGGAGGTGGGATTTTTCTGTATTGGTAAAATACATGGGCTTACATAAGCATATTCCCTAATTTACTACCACTATTTTTACTGCTGTGTCTAGGCTGAAGGATTTCAAAAGAGAAATCTTATTTTCTTGATGTCAAACAGATGTGTTAAAAAAACCCAAAGAAACAAAACCCCAAAACCAAACCAATTTTTTTTATTGCTATTATTATTTTCTACAGATTTTACTTTTAGAGAGGGAATTTATTTTTTCAGGGACTGCCCTAGTGATTTTGTCTGGTATTTGATGTTTGTAGAATATGCAGGTTATGGGGTTTTGAAGAAGTACTCTTTGGAGGGTTTGTGTAAAAATTTATAATGCGCATACAGGAAGAATGAAATAAGGGTATTTTTTATTACACTGAAAAGATGAAAGCTTTCTACATTTTTTGTATTTTAGAGTGACTATAAAAGAACGTTTTCTCCTATACCTGTTTGGCAAGGAGAGCGCTATTAATGTAATAAGAACTTTGCATGCTGAAAGTTTGAGTATATAATGTCATTGTTTTGTTTGAGCTACATTTCCAGCTGTTTCTGCTTTATTTCAGTTGACAACATTTAACTCTGTTCAGCAGAGTAGTAAGAAATATGTATTTGGAATGAACATCCTGAAAATTTTAGCTAGCAGATAGTGAATTACCGTAAAGAGAGAGCTCACGTTGCAGGAGGAATGTTAAAGATGAGCCATTTCAGAGGGGAGGAATTCTTCCCGACACTTAGTTTAAATTCTGCATCGCACCCTGAGGTAGTGAAGAGTGTGAAATTGGTAAGAACTTGATTTTCTGCTGACTAACAATTGTCTTTTAGTTTCTTAGTTTTCCCAACTGCGTTTTTTTTAAAGGATGCAGTAAATTCTTCTTTCAGGCTGTGAAATTTGTATCAGCAGTTTTTAATATAGTCTCAGTATTGATAAAAATTAATAAATATTGTTATTAGTCACTCAGCTGTTAACATCCATTTGCTAAAGCGACGCTGTGCTCCGTACTATCAGTTTCACTAGTTTTGTCATGTATAAATATAACATTAGGTTACAGCACTTTCGATGTGGTTTTAAATTCTATCATTAAATCTTTCATTTAAAAAGAAATCTTTCTGCCGCTCAAATTCAGTTTGGGATTTTTCTTAATTTGTGACAGTGATGAAGAAAATAAATTGACTGCTCTGGAAGCCTTTTCTATCCATTTCAAATATGGCTTCATTTAATGAATATTCCACTCTTTTTATACAAATATTTCCCACTCAGCACTCTTGTCCTCTTTATCCTCAGCTCACCCTGCTGTGCTTAGGTGTTTCAGCAGTGGTTTCTGATGCTGTTTGCGTAGGAAGAGGACTTCAGCAGCACGTCAGCGTGGTAGAGTGAGCTGAGGAGCACAAGAGCTTACGTATGGATTGCGCGACTCAGCGTGGTCGAAATTAATCTTTGATAACTGGAACTGGTGTTATTGGATGTATAAAACAGACATGCTACGCAAGCTAAAAGAACTGTCACTTTGCATTTGAAAACTACTTAAAATGCCGTGAAAACACAAAGCTGAAGAGCGTCTTATGATGCTGAACTAAATCATATAGTGTGAGGAGATATTTTTGTTTAGGGCCACAGTGCAGCAAGTACAGCCTTATTGTGCCTATTTGTCTTAGTAATCTTTAAACTTTCCAACCCCTCTTCCGCATGAAAGACCTTTTAGGTCTCCGATATAATTTATTACTTTTCCCTGGGCCACTTTCTATGTTTTCTTTTCGGTTTGTTTCTAAGACTGAGAAGCTAAAATTGAACGCATACTTAAAGACATTGCACTAAGTATTGTTTTACAAAATGACATAACAGTTTTTATTTCCTTGAGTCCCGTGCCTTACACATCTGTTTAACTTGACATTACAACCTCTGTTTAACTTGACATTGCAACCTCTGTTTAACTGCATTTCTGTTTAGTGAATGTACATAGTTAATTTGTTGGTCTGTGGCAGTAACTTGCACGTGTTGGGGTTGAATTTCACCTGCCACTATGCTGCATTTCTGTATCGCTAAGGTGGTTCGAGTTGTCTTGCAGAAGTTTGTGCTCTGTGTTATCTATTGTCCTCAGAATGGTTCATCACTTCCCAAGTTGTGCAAATTGCACTGTCATCCGCTTTTCTGAATGTTGAGACTAAAGAAACATTCCTGACAATTTAAAAATCCCATAGTGTTTCTCCTGTTGACTAAAGATTTGCCTTTTCACTAAGCTGACTAGCTACCATTCTCAACAGAAGTTATAGTTATACTGTTATTAAAGTACATTTAAGAAGAAATTAATTCTGGAAGCAGTATATTTTGAATAAAAATATGTGAAGTACTTTAACATTATTTTTTCACTGGTAGATACGACTACAGCTGAGAGGAGGACTGTTTTCCCCTTTTAAGTTGTTTACAGATACGGTCTGTTACTGCTAAGTTGTGTGTGAGTTCTAGATTTCTGGCATTTCTCTTTTTTTGGGGGGGAAGTCATTCAAAACACTCATGAGGAATTAAATTCATTTGTAAAATCACTTGAGGGGAATTAGATACATCTGCTTAAATAGTTCAGTCTTTCTAAATTGTATTAAAAGCTTTCAAACAAGAAACATTCAACATCCAGCTGCCTCAGGCAGGATATGGAGGGTAAAGCTGTGTGTTTTTAAGCAGACACCCAAAGTCTCTGTTGATTTGGTTAGTAAAGTTTTGCGCAGCAACTTAATTTACTAACAACACATTGCAGCTCTGTGCTCAGATCTTCATTTTTATGGTAAATGTGTTATCGCAGACCTCAGGCAGACAATAATGAGCTTGTGAGCCAGCCTGTGGGTAGCCAAACTTGCTTTTGCAAACTGGGGGTAGATTTTGACTGAAAGAGAGCTCAGACTGTAAACTTCCCTCCTCCTATATTCACATAGAGAAGAAAAGAAAGAGAAGTCATTGTTTTAAATGAGGAGATGCTTGTTCTGTATGGTGGTGTGTGTTTTCATAGCACTAGCTGCTAGGCTTTGGAGGAGAAGAATTGTTTCTGTAAGTGTCATTTATCTCTGCGGATAGAAATAGGGTATCAACACGTTTTCAATTATGTATGGATAGTAATGCGTGCAGTTATGTACAGAATATAAACACGCTAATAAAGAAAGACACAGAATTCAAAGTAAGGAGACTTAAGTTCTGCTTGTGTCTGTAATTATTCCTGTACTCTCACTGAAAGAGGAATAAAAAAGTACAGACACTATTTGCCTAATCCAGTTTATATAAAACATAGAGTTGAGGCAAAATTTAATTTCTTGAGCCACGTATTCCCTGTGAGCCCTTGCTCTGCTCTGTGATGCTGTACAGACTGCAAATGCTAGGAGGGATTTTTGGTTTTTTCTAACTCAGGAATTCAATCAGCAATTACCATGGGCTCTAACTAGACGGCTTTGAGGGAGGGATTCTCGTCTCGAACGCAGGCAGTAGTCCCTGGGCTTTCCCCTAGCAGTCCCGCTTCTAAATCTTGCTGTGGATGCACTTCTGAGCCCCTGTTCCATGTCCGCCGGTGTGTGACTGCGCTGTATGTGCATGGTCTTGGATTTACAGGTGGGAGGAGAGGATATAAGGAAAGTTTGGACCATATCTTTAACCCATCCTTTTTTCCCCAGGAACAACAATTGGGTCATTTCTCTGCTTCGTAAACCCCTCAAGCTGTACTCGATCACTAACAGGAGGGTAGGATTCAGGGAGTTAAAGGTTCCCTTGGGCTGAAGCCCCATCCCGAGAGTCTTTCCCTTTCAAAAATGTGCATTTTCAACACAATACAATTTCTACTCAAATGAAGTTACCAATTAAATCGCTGTTCGCCTGAAACATCACTGCAGAAAAGCAATGAAAACTGATCCAAAAATGTAGTGGTTTCATGTCCAAATTTTAAGGCCTAATTAACTAATGTCTGCAAGGGTTTTAAAATTCTTTGGTTGCAGCTGGATTTAGAAGGGCAAAACCAACAGTAGCAGGGTGCTAAAGAACTGCTAAAGAATATTTTTGGCGTTGTGTCTCTGCTTTTTTTGATTTGACAGTTCACAACTTGGCGTTAAATGAAAAGATAAGCCTTGGGCCATATCCAGAGTCACCAAAGTCACTGGGTTCAGGCTTTGAAGAAGGTGGAATTCAAGTATCTCCTCAGAGGTACTTTTTAAAAAGGGCTACATAGGAGCTACGAGGGCTTACATTTATCTGTGGCAGCAGCTTTGTTTTTTAAAATTTTCTGGTTTTAAAACTGTTAACCATTTTTTTTTGTGTGTATAGACTTGCATACTGTTATCTCTGTTTTCAGTTTGTCTTTTTATGGGAAAAAAATCACATATGTAAAGCTTTTTCCTGTGAAAATACTTGCCAAACAAATCCTTATGACGGTTATCCGAACGAAGGCCATTTTTACAGAGAGACTTCTCCATATATATTATCAGACAACTCACAAAGAGCAGCCAACAATAGCAGGGCATTTTTCAACTTTAACCTTGTGTTCTTTCAAGTTTTTTTAACAAACAAAAAAAGAAATTCTAAGAACTTCCATTTTTTCCGTGAAGTGATTCTTTTGAAAACTCACATAACAAAAGACTTGAGGGAAAAGCAAATGTTCAAGCTTTTATCGTGTATGCATGAGAAAGATCCTAGAGCAAAAACATTGTTTTAACTTCCCGTAGTATTTGACCATCAGTAATATTTTGCCATACAAACTAGAATGATACCAACTCAGTGTACAGGGGAATTTGTTATTTTTCTTGTAATGACAGCATTCCTCTCAGGCAAAAATGTTCTCATTTTGCATGCTGAAACAGAAATCTTGGAGAGCCTAGGTAGCACAGGGAACAAATCCCTTATAGGAAACCCATCCCTACTGGGATTAGTGGAAAATAAAATTTAAGCCATAATGAGTCAAGGTTTGGTGTTTACTCGTTCCAAGAAACACCCTAGTAAAGTCTCAGAAACAACTGTACATCAGTTGTGAGTCTGGCAAGGGTGAAGCGTGGCCAAAAGAGGCCCAGGACAGCACAGCAGGACAAATATCCTCTTTCAGTACAGTCTCAGCAGGCGATTGTTTTTGTCTGTCCTGCCTTTTTCTGAGTACTGGACATGGAATTTTTTTCATCCCTTTTGCACTCATAATCTTTCAATATTTAAAATCCTGTTAATATATCATCCATAAAAACTATTAGCAACTATATATTGAAAATTTTGATTAAAAGGTGAAGGTTAACTCCAAACTTGAGGTTGTGCCTGGAAAGGCAAGTGACCCTGTCACAGCTGCAGTGCAAGTGCTCACCAGAGAGAAAGATAGATGAGAGCACCTCGGTCCAGTGCTTTGAGGGGTTTGCGTTTACCTTTTGTAAATTTAGTGCCAATCCCCAAGACACAGTTAGCAAAGTAAGCATAGGGATATATAACTTGCTCCTGTTTTCATACCGGTGTGACTGTAATTCAGATGTATTTGTGTAGGTTGATGCCTTAAAATTGTAGTAGGTTTTGTTCCAATTTCTGTGTAACAGAGTGTGTGAAATGAAACCATAATGTATTTGAATTAAAGTTTTCCTGGTGTAGATTTTTTTTGGAGTTACTTCTTGCTGCTGTTAGCTACAAGTATTTGAAACTAGAAACAGAACCCGGGAATCTCCTAGAAAATAATTCTTCATCATGGACAGGCATTAACTTCCTCAGAGAAAAGGAAACCTTCAACATTTAATGACTCTATTAATTAAATTTTCCATAATACCTCAAACTGTTGGAAATGTGTAGATGTGCTTGATGGATATGTTAGGATAGTCACTGCAGGAGGCTTCTAGGTAAGTGAGAGGTGGTTTTAATTTTGCTTTGGCAATGTTTCAAAAGGGATTGTAAGGAGATAAATGGAAAACGCGTGTAGCGTTCACAAAATGCACGTGTAGATTACGTTCATACACAAGATCTAAGTGGTTTTGGCTTTCTTTGCTTTTAACACATGGAAAGCCACACTGTGCTTCAGGTTGTAGTAATTAAATAGTGGAATTGTGATCTGTGTGCTAATTTTTTATTCCTGTTTATTGTCGTGTAAGTAAGACTCTGTGCACCCCTGTCATGTGGTGGTTTATAGAGCAGTGGCTCAGCATTTGGCCACATCCTGCATGGTTACTGCAGTAGTTAAAGGATAGCATCAAAATTGTAAGTTATCATTTGAATGTTAACTTTTTACAGTATCCTTGCCTTTCCCTTCTCTCTTTTTACTGAACCTCAGATGTTGGAGGTGTGAAAGATTGAGGAAGAAAGCAGTGTGTCCCCTGTGGGTTCTGGGGATCATACACCTGTGGTATGAGCTCAGGAGCAGTTTCAATCTATTTCTCATAAAGCGGAGGGTGCTGGTTCTCACTCCAGACCTGGACTTAGTTTTGGCATCAGTTTCCACATTCCAGGAACATTTGCCTCCCAGAGCTCAGGGAATACCCAAAGAGATTTGTTTGGATGGAGGTAATACACAGTACTAGCAGAGTTATAGCTTGAACTGGCTGGCCTCCAAAATATCAGAGCATAACATGGTCCAGGCATCATTACGAAAGGCTGGTGATGGGACACAGTCCCTTTAACGGCAGTCTCAGAGAGGGACAGAGTAAAAGAAGATTGTAGTCAATGCACATGGGGTTGCTATATACAGTAAATAAAGCTTTTTAGTAAAAAGGGAAATATTTCATTATAAAAATGTCTGTTGTAGACATTGATTATAATAATCTTTCATATCGTGTTTTAAAAGGTCAGATTTATTACAAAAAAAGTACAGTTACAATGTAGTTTTAACTAAAGTTGGCGCTGGTTTGCTGACACAGAAGACTGAACAGCAGCAAGGCAAGCGTGAGATTCATTGCATGCCTTGAAGATCGCTTGGACAGGTGTTACATCCAGGATGCACGCAACAAATATTTAATAAACAATGGCAACGGTAAGCACAAAGGTATAGCAGGTGACTGTTGTGTTCACCAGTCTGCATGAAAAATGTGAGCAGATAACTTTTTGTATTATGTTTTAAAAGCATAATCCAAAAACTGTCGATTTGTGTACAAGAATACCTTTGATAATTTTACTGAACGCATCCTTTAGAGAGAACCTGTGTTCTTTGGGCTTTTCTGTACAAGAATACTTTCAAAAGCTTATCTAAATTAACCAAAGATATGCATTTAGTGGATTATTTTAAACCATAATAAGCCCCTGTGTAGATACTATTTGACAGAATTCATAGATCTGAATTCACTTTTGAATCTAATTAAATTGAATTTAATGAAAGTAACTTGAATCATGAATGAGAATGCTGAGGGTTTTAATGTAGGTTAGCTTATCCACTATTTTTTCTGTTGTAGACAGGCATTCTTAAATGTTTACTTTTGCCTGTACAATGACAGTCTCCTCTGTGTAGTAAGAATCGGCTTTTTTGAGCCACAAGTGTATAATTCCAACTGATCAGAAGTACCACACAATTTTCTTAGTCTGTTTAGTCAATGCAAGAGCAACAAAATATTCAATATGTACTCACACATTGCAGGATGCCTTACACTGCAGGAAGGTTTTTCAAAGTTTTTTGTCGGTATGTGCACACGCATTTGTACGTATATTTTATCTTGACTCAGCTGTGGCTGTAACTTTCTTAATGTTATCTGGAGATTGGGAATTAGGAGGCAGAGTGGAAGTATTAAAGGGAAAATATACAGTTACACACTTGCAGAAAAAGCTATTCTGGCCTTGGACAGCACAACTCGCTGTATTTACCTTAGTGCTAGAAGTTATATCACGCTACCACAGTTTTTGGGGAGGGCATCTAGGGTTTCCTCAGCTGATCTCAAGTGTCGCAGCTCATGTGTCCGTTACTCATAGTCTCAGCTGATTTGTAATTTCTGAGTGAATACTGATTATTCATGCTTTGGTTTCGTACTATTCCATTTCAAGCTATTGGGAATTTTGCCATTGATTTAACAAGACCTGGGTTAGACGTTTTCAGCTTCAGCTATGAAAAGTCTCATTATTTCAGTTGCTTGCTCTTCTCTGCCTTGATAGGCTCAATAGTCGTTAAAAGTCGAATCCAGCACGTGGTTGCTGTCTGTCGCTGTGTTATGTGTCAGCTTAGGGCTGCATTTTACTAAGATACATATGACAGGGTTTTGTTTCACTGAAATTTCTGTACTGCACTGGAAGCAACACAAATCTTATTTCAGTGAGATTAGACGTGGATTACCTTTTTCTGTTTCCCTCTGCAGTTGACAAAATCCTGCAGTCACGCTCCTGGCTGAGTTCTTTCTGCCTTATCAGTTCAAAGTTTAAGCATTCCCAAATATTCTCTCAAAATCCTTTTACAGTCCCTTGTATTTCCTCTCAGCATCCAGAGTCCAGGAATGAAATATGTGTGAAGTGCCCCCTGGGTTTTGGGAGGAGGTAGAAATTGGTTCAAATTGGCAAAATGTGCACATCTGACAACACAAGGACTTAAATATTTTTTAAATAGAAATTAAGAGCATATTGAACCACTTTCCCTAACTGGCCAAGCTAGAGAAATATTTATGTATGCATGCATATACATATGCTGTATCAAAACCCTGAATACTGGAAATACTTTCACTCTATTACAAATGTAACTATCTGTTAATATTTTTTCATAGGTTGGAGCTATGCTGAACAGTGCTCCAAGCTGGGAGAGTGGAGGGGAAGGGGACAGGAGTGGGGTTTAGGGTCATGGAAAGATTATTTCTGAGTGGATTTTTGCCCCTCTCGTTGCGGTTCTTGCAAATCACCTATGAAAAGGAAAATGATATCCACGAGATAAATCAAACTAGGGATAAAATCCCTTTATTCCTGCAAGGGTTTTGTTTTACACGTAAGGCTATAGAACACTTAAGAATGGGGTGTAGGCTAGAACAAATGCTTTCTAAACCTTGGTGTATTTGCTCTCAGAGAGGTGTTGCCGAAAAAAAATCTGGAGACTTTCTAACAGTGGGAAAATGATACGAAAGGTTAAACAAAATAAAGATGATGAGAAGAATTATTTGTACAGACCAGGTGTTGTGAGAGCAGAGCAGATAAAAAATGTAGACCACAAGACACGCTAAATTAAGCAGATTCCACAAACAAAACGGATTATTTGATTTTAAAAATACAGACTCTTTTCTGTGGACTTAATTACATTAGGGTAAAATTAAGGTGCTTTTTTAGAAACTTTCTAGAGGTCATCTTTAGCAAACACCGCTGCATGCGTACACTGATGTACTGCATAATATTCAGCAAATGCAACAGATTTACGAAAGAACATCTGAAACAGTAGAAAAACTTCTGGTTTGTCTATGTATGCATGTGTGCCAGGTTTTTGTTGTTCCATCTGCACAGATTTTGTATTGGTTTGTTTTTTTCATTATTGTTGTGAATTAAATGCTGTCCAAAAAAACCATAATTAGCATGTTAGAATTTGCCTGCCTTCAGCTGAATAGAGGATTTACTTTCCATCAGAGGACATGCTATTCACAACATTGTCCTCTTTAACGGAGTAACAAATTCTGGTTGAGATAGTGTAAGGAATATCATATTGCCATTTTTAGAGCAGAAGTATTTTTCCTTGATGATGGATGATTTTAAATCCATAAGTTCACAATTAGACAGTAATTGTAGTATATCTCATGAACGACATTTTGTGTTATTCCACCTTTTGCATTTTAACAGACCTCAGGAAGAGTCTCAAGGGACCGATCACAGATATTCTGTGTTATTACAGGGTCCTAATGTTATAATTTCAGAAGTGCATCAGTTAATGAGGATGTTGTCTTTAAATTAAAGTTCCTCCCCTGTGTGGTACCATGACTGTTAGTGCATCTCTTCCACAGCAATCGTAGTTACTGTAGAAAAAGGGAACCAGATTTTTGTGCACCTGCTATGGAGAAGTAACATTTTTACAACTGAAGTGCCAGTTTACTGCGAGGTTAATAGCAAACAGAAATCCCAGACCGTGGCTGTGTATCTCCAGCAATGGAAGAGCACACGGCCACAGACAAATTTCAACTGCAGCTCAGATTCATAGGATCCTGCAGAAACTGAGAGGAACAAAGCACAGAGGTGGAAGCGGTGTCTTACCTTAGATCGCTTAACTTGGTAGGGAGCTAAGATAAGAAATTATGAATTCTGGATTTCTTGTCTACATTTTCGAGTGTTTTGTCTGATTCACAACAGATTTTGTACTACTTTTCCCAAGGAAGAAGCCAAAGCAGCTTTCTTGCTTTTGGAGGAAAATGGCTTGATTCTGTTCTGCTTTGTTCACAATCGAATCTGAGCCCTGGTTCTACACAGAACAGCTTATAACTAACAACAGAAACCTTTCCTGTCTTTTTCCTGTGAGTTAGCAGAATGCACAGAATTACGTAGGACAGCTCACTCAAAGTCCCTAGTCCCCTAGCAATGTCAGATTGGATTCAGTTATCTAGAAACTATTGGATTTTCACATTCACCTGTGTTTCAGAGCTCTCTGATAGGTTTTTCAGGTTGCAGTGCAGTTCTTCTCTAAGTTAAGAGCTGTGTTCAAATACTTTGTGATTCTTTGTGGACAGAGGACCTCGACATATTTGTGATAGGTTTTGCCCCAAAATCTTTGCGATGGATTTGATTTCCTTGTCACATTTCAGATAAACGAATTCTCCTTTGTTATGTTGAAAATGCAGGCATTTCAGGAAACTTTTAATTGAGTTGAAGAAGTAAAGCAACTTGTTTATTCTCAATTATGTGTGTGTGTGTGTGTGTATATACATACACATATATATAAAAGCACACCTAAGAAACAAGGGTTGAAAGGTTAGGAAGTGCTGATTTCATACTTGTGCCTGTTCATACAGAACCGCTCGTGCAGGCTGTGGGCTGTAGAATCAGTGCGGATGAGGAGCAGGATTGCAAACTGTTCATCCCCCCGAGTCCCTGTCTCATTCATTTAATAGAATGAGCATCCACGAGGGCAGGATTTAACGCTGCACTCATGATGGTAAATTTAACGCTCTACAACTTCTACGTGTTTGATTTACAGTTGGAATAATTTGCTGTTTATGTTGTTCTGTACCATTGGTTATACGGGTTTTCAATATTGGTTTTTGATGTGCATATGCCTTAAAAGAAAGATTCTAGCGAAGTACTTAGGTCTGTACAGCGCATCCGTGCCTCCTCGAGAAGAATTTGTTCATAAGCAACCGAAGTCCAAAGTAATTTAGTAATACTTCATAGATTCTTTGCATCCTTTCTGAAGTGTTAAGCAAACCTTAGCAGAAATAGCCTGAGGTCAGCTTTTCATGTCTGTTACTGAGTTTGTTTTTAATATTAGCATCTGTACTAGAAATATTTCCTTCCTCTTAGGTAGCTGCAGAATGTTTCATTCATCTAGCAGTTGCCTACAGCTGCATGTGTAAGAAGTAAAGGAACTTAGAGGCATTTGTTTTCAGCTAAAATAAATACTCGTTTTCAAAATGTTTTTATTAAAAAATATCCACGACAGCTTTGGAATATCTTCATCCTTGCTTTTTATTCACTTATTCACATCATTAATTTACGAGCTAATGAAAAGGTTATGATCACAATAAAACAACACAGAGCAATAAATTACTAAGTCTGTAAACATACTTGGCATTTTTTAGTTAGATATATGTTGAGATGACATTGTATTCTGTTCTGAAAAAAGGGTGTAGAAATAGGATTTCCACCTGGAGTTTAAGTTCCGGGTCCCCAAAGGTCTGTTTTAAATCAGTCTTTGTGTGCCCAGGTTAAGCAAACTCAGATTGCTAGATCGGGGTGAAACAGAGCTTGTTGCTTCATGATAGTAAACTGCATCTTAATGCTTTGCAAGTGGAAGATGCAGCTTAGTCAAGTGTTAGATTTCATGCTAATGCAAGGAATAATATTTTTTCTTCTGTTGTAAAGGTAAATACTGGCAAAACTCATTATTGTAGCTGGGGACTTCGTGTAAACCAGAGGTGTTTAATACATAATGTTAATTTTGAAGATTTTCCTTGCTTATGGAGGCAAAAGTGATTTGTTCTTCCTTCACTTTTGCCTTTAAGCAATACTGGGAATCGGGTTCAGTGGTCTGTGCTTCCTGGTCAAGGAAGGTTTGCTTAGCATTTTGCATTTTGCATTATTGTTGTGACTGCAATGCTTTCCTGGGTTACAACAAAATTCTTTACTTTGATGGGAGTGCTCTATAGAAGAAAAGATGATAACATTATTTAGGCATCTCATTCAATTTAAAACACGATGTGTTTTGCATAGAAAAATTCAGGTGGTTTCATCGTATAACAAATCTTTCGTAACCTTTGAACGTTCCTTCGGTTCAGTCAGTCCCACAGGCGTCCTTCCACAAGTCCTTCCTCTGCATCGTGTTTCCAAAAAAACACAGCTCGTCCTGAGCCAGTTTCCAGAGTCTTGGACACTTTGTTGAGAACATTCTGTATCTGGGCAGTTCCTATTTACCTGGGAATCCAGTGACTTTGGTCATCCAGTTACTTGACAATTATCCATTCGTTAGCCTGATACTTCAAAATCCTTAAGTTTTTTCAAATAAATTTTTGGTCATAGTGCCACCCCATAAATCAAAAAAGAAACGGCATACATGTTAAATAAACCCCCATAAATATTCTTCATTTGAAATTCTTGGCTTTTTATAAAAATAGACGATAATGCTGTTAAAGAAATTTAAAGCAGAACTTTCAAAGTCAGAAAAATGTGTCTAGTTTCCCCAAATTGTTCATCTAATGCTTTTAGCAGTGTTAGTCATAGATGACCAATAAAAACTATAGTCTTTTAAAGAAATTTTGGGTCCATTCACTTTTGGTACTATTGAGTGAGTGAAAACTTGAGGATGTTGAGTTGATCAGCAGCTTATTACTCATTTTCGGTTGTGCATTTGAGGTCTACAATAAATTTTTTATCTAATTAAATTTTGAAGCGAAGTCATCATCCCTTTCATTTTCTTTTCAAATATACTCAGTCGTCATGATATTAAAATTGGTTCAGCTTTCCAAGTTGCCTGGCATGTTTCGTAAATCAGCTTTGTGAAGGTTTTATTGCACTTTTTTTTTTTCAAGACTAGCGCACACTTTTCTTTTTCTCGGTCTTCTCTCTCCCGGTCTGTTTGACAGGTGTGCAGAGTAGTTAAAATCTTCCCAGGGCTGGGGATGGTTTCCAACCTCAGGTGCTTGTCCATGAGTGAGCTGCTGAAGAGAGAGGGGCAAGGGTGTGTCCCAAGCAGAAGGAGGATGACAGAGACCTGGAGCTCTGCATCCACACGGCATTTCTGGGCCTGGCTACACTAGCTCGGTGGCCAAAATCTGCTAGTACTTCAGTGCGAAACAGCTGCACCCAGGGGAGGGTTGAGGCCAGAAACATTCGGAATATTGGATAAGCGTGAGAAATTTTTGGTCTGTAAAGCTCAGAGCTGTCTCTTTATTAGCACGCAATTTAACATGATTTGTATCCTTAGATACACAGACTGAATCCTCTCTCACCCTTTGGTTTGTTAGGTTGGGTTCATTACTTTATTTTCCTTGGATAGAAACTTTCCCCAGTTATCAACCAGTGAACAAACATATTCAGACATAAGACCAAGTATTGTTTGTCCTTTCCTTTCAGTCTGAAATCTAATTTCCAGCCGCAGTAAAAACAATAAAACTGATGTTTGCTTTTCCCCTTTTTTTTCTCCAGTGATAAATATGATGTGTTTTGAATTTTATCTGTATATCTAAAATATTCCATTGGAAGCTTTTGAAAGATAGCATTGCTTTTACTGCACAGCTGGCTCCAGGTCAAGTGGTTTAAGCTCTATTCAGGAATAGAAACTTCTGTTGTTTGTAGCAAGTACATCCCTTGCTGATGTACTTTGTAACTCACTTTTAGATTTAAGAGTAATTTCTCAGTTTTTAACTATTTCAAATTGTTTCTCAGTACAGAACTTCCCCCCTCTATTTTAAGGGTTTTTTTTGTGCATCTAGCACAACAAAACCTAATTGCAATTCTACCTGCTGTTAAATTATCTTAGAATCTAATATTACCTCAACATAACATCTACAGACTTTCTCAGCTATTTATCAAGATATAAATCCTATCCACTGTGCCCTGGGTTTATCTTAGCATATACAGTGATACATTTTTACCCTGTGTTTCGTGTAACTAAAGTCACAGCATGGCTTGGCAGCTTTTTTTTCCATGAGTGCCATTGATGTTCCACCAAAAGTTTTATCCTGGAGGTAGTGTGTTAAGAGCCAAATAGATGAGGGTACTTTGAACTTTCCATTTTCTTTCTTAAACCTTTTGTTGGAATTTCTGTTTCTCCTTGCATACTTACTCTCAGATTCTTCACGCAGATAAAATGTGTAGAAATTCTGAGCTACACTTTTCATGCATGATATACACATACATTTTTAGATTCATTCTTGTGTTGTTACTGAAGTTTTGTCCACATTGAGTATTTTCATGTGCACCTTCATCCCCTTCAGTACAGAGCCATTTTATTGTTTCCAGTGTCCAAATATCTACGATCTTTCCTTGCAATATCATGTTAAGACGTTTCATACTTCTTTTTTGCAATGCAATTGATAATTTTGTAATTTAACCTTTGCCTTTATGAAGCTTAATACCTGTTAATTGTCTGAAGAACTAGTGTTTATCAGTAGTAACATTGATAAGCTCTCTGATATATAGTTTTGCTCATTATGGAAAAATACAAATGGATGCACAAACTCAGGTGTAGATTTGTTCCTTTGGAACACAGCATGGTGTACTGCGCAAGCAAAGTGGCAGTTCTGCTCTGTTTCTGTAGGTGGTTGCTATGTTCTGGTCTCTTGCTTGTTAGAGAACCGAAAAAGCCCAAAGGAAACTGTATAATCTGTTTCCTTTTGCCCTAATCTATTAGAAATTCATTTGTGAATGTCAGCGACTGCAACTGTGTTTTATGTAATGAGATCTGTAATGGTTTAAAGACGTGCATCAATCTATATGAAGCCGGCTCAGACTCTCAATGGAGCTCTTTGTACATAAAGCAGTAATAGGTCTAGGACTGGCCTGTGTGGGCCTCTGAAAAGACCACAGTAAATGTCACCAGTAGTTTGGTTCAAAATGACAATACATTTTTACAGTGGTAGAAATTAGCGCTGTAACAAGTTTTGAACCAAGTGAAGAAATATCAAAGGTTGCCAAAGGTTCAAATTATAGTATTTCAATTGTAAATGTTACTTATGACTAACCTTATCTCACCAAAAAAAAAAAAAAAGTTGAATTTTTCTCCTTGAGCTGCTTCTTGACATTTTGGAACATACAGTATTCAGCAGAAAGTCTGCTGTGAAGCCAGCAATGCAGCAGGTCATTAGCCAGAACAATGCTGGTATTTGCCACTGTTCAGTGGATGCAGAGGATTTCAGAAGGGAAGAACAGCTGAAAAAGCTGCAAATCTAATGCAGCTCAAAGGAGCAAACCAGGAGTGTGTGTGTTTTGAACTGACAAACTGCAGCTGAATTCACCCCTCGGTTCGGGTTTCCTCTCCAGGAGCGCAGAGAAGTAAAGTATCGAATTGCTGAGCCTTAGTAATAAAAATGTTGGAATTGCAGGCAGAGGAGGATCATCCCTGGACAATGCAAAAATTCACTTCCCTAAAGCTACTGGTGCAAAGGACTTGAGCGTGCTCTGCACGCAGCACAAGCACAGCCACAAGCTGCTCCGCGTTTGCTGCGCGTGGCTCATGCACTCAGGGATGGGACAATATTTCCTACTCTTCTTCATCTCATTATTTCCAGCTGTCTGTCTGGACCCTTAGGCAATTAAATTAACCCCCGATCAGTCACAAATAGGATGTTGTCATTATTACAAAAAATTCTAGAAAATTTCATTTCCATGTATTTTGAAATTTAAATTGTACATGCAGCACAGACTCTCGAGCCTATTAGCAAAGTTTACCTGTTCAGTGTTTGCCTACCAGATTCTGTCTATCATTATTTAAACTTTAAAATGTAATTAATGACCACTGATGCTTTTTTATAACACTAGCTAATCATGCTTTGTGATGTACAATGGGTTATTATTTATCTCAAATGCTAGGAAGGATAATTACTGAAGATTTTTTTTATCTGATTGTGGTTGAAAGGGGAAAAAAATAATCTTTTCCAATACCATTTCATTACTTATCTCCTCCATGACATATTTACTATACAGTGACTATCTTCGTGCTTTGTGTGATCTAATATCCTATATATGTGGGGAAAAAGCAGTATGCACATAGGTAAGTAAATAAAAGCAAAGTATCCAAGGGAATACTTGGTAAGCTATAAATCTTCTGCACTCTTTGGAGTCTGTTTTACGTCTTTCTTCTTTCTGTGCTTTTATCTTCTTGCTATGGCAAATAAGCGATGTACCACTTCTTACCCCCTTCTCCTTAAATCCCATTTTCCCTCTTCTCTCCAAAAAGCATCTGAACATGTGAAACTTGGATTTAACGGAGTCTGTGAAATAACTTTTGTGGTGTCCAGTTTGGAGTCCTTGTGCTCTGGCTGTTACGATGACAAGATTTTTCTATAGGGAAATGTTGGCACCAGGAGGAGAATAGATTTCTAGGAACACCTTGGTGTTCAGAAAGAGCTTATCAATGTAAGAGGAAATATTTCCACGATACACTTATTAACTGTGAATGAGTTGACCAGTGTTACTCAGCTGGAGTCATTTGGGGAGTGCAAGTAGTATCGTGGTTGGTAAGTAGTCTCGCTGGTTGGTGCTGCAGCAAGGTCAGACTGGGTGCCTGTCTTAATGATGTTGTTTTGCAGAGTTCTGATGTGTTGAATTTTTAAGGGAGAAAAAAAAAAAGCAGCATGTTCTGTATTAGATATGAAAAAAATGTTTTTTATGAGCACATGCTATATGGAATCTTTATATTAATAGCATCTTGGCATTTTGCACTCCCAAGGCAGTCTCAGAAACCATGTGAGGGCTGCAAATCTGGCTTGGAAGTGCTGTAATTTGTGTCAGGACCAGAACTGATCAAGGCCAAATGTTTGGGTTTTTTTCTAAATGCATTTTAAGCCTTTATTCATTTATATAGGAACAGCCTGCCCTATAGAGTCAGACTCAGACTGTAGGATGTAAAGTTATCATGTGTATAGAACTCTGATAATCTAAGTCAAAATAATTCATGCTTTAATGGGCTGGAAGGAGGAATAATTTTTACTGACAATTCCTTAAACTTTTTTAGTACTGTTTTACAAATCGCTTTCAAGCTGAGCTCACTGTGGTCCTTGCTTCATGCTCACCTCTTAGCAGCCTTCAGAATAGCATTATCAGGTTGTCACTTTTATCGCTGCACTGCTTTTGATTTATGTTTTGACCATCAGAGTTGCCAAAAGATGATGATTTTATATACAAGACTATTCTGTAGATTCAGCTTTCTTTGTTCGGCACTTTCCTCTAGGAGCTGCAATAGCCTCAGTTCCTAAGAATTAAAATTTTCTTACCAGACATTTGTACTTCCCACGGACTATAAAGAAGAATGTTTCGAGTTGGTCAGGGAAAAGATTGTCAGCAGCCCGGGAAACATTCCTGTAACACGCTAGCGTTAGGCGCTTTGATAATTTCTTTCTGATGCTGTGAGAGAAACACATTTTAAATGTCTTTGCTTTAAAAACTTGTGTTTTGATTGTAAAAATAAGTAATTTTAACCTTTTAAAAGGAAGATTTTATGCCGCTCTAGTGAGCTTTAGTTCAAGTTTCCAATTGCATGGCCACACGCACGCACGGTGCCTGGTTTGGGGGGTGATTTTTTTCCCCGCTCCTTTTCCCCTGTCATTGATACAGATTTTTTGGTATGTGGGTAGAACATTAGTTGAGTTGAATTTAATGCGTACAAGTATTACTGCACTAAAATATGTGCTTCTAGCATTTATTTTAGGTTATATACTAGTTTTACATTATCCCAGTTGGGTATTAAAATGAGTTACAGAACTGGCAGCGTGTTGGGGAAAACCAGATGTGTACTCTAAGAAAACAATAGGTTTGGATCTGAGCTTTCATTGAAGTCTGCTTCAAATTGACACTCCATATTCCTCTCACTTTTCTCACAAAAGAAAAAATAAAAAATTGAGAGTTGTTCAAAAATGGATTTTAAAATCTCCAAATGATGATCGGAAAGTTTAACATGTATACAAATGCTATCTGGATATGGCTTCAGAAAGTTAAGACCTTTGGCTGGCCCGAAGGCTCAGCTGGTAGCAAAATATATTGCCGTGCGGGAGAGCCCGATGTCAGTTCAACCACAGGCCACGGGGGTCTGGAAGCTCCACACAGGTGAAAGTTGCGGCAAAGTAGCAGAAGATTCGGAGCTGACGTTACTGATGGATGGTTCCTGTAGTGACATCCCAGAGGAATCGTCTGCCATGGATTGCACTGAAGTGGGAAATGAACACAAATGGTAAACAAATGGGCGGGTAAATGACAGCGCACGCGGATGAGCACACAAAACCTCGGAGAAGCACTGAGACTGGTGCTCTTGAGCGGTAAAATTGCCCTGACAATAGACAGATGGTTGAAGTTTAATTCACAGAGGAGAACAGGCACTCAAGTCCTGTACCAATTGTTTTCCATCCCTAAACCAAAGAGATTTTAATGATTTATAGCGGAACAGGGTGTATGTGTTACTTAATGTGTTTAGAATGGCTTGATACAGTTTTGTAAGCAATGCAGGAAGTGAAGTGGATAAACAATCCCTTCTTAATCTTTTTTTGCTCAGAATTTAAACAGCAGGGTTTAGGTTATCATCTGTAATATTAGTTTCTCTGGAAATGTTTTCCCAGGCAGCCCTGCGTGTCGCAGGCCAATACATGCAAACAGAAAATAAATTTTGAAAATAACTACCAGAAAAATGATTATACTTGTGTTCTCAGATGTGGAATGTAACTGGTAATTCACGTTTTTAAAGAATTAATATAATTCTTAAATGTCAGGTTACTGGCTCCAACTTGAGAAAAATACATAAAGGAGGGAAGTAATTCAGTAACCAAGAATTCATTTGAAAAATTGGGAAAGTATAATTGTGATGTGATGTAGTCGTGCACGACTTAGTCAAACAAATCGACATTCTGTTAGCATTCATTTTCATTTTATATAACTTTCAATTAGAAAAAAAGCACATTTGCAGCATTTCAGAGGCTGGTGCGAAAGCAGCACCCAGTTCCCAAGCTCCTCTCCGGGATATTGAAACCATTTGTCCACTTAGTGCATTGACTGAAGGGAAAGCATTTGAGAAGTTACCTTACCGAGCAGGGTTCTGGTGGAGAAGCTAAACAGAAACGATCTGCCCTCGTGTGAAGAGAAGTGTATGTATGACTGATGTCTTATCTGTGAACTCTGATGGAAATCAGAGGATGGTGATTTGTGTTAGTCTAACGTTATTAAATCTGTCAAAAAGCTGATAGTTTTAAAAATGACAGTGGATACATGTAAGAATACCCACTTTTATGAAAGAAATCAATCATTCTTCCTAATTGCCTGAAAATGGTTTTAACATGAAACACAAGATTTTCTAAGGTGGAACATGATATATAGCCTATAATATACGTTATGTCTGCTTTTACGTTTTGCCCTCATTGGAGCACACTGAGCAGTTTACAGCAACACTAGCTTTTTCAGTGGAAATGAAGTGGATAAAGCTTCTATTATTTTGGATTATTTTTACATGAACTTTACTAGTAGATAAAAACCAAGATTAGAGACATGGTTGGGTATTTTAATTCTCTGCCTACTGATGTGTTTGTAGTCTTCTTTATGGGTATTTTGAGGAGTCTGAGTGCTCGTATTGTATGTTTTTCATCCTAAAACCCAACCATTTCATGTGTTTATTTCTATACTAAATTCTGGAGTACATATTCCCTTTACAGATGCGTCCACTCTAATATGAATGGGTTTTGTGTATCTTACAGCGTTCTATCATTCCTGTCTGTGGATGTGGGTGGAAATGCAAAACCGAAGACAGCAGAAGCAATTTCTAGTTCTGGATTCCTTTGCGAATCACATCTTCCTTCCTTTAGGTCATGGGCTTGTAAAGAGGAAAACCCTGAGTGTTTGAACCTGCTCTTTAACTTGTGTCAAGGTCTCACTTTTTCTTGTCCTCGCTGGGATTTTTTCTTGAATTATGTCTGCAGTGTTATTTTTTGTGCGGGTTTCAGTAAGAAACTTCTTAGTGTAATGCAGGTGACTCAGGAGCACTGCCTGCTCATTGACGGATTCTTTAATTGATGAACACTGGCTTAGAACTTTCTTCAACTCCTGATTTATAGTTTAGGCACAGCTACGCTGAACGCCTCACTGTGGTTGTTCCTACCATTTTTCTTCTGCTTTTCTTTTGAAGCCATTATGCACTTCTGATACTGATTGATATAAATGGAGCTGATTACCTCATTTCATAATTAAAGTGCAGGAGGTAACATATTAATTTTCTTGTCCTTAGAACTTTCCCCGAACACTGCAATACTAGAACTTTTCTGTTCCTCTGTGTATAAGAGGCTCATGCCTTTGTCTCTTGTGCCTTTTTTTCCCATCCATATTTCTCCAACTTAATAGGATCCTGCAGTGTACGGTAGGAACAGTGTTTTGTTACCGTAGCAACAAAAGCCAAACTTTCAGATGTTATTTTGCTAGTATTAAAAAAAAAAAAAAATCACTGCCAGTTATGATGTAAACATTTGCAGTTCCCCCTGAACGTCTTTTCTTTCTGGAATCAAAGTAAAATCAGTGTTCTGAGGGGAAACTGAGAAATTGTTTTAGACGTTTTTCAGCAAAATAACAGATGTGTGTGATTGTGGTAGATCCTCAGTGATCTGGTCTTACTATTTTTAAGTGGCATATTTACTACTGGTGTTATCGGAGGAGATGTACCCTCTCAGCAGCACTCAGAGTCCAAATTCTAGCTTTAAGTTGTTATGAAAGGATTGAGTGCTGTTTCTGCTGAAAGTGGCTGAAGACTTTAGCAGAATTTCATACTAAACGCTGAAAGTACTTCAAGCATTTATCTTGACCTTTTGTTTTAAGCTTAACTAATCCCATCAGGAATTTGAGACTGGAGAATGGGACCAGCACGGTGACATTTAAAGCCGTGTTTACATTTATTGGACTCGCTGGGGCTTGTCACATAAAAATGTAAAGGGAGACAGTCCTTTAGGACTGAGTTATCCTCTCCCTCTTGGCTAGGTTATGTCACAACAAAATATTTCCCACCAGCCAGATGCTGTGTGAGTCACCATTTATTATTCACTTGAATAACCTTTATCAGTGCTGGTCAGTCGGAGGGAGTCTGGGTCACTCGTGTATGACTTGTTTCTTGAGCTTTTGCACTCAGCAGCTACAGTTTACTAAGATTTCTTTGACACTGTAGTATTTTTCTCAGTACTATCCAGCCATTTCTTAATAGCACTCAGTTGTACGTTGAATAAAGCCCAAAAATAACATTCTGCTGGAAAAAGAACATTTAAGCCAAAGGCTTCTCTAGTATTGCTCAAAATAGTGAATTATAGTAGGGAGATTTAATTGTCCACTCTTGAAAAACCTTTCTTTTGGAAGCAGTTCCATCAGTTTTATTGTACTTACTGGGAACAGTAAGTCGTTTCATCACAAAATGTTGCAACTGCATAGATTTGAATAATCTTCACCGTTCATACACTGAATTAGCTCAAAAGATTTTGCAGGCTATAACAGAATTTTGAAGGCTGAGCTGAGCTGAAAAGCTTAGTTATGTATTTCTGGGGTTTTTTCTTTCTTGATAAATGGTTGTTGGAATATATGAAATAACTTTCGATGGATTCATTACCTGGCAGTCACATCTCCATACGCGTGCACATAGTTCATGTGATGTAAAACCATAAAAGAGATACAGAAAAGAGACGGATTAACCCAAGCCTTGCCTTCAGAGGAGAGGCATGAAATACCAAAACTACCTTATTTAGGGAACTCTGGTAGGGGCAGGTACCTCTAACTACCTCTTGTGGAACAGCTGAAATTAAACTGCAGGTTACGGTTTGGGAAGTGCAACATCTGAAAAGGGCTGTCAGTTAACCACAAAGTTGTTTTGAGAAGTTTCCCGTGGTGGGCGATTTACTAAGAGTATCTTTATACAAAAGATGAGTCAGATATACGATACAGATTTCCTTACAAGCCTCATGCTTCCAAATAGCCTCTTTAATTCGATACAGTGACTTTCGATGAGGTAACTCTTCTTTCCATAACCAAGTAATTTTTACTGAAATTACATCTGCAGCTGAACCGCCAATTAATTATAATTAAGTTTTGCACATGTGATAGTTTAAAATGTATTTTCAGTGATAGTCAGTGTTTCCTTTTGGTGTGTTTTACATAATTTTATAGGGCCTGAGCCCATCTCTGCTTTAAAGTCAAAGGAAGGGCACCACCTGGCTTCAATGGGATGTGAACCCCAAAGGATCTTGAGACAATACTTGTACCTCTTTCTGTGCGTTGTTGATGCCGGCAGATACATTGCTGTCCATCTACCTGTGCTACTGACTTAGAAAAAATACCGCTGATGTGAATGCGTGCTACTTATATGTAGTATTTCGTATAATCTCATTGTATTTAGATTACATGATATAAAGCTTGATTTAGGCTCTTTTTTCTTAGTAATTAACTTTGCATCTCTTTCAGCTAGCATAACAGTTCACAGATAAAGTTTTAATTACACTGATTACCCTTTTGTGTTCAATACCAAGCACTTCTCAAAGGAGCTGCTGGTCTCTTGAGGGATCCTCAGCTTGTGCTGTAAGTGCGTGTGTGTTGACCCAGTGAAAGCGTGAGAAACTTCAGTAACTGCAACTTTGTCTTTAGGTGGTCATTTAAATTTAGGCAGGATGCATTCCACTCAGAGAGAAATTGAGAGCCTTATGGGTTTCCCATACGTTACGTGCTTTTAAATACTGAATGCTGAAAAAAATGTGTCAAATTCGTTATTTTACTTGGACTGTGCTTAGTAAAGGCTCAGATGAGAGCAGGTGCTTTATTAAAAAAAGACAGCACGAACTGTACTAATTTGATCTTTTTGTGTGCTTAATATTTTTGCAGTCTATTACTGAACATTTTTCAAAGACTTCAGAATATTTATTTGGACATACATCTCATTGTGTTTTTGGTTTTGGTTTTTTTTTAAGAAAAAAGCTTGTTCAGGGAATGGTAATAAAGATAATAAACCTCTGCCATGTTTTCCCTGCCAAAACTTTACGCGGTTCTGTGTATCTCATTTTGCTTTGCTCAGGGCCTATTACAACATTTCACTGATAGCTGCTGCTTTCCGTAAAACCATAGCGTTGGAAAGTGGTGGTGGCTTTACTGACTAGTTAGTCTTGAGAGGCAGAGGTTTGCTCATGGGCTCGCTGAGCCCTGCTCTCCTTGGGGATCGCTAAACCAAAGATCTTAGGAAGCAAGGTGGCAAGTTGTGAAGGGGCTTGTGGAGATGCAGATGGTTTAAATACACTAAGCCACGCTTTGCCATCACTTATCTAGCTCAGCCCAACCACAGTAGCCAGAAAGATGGACAATTTTGTAAAGTTTGGGTAAGTAACCACGATAGCTGCAGTTTGTGTCCATGCATTCCTCCAGGATTTGTACAGGCACATTAAGGGAATCTCAAGAGGAGACATTACTGCGTAGAGCTGCGCTGTGGTATAGACTCAAAGTGAAAGCAGATGAGATGGTTTATTATTTGTTATGCAAGGAAATAATGCCGCTGATAAAAATGTACTCTGGAATTATTCTTTTCATTTTTCCGCACTCGGTAGAGCTGAAATCAGTTTCACTTTTCATGCCTTTTAGTTTGGGGAATTTAAAGGAGGTGCTCTGAGTTATATGACTCTGTAGGGGTGTTAGTTAATGAAGTTTTGACAGATTTAAGGTCACATTTTGCATGGTTCAATTCAGCACACTTAGAAATACGCAGCAGGGAGAGTTCCTCTCTCTGTGAACTGCTATAGGT
Organism: Cuculus canorus; assembly: GCF_017976375.1. Lineage (NCBI taxonomy): Eukaryota > Metazoa > Chordata > Aves > Cuculiformes > Cuculidae > Cuculus > Cuculus canorus. The sequence continues at coordinate 5,835,192 of NC_071413.1, read as the reverse complement.
TAGACTTTTATATAAGCTGAATTTATTTTTATGTTGGCACATTTTATGTAGGGAATAAATAGCAAATTTAGGTATAGGCGGGCTCTAAGTAAAGCTTTATGAAATAGATCTTTAACTTCAAAATGATAACCTGATCTTTAAGAGCAGGGAATCCTTTTTATATTGTTTCCATTTACCGTAGATCAAACATACTTTAATTTTAAAAGAGACATTAATGGGAATGTATTACCTTACCATTACCAGAGTTTTTGCAATGCAATTTGCTGCAAAACCCTTATCATGCAACACTCTGATATTAGAGGGCAGATGAGTGAAGCAGTTTGATTTTTGGATGAAGGAAGCTGCCAACAGGGGACTCTGTGATTCAGGGACTCTGTCTTTACCACTGGGCCTCTCAGCACCTTTATTTTTTCTCTTCTCTGTGTAGCCCACTCCATACCTGGTATCTTGCTCAAGTGGAAATGGGGCTTAATAGTTGAATCTTTGCTTTGGCATCACTTGCTTTTGTGGTTTGCTGTGGCCCATCTGGGCACAGACATTACGAGGAGTGTGGTTTTAATTCAATAAATGTGTCCAGTTTAGAGGAAGTGTTTAGAAAGTGATTAGTAAAGAATTAAAACATGTTGGCAACTTGTTGTTTTAATTGTGAATCAACATTGTTTTATTAAAAATTAGCTTGGTTTTGTGAGCTTGATTGGCAGTATAGTGATTCACTGTGGAGTTACACCATGCTCTGCTCTCTTGAAAATGCAGCCCTACTGCAAATAATTGAAGCCCATGTTAAATTTATTAAAAGGAATTTAGTTGATACATTGAAAAGAGTAATTTTAAGCCTTCCAATTTGTATTTTATAGTGTTTTCCCACAAATATCTTTGACTATTGCTATTCAGTATTTTAATCAAAGATATGAAAGGAAATGAATAATTAGTGATATGTACATGGCAGTGTAATTAAATGCTAAATAATGAAAGCAACAGGTCATTTTTACACCCTGACCTAGATTATTAGATACGATTGACTCAACCCGCCTTTTAATAAAGCAAGATGCAAAGTAATATATTTTTCTAAGAACAAGTATTCCAGAATTATTTTTTTTATAATGGTGAACGCTTAGTGGCCTGCCTGGTCAGATAAAAGATGGTCTCTCACCTTCCAGACATCCTGCAGGGATTAATGAGAAGGTGATGGTGCAGTATGTTAGAGGCTCCATGCTACTCTCTCAACTGAAGTATTTAGAATAAAGAGGGGCTGATCCTAAAATGATAATCAGAACAAGTTTAGCTTGAAAAATAAGAGATTATGATATAGAACTATTTCGGAAATGTGAGTGGTCTATATCTTGGCCTTTTTCTTTATGTTGTTGTGATCGTCGTAGTTTGAAGTTGGACATACAGCAGCCATAAAAATGCACCTTAAAAAGAACAGAGGCCTCACAGTTTGAAGGCTTCTGCTTAAAAAAGGGTTGCCAATAAATGATCTAAAGGGTGGGTTACATCTTCCATCTGCTTGCTCGCGCCCCTGCGCTTCTCAGCACTCATTACTGCGAGAGAAAAGCTGCAGATACTCTCTACAACTCTGTGAGCCATCTGTCTTCTTTATCTTTTTTTTGGAAAAGGAATTTCCAGTCTTTTATTGCTGTTAATATTTTGAAAAGTTTGGAAGATAAAGCTTAGTCCTTAAAACTGTCTGGTAATTCTATCAAAACACTTATTGTTTAATTTTAAGCACAACATAGAAAGTATGTTGTGATGTGTACTGACCCCTGGTCCATGTTGTCAGCTGCGTGTTTGGTCTGAAGAATGGCATGTTGAATGTGAATTTGTTTCTGTAGAAAGATAGCGCATCATCAGGCCATAAGCATTCTGACTTCACACACAAGTGGGATAGATAAAATAGCGCAAGGGTTACAGTGGTTTTCAGTCAATATTGCCTGATCTTAGCATGAAGAGGACTGCTTCTTCGACAACAGTTATGTCAGTCTGTCATTTGCCGCCTCTCCTTTATGTCATGTTTGTACTTTAGTTTTATTGGAAATGGACTGTAAAATCACCACACTAACTTTGTATCAGCCACTGTCAGATGTGAGCTTGTCAATACACTTGAGCTTGGTTAAATCGAACAGTCGGCTTAAAGAGGAAGGAGTGTAAAGTGAAGCATGTTACTGAATCTCCTTTATATTTTAGTATCCTCCATGCTGGACTCATTTCCTAGTGTTGGAACTTGCTGTGTTGCGTCAAGTGAAATTAAGAACTAGAAAGGACAGTCTTATGGAAGAAAGTCTTAGGATTTTTTTCACACAGCTCCGTTCTTCTGGCATTCTTCGTTGCCTGTTCCGGATTCCTGAGTAAATGCCAAGGTGATGGAGACCTCGATTAGTCTTAACCTCTGATGTTTTCAAGGAACTCTTAAGGAGTTCCTTGACACAAAAGGAACAAGGACACAAAAAAATTTTTGCTGTTTGAAAGTGTTCCTGTAGTTCTGCCATCAATGATGTAGGAGGATGATAGGCAGGAATTGTCCTAGTTTTTGTTTTCTGAGAAGTATCTAAACCCAAACCCATTTTTGGGTCCAACTGCCATTTCATCAATGTTTTAGCTGGAGATCTTTCACTGTCACTGAGATATTTCCTTTATGCTGTGCACAACTCATTTCTTTTGTGCAATGTGCTGAAATGGTTATTTGCTGGCTGTAAGTGTTGCAGGATTTTCCAGTGTGAACCTTCTATAAACAACCACTCTTTCAGTGATTCAAACCCTCATTTTTTAAAGAAACGTCATCTTTTATTGCATTCCTGCTAGAAATGGGAAGAAACGATGGAAAAAAGACACTAAGATCCCAATGTGTCTTGGTTTTGAGCTTTTTATAGGTAGGCAAACATATGTGCTTGCCTAGAGTAATAATAAAATCTCACAACAACAGTAGCAAGAATTGGTTTTAGAAGGCTCAATCTGGCAAGGACCAGACTAAAGAATGGGCTTTTGGTAAACAAACTTCAGCTACCCCAGAAGAGTTACCTATTTTTGAAAGTTGAGGTCTAGAGAAATGTTTTGTATTATGGGCTTCTACAAGAATAATTCTCAGTGATAAGTGAAATCAGCAGAGGACTTGATATGATTTGAACCACGGTTAGTAACTATGCTTGAATAATGTTGGAAGAAATTGAAGGAAAACCTATTACGTTTTAACCTTTTTTAAAAAATTTTATTTCCTGCCCTGGCAGTCGCATGTTAAATGGGAACTATTAGTTATGGGATAAAGTGGTCTTTAAATGGAAAGGAGAGGAGCAGAGAAAGTAGCTGGTTTTCATTATTACAACTAATTTTATTATTACATTTTATATGGCAACCATCTCGCTGAAGAAGGGATGAAAAATAGAAACCGTGACCTTCAGACTGAATAGCTTGCATGTCCCAAATCATCCGGACTGTACAGAGAGAATGATAGAGGAAAAAAGTGGACAGGGGAGGAAAACAAACCAAAGAGAAAGGCAGAGATTCAGGTCACTGGGATACCACTGCGAGGCTCTGTGCTGCTGCTGCAATTCCTTCTGGTCAGGAAGCCTGGGTTTGTTTTAATGTTGCTGCGAGGAGGAACGGGTAACGTACATATGGGCACAATCTGCTTTGAGAGCCGTCTGCCCCTTACCTCATTTTATCAAGTCTGTCAGCTCTTGTGTCTCTCACTGAAAGCTTATAGAGCTTTAAGGAAAAGAAAGGTTTGGTCAAAGAGACTGTGGTTCTGTGATCACTGACAGTGCCAAGAGTTCACACTTCGAACATTCGAACCGAGTAGTGTACCTTCTAGTGTTTCAAGGATCATTTAAAATCAGAACTAATAGAAATGCATTTGTATTTCTGTCTGAAGGTGTTAGGGAATGTTTTCTTATTCCGAGAATAGTGAGAGAAAGGGCTCTTTCATGGTTGCTTTTTAATTTAAGCAAGTTGTCTTCACCAGGCTCACCATGCAACGTCATGACTTTGAGGCAAGAAGGTTTGGTAATGAAGGGTTGCAAAGATTGGGCCAGTTCACAAAATGTGCTTGAGACTATTGGTAGCTTCAAAGCATTGTCAAATACACATATCTCAAAGGATTCTGATTTTTCTGGATATACACTTTTCACTTGGTTTTCTATGGTTGTGTGGCAAGCTGAAAAAACAGAAGAACTTAGTGAGTGGCTCTGTTCCAGCTCTGTGATTGCTTATGCTTACAATGGAAATAATTGTGCAATGTAAAGAGTGCGCTGCGGCTCAGCGGGGGCTGAAGATCTTGTCACTGTCAAGACAACTTTGTACCACTGACAGCAGGCAATAATAGATGAGGAAATGTATATACCTCAGTGAATTATTTCACAAAACCATTTTTTGATCTGCTTCTTCATTTTAAAGGCAGTCATTTATAGGGTTGTTTTCAGCATTCGCTTGAACTCTTACTTGTTTGAGTTAGCTTGAGCAACGTCCCATGTCAGCTATTCCTGTTCATTTGTGCCTAAGTGAGGAGATCAAGCTTGTGTTCTGTATGTGTTTAGAGCATGAATTAATCAAATTTTTAGAGGTGAAGTTTAGTATTTTTTAGATTAACCATCCTCTGTTACCTGATTTGGACCAGTAGGGCAGGATGTTACAGAAGCGCAGCAGAACTGAGAAGTTCATTTTCAGGGTGGATTGTTTAATTTTTTGGTATGATTCCTTTCTTTTAATGTCAAGGGCAGGTAAGAATTATGAAGTTAATGTTTTGGTTTAGAAGTCAAGCGAGCAGCCAAAGAAAATTCGTGTACTTGCACCTTCCCCATTTGTGAAAGGCTCTGCTGCCCAGCTCCTCCACGAACTCCATGTTACATAAAGTTGTTTATCCCTTTATGCCTTTATGTTTGCAGCCTTGCTATAGTTTCATGTCAAACTTATGACATTTATGAACAGAACAAAACTGTTGGATGAGGCTGATTGAATTTAGAGGGCTGAAGTAAAATCCTGTTTTTATCTGGTCACACTGCTTGGTCACACTGGTGAGAGGGTCTGTTCAATGCACTTGAATCCACTCTGTGGACTCTGTTCTTTATTATGTTTGTTTGTTTGTATCTGTCTTTCTATCAACATATATTTTGAGATAATTCGTTCCCCTGTTGAAGGAAATGGAGATATCTGTTTTAATAAGGCACTGTGAATACTGTGGAAGAAAAAGGTTTTGCAAATGCCAGCAGAATCCAAGGACCATAACCAAACTTACTGCTTTATTTACCCAAGCTGAGCTTTTTCTGAACAAAATATTTATCATTACTGCTGTTTGTGAGAAGAGGAAAGGATGACAGCAGTCATAGTTCTTCAGCTTTAAAAATTTCAGCATATTGTTAAGCTAAGACAGAAATATAATAAATTTCTCCTCTCCACTCATGCCTAGAGAAAATGTAATTTATTACTGTTTTAATGTCAATTCAATTGGATTTTCCTATCTGGATATGCCTGAGATTCATGATAAATTGTGTTATCTTATGAATGCAGCGTGATTAGTTAAGTGATATCTTCAGTGAACTGCAGGTTACCATCGTGTCACATTTGACGGAAGTGTTCAGACATACGAAGTAGGATCAAATGTTCCAGGCTGAGCCTGAGACTGAATTGGTCCTCTCTTTGGCTCAGCAGATTAAACTCAAGGTACTATGCCATTGAGACCATAGAAACAGCTTTATTTTCAAATCCCTTCCAAAAAAAACCCCAAAAAGGTAAAGATGGCAACTCTGCCCGGCTGCTCTCACCCATTTGTATCTCGGTCTCGGAAACTGTCCAATGATTCAAACAGAAACTGTGAAATAATAGTTTTGTTCAGAGTGCTGTTCATAAACTCTGCAGAAATTAAGAAGAACTTGTTGCTCATCCCTTCATTTAAACTTAAGTCAGACAGTTTAATTTAAGACTGGGATCTTTTCCCTCTTCTTCCTTTTATTCTCATTTGTTCAGTGACCAATCAGACAGCCAATTATGCCACAACAAGAAGCTAGACAGTATTTAATAACATCTCAGACAGCTATTAATGTTAGCGTGTATTAAGTGGAAAACATTAAGAAGTGTTTTCCAGCATTAGATGGTCTAGATTGAGTTTTCAAAGTCCAGATAGATTTTTTTTTTTTAAAGTGATTTTAAACAAGCATCGAGTTGACTGTGCAAGATGGACAAATGGATAAAAGGAAGCGCAGAGAAGCGAAATAGTTCTTAGTTTTGAAAATTGGCCTTTTCCTGGCTCCTAAGCATCTTAACATGATTTCTAGCAATAGGAAAAATTACAAAGGCAGCAATTGGTAGAGAATAAACAAATTGATGCAATGTTGAATTTAGATCCAGTCACCTGGTTTGCAAAACCCAAATAGTTTGACGTAGCGCTAGTGGAAATTATTCTGCTTTGCATGGCCGCTCACTTTCCATTACTGAATACCGAAGCCTGCAGTCCTTGGGGTCTGCACAAACAGGACTCAATAAAGATGAAAAAACTGTGCTAATTGTGATTGTCATAATGTTTTATGTCATATCTCTCTGGTTTATCAATTGAGGTTTTTCAAACCATACACCTGGAAACCAAGCACAGTGTATGTAGCTGTCACTGCTCTAGTCTGAACTTGGGATTGGACCACATTTGATCTTGACTGAGGTGGCTTTAATCTGGCTACCCTGCGGGACTGGAGCAGCAGCGATCAATCCCTGTCCTCATCAATGGAAATTCATAAATGCCTGGGTTTATCAACCCCTTTTGGCATGTTGTCCATTTTACCTCTGCGATAACTGGTTCAGACTCATCATTACATCCTATAAAAATACTTCCCATTTCTTTGTGAGTGAAAGCTTAATTACAAATAGTTTATCCAGCAGGAAGATGCAGTAGGAAAAGCACATAACCATTTGCCTGAAACCAATAGGGATGTGTAATTTGACAGTAAAAAGCATTTTATGCAAGTATTGCTGTCTTTTTTTTTGTCTGTAGGCAGAATGGTAAAGGTAGGTTATGACTAGGAATCTGTTTGGTTTGGTATAAGATAGCATTTAACAGAGCTTCCTGGTCTTCTTCCGAGTAGGTGCTATAAAAGGGAGTTTTGAAGTGCACTGGAAGGTGTGCGGTTGAGAACATGTAATAAAACTGGGAAGCTGGTACTGTTAAAAAGCTTCAGGCTTCTTTGTTGTAAACCAGTTTGTATGTGAGAATGAGCGCTGGTTCAGTTGCTCACAGTCATTCTGAAGTTTGTAGTTCAGAAATAAATTAGAAAAAACCCACTGAAGACCTGCAGACAGGCTGTGATGTGGTTCAGGCAGTGTGTATCGTATAGTTCCAAAACAAATACTGTAGGACAAGACAACTTTGCTTACTCCTGTAAAAACAAAATGTGGCATCCTTTTGCAGTTTGATGCTGACTGTATCTCAGAACACCCAAGATCCCTATAAAATCCTGACAACACCCCGAAAGGTCATTTATTGAGGTCACCTCTCTGCCTCCCACACTCCCCAGAGAAATTCTGGTCTACCCACTCCTTCATGGCCACCCACCTGCAGATCAGCTGAGAAATCATACTTTGTTAAGAAAATCCTTTGTTAAGAATGTTATTTTTGTTCTTTGTTCTCTTTCCTTTGCTTGAAAGATGTCTTTTGTTCACTGCGGTTCAAATGCCGTACTTTAACAATACATTATTCATGGCATATAGATATTAAAACTGAATATATGTATTTTAGCTGAATTAAAAAAATGAGATTGGGGACTTGTCATTGTTTATGTACATGTATTTTATTCTGATTTGTGTTTCAAGGAGTAAATTGCAGTCAGTCTAATCACAAGAACATTTCAAAGCAAGCACTTCTGAATGGATGAATTGTTCATTGGTTTTGGAAGTCTGTAGGGGACAATCTTCCACCAGTCAAATGCAGATGTGTTTAGAGTAAGCATTAAATAGCAGTAATTCTTAAATCTACACCTTCATATGTGATACTAATATAAACATTACTGTAATAAATTGTCCAAAGTTGAATGCCTTTGGCTGTGAGGAGGAGGATCTTGGATCTATGTCTGTTAATGTCACAGAGAGAGCGTTACTCAGTGATATTGGTTTGTGTTATCGACACTATTCACCTGTGCAGTGTGTTCCACTTAGTCTTTGCAGTAATCATTGATAGAATTATGAATCTCATAAGGCAAAATGTGATGAGCATCTAGTATGGGAATCTTTCCGTATGTGTACCATGACCTCTTGGAAACCCACATGATTTAAAGCAACTGTTACGGATAGACAAGTTTTCTTGTGTTTCTTTTTAATGGTCTTTGGTTTTGCATCTGTTTTAAGTTAGCTGGTTCATAATGCAGTTCTGATTGTGGTTGTTTACAAGGTCCTTTCTCTGCTGCTTTCCCCGCAGGTGTTGCAGGGTGCTCAGCTGATAGCTGTTGCTTCTGCTGAGCCTGCATCAGGGGGTGTTGATGGATCCCCGCTCCAAGGGAGTGATATCCAAGTCCAGTATGTGCAGCTGACACCAGTGACAGACCACTCTGCAACTAATCAAGTATGTATATATATCTTTTTGCCATTTGAATGTGCTTGATTGAAACATCTGTCAGATGAACTCTGTACCTATCTACAAACACTGCAGTCCAAATGAGTTTATGATCCTGTTTCCAAACAGTAAGGAAGAAAAAATACTCTGTAAAAAGAAACATTGTTTTGTTAAAGGTATAAATGGTCTTTGACTGTCCCTGCTTCTCTGTTCTTGCTCAATGCCTCTAGAGAACAGTTATTTTGGTCATCATTGTTTTTCTGCATCCTCGAAGGCTGACAGCCATCTTAAAGGACAGGGCAAAAAACTGCTTGGAATCTACCCAAAAAGTATTTTTCAAGCTGAGGTTTCTTTTAGAAATGTTATTCTCTTTCTGACAGCAGTTTTCCAGTTATTTTGATCAACAGCCTGGATTTCCTGCAGGAGTCTCAATGTTAGTAATTGTAAGTGAACACTTGATCCTCTCAGTTATGGTGGAGGAATTCTTTTTTTTCTTCTTAAATCAGATAGAGCAGTCATGGATCTGAGTCTAGAGTTTCTCATCATCTTGAAGCTGTGACTGATGAGAACACAAGAATGTTGACTTAAAACATTTGTCAGAAGTTTTTCTGAAGGTAGTTCCATGTTTGTCCATGAATCCCACCATCGTTGACTGCTGAGAGTGCCAAGTGGCTGTAAAAGTCAATGTTAGAGTGGAATTTCATCCGATACATACCCAGTTTTTTAATGGTTACAAACATTTGGATATTGAATGTCTTGAAGGGAAAAAAACCACCCATAAGAAATCAAGGGAATCTTGTCCAACCTTTGCATGCACAAAACTCAAGTGCTTCGTGCTTCTTCTGTGGGCAGAACCGATTCTGCAGATCAGTTCGACACATGAAGTTAGAGCACATTAGATATCCCAGTGGCAAGGAGGGCCTTATGCAAAAGACGGAGCGGCTTCACGTAGTGCTCAAATGCCATCTGTGCTGGCTGGTGCTGGTGGGGTTGCCGGAGCTCTGATCTCCCTCAGCTGCTCTGCTCCGCGCTGGCTCCCCACCTGGATGCCACAAGGTGCTTTTCAGAAAAATTTTGCTTCCTACCAAAAAAGGATCAGCCTGTCTAGTGTGTGTGTGTGTGTGCACCATGCTGTAAGGTTACAATTGAGTTTTCTGTACGCTGATCTTCCCGTGTGGATGGACAGTGAGAGTGTTCCAGGGATCATGCCTTATTTCTTATAAATCCTCGGGTACTGCTGGTCCTGTGCCAAGTCATAAAACATATAGATAGTGAGAGATGTTTCTTTTGCTGCTGTCCTCACTCCAGGCCTGGGAAGTTCTCAAATTTACCTCCTACAGATTTTCTCCTGGGTCTGTTCCTCCTTCTTGTCCTCCCTTCTCAGCCACCACCTCTGTAGGGAGTGCAGTTCTAAACATCGGCGTCCGTCTCCCACACGACTGGCAGCCACCAGAGGAGATACTTTTCTCTTCAGGGACACTTTGCACCATGTTAGTTTTTAATATTGTGGTTAACCATAGAGATTTATACAAAGCTGAAGAGAAGCAGAAGAGGAATGTGAAATAAGAAGAGTAGGAAAGGAAAAACAGACAAGACTAAAAATAAGTTTGCCATAAATATTTCCTCAGTTTACTCAAACTAAACACTAAGGATCTGTTAATGAATTGGAGAAGCTGACTTGTTATTTGCATTACTAAGTTACATGGGTAGTCCAACAGCTTTTTTGACTGGGATGGTCACTTGAGAACTTACCTGCTCACAAATTCAGCAATCTGATAGAGCTGTTCACCACTGTGGCACTAATTTATTGAACATTTAAGTAAACACCAAATTACCTATAAAGATGAACAGGAAAAAAATCTTGTTCCTGTGTGCAATTACTGACAACACAGCAGAGAGGTGAAAAGAAATAACTTGACAACAAAACCTTAATTGTGAAGCAGTGCTTTGTATTTATATTTTCATTTCGATAAATTAAGTTACAATTGTGTATGTAAAGGATGGGAAATCCAGTCAAGTTTCCACTCCTGTGTCTTGGTGGATCATCTTGGAGATATTAGGCTGAAAGCACAAAGCAGAGCTTCAAGTAAAACTTTTTCATAACAGAAGTACCGCCGCAGGAATAATTCTGTATCCAGAGCATTACATAAAGCATCTATTAGATGAATTTATAGAGGGAAAATCCATCAAGGGCAGATCTCCGGAATCAGTGGGAGTGTACAGGAAAATATTAAATGCTTGCCCTTTTCTAGTAGTTTATCTGTGTTTGTGATATTGGCTGCTATCAGGGGAAGGCTTATTGGGTGTGATGGACTTTATCCAAGCCAATACAGCTGTTCTTAAATGCTATTCATCTTATAGCTCAAAAGATGGAGTTTGTTTCATAATCCACTTTTTCTTACTGCAGCTAACTTGGCTAAAAAGACAGTTTGCTGTGGGATTATCCTTTCACAGCATTGTCAGACTACTGGTAGGCAGTAATTTGATTTTTAAAGAGACTTCTTTTGAGAGCTGAAGTCAGTTATGTTTGAATTCTTTTGTGGAGGAGTGCTTTTGCTTGGAAAGCGAGTAGAATCAGGCCTGTAGGGAGAATTTTATTTCAGAAAAAAGTTCCCTATAGTAGCACTATTCTCATTTTACACAAAATAAGAGAAAGGCTGCAATGGGTAAAGTCAGCAGTTTTGAACCATACCCTGCACCCGCTGGGGAAATTTCAAGCACAGGGCAACAGGTAATTTTCCTGTCCTTACTTAAAATAGTTCTGTCAGTCCGGGACCTCCTTCTGTCTTTTCTATGGTCACCCTTGGTTGGAATTCCCTTCCATAACCCTGTTCAGCCCTGTACCCCCAAGCCATCGTATGTACATCGTGCTGCAACAAGTCCTTCCACAGTTTCAGCACATGTTGTACCAGACGGGTTTTATTTTGTCTCTTTTTAGAGCTGGTTCTTTTTCGGGAAGAGAGAGGGAATAATTGTTTTCTGTTTGCTTTCTTCGTGCCACCCATGATTTTATAGATCTTTATCATGATTTCATTATTTCAGCCTTCTCTTTGCAGCCTGAAGGGCGTTAGTCTACTCAGCCTTCATGTGGACTCTCTGTGTGATTTTTGGTGCCATTGTAAATGTATTTCCTTTTCAGCTCTGCTGATATCCATGCAGATTTTGCACTGGTTTATACAACAACTTTATATTACTACAGTATGTTCACATTCCTGTGGTTACACCAATGGAAAGCACTTTTGTATTGATTTACTGATTTCATGTCTCCTTTTGCAGGGCACTGATAACCTTCAATCGGCGATCCAGCCAGAAATGCAGATAGAACACGGAGCAATCCAAATTCAATAAGAGCATGGGGAAAAGATGTGTCAACTGAGATGCCAGCGAATCATGGTCAGAAGTTAAGTGCTGTAGTCTTCATGCAACAACAGGAGAGAGAGAAAATGCCTGTTAGACTAATGGTGACACCTCGAACATCTGCAGATAGCAGAGTCCTGATGATCTGATTGTCCTCACCTGGAATAAATCAGACCTATTTGCTTAAATTGGAGCTACATCACTACACCAGTTAAGGATCTGGCCTTCAGAAAAAGTAAATGACTGGCCTGTAGGTACAGTTAAAGAGGAAAAATAATTTTTTTCAGATAGAGGGAAAGAAATCTAATGAATCAAAACTGTGAGACTGAATTAATGTTTCATCCTGTTCATTTCTTCTGTGAAATATGCCATTTGAATGTCTGCAGATATCCTAGGAAATGTATTGCTGCTTTGCAATACTTGCTTTACCACATATAGAAGATCAAGAGCTCAAATATTTTTCACTGTTTAAACAGCTTTTTTTTATTTGCTATGGTGTTTATAACAAAAATGGAAAATATTTAAAAAAAGAAAAATTGCATAACTGCAAGTATTAGCCTTTTGCTGGTGTTTTCTGTTCAGTGTCATGAAAACCTTATTTGCAGAAGACTTAATAATTTTGTTTGTACTGTTGCTTAACTACTTTTCTAGGGGAAAATGCTTTTAAATGCTGTAATTAAGCATTTCTAATGAGAAATAAATGTGTATTTATGAATAGTGCAGCTGTATGTTGCTCTCTGCCTTAGGGTCGAACGCGGTTTGACTGGACTGTGCTGTAACAGTGTAGTTCTGGAGTGTTTGAAGACAGATGCTCCCTGGCAAGCTCTGCTGTCAAATGGAGAAGTAAGATTAAGTCTATAAGGAAGATATGAATCTTAGGTCATGTTATTATCTAAATTTCCAGTGCAAGGAAAATGTGATTGTTAAAGGCACTTTTGAGTCTCCAGATCCTACTTAATGCAATGAATTTTTGAAATGATTTTTTAAAAATGGGAACGATTCTTCTGAGCTCTCTCCTTTTTAGTTCCTCCTGCCTCCCTTGTCTGGCCGTTTGTGACATAACCTCAGTTTGGGATTCATCCACAAAAAGTTGGGTTGCAGAAGTCTGATACCTATCTTGTTATCAAGCGCGGAACAGCACAGTGAAATCCTCTCTCCACTGACACTTGGGAAATTTGATACTGATTTTAGTAAAGCTGCATTTTCCTATTTGCTAAGCTTGAGTGGAAAGGATACGCATTTGCTATAAACCTGATTATCTTAATGATGCACGGTTTAGAAGAATGTAGAATTTCCTGGGGGAGGTGTTGCTTTGTATTTGGTTTTCAGCTGAGTTGCTGTATGTTTGTTGTCAATATATGGCTCATAAAGCATTAATGTAGTAATGAATGGGGGACAGCCACAAATTCTACACGATTGGATTCAGGATCGTATTATTTTTTTTAATGAACGGAAGGGTTAAGCACACCCAGTTTCTGGGAATGTTGTCCCTGGTAAGTATTAAACTTTATGTAAATTCCTACTTCTCTTTAGGATATTTCTTGACGCACAAGTACAATACAAACTGAACCACAGCTTATTGAATACAATGTTTGCAGCAGGCCAAGTATTTGGCATCTCCTCAGTTTCTTTTTTTAATAGTGTTTCTGAGGCTGGGTGATGTTTAAAGAGCTTGGCATCCAAACAGAAGCCTAAAAATAAAGCAGGGCCTGTACATTTTAGCATGGCTGTTGAATAGTAATTTATCCCTTGGAAATGGTGGTGAGAAAGCTGGGATGGCAAAGCTGCTATGTGCTACTGCTTACCACTCTCTTGTTATTATTCATCTTGGCCGTAGCAGATTTCTGGTCTTTCTCAGAAAGCTTTACTCTTACCCAGCTTTCCTTCTGCATCCTGGGTATCTTCTGTCTTTGAGGGTAACACGTGCAGTTAAACTGTAGGGTATTTATCTTGGTTATATGGTGCAATTCAGAATTTTCTTCTCTTTGCTCAGGTACAAGATGAAATTGGGTTCAGGAGAGATTTCCGTTAGCGACTAGAATGCTGCATGCTCAAGTCTCTTCTGCTAAAAGTGATTGTCAAGGTGTACGAAGCAGTGTGATAGCGTTCACTAGATTTCAGGAGAAAGAAATCTACTTCATCAAGGTGAAATGGAGAACGTACAAATTGATTGAAATAAGTAGGTAAGGAGAGCAGCTTATCAAGGCCCTCCTGTGCGTTCAGATGTTAAGACTGCATCTTCCTCTAGATGTGAATTTTTCTCGGTGTTATGTCAATGTTTACATTAGTCTAAGCTGTGTCACACTATGTTTATACTTCAAACAAAAGAAACTTCAACATTGAGCCAGGTATTCTTGTGAGTAATGCCTGGCCCTGTTGCCCTTCTCTACATTTTACGTCCTTTAAGGTTTATGTCCTTTTCCAGGGAAGAAATATCTCCTCGTCAAGAATGTTTTATGTGTTTTCTAGACATCACAGGGTGTGTCATGTACGAATAAGTCATTCCCAAGAAGAGTAATTCAGGAATGAATTCCTTTCTAGGAAATGCTTGTGACAGTGAGGCATCTGTGAGATTCTGTGCAAGTGTTAAGAGTGTGTTCATACAAAGATCATCGTAACAATAACATAACTTAAGAAATCTTGAACATAGTACAAGATAACTGGAAGAATTAAAATCTTGCAGGCACTGAAGATTTTGCCTGGCTCTGTGTTCAAATGCACCGTGAAACACCACCAGCCTGTGTAGCTCTGCCCTTGAAGACTGTTGAACCATTTCAGGAGGTCAGCTAGAAGTGACTTCTCATTATGTCTCCTTTTGTTATTAACAGCTACTGCTTTTTTTAATACTAAGTTTTTTTTCCCCTCAGGAGGCCTTCTGACATCCTCATTTTTAACTATTTTTTTTCTGCTCATGCTACTTTATCCAAGAGGCAGAGATTGAGAACGTATGACCATGTTTTTAACTATTCTTTTTCTGCTCATGCTGCTTTGTCCAAGAGGCAGAGATTGAGAACATATGACCAAGAGTCTTCAGGGCCACATTTCTTGTAAGATTAGACTAGGATCAGCTGCATGTTATTTCCAATTAATCTTATGACCTGCACAACACTGTTTTAATGGGTTTGATTTTGTTTTGTGGAATAATGTTTAGACATGTAGGCTTTGGTGGAGGAAAGCCTCTGGTTACCCTACTTGGCCCCATTGGTTATTTTCAATATTAAGTTCACTATAGGCAGAACCTCACCATTTATCTTGATGTTGTACATGAAGTTATGGCTGCACATACAGTACAGTAGCATTGTAATGACTTTTCAGATCAGTTCATCTTGAATCCTAACTGAAAGAGCATCCATCTCATCAATCCTTAAGAGCTCCCGTGGCCCTTATGTAAAAATTAATCAAAGTGTTACGGTTTGATGGATTGTACAACTAGAAACTGGTCTAAAAAAAAGTGAAAGATGTGGGTTACTTATTTTCCGTTTTTCTTTTTCTTTCTTTCATTCCTTGTTAGTTTTATATATTTTTCCTTGCAAAACAAAACTATAAAAATTAGCTGCCTTCTGTGACTCAGATAAACTGGAATGCCTTCATTAGCTGCATTTTTAAGCATTTCAGTATTGACAGTTTGCCTATAAAGCAAGAAATGCTGGCCAAAATGTTTTTCTAGAGCTTGTCTCTGTCACATAAAATCCTGGTGTGCGTAGGGGTGTGCTCTGGCGACCCTGTACTTCATTATCTGCTTCACAGAGCTGCTATGCAGTTCCATGTTAGAAAATACAGTGAGGAAACTGGTATCTAAGCTGCTCACCCCCAAATCACAGAAGAACTCACTCTGCACAAAATTCTGTTGGCAATCAGTAGTATTACTTCGGAATTCCTAATTATCCAAGTACCCACAATTTAGAGCCATAAGTATAATTCAACAAAAACTGCTTCCCATTATCGGGAATAAGAATGGTCCTTTCATTCACTGTGATCCCAAAGCACTTCTATAAGCTCTGCTGATTTAGGTGAGTGCTCAGCAGTCAAACCTCATTTCCTTGCATGAAGCTGGGAATAAGAAAGTCATTCAGTTAGAGTGGTGGCTGGGGTAAACTGAGATTGCTTTTTTAATGCGCTAGTACAAACTGACATACTTGATTTCTCTGCTAAACAAGGTCTGACATATTTACAGGTTGTTTTATATCCCACAAAAAGAAGAGTAACTAATGGTGCAGCAAGTGGAGGCAAGAGGAGGTCTGAAGTGTGTGGGACACAATGGCTCATGTGCAGTGTGGCCAGCGCAAAGGGTTAACGCTCCTCCTCTTTCAAAAGGTGCCAGGGGATTTTTAATCATATCTTGTGATAAACTGGATGAGTGAAAACCTATTTTCCTCATCTACAAATTCACATGTGAAGTTTAATTCAAGAGCAAATGTCTCCTTTGTTGGACTTTTTTGCCTTTTTTTAAACTTAAGTGAATTCTACTTTTGCAAGCTCTCTCATGTCTCCTATTCAGTTTTTTAAAGCAGACATTTTTGCAAAGGAAGAATGTCTTCTAATGATATTTAATATAATTTTATATTCTGGGCAGGAAATTATATTTTTAGGATTTTGTTCATCAGCGTGGATATATTTAATTGACTGTTAGAGTGGGGAAACTGTTGTTCTTTTGGTCCCTTGGGTTAATCTGTGTATTTAAATGTTTAAGTAAACTGTTTTCATCTCTGTCCATCAGCTTGGGTTGAACGTGAGTTAATATATACTATATACTCTTTCAGTAAATATTTTATCTCAGATGTTTCAAGTTAATCTGGTTGTGAAACAGATCAGCAAAAGCCTGGATGGAAAGCTGAGTTTGGCCTGACAGCTCTCCATGCTTCGCTGTGATGCCAGCTGTAAGGACAGACTATTCATTGTCCCTCCCCATGCCACAATCTGGACATTTATGGTATTTGATTTGAGAATAGTAAATACCCCTGTTTTCCACACGTATTCCCTGCTTTCCTTAAGGAATCTTTGGGATTTCCATTTTCAAGATGCACTGGGGTTTGCTTGTCAAGTGCATCATATCAGGATCTGAATTGAAGCAACTACACTGAAATCAAAGGACTTTACTCTTTTGTTATTACCACAGGGAAAACAAGTCTCATATTTAAAATAATTCCATTTTTAATTGATGAGCTATAGATTAAATTTACCATTGGCTTTCTGGGTAAAGCAGAAAAAAACTCAGGAGCTTGCCAGCACCGTTTGATTCACTGGAAAGGGCACTTCAGCTTGCGCTGCCTGTGTACACAGATATTTATTTATATATGGCTATCTTGTTGCGTGAGTTTGTATGAGGTTGACTCACCTACTACTTTGGTCCTAGAAGTAACCTCTCCCCTCTTCTCCCTTCCTTTTGGTATGTTTTTGAACTCTCCCATTCCCATAGCATTTTAATCTTCGGAAAAAACAACATCCATTTTGCTGCTTTGATGTTACCACCTCTAATTACAAAGAAATAAATCAGCAACTCCCGGTCTGCTGAATTCTGAATTGCATTTAACAGAAAAAAAAAAACAGTTACAGACATGATCTGGTGCGCAGGGCAGTAGCTCTCTTGGCTTATTTAACAGCTGCAAAATTTGCCACAGTTGGAAATTAGATGTTTGCCATTAGTCAGTAACTTTTTCAGTTTAGTAAAGAGATTTCCTCCTGCTGTTTCCATGTGGTAGCGAAATTAAACCTTCTTTGCAAGCAGCCAGGTGAACACACAAGTAGCTGGTCCTGCACATCGCACTGAGAGCTCGGCTAACTTCCAGTCTAACAGCAGCTAAAGTTGTCATTGATGCCTTTCCTCCCCAAAGTGCCTGCCTCCATCTCCCGGGAGTCATTACTCTCTGAGGGCAGTGCTCCTCTAGCAATCACAAATTGCTATGATTTAATCAGACACAAATGATGGGTTCGTTCTGAAGTGGAGCGGGCTCAGTTCTGCTTCCCATCCCAGCGCGTGTGGAGCACTGTCTCTCTCGTTGGGGCCATCTGCCTTGCATAATTGCTGTTATTTAACAGCAAATTTATTACTCAATCCTACTTCAACTCTCTTAATCTCCTGGCTCTCTCCAGCAAAACCAGAGGAGAAACAAAAAAAGCCAAAATGTTCAGAAAACAAAGGCGGGAAGAATAAGGGAAAAGACGAGAAACAGCTTGTTGATTGTTTTGAATCTTTCCCTCTCTTTTCATTCATTCAGGTTCCTTTTCACTCCTCTCTGCAGTTAAACGTGCAGCCCGGGGAGGCGGTTCGTATTGAGAAGTTCTTCATTTTCCAAAACACAATAGTGACAAAAATATCCAACTTCTATTCAAGGAACAGCAGCTTTGGAGGTTGGCAGGGGCAAGGAAGAGGGGAGAGGTTTGGATTTTTCTTATCCTTTGTCTTTTTTTTTTTTGTTTATACCTTACCATGTTTTTACATACTTTGTAAGCATCTGAGGGGGATTACATCTGGTTTAGGTTCTGCCTGAAACTCCTCTGAGTTGTGTTAAATTGACCATTCTAACAGAACTGGGAGCTTCTCTGGCCTGTTCTGTTTCAGAATTTAATAAAAAAAAAACCTTAGCTCATCTCCACACTTTCCACCTCTGACATTTTCCTACCTTTTCGTGGACTTTTTTTTTATGTGACAGAAGTCTGAGTGTGCCTTAGTGTCAGTGAAAACAATTTTTTCATTTTGTTTTACTTATTTTAAAAGGTGGAAAAGTTTAATCTCTTCTGCCAGAAAATCCACTTTTGTAGTAATATTCCCACAGGGAACTTTGACCTCTGTGAATGTCTTTGCATGGATTGACATAGTTTTCCATGTTGGTTCCTTTCTTTGAGTAAATGCAACAAGCCTGGCATTGATAAAGCTTCGTAGCGGCTGAGTATTTTGAGGAAGGTTTTTTTTGTGGGGGTTTTGCTTTTATTTTGATTTTACCTGTGTCATATCACTGATCCGATTCACAGTCTGGAGCTCGGTGTGCTATACAGAAATGAGCCTGGCAGAGAAGCGTCTGCTTGGGTTTTCCCTTGTGGCTGCAGGCTCCAAGTCCCTCTAAATCTTTGAAGCTTTAATCAATGTGCAGATTTGGGCAAAGAGAGGGTAAGATATAAAACCCCTTGGCTGGAGTCTTGCTTTTGGAAATAAGACACTGATTAGTGAAGAGCTCTTCAGTTTGGGCAGGGAGAGAATTGTAAGAACCGTAAGCCAGTCATGTTCAGGTGGGAAAGGAGGCAGTATTTGATAATTTGTGTGAAGGAAGATTAATAACTGAACAAACTGTCGAGAGAGGTGGATTCCTCATCTTCAGGTACCTTCTGCTCTTGATTATCTGCCACTGGCAAGACTGTCACCAAAGGCAGCCCCATGGTTTGATGGTAACAGGAGCAGGTCTTGATCAATGGCAGCCTGGCACTCTGTGATAAGAATACAAGGGAGGCAGGGAGTGCCTCCTGACACTCGAGGTTATTCTTTCACTCTAGGTTTTCAAAATCCTTGTGGTTACTTGAAAGAATACTGAAAACAAATACCTGCATGGAAATACCAAATATCCATAGTGAAGCACGCTAATGACTGACAGCATTGTCTATCATTTGCTTAGATGTTGTGAGGAAGGATGGGAAAGAAAGTTTACGTTGCATAAGTTACTGTTTATTCTGTCTAGAGTAGTCAATCTTCCTTATCTTAATAGCTGCATACCAAAGTGTTCAAAACGTTCATGTGTCTGAGAGACACAAGACAGGTATCTTCACAATTAGTGGTGGTGAAGTTCTGGAGTTGTTCGTAGCCTGGAGATGGCAATAGCTCCCACTGCACCAGTGCAGCCAGAGGTGACCATGTGTGTTGGCCCCCGCAGCCTCTCTGTGGCTGCTGGGTCTAAGTTACCAGCAGCCCCCATTTCATCACAGGCTTTGGAGTTTCCATTCTCACTTTGTATCCTTTGCTTTATCCAGAGAGATACACGATGGCAGGAGAGCCGAGGCATCAGATGCTGACTCTGGGGAGTGAGTGGGAGCTGTTGTGTGGAAGTTTTTACTGTAATAGCAGTGTGCATCTGCGTGTGCCAGGTTCAATCAAAACCTCCTGAGCTATCTGAGCTCTGCCTGTTGGTCTGCACAGATCTGAGCAAGATGACAGAGAAGGCATAGTGGCAGAATGGGCAATGGGAACAGGCTGTCCAGGAAAGTGGTTGAGTCCCCATCCCTGGAGGTATTTAAAAGATGGATAGACGAGGTGCTCAGGGACATGGTTTAGTGGCAGATAGGAACGGTTGGACTCCATGATCCAAGAGGGCTTTTCCAACCTAGGGATTCTATGATTCTAATTGCCTGGCTGAGCAATGAGACTGTCACAGAAGAAGCCTTTGGCTTAGAAATCAGATGGCAGTGGCAGCTGTTTCATCCTGCACAACCTTCCATGGAGGGGGGAGCATGCTCTCTCGTCTGCTTTGCAGCTCTCAATGTACAAGGGATGAGTTGGGCTTGAAGTGCATTGTACTGAGTTGTGACCAGTGAAACAGAGAAGCACCAGGGTCTTGTGCGCAGATGATTGTTTGTAGCCAAAAGCAAAAGTCTTACACGTTAACAATGCTGCTGTCTGTAGGTGGTCTGGGAACCGAGGGAGGAGGGGTGGGTTGATAAAGATCATAAGAAAGAAGAATTCAAGACAGAAATAGTTTGAGGAAAATAAACCACAACAGACTTGAAATCTCTAATTCTTTGGGAATGGTTGGTTTTTAAGGGTCCATAGTTAAAAATATCATAATTAAAAAGAGCTTTCTTGTAGCACAGAGTTAATAAGGAGGGAGCATCTAAAAAACCTCTTTTTTCCCCTCTTAAAATGCTGCCTTCCCACTTCCTGCCTCACTGCAGTCTTTTGTACCTAAGATCTTTTGCGGGTGTTTACTAGGCACTTCCAGCAGAAGGAGGGTTAAGTATATGAGAAGGGGGTGGAGAGGGAATCCCAGCTTGGAACTTGAGACTTTCCAGCTGAGAAAGATTCAGAGATGCAGACGTAATCATACAGCACTGCAATCAACTCCTGTGTCAAAAGAAGTCAGGAAAAGCACATAAATAACTCCACAGCCACATTTAATGTAGTGCAGGACATATTTCAATAATGCCACCACTTCCTCCAGGGTGAGTATAGAAAAGCTTCCTGTCTAAATGCTTGCAAAATGGTTTAAATACTTTGAAATGGCTTAGTCTAAACTTCAGAAATTGAGGTAGCTTTGAATTCAAATTATTTGGTACCAGATCAAATAGATACTCTCTTATCTTGCTGCAAGTTTCAGGTTTCCTTGCAAATGGTCTCAAGAAATAAACTTTGGTTGTCTGAAGCATAATCTATATTGTTTCCTGCTGTAAATTCAAAACTGCAAATGAGCTGCCAAGGACTGAAAAGCACACTCATTTAGCAGGAATGCAAATTTGTCTGTATTCTTTAATACACAGATTTTAACATTTCTATTTTAATGGCTTAACTCCTTCCAGCTAATTGCTTGAGCTGTTGTCTGCCTGCTTTAGTGGAATGAGCTGAACGTTTTCAGGTAATCCATGTCTTTAGGATGGGCTTTCCTGAAGCTGTCACTTGGAAGTGGCTTTGAAATGTCCTCAGTGAATCTGATGTAGCTCTTCATTTTGTTTGCTGCCTGTGTAACGTACAACAGCTTCTGTAAGGACTGGGGGTGTTTGTGGTCAGTCTGCTGGTCTGAAGGATACGAAGTCTTTTTGATTGCTACAGACAGAATGAAGGATGGAAGAGGAAAGAGATGCTACTGCCTTGCTTTTCAGCGGGGTGCTTTCTCCCCTGCCAGGTGGATGTTGATGTGAGGTTACAGATAGTCTGTGATTTATTGCATTATTATGATTATTACCACTCTTTATGGAATGGTTCTTGGTTAATGTGCTCGAGTTCATAAACCGTTTCATGCTGGGCTTTGTGTGTGTTTGTAAAATGCCTGTTTTCCATTACAAAACTGGAGATAAACGAAGATGACAGTCACATTTTCCTAACATAAATTTCTCCCTTTCTCAATCCTCCTTGGAAACCATAAATTTCAGTAGTGTGTCTGTGTGCTCCAGACATCAAAAAGCTGCACTCAGGCAGACAGATTTACAAGCCCTCATGTTTTCCTTGGTCAAGTCCTTTTAGAAGAAAAGGTGGACATCCAAATGATAACAGAAAGCTGGGAAGGGAAGCAGAGTTAAAGGAGGAAGTTGTACAATGTGGCAGGGGAAGGAAATTCTCCTGGGAGGACTTGTCTCAGCTGATACAATTCAGGTGGTGGATATAGATTTTCCTTCTATTTCTGGCCAATAAACATAATCTTGTTTTCCCGTTCCTGCACTAAGTGTTTTCAGCCCTAATTGTTCAACCTTTTCTTCCTCACAGCTTAAACTCTTGTCCAAGTTGTATCTCATCATGTCTCAATTAATGCAACATCCTTTTCTCTTGGCCTTGAACACTGACTTTTGCCCAAATCATTTCCATTCAGAAACTTCCTCTCATTTGGCTTTTTCTTCTCTATAACATCAAGTACTTGTCTGTACTTTTGCAGTCCTTGGCATGTCCTCGTCTTATATCCTGTTTCTCATTTAAGTTCTGTTCCTTCCCCCGTGCTGCCCCTTGCATTTGACAGGAACAAAATTTCACATGCAAACAACTTTTACTTCTTGACCTTTAGTCCCCTCCTGTGGTGCGCTGTTTTCCATTCCTTCCATGAAAATCTCGATTGTTTCAGTTGCTGGCATGCTAAGACTATTTCCTATTAGGCCTAAATATTATGTTAATATTATTCCTAAATATTATGTTATTTGTCTGCCCTGTATTGCCTGTCTTTATGAGCCTTCTGTTTGTTTGTGGCTTGCATCATCCCTTCTTCCTCGTGCAGCACTTAGCACCGGTTTGTAGGTTACCAACAGTAATACAATCACAGGTTTTGCTTGTCACCAGTTCAGTGGTTTTGGTCATTAATGCATAAACAAATATAATTTATCTTTTTTTTAATTACTATTTTGCATGCTATGATTAAGCATAATTAGCTTGGAGTTAGCACACATTAAGAAAACCAAGACTCAAGGTTGCAGATTAGAAACCTTTTTCTGCTTCTTAGTCTGCTTTAAAAACTTTGCCCTGCCTTGCAGAGCAGATAGAACTTGCTGATTTCTTGAAATAAAACCTCTCTTGCAACTTCAGTCTGCCGAGTCCTTATCAACAAACTATTTGGGAGGTGCCACAGATCCATCACTGTAATTGCTCTGCCGGACAGCAGGGTCTCTGCAGATTTGCTGGCATGAGTGTGTGGCCACGCCGCGCCCCACCACCACCCACACATTGGCATTGGGCTCTGTTTACTGGATCTTACAGAACTTCTCTTCCTACCAGATTGTTCCTGGGGATTATCATTTCTAGCCTCTTACTTTAAGAGGCTCCATCAGAATCAGGAGCTGAGCTGTTCATTAATGACTTAGAGCCATGGCTTTTAGCAGAGACCTGTTCCATTCAGGGCTTTGTTCTGCGTTGTTGTAACACGAGCGTCTGGGCAGCACTGCAGCCACATCCAACTGCTTCTTGAAAGTGCCTCTGAAAGGTGTCCCTGCTCACATCCTTCTTCCCTCGCCAAACATAACAATAGTAGTATCAAAATATAAACATTTAAATGAAAGTCTGACTCTACTGTAGCTTTTTTAGTAGGTCCTTCACTGTTTTGGCAATTAACACCAACCCGTTGCACTGGTGATAATCTGAGCGAGTCAGAAAGGAAATTCCAGATTCTGATTTTACTACAGAGGGCCAAAGCCATCAACAGGAACTATTATTTCAGGTGCCATGTTTAGCAAAAATTACCATGATCTTGCCGTATTATCCACCAAGGTGTATCATGGAAAGAGTTTTAATAATTCAGATCACCCACTATTTTATTAATGCAAATATATCTGCATTGTTCTGGTAGGAAGGTCTTTAGACCACTGATTTTTGTTCTTTTTGACTGGTTTTGCCATACATGACAATCCTGAGCTGCAACTTCCATCTGATTGTTTATTTCAGCCAGTGTAAAACATTTCTCTCTCTTATCCCAGTGCTTTTAAACAGAATCCCATTGCCAACCCAAATGATTGTATTGAGGTTACAGATGTGGTAGGAGTACACTAGCTTGGCCCAGTGCCAGTGCCTACCTGTGAGATCTCGTCTTCTGGCTTTTGCAATCTGTGTTTTTTCCAAGAATATATACAGACTGGTTTGTAGTGGTTTGTAAATATTTAGGCTGTGAAGTTCATCCAGTTTATTTTGACAAATTTTCTAGAGCAGGAGATCCCTGAATGTGGTAGGTCTGTTTCTGGTAATGTGGGTGCTGGGTGGGCAGGTTCTTCTGGGGGGCACGGTCTTGTTCCGAGGTCCTTCCTGGGGCCAGAGGAGATAGCAACTCACCTCTTAAGTCAGCAGGTCTCTGAGCCCAGAGTGTGGTGGTGCTGCTGCTAACACAGCGTGTAAAGCTGTCGTCGGCACCACCAGAGCAATAAATGAAGGAGTGGAGAGTATGCATCTGCAACCAAGACATTTTTATCTACTGTGCAAATCGTGTGTTCATAGCTGAAACAGAACCGTGTTCTGAAGTAATGCCTTGTCAGCATCTTTTTAGGACTGGTGGTGGTCACATTCATGGATCCCAGTCGTGTTCATGGTTTGTGGTTGTTTGCAGGTAACACCTCTTTTCTTCAAGGGGAGACTTCTGCTTTGAAACACACAACCACCAACCGTGGCCAAAATCTCCATCCCTTCTTGAGCATACTAGTTCTATGAACACTTAGGCGTGCATAGCACAGGTCTTGATTTTGACAGACTCTGCTCACGTTCTCTGTTAACATCAGCATCCTTCATTCCTGGGACAGCTTTTTGTACAGTAGTGCTCTCAGGTTGCTAATTTGAGCAGCTGACGTAGGGCAGCTTTGTTTGCACATCATCATTCCAGGAAATCCTTGAGTCTCCTTGTCTGTTGTGGCAGCCTGGTACATCTTGCCAAACTCTTCTCTGCCTGATAATCTTTCTTTTATCTCCAGTACATGGAATTCAAGTTAAGCCTAGCAGCTCCAGCTCTTTCCAAAGTCCGTTAGAGCTTTCTGTCATGCCTTTTCTGCAGATTTTCCCCAGATGTAAGCATCAGCTCTGTAGCCTTTGGAACCCTCCTGGATACACCAAGAAAAATATGTTGTGTTTTCCAGTGAAACACCTCTGATGCTGAACCCAACCAAAGCGACAGGCTGAGGAAAGCGTCTCTCAAAGAGAGTGCTGAATGCCTGCAAACATGCACTTTGTTTTTCTAAGGGCACTGGCCAGAACTCTGCTGATGCATCAAGCATGGAAATATATTTAGTATTAGATGTCTCTCCAAAAATGCCTCTGTTTATAGGTAATGGAAAATGTTTCCTCTTAACGTGTTCTTCTAATTATTTTGTCTATATGATTTTTTTCTTGTGAGTATAACAAACTGGTGATTGTTTTCTGTGATTCATGATAATTACATCTTTTCTGTGGGTCCCATTAATAAGACGAAGCTTTCTGCATCAAACCCCAAGTTTTACCTCGTTACTTTATGGTCAGTGCTCCTGTTGCTGGCTCTGTACTGCTTTAAACCTCTGCTTTAAAGTCTACTGTTTCTGTTGAACCTTCCCTGAACTAATGCTATTGTCCTCTATTTTCATCACTTGATTCATGTCTAGTGGATTTTTGACTCTGGTGTGAGGCTCTTCACTACTCAGTTTTCCTCAGGACAGCCTTTTACTCTTGCTGAAGTAGTTTCTCAGAAAACCAAAATCCCAGAACCAAAGATGCATCAAAGCTACCAAGGCCAGGAGGCACTGCCTTGCTTTTGCAGCACTTGTGGATAGTGCTCTTATAAATCCTCTTCCTGGTTTTTGGAGTTGTTTAGCACAAGGCCTCCTTCTGGCACACCAACTTGTTCCAAATAGTCTGTGCATGACCTTCTCAAAGCATGGCTTATGCAGGGAGCAGCTGTAGACATCTGCTGGGCTTTGCTTAGGATCACAGGCACCCCAGGAACTCCATGTATTTTTGTAGGGAAAGCCCAGAGCTCCTTTAGCTGCATTTTATGAAGTTTAGTTTTATGGATAATGAGTCTTTTTGCGAGCAGGCTGTAGCTGAGGGCTTCCTGTGGGTTCAGGAAGTATCTCCATGCTTGGCTCAGTTTTGTTGTGTAATAGCAGCTGTCTTTTCTGTCACTGATGTTTTCTTGGTTTTGAGGAAGAACTAATCCTCTAGGTAAGTCAGCCATGGTCCCACATGGACTAAAGGAACTTGGAAGTAGCAGACTGTTGCTGTATTGATTGTGGAAGGGGCACAGTTCTTGGAATAAAAAGCAAGGATAGATGTCAATGCCCAAGAAAGCTCACCTAAGAGAAGCCTGGACTCAGACTAGTGTGATCACCATCACTGGGCTCTACATCGAGTGGAGGCTGTTCCTGTGGCAGATGAACTCTCAGTTTATACAGCTACATGATTCCTGGCTGGGGGAACAGGCAATCTGCAGTAACCAGCACCCTGTTGCAGTGTGTGGAATAAACCAACCTGCAGTATGTAAACATGCCTAATTTTTCCCTTTCTTCCATTATTGTAGTTCTTAACATTTGCCATAAGTCAGGTCAGTTTCTAAGTAATAATAACATAATAATAAAACCTGATGGTAGTTTTATATAGTGGGGTGTTGTCTGTCCAGTTAGTCTGAGCTCTTGTCCTCATGTGTCTGGAAAATTTCTATTTATATGCAATGTACAGATGCTTTTTCCAGTTTCAAGGTGGGAATTTGCTGAAGGCGTAATCTAGGTCGTAATGAAAACTACTGGGATAGTCTGACTCACTCTTCTGCTATAAACAGCTAATGTACATAAACTTTCTATTTCTTTTGCACTTGTTGCAACCTCTTTTTATCCTGTGTTTTAAATTCGTTTGGTTTTATGGCAGGGACAGGAAGCCAAGACCAGCTATGCTCATTTGCCTCCTCCCACTGTTTCAAGCTTAGTCCGTTGGCTGAGTGAAGCTCTATCTCGCCATTTGCACTCTCCAGCAGGACAAGGGAATAAATGCAGGCCTCCTAATTCACTGCCCAGCAGCTTCATTATATGATTACTGTGTCTCTTCTCATCATTAATAGATCATCTAGGTCTGATCTACTCCATTCTCTTGTTAGTATTGAGTTGCTTTCTGCAATCCACTTTCAATTTCTTTTGTTTTCATTTAGTTTCATGTGTTCCCAGAAATGACTTTCACTTCAAGCTGTGAAGGCTTCCACTCAATTAACAAGCTGGCTGGATTCAGCTGAATTCCCTTTTTATCTTCATTCCATTATCCTGTTTTATTCATTAGTAAAATAGAAAGCATCGCAGATATATATTCTTGTAATTTGCCCACCCCACAGTCTGGATTTCAACTACTGCTGAAGATCCTTTTCCATCAGGAGAGACAAGATGCCTTTGGCAGGACATCACACACACAGAGCAGAGTCCACGGTCATGCTAGTCCATCGCAGTACTTCGCAGTGCAGGGGATTTGAACCAATTTGATTTTTCTCCTAGAAAAGCTGAAATTTGAACAAGTGAAAGGGGACTGTGCCAGAGTTACCTCATTCGCTTATAGGAGCAGTGGGCAGTGTGGGAATTTGGGGATAAGCTGCAGGACACAACAGTGAGGACCTCAGATGTGTGGGCAACTGCCACTTTATCGCAGAGACCTTGGAAGGAGCAGGATCTGCCAGTGACGGCTTTCGCTTTTCCTAGAAGGAACTTAATTGCTGCTGCAGGCTTTATGCCAGACTGAGACCAAAGCAGAAAGCCCGGGGCAAGAGGAGCTGGTTTCTTTTAGTTTTTGGAACTTTGTTTGGGAGCCCTGGAGAGAGGGGAAGTGCTTTTGGGTAAAAGTAACCTTCAGCAGAGAAGTGGGGTAGCCTGGCAGCCTGGTGTGACCATCTGCTTTCATTTTAGGGACCAGGCTGGAACCGTGCTTCACCCACTCCACTGCAGCCGACTGGAAACAAACCTATACTGGTCCAGCAAGTGCGCACTCTGTGCAGCAAGGAAAGGGGCTCAAGCTGTGGGATATGAGTCTGATTGCAAGGCAAATAGTCTGACACGAGGTTTTAACTATTAAGTGACTGTTTGGCACTAGTCAGTTGGTACAGATAAAAACAACTTCTGCCATTAAAAAAAAATCACTTATCCATAGCTGGCTAAGCTGCTTCTCTTCTTCCAAGCCAAAGTCCTCCCCCATGTTGCTTTATGGTATATTTGCCTTTGGAAACTACTAAAACAATTCTTAGCCAGGGGATTTGCCACTGCTGCTGTAGCTGCTCTTTAACTGAACGTTGCCTTTCACCTGTAGCCTAACTTCTCTGAGGTTGTGAAGGTCGCCAGATTTGTCAAAGGGCAACAGATAGAAGCTTTCTGCATTGTCTGCATTACGGTTTCAGATCTGTTGCTTTGTAGATTTGGTTTCTGGACTCACAGTTGCTTGCTCATTTACTAACAGCAGTGCCTTGTCCTGCTGGCCAGTTGATTGCTGTCCTCTGCCACCGTGGTGACTCTATTTCATAGCTTGTGCATTGTATGGAGAATGATTGTGATCCATTTGGGGACAAAAACCACTGGAAACTTAAAAGGACTCCAGCAATGTTGGCACCTCACCTTCTACAGAAAGAGCCAGGAGAGGTTATTCTTTGTTCAGAAACTTTTTTTTCACCCATAAGCTCTTTTATTTGATTTCCTCTCTAAAACTCTGAAAGAGCCAAGTTTCTCCTCACCCTCACAGCACAGATGCTTTGATGACTTGCTTCCGTACAGAAGCCAGATATAAAATCCATTCTTTTTCCCAATTACCTGTTTTTCTATTTATTCATTGATGTGCACCTTCCCTTGTTGCTCTGCATCTGATACCCATATGGGAGAGACGCCTGCTCTGTTGCACTCAGACTATGACTCAGGGTTCCCATGCCTTGTTTACACTGTGGTGCTCAGTGCTGATCTTACCGAGGCTGGATTGCGACCTCGCTTAAGGAACTGTCTGGTTTTTCTGTCTGCCAAGAACTGCAGAGCAACTCTTAACTGCAGAAGGCATATGTATCGTGGTAGCGTCTGACCTTTGCAGTTTGCTGTTGAGAAAAGGGAGACAAAAAGGCAAGAAAGAGAGCAAAGCAAACAAAACAAGGAAGAGTTCTTGAAGTGCCAGAAGCAAAAGTCATTTGAGATAGCAGTTTTTTTCCCTTCTATTTTTAATCCACTTTCATTTTTCTCTGGAACTCATGGAAAGAACAAGCTTCTGGATAAGGAAAAGAGACTGAACTTGTGCTTAGACATAAATAAACTTGTTAATCAGCAATGCAGGGAAAGGAGACAGAACACTATGTGACAATTGAGCTGAAGTTTGGTCAAATCCCTCTTTGTTTGAGACGGTTTGCCTGATTTTGCCAAGAGCTGTCTCCAAACCAGAATCCAATATAAGTTCAGTGTTATTAAAATAATTCATCTTTTAAACCTCAGTAGATTTTGTTTGGATTGTTAATTTCCTCAAGGCCTCAGGCCCCTGTATATGTTGAGGTAGATAAAATTCATGGGTTAGCACACAGGGTATCAAATTGCACAGTCTCTCGAGGGTAGGAAATCACTTTACAAGCGTGCCTAATAGTCCTAGTGTGTAGAAATTGTTATTGGTGATTACACAGTAAAAAAATAAATGATCAAAGCAGATGCCATACAGTGATGTAGGTGCTGAAAGAAAAAGAGAATGAATGGGAGAGTTGGGAGATACAAGGTCCTCGCCAGTTTTGCCATTTTACTCCCCCGCTTTGTCCCTGGATACATCAATGGCTAAAAACTTACTGTCAGCAAAGGTGGTTATGAACAAACGCTTGCAATCACCAGAATGGGGGGAGTTATATGTGCTTTTTATCCAGTTCTTCTCCAGCTTTCTGGAAGCCTTGGTATGATGGAAACCAGTTCGTTTTCAACTCGCACTTGTGTACTTCAGACTGAGCCCTCAGGTCTTAAATTTGACTTCTTGAACAAAAGGGGCTATGGATGTGGCTGCTTCTGTCAATTCTGCTTATACCCTCCAGACACTGGACTTGCTGACACTGCTTCTCCTCCACCCCTGAGGTCATGGCGAGGGGCCTTCTCCAGCCATACTTTGTGCAAAAACGGGGCGGGGTGGGTGTGAAGATACAGCAAGAGCAAGAAGCAACCTGGGCTGACTCTGACTTCTGCAGCGTTCTGCAGAACTCCATTTTTTCATAATCTTCATAAGCATAGAAAAGAAAGGAAAATACTACTTTGGCTACTAAAAAATGCTTATTTTTATCCTCACGGTCTCCTGCAGTTCCAGCCCTGGCTTTTCCTGGCAGCACTCAGTGCCCCCTAGTAGAGGTTTCTGTTTTCCCAAAACGCACCTTGATTGCACTGTATATTTTACCTCATATAGCTGTCATTGTGAAGGCTGCGTTTGGCAGCAGATGCTCCTCCAGCGCCCCGGGGCTGCAGTGTTGTGGCAGCCGAGGGGTTTGCCCTCTGGCTGGGGGGAGCTCTGCTGCTGCCCTGGAGACCCAGCTTCTCTCCAAGATGGGCTGCAGGCTGGGCTTCTTGCCTTTTTCCTCTCTCTTACCTTACCAAAGTCAAAATTGTCCTGGTAAATAAACACCTTACTCCTTTCTAGGTGTTTTGGTGGCCTCAGGCCAGGAAGCAAGGCTGTGAGTCACTCCATTTTAATAGTTTGTGCTGTTGCTGGGGTCTCAGGACCTTGTGAAGTTTGCTCCCCTCTTTGCCTCAAAATGTTTGTAAGTGAAAGAGGTGAGTGGCATGTGAGAGGAGGAGGAGAGTGGGGCAGTGGTCTTGGGGGAATTCATCGTTTCCTCCCTAGGAAATTTTGTTAATCGTTATTTCCAGACAAGACAGGGACCTTACACTTAACTGTTGGCTGGACACAAAGCAAATCCTTCCCTTTATTCCCTACAGAAAAAGAAGAAAGCCACACAGCTTCCTTTTCCAGACAGCAGCAAAGTGCTTGTGGTCATTTTTCCTCAATGAGAGATTGACTAGATTTTATAAATAAAGGAGAAGGTGTGAGACGGGGAATAACCTCAGTGCCAAAGCGTTTATGGAGGAACGTATTTCCTGTTACCACCTGGTGGCTGGGCATGGTTCCAGAGTCTTGGCTCAAGGATGATCACCTCTAAAGCAGAATACTACCCCTGAAGAATTGTTGGGGACTGCTGAGACAGTTCCTGTGTTCTGGTGTGTCCCTGTCACCTTGGAGACATTTTGCCGTAGTCCTAACAACACCCGCGTGCTTCTTCTGACGTGGATGGACAGGTTGAACCTGAGACAGTGAGCAATGAATCCCATCTCTGTTGTTCTCGCTATTGTGCTTCTCACAGCATTAAAATGATCCAATAGTTTAAGTTTCTTTTCATGACAAACTTAGGCACCACGAGAGGCAGCTGACTTTTGCCCCTTTTTAGACAGGCTTCCTTTGCAGGCTTAGCTAGAAACGTCTCTAAAGTGTTAGTACAAACACAGCTGATAAGTGCTGCAATAAATGCCTGTCTGGATGTTTTCCATGGGCTGTCTTTAAAAGATCCCCAAAATTGTTTCAGTTTGAACATACAAGCTGACAGAAGTGACTTAAGCCTGGTTTTATCGGCCACCCTGGCTGTTGTAGGGGGTTCAGCACCTTTTCCTCGTCTGTTAACTGGCTTTTACTAATCTCATCTTTTCCTCACAAGTAAAAGCTATGTTGGAATTGTTTCCTTTCCTTGCCTATCCACTGCCTTTCTCTGACTGCCCAGCTGAATGTGGTGAATTTGTTTTCAAGTGGGGCTGACTGTGGTGCACTGGGCAGAAGGTTTCCTTTTGTTGGGCAGAATCTTTTGCAACTATTTTCCTAACCCAGAGCGCTCCTACATTTATGCCCCCAAAGAAATTTATGCCCCCAAAGAAAGTGGCTTTTCACTCAGGTGAGACATCAGCAGCTGCTTAAAACAAGGACTGTATGGAAAATATTTTTCTTCTTCCCTTTTTTTTTTTTTTACAAATATGGCTTCTGTCTAGATTTATTTACATCAGGTTTTATGGTTTTTCTGTAGGGTTTTTGCATCCTCTCAGGCTCTGTGTCCTGGATAGACCTGTTGCTCACCTAGGTTTTCTATATGTAACTGTAGATCTGTCTGCCAGCAGTGGGCTTTGAAGTGTTCATGGGTTGCTGTCACAGGGTCCGTGAAAGTAACCGAGAAATGGAACCTCTTGTGTGCTCTGCGGCAATCCACAGATGTGACTTTTCTAAAAGGAATGGCATCTTCCCTGGAAAACCTTTTTGTTTTGATAAATGCCAAAAGCTGAAAGACAGTCATGTGTAGATAACGAAGAGTTCACACATGTGATTTATTAAAGGAGGGGCACCTGCTTGTCTGATCTCTGTGTGATGGGACACATCTTGCAAACAGCAGCACAGGAAAAATTCTGTAGAAGTTTGCTAGAAAACAACTGTTTCAAATTGTTTCTTAACCCTCTTTATTTATTTTATTTTCATATCTGAGGTGGAGCTGTGTCCCAGAAAAAGCATGTTACCGTATAAACTGATTCTGATCCTTCTCACCAGGCAAATTTGTTCTTCCACTGGAAAAAAGGGTTTCCTTCATGAATGAGAGATCTGCGAGTGACCTGTGCTCTCAGCCCACAGTAGTTCAAGGTTAGTTGATTTTATGTCACAGCCTTTTAAAAAACATTGGAACTGCAACGGCATATGAAATTGTGTGTTGGAAAAGAAGTATCACCTGCAAGTAAGTGTTAACAGGGATATAAAGAGGTATTTAAAAAACACGAGGTATGCAGGAGAATCTCTTCCTGCCTTGTTTACTGCCTCTCTGCCATTTTAGATAGAAGATAAGTGTGTGCTTATTTGCAGCTTGCAAGGCAAGTAATGGGTGCTCTACACATGGTTGTAATTTGCATGAGTTGGCCATATCATCAAGAAAGGGTGAAAGAGAAACACCAGTGAAAGCGTTGAAGGAGTTGGTGCTAATTATTCTCCTGGTGAGGTTTGGCATTAGGCTTCTTAGATTTAATGATGCTGCATCTAATAATGACAGGTTTGTGCCATAACTGGAATGAGTTAATATGCTGAGTCTCTTCATCATACTCTGTTTTCCTTATGCTCCAGGGCTACATTCAGATAACAAGAACTTGGATTTTCTCTCCTCTTCTCCTCTGTTTGATGGAAACTTTTATCAAATGCAATACAAAAAAAAAAATGTAATTCATGCAAACGCAGATGAGGGAGTAAAAAATTCCAACCCCTTTTGCTGTGGCTCTGGGAACTTCCTCTGTTTCCCTCCCCGGCGTTTGCAGACAAGAAAGTGAGAACAAGCAGAAATGGAAAATGTGAGTTAGTTGTCAGTGGCAGGGAAGCCTTGTGTGGACACCCCTTCCCATCGTATGCCCAGTCCACCCCTTCAGTCTTTCACAACATCTCACACTCCAGGATAGGAAAAACGTAAGAGGTCAAGAAATGGTGAGAACAGAATTAGATTTTAATTTGCTTTCACCATTTTTTAATAATCCCCGATGCTCTTAATAATAGGAGTTATAGTTCTCCAAAGAGTAGAACTAATAAACTTCCTTTCTTTTAAATTAATGCTTGTTCAGGGTGTTAAACCTTCTCCCAGGTGCTATTCCGAAAAAACAGCAGTGGTTTAAACTCCAATAATTTTAGTCTGCAGGACAAAAAAAAAAACTTATTTGAAGCCTGTATAGGTCTGGTTTTACAGTGTGTATAACTTCCCCCCCCCCCAAATTAACATTTTTAGCCATTTTTAAGGAAATCTTGGACCAGGTTTTACAGCAAAGCACATGCAAAAGTCCTTATGAAACTACCATGTTAAAAATGAACTAAAATGTCATGCAAAAGTGACACTTTTGTGACACACGTAACGAGGATGAGGTTATCAGACCGGTTTCATGACGTGGTGGATGCTGGAGCTGGCATGTTTATGGGCTTCACACCTTGATCTCTGTAGCTGGTGATGGTGGCGAGAGGGAGCAGCAGCCCCTGCTGCAGGTGCCTACCCTCCCTTACCAAGTTCTGGAAAGCTCTCCTGTGGTTTTAGCAAAGAAATGTCAAACTGGTGGCAAAATTGATCTGATGCTTTTCACCAGAGGACAGTGACGCGAGTAAGTGCTCACCAGCTGGCTCCTGTGTAATGAATGTCAGAAGAGAAGAGGGGTCTTGGCTTATTATGTCACCCTTTGCGGTTTCCTTATGGAGGTTTTAACTGCTAGGCACATTGTAGCATCCCTGAGTCTGTCATCAGCTGAAAAATTATGGCTTTGGAGAAGCAAATATCTGGTTCCTTTGGTTTGGATTTTTTTTTGTTGTTTTACTTGTAACTGGGATGTAGGCATGAAAATCTGGGATTTAAACCTGATGTCTTTGCAGTACTGTTTTCTCCATCTCTGTGAATATTATTTCAGGTTGGGCAGAAGGAAAGGTAAGGAGATAAGTTGCTCCTCTTGGAATTATTTTGTCCAGGTTAAATCAATGCCGTTAAAAAAAATTAAAGCCTTCTCTTCCAGCTGGTTACACCTATGTTGTCTGCTCTGCTTTGGAAGATTTCCCTGGCTTTCAGAGGGCTGAGAAGGATGTGCTGGAGGGGTTAATCACCAGCTTCTCTCTTCTGGAAACATTTGTTAAAATTCTGTGTCTGAGCCACAGAGATCTGAGTGGCCTCTTGGCTTTTTGATGTGTCTTTGCCCATGTAGCTGGGCAGCCCGGACCCCGCGCCAGGGGGAAGGCTGAGCTGGGCCAGCTCCACAGCGCTTTGCGGGGCCAGATTTGAGCATCAGGACAGGTACATTTGGTGTCTGGTCTGAGCACAGAAGTGGCAGCAGTGGCTGTGTCAGAATGGCAGTGCCACACGGAGCTTCAGCAGAGCCTGTGAATCAAAAGCCACAAAGTATATACAGTTGTATAAGTTTTGGCCATAAAAATCCCTGTTGAGTCTCCTCTGTCCATCTTCTCCTGCATTGTGTGCACGGGAATTGCTGTGCTCTGCTGCAGCAGACACGTCTTCTCATGGGGCAGAGGTCCCCCTAGAGAGGGACCATCACCAACCGTGACATCTTCACCGTGGTGTCACAGCGAGGGAGCCTGTGCTGCAGAGCTGGCTTGTCAGCTGGTGAGGCGCGTTCGGTGCTGCGAGGAGTTACCGTGATCACCCATTTACTGAAAAACAAACAAAGAACCAACACAAAAAGTAAAAGCAGAAGAACTAGAGTTGAAGTTTTGGCTTTGACCCAGTCTAATGGATATTCATCTCTGGCCCAAAGACTCTGAGATTAGCAGATATTTGTTTTCCTCAGGGATTGAGGAAATCTCCAGATTGGCTTTTACAAGGGCTGGTTTTTCCCTTGTCTTGTGACAGGGGTTCATCCTGTGGACACACGTTAGCAAGAAGCAGATGATAAATCAATCACCCCCTGAGATTTTTACTTACACACACACGCACACACACACACTTTTTTTTTCCCTTTCACGCAATGGCACCAAGGCCTTCCAAAGGGAGTTTATAGTCGACTGTGGGCTCCCTAACAAAAATGACTCCATAATGCAGAGTTAATCAGACACAGCTGTTACCCACAGCACTGCCGGCCTCACCTCTTCAGCATCAGATTAAAATCATTAATAACAATCAATGTGAAGTCATGGAGGCCACTGGTGAACTCCAGCCTTGCAGTGACTGTGCTCGCTGATAGCTGTGATAGCCCAGGGTGGGCACGAGCTCTCCCGGGACAGGCGAGTGACAGCCAGCGGTTAGTCAGGATGACTTCGAAGCGTGGGTGTGAGCACACACAGATCTTGCAGCTTTGGGGCACTGTAATGCAAGAGCATGAAGTGAGCAATCATTTGGAAAAATGTAAATGAGGATGTGAGTGTGGAGCTCTGCACAGGGATGGTTTTGGCTTTGGATTTTGTTTTCTTACCAAGAGGGAGCTGGATTTGAACAACACAACTGGCAGCCGAGTGAGCCTCCTCTCTCTGTTTTAGTTTTCTGTGCTTTTTATATCAACCACTTTGGTGCCGTCTGGAAAACCATTTGCTCAGTGTGAGTGGAAGTGTGGGTAAGATTTATTTGATAAAATGGGGTGCACTGGGACACCTGACAGATGGTTTTAGTTTGCGAAGCAGCGTCGTGTTTTGCACATGCTCCTATTCTGTGTCAGGGAGAAGAGTAACCTGGGAAAGGACTGAGGCTCAGAAGACAATGGGTCAAACCTGGGATGTGATGTAAACCTCATTTTGGTGAGTCATTGAGGCCAGTTTCTTAAAAGTATCCATGCGCTGACCTCTAAAGCCGTCTTTCCACTCCCTGCTGCAAGTACTGGGCCATGCCCGTGATCTGCATGGCTCAGCTCCCCCTGGTGCAAGGACTGCACTGCTGGACTCCAGCCCTGCACTGGGAAATGTCTCACTCCCTGCCCTTACTGTGACAGCACAGTGATGCTCGGACCCTGGGCGCAACATCGAGGCACTGCTGGTATGGAAAAACCATTGCATTTCTGCCCTGGACTTCTTGATATCCAGAAACAGATCCTCTGGGGGTGTTGCAGCACTTGGCGTGAGCTGGGAAAAGACTGCTGAGGAGACACCTATGTGATGCTGACATAATCAATAAAGCTCGTCGAGCTTTCTCCAACTGCTGGGCTCAATGCTTGGATTTAATTAGCTCCAGAGATCCAGCAGCACCCTGTTGTATTTCTTGAGCTCCCAGAGGCATGGAGAATGAAGGTTTTCTTTCAACGCCCCAGAAAAAAACATGAAAAACAGTCTCCAAAACATCTAGAGCCCACCCTGGCTTCCACCCACAGTTATTGCCTCTAAGTGTTTGCCGATGGTCTGCCAGGAACCTCCTGGAGGAAAAAAAAAAATCCAGGACTGCTGAGCAGGCTTTGGACAATTTGGGATGGATGAATCACTCATTTCTTTGGCCTTCAGCAGCTGTGGGTTCAGAGATGAGCCTGGTCACAGCGGTGACAGCTGCCAGTCTTATCATACCTTACCATAGCCCGCCCTGCTCTCTGGACAGCACATTAATCATGAATTGCCTTGATGCTGATCAGCCTGCTTGATGTGTGGGCTGTGTCATGGCAGTAGTTTTGAGCATGGGGAGGGCTGGGACAAGGAGGGGCTCAGGCTGCTCTACAGCCCTATGGTTTTTGCCTTGGTCTGCAGGCAGGTGCCTTAGTTTTGTCTCCTTCCCACTTTTACGTCACAGCACCACTTCAGTGCTGTGTTGTTGTGGGTTCTCCTTTTGTCCTGCTAATTCCTGGCATAATAAAACCCAGCCAACTCCAAAAAGAGGTAGATAGCAGGTGACAGAACATGCCAGCATTTCTTCTTCTCTGCTCTTGCCATCTAGAGCAGCATCTGCCTTTATCTCCCTATCTCTTTCCAGATCTTAGCTGAAAACATACCTGTTCTTCTTTGCCGGCACCTCTTAATTTCTTTCTGCGTCTGCTATTCTTTATGACTTAAGTCTGTTCCTCTAATAACTCTAGGATATCCAGATGCTCTGTTTCTCCAGAAGTGGTGGCTAAAATGTAGCCAGGTTAATATTCCCTCATTGAACTGTGCATGGAGAGTTCCTCCAGCTCGGTGGCAGTATTGCTAAGTCTTTTACGTGCTTTTATCATTTTTAGTATGTTATTGTTTGAGATGCAGTGCTTTCACCTGTGTTGCCCAGAACCCATGAACGTGTTGAGGGAGTGAGCTGTGCGAGTGGATTGCTGACTGTACACTAAGGCACAGAGAGCTGGTGTAACCTCTGTCCCCTCTTCCTCTGCCCTTGTGGTGATAGTGGCACTGGAGATGCTAAGGGAGAGTTTCAGATTCGCCAGCATCCTCCCCAGCAGTGAACACTTCCCAGGGATTTGCTTGTAATGCATTATATTCCAACATTTTGCCTGGTTTTAAAACAATAAAATACCCCAAAGTCACTCAATCTCCGACACACCAAATCTAAGGTTATTCAACCCATAGTTCCTTGTATGAGTGCCCTATCTACCATCTCTCCTGAGCAGACAGAAAGTCAAAGTCCTTGCTGTCTTACACAGCTGTAGAGAGCATTGAGGTGACAGCAGAGCATTGCTTGCATTGGTGGGAAGGACAATTTTCAGTGCATAAAGACCTGAACCTTTCCCTCTTGCTTTGTTGGGAACACTTCATTCACAGGGGATGAATGATTTGTTTGTAGTCAAATGAAGGACCAAGCTGGTCCTTTGGCTTTGCTTGTCCATTCAGCAGAGTTTTGCTTGTGTCTGGCCAGAAAGTGACTCAGTCTAGCCATGACCGAGGGGCACGGACATTTATTTCTAAAGCAAGGCAGCGAGAAGAATTAATCCTTCAACAAATAGAAGCTGATATCTTGATTCAGTACCAAGGTTATGCAGTAAAGAAAACCACAAGCAGTGAGATTTGAATCAAGAGGCGATCCACAGGGGCAAGATGGTTAGAAAAGGGCAGGCTGTGCTGATACAACACCCAGGATAAGTACTTGACTAGGGTCCAGTACTCCTTAGAGAGCTCTGTGAGCTACCAGGCAGCTTTTCAGCTGGGTAGGATCCAGATGGAGAAGCCAATGGGAGCCAAACTTGTGCGTGGGTTGCTGAGGATGTCTTTCCATTCCTATGACCCCATCTTCAATCATAGTAATAGTTTTTGTATTGTAGTAAAACAAATGAATTCTTCACTTTCACAATAGAATGGGTCCAGAGTTGAAGCATTTTGGGGCTCTATAACAAACCTGAGGCAGCTGAGGGACTGGTAATAAATGGTGCAAAAGCATCCCCAGCGAGGTGGTGATGGGGTAAATTAAATTGGTTGCTGTGGAAGGGACAGATGCTGCATGTCTGCGAGGGAAAGCAGGCTCCCTGCTGCAAGCCTTGTGAGTAAAAGCAGCAGGAAAATGGGGACAGAATCTGCACTGAGCAGGGACTTCTGCAAGGTCTCCTGAAGGACCCTGGTGGTGTGACTCATAAATTAAAGGGCCTTGTAGGAAATCTTCTTTGCTCAGCTGCCTGTAGCAACAGCTTCCAAGAACCCCCACCCTTTCTCCCACTCACAATAGCTTGGGGTGCATAAAACAATTTCTCATTAACTATAAAACACCCAAACCTCAGCAGAATTACAAACAGATGGGTAAATAACCCAAAATTTCAAACATGAAAAAAGCCCTTAGAAAGAAAAGCGAGACAGAGTCCTGCCCAGCCCCCAGAGAGGCGGTCCCCACTCCTCATCCTGTTGTCAGAGACCAGGTGGTGGAAAGGTTTGTGCACACACCTTGGTTGTCTTTGTATTATATAAGGCCTGACTGTTCCTCTAAGAGGTTGGAATGGTTTGTTGCAGTATTAGGCTTGGTCTAAGCTGATAATTCAAGTGCGGGATGCAGCGGGGTATCAGTGACCACGCTGACCCAAAAAGAAGGCATGGCTTTATTCTTTTTCTCCAGGCATTAGGTTCTTAGGGCAAGGAGGGGGTGAATGTGTCTTCTGGTCGTCCTTGGGGCCTGCCAAGCAGTTGGGAAGTGGCTGCCGGGAGCACCCACAGGAGGGAGGAAGGCTGAGATTTGCTGCAACACAGCCCTAAATGTGGGCACTGCCACCATGTGATGAACCCAGCCCTGAGCACTGGGGAAGCCACAGGTGAGCCCTGGCGAACAGATGCAGCAGGATGGGCAGATACCATGAGTATCATGGAAATGGACTGAAGTTGCTGTTGATGCTGTTGAGGCTGGAGATCGTACTTTGAATAGGGATTATTTTTTTTAAGATAGAGATTTTTTGGCTAATTTTTTACGTAAAGTTACTTGATTTAGTTTGTGTCTTTAGGGCAGACTTGGATTTTGTTTGCTTTGATGATGATACATTTGCAGAAACCTTAGTAAGAAATAGGAGGTCTAAAGTGTCGCTTCACTTTTTTATCTCCAGCACATCTGAAAAAACG
The DNA here is from genome assembly GCF_017976375.1 of Cuculus canorus. Taxonomy (NCBI): domain Eukaryota; kingdom Metazoa; phylum Chordata; class Aves; order Cuculiformes; family Cuculidae; genus Cuculus; species Cuculus canorus. The sequence continues at coordinate 5,795,263 of NC_071413.1, read as the reverse complement.
CTGGAGAACAGTCAGTGCGAAGTGCTGCGTGTTCCCTACCTGCAGAGGAGCTGTATCTCTCTCAGCTTTGCCATTTCTGAGCAATATCATGGTGCTAACCCACACCCCTACGTCTCTTCTCCACCCCTGTGATGATTGTTCTCCCTATTCTTCTCTGTTCCTTAGAAACGTGCATCGTAATTTCCTGCTGCTCTAATGGATGAAGATTTTACCATGAAAGGATGTGGGTTTTGTTCCCACTGTGAATTTCTGAAAAATAGCATTAGAATTCATGGCAGCTCCACATAAAGCATAGCAGGGCTGCTGTTCCCTGGAGCATTCATGAAATCTATACCCTGCATCTGGCTGGACCAGCGAGTCGTGATCACAGCTTCTTACTCAGAGCCACCGTGCATCCTGGTAAACCTTCTCCTTCAGGTTTCCCCACTAATGCTGGGCAAATGCCTACCAGGGATGTCGCTGGCATCAAGGACTAACTCCAGTATCTCCCCCATTTTCTATCTGATGGGAAATAGCGGTGCCTGCCCACATAACTTCATAATCACCTTGGCTCATTGCAAGATCAGGAGAGGGGACCACCGGTTCTTGGAGGTCTCCCTGTCCCACAGCCAGAAGTCTCATCCTGTGTAATTGCAGTCACCATCAATCATTTTCTGCCTTTTCCTTCTTTTAGTTAGGCTTCTGCAATACTGGATGGCAGCTGCAGCCTTTTGTATGGGGTTGTTTTGTCTTTTTCTTTTTTTATTTCAGGGAAGCAGCTTATTTCTTCCCTCTGAGCAGACGTGCCCACTGAAGCCCCTACAAAAGTCAAAACACTGGCTGGCTTGAAGGAATTTTCATGGTGTTGAAGTCAGGGGCTGGAACATGAGTTGTTGGTGTGAAAGTTGTTTGAGGTTCATAAGCAGGCAGAGTGGGAAGGCAAAGCACTTGAACACAAGCGAGCTGAGCTTGTTGGTGCTGGTGGAGCCTTTGGCTTTTTGCTACAATAGCGCATAAGGGACCAAACATTAGAAAAAGATTGCAGGATCAGGGAGAGGAACCGAAAACGGAAGAGCTGGAATCTGGTCTTGGCTCTGTGACGAACTCTGTGCGTTGCACGGAGCGTGTTGTTTAAGGTCACCTCCTTAGAAGAGACAGCTTCTTATTTGAGGAGTTGGATCAGGCTCTAACTGTGATTTTCAGAGGCAGTGAACTCCCACTGCGTGGAGCTGGCTACTTGGAAGTGTTTTAAAGGGGTAAGCCTTCAAGTTGTGACTTTAATGGCCCCTACACTAGAGGCTGCTCATGGACAATTTTTGTATATCAGCTTCAACAGGTGAAAGATGTGGCTTGTGATGGTTGCCTTCAAAGGATGGTGGTGAATTAACCCATATTCCAGACTGCTTGAAGTTCTCTGTGAGATTTGGACTCTTTGGGTCGTTACTAGATTAAACTTGGTGAGAGGTGCCTGGTAACTCATAATAGTAAGGAACAGCATCTCACAACTGGGAATTTTGAGCTGAGATTTTCTGTGGAGCTTGAGTTGTATGTGTGCTTAACTACCATCACAATTTATGAGCATTTGGTGCCTGCTCCTCTTCAGGCCTTTGGAAAACTGTTGCCAAAATCCACCAACTGAATTTTATGTGAGCAAAATGCATGTGGCACTCTAAATGCAGCCCGTGTACCATGGTGATGAGCACATTAAGAAAAACCCCACGGAGTGAACTGATCTCTTGGATCAATTCTGCACATGTTCGTTTAATTGCAGAGAAAATTAAGAAGTTTCTCTGTTAAGCATGGAGCAGCTCTCTCACTGGAAGGCCCCATGGATGACTGGATTTGGAGGCTGAACTTAGCCAAAGGCAACAACACATTGGTGCTGCTGAGCTACACGTCCTAAATCTCCAGATGCCTCTCCACGCTCAATGCAGGCAGATCTGGCTGGTGGGGTGTGCGGTCCACGTCACTGCACCTGCCGCTGGGATAATCCCAGCCCCAGGCTCCTCCACTGCTCAGCTGTCTCTGTTCAGTGTGAAATAATGTGCTTGGAAACTTCTCCTGAATGTCTTTTTACAACCAGACTGGCCCCCTCAATTGATTCCTTGTGAATTGGTTTCACCACCACGTAGGACCTGTTTCGCACAGTGCTGGCAGGACTGCTCTGTGTCTTGGCCTCTGCAGAATCCGTCTGGCCGTTTGATCTCGGTCTGATGGGTTCGGAGCATAGTCTGTGGTGAGCATATCAACTCAAGGGAACCATAAAGAAGGAGCTAAGAGTTCAAGCAAACAAAACCTGGAAGCTGTGATAGAGTAAGGTCAGTGGAGACACCCTCTCCATGGCAGGACACTGTGTTTTTTTGAGACTGGGCTGCTTTGCCTGGCTGGAAATCTTTGGCACATCACAGAGTTTGCAGTGGACTCCTTTGTTGAGCTGGGTGTTGAGTCTGTTCGTGCTTTGGGAAGCAGCTTAGATTCTGGGTAAACCAAAAAGAGGTATTTGATGCAAATACATTTGTTAACCAATGCACAATGCATGGGGAGCACATCATATGTCTCTTTATGGACCAATGCTTCCTCCCTCTTTGCTCAGAATCCAGCCTGTGCAGGGCATGGGAGGATGGAAGGTTCCCTAGTGAAATTGTGAACAGACTACAAAACCAGGATCACCGTCTTGGGCACGGAGTTTTCTTTGATTCACTTGCTGTTCCTGGAGCAGCTGCTGCACTCATTCCAGAAATGGAGACCTTACAGCTCTGTCTGAATCCTGACTTGTGTTGTGTTGTCCCAGCCGATAGATGTATCTAGATCTCACAATGCCCACCGCAGCATTTTTTTTGGTCCCCTTATTGCTCAGTTTGGGACTGATTCTGGCAGCTCAAGGTTACCAGAAACACGATGGAAGAGTGGTTTCTAAACCCCCCCTTGCCCTTCAGCGCACAAGCAGGCCTGAGGCTTTAGATACTTCCTCCACCACTGCGGTGGCATTTCTTCATCTTGAGCCGGGCACTGTATGGCAGAGGAGCCTATGCAGAAGAGCCTGGTTTACCAGGTCAAATACTGGACTGTGAACAATTCCTTCACCTGTGAAGTGGGGCAAATAGCCTTTCATCTCCTTCCTAAAACCCTGCGAGACCCGTCGGCACGCAATGCTACTGCGAGCAAACCCTTGCTGTTAACGTTTAGCAGGTCCAAATATTTCATCCCTGTACCGCAGCCCAGCCGGCACGGAAGCCAACAGAAACGTGGCTACAGGACAGCCACCACGGCACGGGGAGGGCGGGGGGCTGCTGGGATGGAGCAGGCCTGCAGCCCCCATCTTGCAAACATCACGATTGCAGCTCTCAAGGTCTGCACTCGGGGTGTATGACTTGGCCCTGCTTAGTCTCCCGCAAGCCCCCCCGGTGTGCGGAATGGTCTTGGTGCACCACGTGCGAAGGGACAAACTGAAAACAAATGCTAACCTCTAAGGCTTCACCCCCTGAATGCGCCAGCTCAAATAATCCAGGCCCTCCTGGGTCTCTTGGCTTTTTAATTTGTCTTCTTGCTCGCAAACTAAGTTGATTTCTGTCACAGAAGATAAATGTTGTCTACAAAGTTCAGATAAGAATGATGAAATCCGTCCTTTTCTGAGGGTTTTGCAGTGGTTTTGGGGGACGCAGATGGAAAGTTGGAACTAGACTTGCCAAGAACACGGAGGCTGAAGTGATCAAGTACACGTTAAAGGGGGTTGCATTGGTTGGGGAAAATGCATGTGAAACCCTTTATTTCTAGGTCATTTGCTCATTTCCATCCCAGTTTGATTGTGGTTGAGCAGTGTTTCTGTGTGATCAGTTAAATACAGGCTGTGCTGATATACTGTGGCGATACAAGTGTTTGAAACACAAGGACAGATCTACAAAGGTCTTTTCCAGGCTAATGGGAAGCTGTGTGTGTGCAGGCCTCCAGCCAGTTCAGGCGGAGCTAGCATCCATCGCACAAAACCCCACCAAAGCCATCAGCACTCACTTAGACCTCACGAAATCCTCAGCAAAGGTATATCCGATGATGAAGTGACCCAAAGACTTACCAAGAGTGGAGTTTGCCCCAGAAACAGGATTTAGGATAGGGATGGACAGATGCAGAGTCAACACTGGGATATTGTTGCAAGTAGGGGAAAGTCTTGCTTTTGCCTGTGCTATATCTTGTCTGAAGACATGGACCTTTGATCTCCTGAGCTGTTAGGATGCAGGAAGAGAAGTACCATGCTGCCCTATGGGGCTGTTGCTCTCCTCTTAGCTGTACTGTGTTAGGAACATGCTCAGTGTCAAGTGGGTTGGAGGCTGTAGCAGCTCTGCATCTCACTTGTTGCTGCGTATAGCCTGGATGCACCCTATTTGCCAGCAATAAATTTGCTTAAAACTCTTAGGGAGCTCTGCTTGGTTAGTGTAGATGGCACACAAGATGAAATTTCCCCCCAAAAGCTGCAAAATGCTGTATGGCAGCTGCAGTTCCCCAGGTTTCCTTAGAAGCGCAGCTCTTTATTTATCTGCCGGAAAGTTTCTCAAAGATACTGTTTGAAGTCTCTGCCTTTTTATGTATTATGCAGGAATTTGGCTACAGGAAGCCTTAGTTCTTTCACATATTTTGTATCAAAATCCCTTTATACACCAAATAATTACTTTTCTGTGATAGAGAGACTATGACCCATACACAGCGAGACAGATTGCTCCAAACTGTTGATGCTGCTGAAAGGAACTGAAAAGTCTGTAGCTTTTCTATTAAATCCCCAGGCTTTTACTATTTTTCAGGGACATTTTTCAGAGGAGAGGGGTCAGATCTTAGCAAAACTTTCTGCTTGCTGTCTGGCATGCTGCTTCCTCTATCCCAAAGCATCACCAAGATGTTCAGCAGTCAGAGCGTTGAGTCTCTGGCCCTGTAGTCACCTTCACTGGCACTTAAGGAAAAGACTTGCATAAATTCCTGTGGGTTCTGAACTCAGCCTCTCAGGGAGTTTTCCACCTGCAACAAGTGTGTTTGCTCCATGCTTAAAAGCAGACCTCACATCCGCAGTGGGTAAATCCACCCTTCAGAGCCAGCAGCTGCTGATGTTCCTATCCCGCCCAAGACAGGCTGATAACCAGCTTGGTGAGTGTGTTATCATCACATCCATTGACATCAGAGTGATGGCAATGAATGCTCAGGCTGCGGGAGAGACCGAGTGAAAGGGAGCCTCTCATCCTCTGCGTGGTACACATGGGCTTGATTAGGCGTGTGCTTGCTGGGGTGCTGCAGCTTGGGGAATGGGGCATCCCACATGCCGGCAACCGCAAGCTGCAGACGCTGCTCTCCCTGCAGCAGCCAAGGTGCCAAAAGGAGTGAGGGCAAAGGTTGCAGGGAGCCAGGATGACAAGGGGGTGGAAGATAACAACACGTTTTTAATTTCAACATCACATTAAACGGAAGGGGAAATGTTCCTGTCCCGGCAGCTTGTTCACAGTTCTCCGTTGTGCTATTGCTGTCAAGTTCTGCAGAGGCCAGCAGGGCCCCAGATGTCTCAAGGAGTAAAATCCCAGAGCAGCTCTGCCTCTTTGAGGCATTGCAAATCCCAGCTGCCTTCATCTTCTGGGCCTGTATGGTCATTTACGATGAGTGGAAAAGATGGCAAGTCACAATGTGTCTTTGCAAGGCTGGAAAATCAGGAGAAGGCAAGTTCCTGACTGCCTGTTAATAGAGACAGCTTGGCTCTTTCGACGTTGGGCTTTGGGATGCTGTGAGTTTGCTGGCCCACGGGCTCTGGTATGAGGGTGAGAAGTTGCTGTTGCAAAGGGAATAGACAGAAATAAAACACACTGTGATGACATTTAGTTAAGTGGCAAGAAATGCACCACAGACATCTCTCTGCATCAGCGTTGCTCTGGGTTTCCCATGGAGATGGCTGTATTGAAAGTCCTCTTGCCTGAGTCCCTCAGGAGACACGTAGCTCGTGAAGTGGAGGAACCATATTTCCAGGTTGCCAGGCTGGAGCGAGCTGCTCACCCCTGGATCCAGCAGCCTCTGCCCAGCCACAGTCACTGCAAGGCTTTGCAAGTGAAAGCGTTACATCCATTTTATCCTTTGCCCATTTCCACAGGGGCACCTGACCAATCGTGTGGTTAAGCACATAACCCTAGCTGCTGAAAAGGAAAATCCCTCTAAGGGCAGCCTTTGGTGTGCCAGGTCTGGTTTGCAGAACTAAGCATCTGTCTTTTCTGCTGCAGACAGCTTGCAGCTTTTCAAGTCAGAGCCCTGGCTACGAGGATTTTGAACGTGCACTTGGAAAAACTGCAGAAGCATTGTCCCATACAAAAAGAAGACATTGTGTCTCTCTGAATCCAGCAATTACTTTTTCCACCCTTCAAATCTATCACGCTTGATAGCTGATTGTGAGCCGTCAAAGCAGTACAGGCGAGTTGCTGCCTGTCAGCTGGGCTGTAGACCGCTTGCGTGCTGCTGCATGGTGCTTCTTTCCACTTACAGTGGCTCAGGAGGATGTGTCCAGCCCGTTACCACAGCTCAGCTGATGGATGAGAACTGATGAAATCATAGTCCCAGGACTCTGGTAATTCGTGTGTCTCCAGAGACAGATTTCAGAAACTGCTGGACACTTGCCACCCTGTTTCCATTAGAGACAAAAGGCTTTCGACTCCATACGGATTCAATTTTATATTTTGCAAACAGTACAACATTTACCCCCTTGACCAATATGTGTCACTACCGAGACCTGATGCAGGGAGCCAGGTTCAGTTTCTCTTGTACTGTCAGAGCTCTTGGAAAGGCAGGACTTTCAGTGTGCGCCTCTATCTGCTGACCTTCATCATGCGCTAACATGTGCTGAGCAGATCTGCAGCCTCACCCGCACAAAGTGCATCGTGACCTCAGTTAAGAAAACACTTGCTGTAATCGCCTCCAGATCTGCCGCTGTCTTTGATCAGTTTAAATATCGGTTTATCTTATGATATAAATATGTAAAACATCCATTTGTTTTCGTGCAGGATGCAAATAAATCATTGTGTAAGTTTATACATGAGCTAGGAAGTGAGGGGGGGTGTGCAGTGATGGGTTCATAATTCACAAGTCTCCACCTCTTTGAAGGTCATTACTTCATGAACATGCCGTTTCTCTTTTCAGCAAGCCCCCTATTTTGCATTATTCAAATGGTCTGTGTCACCCATGGACAGCTCTGCTGTGCTGTGCCAGAGGAGCGCGTTTCCAGGAGAGCAGTGATGCCTGTGTGTGTGATGGTGCCTCTGCCCTCTCCTGGGTGCAGCGCTCAGCCACCTGCCCTGCTCCCACCCGGCTCTCCCCACCAATTAAAAAAATCACTTTGAACTCCTCCTGAGACCTCATGTAGAGACTCAGCAGGTCTGGTGGTCATCTCCCAGCTCTGCCACAGCCCCACTGGTTCAGCCTTGGCCATATTCAGCTCATTTCCTCCCCTTTGCTTGTGTCCAAATGTGTGCACCAGGAATAATTAATTAGATTGCAGCCTCTGGACTGCAGAGGACTTCTCTTATTCCCTTAATCCTATGGGTGTTTTCCAGTGATTTGCTGCAGAATATGCCCATCCTGGACCCTAATCTTCTCCTGTGTGCCGTGGTCCTGGCAGGGTGTAGCCTTCTAACCCACAGCTGCTGCTCACAGGCTTCGCACAGAGGTGACCCTGCAGTGTGGACTCGCTTTCCCAGGGACGGCCACATGTGATGGTACTCTTCAGCTGGAGGATACACTTAAGCTCCTCTGACAATAATTCCCACATGTTGTAAGATCAGCTTTCCAGCGGGGAAGCTGTTTAAAGTGTTGTTAGTGGGATGGTGTTACAGAGATTAAGCTGAGTCCAGAGCTCTCCTCCTTCATTTCAGGCTTTGTGTAACACTAAGTTGGTGTCGGCTGGGCTTCTGCTGCTGGATCAAGCCCAGCTGCTGATGGTCTTTTGATGGGAAATAGGAACTTGGGCTTTCTTCTTCTGAGACTCCTAAAAATCAGCTTTATCTTCTTGTTCCCAATCCAAGGCATAAACACACCCTATATCTGACACGTCAGAGAACAGACTCGCTTGCCAAGACATTCAGTGAAAATGATAAAAGCACATAATGATGATTGGGGAACCTTGTCCACTGAGCCATAAAATATGCAAATGAAAGTTCACGTTTCTTCCATATCTAATGAAGGCTCAGGGTCACACCAGTCATGTTCTCCAAAGTTCTGTTAGCGCTTCCCCAAGACAGAAGGGATTTTGTGTCATTCTTCTGTCCCAATTGCTACTTGTGCCCTTACATTCCATCTTTCTTAAGGCCTTACATTTTTTCTCATTGTTAGAGGATTTTCCAATTTTTATCCTAAATGCTCTGCTGGTGAGCAGATCCCACCCAGGAGGTGGCTGCATTTTAGGACAAAGTAATGCCTGTGTTCACATCTTCCTAAGTAATAAAGCAATTTCAGTGAAGAACATCGATATATAATAATATTAATCAATATTTTACTGCTGTCACTTCTGCTCACAGATGTCCTGTAAAAGAGAGTATAGGGAGCAATCAAAAGATAAGATATGGTGCATAAAACAGTGCAACATGATTAATGAACCTTTTGTCCCGGTGGGTGAGATAAAATATCTAGTGCTACTGCCCCATGCTTGCAGCATTTATATCACATTTTACATATTTTTCTTATTTCAGAGGTATTTCACTATCTGTCTTTGTTCAAGGGCAGATGAGAACGGGGTGATGCAAACACTGAAATTTGAAATCTTCCCCAGCTTAATTTTATTCTTAGATCACAGAGATCCTTTCTTTGCTGCTTGTTTGTTTGTTCCGTTTTCTCACCTTTGCAGACTCCAGAGTTGGAAAAAATCCACATCAATTACTGACCCCCCCCTTCTCCACCTCGCCAAACCTCCTGCATCTCAAGCAATGCGCCTTATCTCCTGGCTGCCACGGCTGACAGGTCTGGAGGCTGTCCACAGGCAGCACCGCTCTGCCAGGCGACCGGGAGGGAGGGAGAGGTGGACCTCTGCTAGAGTTTTGTAGCACCACAGAACGAATTTCAGCTGGAAAGCAGAGGGGAATGAGGCAGAGCACCCAGAGCATCTCGCAGGTCATTGAATCTGGTGATGGAGTAGGAGAGTGAGAGAAGATGCTGGGCTGTAGATGGTCAGAACTTCGGTGCAGGCACAAAGACGAGCTTGTGCAACTGGGCTGGTGACTGAAAAAGCCTTTTCTCTTCCTGCTGCAGCTCAACTTTGTCTTTTCGTTCTTTCCTTTCAGTTTTACTGCAGCTCATCCAAGGGAAATCCTAGCAAGCATGTGAGACACATCAGGCCAGTGCTGGGATTGCTGCTTCTGGGGCAAGAAATCCCCAGGGGAGACGCTGCTTAAAAGGTACAAGAGCCCCAACTGAACTGGGCTTTGGCGGGGTGGGGGTGTCCCTGCAGCTGTGGATCCCCTGAAGTGAGCACGGTGATGGGGACAGATAGGAGAGAGGCACAAAATAGAGGGCAGCATCACCTCTTGCAAGTAGCATCCCTGCTTCCAGTTGGCCGTATGACAGATGAAGCTTTCTGGGAGACAATTTTCTCAACTTTTAATGTACAGAGGCTTGCATTTATGTAGAAATTTACACACTGATGCTGTCTGGAAAGCCTGCCTGTGCTCTGTGAGCAATGCTGAGTAGCTTCACCACGGAGCAGTTGCTTGGGCAGGAGCTCGAACCGACCTGATTTCCACGGCCAGTTGCAAAACTGTGGTGTAAGAAAAATCTGATGACACCAGCATTATGTTCCTCCTGTAAAGACTGGTTTGCACAATGTCCAAAATTAAATGAAATACAGCGCTGCAGTGGTAGTGTGTGACCTTTCCCATTTTCTGGGTATTGAGTTTTATTTGAATTTCAACCTTTCCCCTACCATTTCTTGGCTCTCTTTTCGGCAAGCCGACAGATATTTGTTCTGTGCAGAAATCCACCCCACCTCAGGTGCTCCCTGCTGCCGTTGAACTGAGCAGGAGTTGCTGCCTTTGCTTCACATCTGTTCGTCAGTTTTAAGCTGAAAAAGGGGAGATTTAAATGAGATCTTAGGAAGAAGAGGGTGCCAAGGCCCTGGCACAGGCTGCCCAGAGAAGTGGTGGCTGCCCCATCCCTGGAGGTGTCCAAGGCCAGGTTGGATGGGGCTTTGAGCAACCTCATCCACTGGGAGGTGTGCCTGCCTGTGGGCTTTAAGATCCCTTCCAACCCAAACCATTCTATGATTCCTGATACTATTGCAGATGCGATCCTTGCAGAGGGCAGCATCCTGCCCCTTCAGAGGAGTTTTGGATGCTGCAAACCTCCCTGATATTGGCTTTTTCACATGGAATTCACTGAATCCTTGTCAGGCAATTATCATAAAACTGTGGCGGTCTCCCTGCAAGATGAAACTGTTCACCTATCAGAGCCAAAAATGTTGCATTTCCTGTGTCTGAAGCACTTTCTCCAAACTGTACTGTTGTAGAGCAAGATGTATTTTTAAACTATGCCCACAGATTTTTCTAATAGACCGTCAGACCTGGCTGGTTGACTGCAAATGCCATTTCCTTCAGTTCTGGCAGATTTTACGAAGTCAAATCAGCCTCTAAGCACATAAGGGATGAGTTTAGCTTCTTCTCTGTAAGGTTAAGACTGAAACTGTGACAATTTATTGCAACATTTCATGATGGGGAGAGTGACGTTCCTTTTACACCCATTCAATACTTCTTGGACTTCAGGGAGTTTACTCCCAAAGTCTTCAGTGCTGTGCGAGGTCAGAGTCAGGCCACAAAGGAAGATAAATATCTTTTAAAATGTCTGCTGCCTGCTTTGATGAAAGGAATGTGATGGCTAAAAATGAATCTGAAGTTGAAAAAATAAGACTATTTTCGGAGAGGTGGAAAGGACACAGCAAAGCCAAGGACAAAGTCATTGTCTGCCAGCATTGGAAAGCAAGGTGACAGTGATGTCTGTGATGAAAAAAAATGGTGATTTGACAGATGAAGAGCAGGAATTTGTGGTAGCCCATGGTTTGTGGAGTAGGTGCATTAGCAGAGTGCCAGGGGTTTTGGCTGAAAGTTGCCCGTTGCTGATCTTTGCCAGGGACTGGCTTCTAATAATCTCCGCTGTACTGTGCCTGGGGATTTGCCTGGCATGTGTGTAGCTGATTTTGGAACCAGCCATCCCTCCGTCATCTTACTTTAGAGTAACTACGATCAGCACCCTGCAGCCTTATGGCCCAAGCCACTCTTCTATTATTGCTTTCCATACAGTGGATGGCAAAACCTTATTTTAGGTGGCTAATTAAAATGCACTGATTTATACGTGCTGCTCTCATGTGCAAAGTGAGACAGGGAAAATATTCTTAGCCAGTGCTTGCCAGGCTGGCCAGGGTCTGTCTTGTGGTTGAACTGACACGTTGGAAACACACAGCAACCCCACATTTCTGCCTTCCTGCTCTCTGTCCTCCCCAACCCCCCCTTTTTTTCATTATGTGGCATTTCGCACACTTTGTGCAAGAGTTCTGCTTTATTTTAGGTGTATGATCATATAACGTATCAGCAAACTCAACAAGATTCCTGCAATCACAGCCGAGCTGCGTTGCTGCCATACTACTCTGGGACACTACAGCTGTCCCGATCAGTGTCCACTCTCCCATACAATATATATTTGTATTTAGTGATGGTTTTAGCATGCACCATGTGATTGTCTGCTTCTTCTGAGTCAAGAGTGGTTTGGGATAGCTGGGATCATCTTGCCAGTGCTGCTTTTATCACCTGTAGCCTGTCTCTGCCTCCCTATGCCCAACGGTGGCCATTAACAGTGCAAAAATACCACCTGCATGGACAAAAGTAGAATGGAGGAGGAAAGCCTCTCCAATAGTTAAAATATTAGCACTGAAGTTTACCCTCATAAAAGGCACAGTCCTTAAAATCATCTGGAAAAAAGGAGCGGCACAAAAGATCCCCTCTGCATGGGAGAGGCATAATGGACTTCATAGGCTGGGATGGCATTAAGCGTAACCTAGTAATTGATATTGCAGCAAGTAGAAAAGATCACTGTATTACAAATCTTCCTGTAAGAATGCAAACCCAGCATCTTTTTCATGAGAAAAATGGATGAGAACCCTGTTTGCTACCTCAGAGAGGAGAAAAGGTAGGCAAAATGCCATGCTGATTCCCAAACCTGCCATTTGAAAATGTCTAAAGGGTGAGGAACGTGGCTTCTAGCAGCCTGCAGGAATTTGTGCTCCCAGAATCCCTGAGCGAGTTTGAAAATCTTCTCTCCACAACAACTGAGCCTGAAATGGTTGGGAAATTCAATTAATAGTTATGCAGATAGCTGTTCCTAAGTATTTACACAGTACACCTATCTCAGTGGTATGTAAACACTCCGCGGGGTTTAGCAGCATGATTGCGGCTGACCTGCCAAGGGCAATCATTCCCTTTACTATTTTCCTGTAGGCTGAGCCCAGGCTATTGAATCTGAGCCCATTTTCTGCGAGGTTTCATTCGAAATTCAGAGTTCAGTCCTGCTCTGTCTGACCAGATAGGTGTGGGACAAAATTTCAGGGTATAACCTGTCAAGAAGACTTTTGGGCAGTGTTTTGTGCTGAGAATTAATTTTTAGTATAGCTGATTTATAACTTCATGAAAATGGGCTTCGGTCTTGGAAAAAAATGCATACTCTGCAAATACCAGAGCTGTGCTATCCAGTTTCCATACAGCCCTCCAGCATTCATATACGGCATGTTTTTAGGGGTGTCACAGCTGGCTTTCTCTTGGCCATATATTGCTGGGGAATCTTGGCAATTCTGAATTTTGTTGCTCTTCCAAAAGCAGAGTCAACACCGTTACTGTGTGGTGAAAGGTTTCTCCATAGGAACTGCGTCCCATAAGTCAGTCTGCAAATGCAAGGCTGGGGACAAGTGGTCGCTCTCTGCCTTCCAGAAATAGCATTTCCCTGTGTGGTTGCTTAGGGTCCTGCTTCTGCACTTCCCGCACGTCCACTGAATTGTTGAGGACAGCACTTCGTATGAGGTTTGGGAAGAGAACGGTGTGATGGAGGCAGGCGGCAGAGCAGGCTGGTCGTCTGGTTGCATTAAAGTTTTGCAAGGGAACTTCTTGTATTAAGTTTTAAAGCCAAACTGAGCCAACTCTCAGAGTCCTGTGGATGTATAAATACCTCCTCAAAGATACACACAGGGACTGGCTCACCTCTGGGACACAGGAAAGTTCATTTCAAAAGTCATAGAGCCAGCTATAGTGGCTGGCTCGTTTCTTCAAAGCAAGACTGCAATTCCCGTAAGGCATCCTCGTACTGATGTGATTCAGGGACTTGATGAATTGTAGGGACTTGGGAGCAGCACGAGCAGGTCCTTGGTCCAGCAAGGCAGTAGTCAGGGGAAACCCAAACTCTGTAGCTGCTTCCATTACTTGGCTTTCAGTTAGCTTAGGAGTAAAGAGAGGCTTTGAGAAGCAACCCAGGCTGAAAGGCTGTGTTTGATAACTTCCATCCTCTGCTGTTAGGACCAAAGCTCAATGTGCTCAGTTAGCAACGCTCACCTCGCCGTGACACAGAATACAGGCAGCTGTTTTAACACTTATCCTGAGAGAAGGTGAAGAAACATAGGTGAAAGGAAGGTAGAGGAGAAATGTGCCTATTTCCCATGCAGTAGTTTGGCAGAGAAAGGACATGCTTTGGCTGCAGCAGCCCTACAATCACAGCTGCTGATAATAAAGGATTTTACAACTGATAAGTAGTGAAATTGCTTGTTGCCCATAGAGCGGAGCATGTTTGCACCAAGGCACGGGGTAGATATACATGGTTACAGCTCCGGAAGGAGCTTTATAAGGTGCCTTTATAGTGTGAGGCTGTGCTCCATCTGTGGGATAAATCCCAGCAATTTCACGAGTTACCAGTTCAGGGGGGTAACGGTGCTTGTCCTTTCTCTGCAGGAAAGCAGTGTCTGAGCTCCTCCAGCACCAACCGATTGCTGCTAGGAAATGCTTCAGATACAACTCTCTTGTCACTCACAAATGATCAGCCCTCCTTTCTCCTGCTTTTCAGAGGAAAAAGAAAATAAAACAAAACCAGAGAACTGGAAAATGTTGGTTTGCAGAGGCCACAGCCTGGCTCTGTGGGAGGTGATGTTTGCAAGCCTGATCTCTTGTGTAGGCTCAGCTCAGCCCTGAGGCGAGAGCAACACATCCCTTGAGCAAGACTTTAACCAGCACTCTTGTTTGGTCTAAAGAGTAAAAGTGGCTTTTTCAGGCTGCAAGCAGACGGAAGTTTTGATCATTGGTATTTAGACTCACCTCCACGGCCTGGGCATGCAGATGGGGCCATGCGTCTGGCCTCACTTTTAGCATAAAAACTAAATAAATAATAAAGTGAAGGATTTAACACAACCACGTCCAGTAGTTTGCTACAATTTACTTTCTATATCGCATGTTGTTTGCTCACACTCACAGTAATGCTGGCCCTTGCTTTTAATAAGTTGTGACTTGGCTTTCGTCCTTACAAGGCTGGTTTCAAAATTATGAGGTCTCATATGTCTCATAAATTTGAGGTTCTTTTCCTCTACCTAGTCCTGCAGTCCTGTTTTTTTTTTTTAATTTATTTTATTTTAAGAAGCACTTTGCTGTCATTTTTAAGTGCTCTCTGCAACCCTATACATTAAAATCCTGGATTTTAAGCAGTAATTGCTAGAAGTTAATGGTGTATCCCTGTGATTCAAAGCACTTGGACTTAGGGAGAAGCACTGATAGCACGGGATATGCAGTAACGCAGCAAGAGCTGCCAGCCCTGCCTTTCTATACATTCCGATGCTTGAGCTTTCCTCTCCCTTTTCCAGTGGAAACTTAACCTTCAGCTTCTCAACTATGCATACTTTTTTGTTGCTGAGACACTGTCACATTCTTGGAAGTCCATGCTCTCCTCCCTCCCCCCGTCTCCCAGATCAGCCTCTGCTTTGATGGCAGATTAACACAGGTGGAGGTGAGGGTGGGATTAGCATCAGATTTTTCTTTCTCTGTTGGACGACTACTTGCACCATCCTAACACACTGATGCTTGCTGTAAATCTGGCTGTGGAGTCAAAACTGGTGCCTCTATCCTGCTTTCCTTTAGCCCGTGACTGAAAAGCCAAGCATAGCTCTGTACTTCTTGCATCCTGGTCTGTGGTTGGGGTCGGCATGTGAACGCACGCGCTCCCACCGCAAACTCTGGAAGGACTGTCTTAGCTTTCAGCAGCATGTGCGATGGAGATACCCTCCCCTCAGAGTTTGTAGAAGTGTTTGTTAGACCCCTTGCACCTTGCTCGTGTGGCACGCAAGGAGCTTCGGGAGGATGATGAGGAAGGAAATGATCATACAAAGAATAGAGAGTGAGCTCTGCTGGAAAACAAAGTCCTGAAATGACTCTTCGGAGTAGGTGCCTGGAGGCAGGCGAGCAGCCGGGCTCGGCAGTGCCCTGCAGAAGGCACCAGCCCTTGCTTTCCTCCCCACCGAGAGCTCTGCTGCTCCCCTCGCTGCAGGTGGGACAATCAGTGGCTGTGGGCAGCTGAAAGAGATTATCAGGGTAGGAGAGCTCAGCCCACCTTCCCCACCTGGCAGCAGGTTTGAAATTACCCATAAGCGCTGCCTCAGTTCTCTGGGGCAAGAGTGGGTTTCTGAGAAGGGAGAATCTCTGGAGCTGGGGTTTTATTTCTCATTTAACAGCTTGGTAGGGATTGTAAGAGAGTTCAGGGAACAAGTAGTGAACTTCCCATTCCTGGGAGGCTGCATGGGTCTTCCTGACCTCTTGGATTTTGGGGTGCAAGGTGGTATGCTTGGCCTGATGTTGACCTCGGAAATTTTACCATCTCTTCTGGAACCTGAGCAGAGCCCTGGGCATCTTCCCATGTTCTTCTTTCCTTCCTGAGCAGCAGCCTCTGAGCTCAGCAGGTTAGTGAGGTGTCTCTCTTCTCCGTGACCCTGAATTGCCTTTGATTTTAATGGTTTGTGATTTACTGGTGTGTGTGTTTGTGGGTGGGAGGCTGAGCTGTGGTTTGGTTTAGCTTTCTCTTGGTTTAGTTATGCTACTGTGCTGCCTGCTCTGAGTTAGGAGAGATTATAGCTGTCTTGGATGCAAAGCTCATCTTGTTCCTTCCCCCTCTTGTTTTGAGAATATTTGGTACCAGTCTTTCAGCCCTGGGGCTGTGAAGTCTCAGAATATAGAAACTGTTCCATTTTCAGAGAGTTGTTTCCTAGTTGTAAAATAGCTCCCAGGATTCCTTTCTGTTTCACCCAAAGCCTCATCCCACTTGGTCCTGTCCTCTTCAATGCTATCAAAAGGTATGTTTGCATGTTATTTCTTACTAGCACCTTTTTATAGCTTTCAAGCATTGGCTGCAGGTGGATGTACCCAGTGTCTTGCTCTTATTGTGCTAGATGCTGTTATCCTCTTCTGTTCCTTTCTTTGTGAACCCTTAGGCTTGACTGAGGGCAACGCCACCCCGCTGCAATTTTAATTAATGGCGTGATAATTGTGATGTGCACTGTTACCTTCTGCTTCTCTGCTCTCGCTTGGAGAGTGCCAGCTTTGTCGCACTGATAGCTGTCTTTTGTGCATTGCAATAAGAAAACAAGTAGAAAGCCTTTTACTGCCCTCTGTGAGAAGGATCTGTTTGGTTTGATGTCTTCCCTCCGTGCTGCTGTAACTTTTGTGGGGAGCTGGAATGACCCCATTCCAGGCTCTGTCACCGCGACCTGCTCTGCCTCAGCTTTTTCTGTTCCTTGGTCTCCACATCTGGAAAATGGGAACAAAAAGGCTTTTTGTTCCGTCTCTAGTAAAGTCATTGTGAACTGTGGATGAAAAGCAGCTTCTGGGTCTGATCCAAAATCTTTGGAAGCTGTCTGAACTACTTCCATGGATTTAATGGTCTTTGGAGTAGATATGGCTGTGATATTTGCCTCACTTTTATGTAAAAGTCTCTTCTGCCTTCCCTGCCCAGCCGAGTGTCTTCTCCTTGCAGCTGCAATCACTTGAGAGCATCACCATCAAACAGCTCATAGGCAATTGAGTAATAATCTGCCTTGGGCTATGTGCTAAGCAGATGCCTTCACCTTTTTGTTCTAATTAGAAAAAAACTTGCCACATGCCTTTTCAAATGGGATTGTTATCGGAATGTCCTGAATCTTGACTTTCTTTTCCAAAGTGAATCTTTCCAGCACTTCATGAAAAGAAGAGAAAAAGGAATCCAGGCAGGGGAAGGGGACATGGACATGACCAAAGCTCAAACCTGTACTTGTCTCTGAGTTCATACGTGTTTAATCCTTGGCAAGAGGGCATGGTGCTCTGCAGCCATGTGAAACCCAGGTCCTGATCCACTGAGTATCTCCTATAAAGTATCATTATATCATTATGACTTGATCATATCACTATGACTTGATTAAGCCTGCAAATAAATACCGAGTTGCAGAGTTCTCCCAAGTAAAATTCATCCTGCCTGACTGGAAGCAGAATGTTGGGTGCTTGGAAATCTTTAAAGTTGCTTGAAGTGTTCATAGAGCCTAAATGTTTCTGTGTTGGAAACTGATAGCAGCTGAGCTGTGATTTTTTTACTCTGGGTAGTTAGTGTAGGGCTTGCCTTCACCTGTTAGGTGTTTGAAGAGCTTTGAACACATGCTTTGGGATTCCTGCCATTTCTGATTGCATTCTTAAATACCTGCAGCAAACACTTGTATCTGTGCTTGGGTATATTTTTCTAGGAAAAAAAGCTGTTTCCTCAGGAGTCATTAATCACCAAGCACCAGCAGAAGTTGTTCCCTGTCCCTTTAGGGATTGCCTCAGCGAGTAGGAGGTAGATGGGCACTGACTGTGGGAGTTGGACAGCACTGAAACTGCGGGAAGTGGTAATAGGGAGCTGCTGGTTTTCATGGGATCTGTGGGAAGGGGAGGCGTGAACTGTGCTGCAACCCATGTTTGCATTTAAGCTCTGTGGCACAGTTGTCCTCTGAAAGTCCTTTTTGAAGACAGGAATGACTGGTTTGTCTTTTTATTTTTGTTTTGAGTGTTTTTAGCTGGAAAGAAATGCGAAACCTGGCCAACTTTATCTGCTGGGCACACGTTTCCTTCACAGCAGCTCTGGCTAAACATGAAACAGTCTTCAAGGAGAAAAACTCAACTATCTTTGATCAAGGGCTTTGCTGCTGGCACTGGAGAGTTGATAGGCTTGACTAGTGAGTGTGTCTATGTGCTGAAACTTCTTGGTACCAGTCCTGTCTCTGAGGCAATGGTAGTGCTCTTTGTAATGTCTGTAGGGCCAATTTCATTGCTTGATTCAGCATTAAGGAGCAAAACATTACTGTAGTGGAGGCTTTTTAATATTATCCTTGTCTGAAGTGTGTGTGATGGTGCATACATCATGCATCGGCACCCAAGAACTTCATTTATTGATGTTTCAAGATCTTTAAGTGAAAAATAGAAGTGCAGGGTGACAGCTGGGAAAGAAAATAGGATGGATCAGTGGACCAGGCTGTGGCGATGCCTCTGATCCTGTGTGGTGTAAAATCCTGGCAGCCTCTAAAAATGGATGTCGAGATCTGTTTCTCTGTGCTGAGATCCAGTTGCCCAAAGGATGTGCAGGAGCATTCACCAAGAAGCCCAGGATGTCCCTCTGAGGCAGACGGGAGAGTGTGGGCACTTGCCAGGTTTCCCACCAAAGGGATGAGGAGCAGTGTGCATCTGCAGCACTTCTGCCCTCTCAGCATCTTGCACTCGTGGGGAGACCTGATTCAAGCTGTTGGGGTGGAGAAAATGTGCAATCTACTTCTAAATTGGGCAGCAGCACAGTCCTAGTAAATTAGCATCACATTTTATATAGAGGAACGTAATCTCGATGGGAGATGGAAATATCAGTGTATCTCTTTAATGGACTTGTACTGAGAAATACTATGATCTTGTTGAAATGCGATTTTAATAGTTTCTCCTTTTTTGCTGATTCTCCCTGAAAAGCCTTTTCAGCTGCAATGGATGCAGTGGATAGCTTGAATACTGATTCTTTGTGGGCAGCCTAGTTAAAATATAATTATACTGTTTATCATTCGGTAAAAGCCTGTCTGCGAGAGGAGTCGTTTCAGGAAAGGAGAGGATTTTTTTTCCCTTCTGTTTGTTACAGCAGAATTGAAATGGAACACTTGATACTGTAAGCAGCTCTCTATTCACCCCTCTTCTGCCATGCTAGTAAAAGAAAAAAAGAAAATAAGAGAACAGTTGATGCTTCCTCTAATGCCAAGAACTACAAAGAAGGTCATTTTAAGTTTTACTGGCTTGTTAATTCAAGCTGTTAACTTAAGTGCATCTTTCCCATGCAATGGCACAGCCTAAAAATGTTGGGTTTTTTTATTTGGGTTTTGAGATAAATAGCTCATACAGTGAGATTGCGGACTCTGAGGAAGGCGGTGGGCCAGAAGGATGAAGGAGATATGTGTAATAAAAGCAGCAACATGGACATAAAACTGATGCAAATGGAAAAAACAAACCCTTTGCTAAACACAGGATGGGAAATTGATGCAACCACTTTTGGTGGGCAGAGAGTGGTTGGCTGTGGGATGGTACCACTTCAGGACTTTACTTCTTTATCTGTAAGGTAGCAGATCACAGGATCACTAAGGTTGGTAAAGACCTCCAAGATCATCATGTCCAACTGTCAGCCCGACACCGCCAGTGCTGTAAGTGGTTGTGACTTTCCATCTCCCGTGTCTCCTGATGCTGACGATGTGGCTGTGTGGAGTAGCGCCTGTATCCTTCAGTAGGGACCTGAGCGATGTTGGGCATCTGTGGAGACAGCACAGCCAATTTTATTATAAAATATTGTTATTTTCTTAAATGGCTGTGATAAGAAATGCAGAACGGAGCTGGTGCTGTTTGCGGTTCTTCCGTTGTTTCTCTGGTGAGCACTCCCGTCTCGTTGCTGTGCTCAGCAATGTGCTGAGAGGATTTCTTTCTGAAACAGGAGTTGGGATTTAACAGAGCTCCAGTGGCTCCCATCTCTGGTTTGGGCATTGGTGTGCACTGAAGAAAACTTCTTTTAGCTGCTCCTTGGCACTTGAAAAGCAAGTGCTGGGCAAGGAAACCTTTGGAAGGTGTTGGCACTGCTTAAAGCAGAACCCAATTGTGAACATAAAGGATACGTGCAACTGGACAGTGTGGCAGCAGAGTACAGTTCAGGCCTGGGAAGGCAAAACTCATCACCCAAATGTGCACACCCAGCTGCTGTTGAGATTCCTCAAACTGGATGGTAGTGTCATCCTTTCCCCTGATGCCCAATTTCTTCACTTCTTCTGACCTAAGTCTTCCAGCTGCTGTGCTGGAGTCAGTCAGAGTCAAAACCTGCATTTCAAAGGGCCAAAATGTTTTGGGGCTGGATTTGAGGGGGAGAGAAGAGAGTGAAAAAACTTGGGTGTGATGGGACTGAATCCTGGTTTGCAAGGTGGAGCCATGAGGAGAGAGGAGAGGTTCACCTTCAGGTTTTTTCTTTTTTTTCCTTTCTGTAGGGGCAAAAAAAAAAAATACAGAATTGTTCGTTATAGTAAGAGCTGTTCGCATCCTTGCGGAAACCCCGTTGGCTGGTGGCTAGGGGAGAAATAGCGGTCCCAGCGCTGGGCTCCCTTGCAGTGGTTTCCAGCACGCTTAGGGATCCCCTCAGTGTCCCGTCCTGCGGTGTCACTTGTGCTTCAGCAGTGGGAGCTGATGATGGAGTGAAAGTTATAAATGACCAGAAAACAAAGTTCTGCTTTGTACAAACATAGAGGTTTAAAATGCGGTTTATTTTAGCAAAGGAATGAAAACAAGGCATTTTAGATTGAGGTTTTCTGATTTTTTTTTTCTTCTGTATGGAACAGAGACAAGACATTTGGTTTTGGACAGAAAAGGCTCCCCCTCCCACCAGTTTGCCTGCCTCCGTCTCCCTGGAGGCAGCAAATGGCTCACACTGGACTTCGGATTCTTTTCCACCAAATATTGTCATAACTAATACATGTCTCTGGACTACTTGGGCAGAAAATATTAAGTTCCCTCAACGTAGCCAAGAGGAACCGTGTCCCGAGTCCTAGTCTGAAAGAACTGGGATGAGAAACTTCATTTGCAGCCAGCAAAGATGATCCCTCTTAAATCGAGTGCCACAGAAAACTTCCTGTGACTTGTTCCCGGTTTAAATAGTTGTGGTGCAAACTGGGGTTCCCTGCACCTTAGGGCAGAGGTGGGAGTCCTGGTCCAGGGGCTGCTCTCTTGGATCTGCAACCACTTACTGCAGGAGCTTGAGCAAATGGATTGTCCTCACCTTCCAGGAGAGGACACCTCTCTCCTGGGAAGTGCTGGGTACGAAGTGCTGCGTCGGTGCCACTGTTACCAAAGCGTAGCGCGATCTCTTTTATTTTGTATTAGGGCAAAACAAACCTTGTTTTTCCAGCCGGCTTAACAGCACTTTTCGAGTGTAACTTTTGGCTCTTTGAGCCTTTGAGAGAGTATTGAGTTGCAAAAGGTGGTGGCTGCCAGTTCCTATATAAAAACACTGCATTAGTCAAAAACCCCTTTGGAAGCGTCACTGATTTATGTATCAGTTCCTATGAGAGCAGGCTGACCTAGATTTTGCTTTAGCTGTTTAGGTGGAGACTCAACTACAGTGTGGTTTTTATCTGTTCGCAAAATGGATTTGGAGGACGTGGAGTCTACAGAAAGCTTTTATTTCCTTTTAAAACCCTTGTGTTCAAATGTGCTACCATATGTTGGGGTTTTATTTTTAAATCTCGCTTGCTGATCATTTTGGGGGTTTGGAAGGTCAGTGGTGCTGAGAAGCTTATCAGCCACCTAAGAATGGTTGGGGAATCCATTAATTTGCACGTTTCACGGCATAAGTTGATTATCAGACACCCGAAAGACAGTGGAGGGTAGGGGCTGTAGCAAATATTTGCTGGGATGAGCAGTTTTTCTCTTTGAAGTTCGGATGTGTCAGAAGTATGATCGTAATGCTCGTAGGCAGGCATTTCTTGTTTGGTTTATTTTTGCTGAGGGAGTATAATACAATGCAAAAGGTGTTTATATGGAATTTCTGGAACAGTGTTTTACAGGGTGGGAAAAGCAGGATGTCTGCGCGAGAGCTCAGCCTGTGAATTTGCGGCAAGGGCTGACTGGAAAGGAGCTGAGACTTGGTGCTGCTTTGCAGTTGTAACTCTTGACCTGCGGAATCTTAAGGTGCTTTCAGAGCTTTGGAGG
Source organism: Cuculus canorus (assembly GCF_017976375.1). Classification (NCBI taxonomy): domain Eukaryota; kingdom Metazoa; phylum Chordata; class Aves; order Cuculiformes; family Cuculidae; genus Cuculus; species Cuculus canorus. The sequence goes on along the minus strand of NC_071413.1, from coordinate 5,773,013 downwards.
AACTGGTGTCCTAATGATGCTGACCTCTCCATCCTTAAACTGAGATTAAAAATAAAGCATGGAAGCTATTGTGATCTCGTGGATTGGAAGAGAGGGGATCCCCGATTGCTGTGTGCAGGAGGATTTCCTCAGCTTGACTGCTGTAATCTCTGTGGTTGTGATCTCGCATTCCCGAAAGGGCTCTCCTCCACATCTGCAGCTTGGGCAGCATCCAAGCCAGGGGAATGGAGTGGAAATGAATGCTCTATGCGTTGGGATTGGCCACAGTTCAGGTGTTCGTCTGTGCCGATAACAGCACACCTTGTCACTGTGACCAAGTGATCTTGAGGAGGAGGGAATGGTTAGCATGGTTGGTTTACTATTTCTTGATTAAAAGATTCCACTATCTGCCTTTGATTTACCACATGTCCTCTCTGCCATTGAGGCCGTGTATAAACCATTTATTTGAATAGCAGTATTTACACTGAAGTCTTACTCATTTTGGGTACAGGACAGTGCAAGCCCATTTCTGAAGTCTTGATTTCATTAGCGCAGTGCTGCAGTTCATCAAACCCCATAAATATTTATCTCTTCAGCATTTTTTTTTTAAGATTTCAAAACATTGGCTGTACTTTAATGGGACATTTCATGTTGTTTGTTGTGCAACAGCTTTGCCATAGATACGCTGACAAAGAGATCTCTGATGGCCATAATGAATGGGGAGGCACTTTCTCTTCCAGACACATTTATGAACCTGGTAAAAGCCACCTTCGCATCAGTGCTCCCCGAGTGGGTGGGGAACGAAGGCCGGTTGGGGATTCCCCCACGAATGCTATGAGTCAAAAGGATTTGCATCTCTGCCAACGCTGCACACTTATAAATCATGAGCCGGTTGCTAAAAATTATGAGATTTATGATACGTAAATGAATGTAGGGGTGTTTCAGCTTGCTTTTGAACAGCTGTGGTTCTGGGTAAAACCAATACTTGTGTTCTGGATTTCTCTGCAACCCCAGTGGCTTTGGGATTTATTGTTTAAATTTAATGGCAGAGTTAAAATATTCGCTGACACAGAAGAGTTTGGATGTCAAGACTTCTAAAAGATGCATCAAGCATTTGGATCAAGTATGGGCTTCAGGGAGCTGTGATGGGGTAAATGCACCTTTTCCCAGTGATGACTGGAGGCTGTCGCTTGTCTCTGCTCACTTTAGAGGCAAGAAAACACAGTGTTGTCTCAAATTGATAAGGACCTTACTTGGCTTTTCAGTGGCATTTGGATTTTGAACATTGTTCTTGCTGCTGCAATGAAACTGTCAGTTGTTAAGCCACTTAATGCTTACGGAGGACACTGTTAATGGCAATCAAAACCATGGCCCTAAAGTTTTAAGTGTTTGTTTAAATGTATAATTTTTTTTTAAATGCTGAGATAATTAAAATTTAAAAAGTGGCCTTTCATGAAGGTTTCTGCAAAGTTCTGTGGAGGGAACGGGCTGTGTGGTCATTGCTAACATTTATACTACCAAGAAGTTCCCCAATAGACTTCACACTGATGTGAAGGAACCAGTTGCTCCAGAAGCCTGTGCGTGAAACTTTTGCATTATAGGATTTTTTAAAGACAATTTCAGATTTTTCTTCCAAGTATTTTATTTGTTAGAACAAAATATTTTTGGTTAATAAAAGAAAGCTGAGTAATAATAATAAACCTTAGTAACTGTTCCATTATAGGACAGAAAAAGTTCACCGTTTAAGGAGAAAACAATCTTGATGCCTTTACTTCTTAAATGCGCTTAATGAGTATTGGAAGTTTTATTGAGTTAGATGGTTTTTATTTTGTTCAATTATGGAAGATCTTTATTTTAAATTCTGAAGTATGTATTAATTTTTCCTCTTTCTTTCCAGGCAGGATTATTGATTCAACATGCCGATTCTGTCCTTTGTGAACTCACGTCCTGAACATCTGCACCAGGTACTACTTTTCTTTCATTGTGCATTTGTGCTGTCTCTGCTGTCTTTCCGTTCAAGGCCACTTCAGGAAGGTCTTTATGCTCTCATAGATACTGTGTTTGGATTCTAATCATGCTTTTAGGAGACTCGGCTCCATATTTTGCCTTCCTCCCACTGGTGTCTCAAAGTCTTTTTTAATTGCAAGAAGATGCTTCAGCTCGTGGAAGCTGAGGGGTGATGGGGCCATTTGAAACAGGGCCTGGATATTGATGTTCAGAGTGAATTGAATGATTGTAGAGGCTTTACAAAAGAAAAAGAGTCTTTATTTTCCATTGCTTGAGGAGCATGTGATGAGGTCTGGATAAAGCACCTCGGTGTCCCTGCTGATTTCAGTTGTGATCTCGCAACCCGCAAGTGCGGTGCCTGTGAAAAGCAATTGACTTCCCAGCTGTTTCTTATCGCAGATGTAGCACATCAGGAGGAAAAGCCCCATGTGTGCCCTGAGACATCCTGCATTTCTGAAGTATCTGAAATACTTTAATACTTTTGTCAAACTGATTCCCAGTCTCTTTTCATCACATTGAAGTTATGGCATGCTCTGATGACCACAGAGCCCAAGGCAATGCTGAGTTCTGGCTTCACGATTAAACTGCGTGAAGTACTTCACCCATTTGTATGATAGTTTTCATATGTTTTCTGATTGTTATTCACTACCATATGTTACCTCTACTTCCGCTCATAACTGAGCGTGCGGCTGCAAAAGTAGGGGAGAAGAAAATGAGTCAAGTTTGCCCTCTTGCCCTACACAGGGAAAATGATGTAGTACATAGGCACCAAGCCATTCCTCGTCACACAGTTGGGATCATCCTCCATGAATATTTTTCCATCTAGAATTCGCTGATCTGCTTTGCTGGTATTTTTTGACCCCACTTCTTTGTTTATTCCCCAACCGCTTCAGATGAGCAAAAATTGCGCTGGCAAGAACATTTGTGGGAAAGCAACATCACATTGCGTACTTGTGCGAATAAATATTCACAAGAGAATCCACGTTGAGAGCGCTTGCGTGGCTGCTTGTGAATTCTCTTCTGATTACTCACCAAAAAGACTTGTTGAATGTTTACAGCTATTTGGTGGGCAACTGGTAAACGAGTTGGGAAGACTTATAATTTGGCTAAGCCTTTGATCGTCAAGTTTGGGATAGAAATTAAACCACCTGGTACGGGTTGACTGAGTGGCACTGTTAGCCCAGACTCGTAGCAACTAATTTCTCTCTGTAGCAGCTTCAGTTTGTCTGTTCAGGCTGTTCATCAGAGCTAAAGGCTTGAGAAGTTTGTGGAAGAATTGCAGTCTTGTTTATAGATTATTCTTACTTAAACTAAGAGCTGGTTTTGCTGGATAAATGAACAGAGCATTATTTGACCAAGATTAGGGAAATGTGAAGGCTCTATTTACCTTTCAGTTTTGAGTGTTCTTGAAGCAATTATACCGGTTAATGCCTGTGCTTCTAGAGAGCTCGTACTGAATGACGATCTCTTGGGAGCCCCATATTCTCTGCTTTGAGTGCCCTGCGCTGATAGATGCTTTTATTTGGTTTTCTGCTTCTCTTCTTGCAAAGTACTGGAAAAAAGCAGCTGTTGCCTTTGATAATTGGATAAATTGGGCTTCGCAACTGAGTAAACTATCAGTACTTGATTGTTTGCTCCGTTTCCCTGTCAGTTTTCCTGTAGTGGAGAAGGCGGCATTAATAAACTGTTCCAGTTGTGGTTCCGTAGACATATGTGGGTTTTAGTGGACACTTTAAATGGAGGTCAACTGTCAAACAAAAGTTGCCTCATCTTTAAGGATCTGGTTGACAGGGGTAGCTGAAATAAAGTTGGATCTTCTTCTGAAGTGCTGGACGTGTATCTGAAGAAAGCAATTAGCGTTTTACAGCATAAAGAGCACACACCGAATGGATTAAGAATTGGCTGACACATCTGAAAAAAAAAGTCATCATCAGGGAGCACTAGTGGAACGAGAGGTTGCTTGTTGGGCTTCGTAGAGCTTGGAGCGGTGTTATTCCATCATCTCATCGGTAACCTAAAGTCATGATAAAATTACTGCTGATGAAGCTTTTGTACAGCTCATGCTTTGGCTGGGAAGTACATAGCGGTGACTAAAGAAGCAATGCCGTGTGGTCTGGAAGGCTTGGTAAGTTCAGCCCACGGAAATAAAACATGCTTTGATGCAGATGTAGCTCTACATCTGGGAACAAAGCAGGCAAGTAATACCAATGGTGCTGCCGGCTGTGCCGCAGTAATAAATGCCTTCGTGAAGGGCAGAACGATCTCCCAGCGCACCAGGGTGATGCTGGTGTGTGTTTGCAGGAGAACTGCGTGTTCCCACACCAAACTGAGTGGGTTTGGGTTTGGTTTTTCCCTTTCAAAAGGACATCAGTAGAAGTCAGCGTGGAAAAGGACTAGAAAAATTATCTGAATGGGGCAAGAAGGTTATTTCAAAGCCCTTTATTGAATTTATAGAAATAAGAGTAGTAACTTGACATTTATGCACTGGGATCATTTTGAGACACACAAATTAGAAAACAAAAGGAACATATATAGCGAGAGTTCCACGTGGAAGCTAAAACCCAACACATTCAAATTTGGATGCAAAGCATGTGTTTGAGTATGAATGCCACAGAGGATTTACTGTCTCTTGGTGCTTGTCCAATCCAGCCTGCGTGCACGGGAAGGCAGCTTTAACCAGCACCCAAATGAAACTTTAATTGCAGGGCTTTAGTTCTTGGGCTCTTATACAAGCCAGGTGAAATGTAATGGTCAGGGTGATGCAGGAGGTCAGAACAGACGATATCGTGGTCCCTTCAGGACTCAAAGCTTTATGAATTTGAAAATCCTGTTATATTCTAGTGAAAAGGACTAGTGTTCTTTGAGATTAAAAGGAGCCATGATGATGTCCTTGTCAGCTGGAGTGTTGCAACAAGCAGGCCTGGCTCAACCCACCTTGTCTCCTATCTCCTTAGTATGTTCATCAAAGTAGCTGAAGTACTTGAGGTGAAAATAGAGCTTTGGAGTTTTCTCCCATTAGAAATGACAGAAGATAATATTTAGATGAAAGATTGGTCAAGCAGAACAGCTGCTTATTAGGTATCTTTAGGTGCCTTTACAGAATGAGTTTTCTAAATCCAGGGCCGCTTTGTAGCTTGCTCCTGGAGCACCGAAACACAGGCAAACTGGTTTTATTAAGGCATGCGGAACTCCAGGTATATTTTTCTTTCTTTTCATAATGGTCTGATTGATAGGATGTCTTTGTAGGTACCATTCTTTTTGTCACCTTTCTCAGTGTTCCATCAGAAGAGAGAGTTCTGATGAGGTAGGGAGCAGTACTAAAACCCCCACCCGCCAAACCTATTTATTAACATACCACAAGAAAGACTTTATTTTTGGAAAGCAAATATTTTGGGCTTCATGCAGCAAAAACGGAAAAATATTTTCAGGTCAGATATGTGACTTTTGATGACTTCTTCTTCTAACCCAGTGATGCCTTATATTGTGGTGAAGCCAGGGGATTGATCCCAGCGATGCTCCGCTCCCTAGAGTCACTGAATATAGGGCAATTTTTATTTATTTATTTTCCAGCCTGCAAGGCACCCATCTTGTCTCTCCATCGAAATCAACCTTGCTTCTATTAGCATACATTTGAGTAAGCAAGCTTAATTAGCTCGGTTGTGTCCAATGGTTTCCAGATTGAAGGTAGGTGCCTCTAAGCAATAGGTAAAATTGTTATCCCATTGGCATCCCTCTGGAATATGGATGAAGTATGCTGTGTATTTGTTGCTGCGATGTATTTACCTCTGTAACTTATGCGGCCGGGAGACAGTGGGCTCAGAGTTTGTGACTCGTGACTAGTGGGTTTGGTGGTGTTCTCTCTTTTTTGTTGTTTGGCTGCAGCTGGAGAGGAAATACCTTAGCGTTGTCAGCTGAAATGTAAACAGAATGTCCATCATCAATCAGGAGTCATTGAGGTTGATCTGCTCTTGGGTTCTCGAAGCCACGGGAGAAGCGGATTAATGTGAAAAATAGTGATGCGTGCATGTGGTTTTGTGCATTTAAAGCTAACCAGATGTTTGAAACATCTTTCTGAAATACAGATGATGATATAATGACTCCATAGTAATACAGAGCATTGGCAAGGGAGGGATGAATGTCCCTCAGTGTGGCACGTAGAGATGAACTCCCAATCCGTAGGCTTGGATGAGTTCAGGAAGTTCACAGGGTACCTGAGGACAAAAGATTTTTTGTTCCAAGTGTGTACTCTGTCCCTGATAATCCACATCACTGCTGGGCTAAGAACATCTTCAGGTTATTTAATTTAAGAAAACCATCCACTTAATGATCAACTTGGCGCTCCTGGGGTGCCTCTAATCCAGAGGCTTTATACAACGTTTATACTGCTATGAAGTCCCTTTGGTGGTAAGTGGGTCAGAGGATGTGCTGAGCTGCCTGTGGTCACCAGGATGGCAGAGAGCAGCACTTGCCAGGGCAGTGATGGTAGGCTGTGTCCCTGCCACCATGGGCAGTGCTGAGGTTGACTCCAAATGCGTTGTTGTTTGTATGACACGGTGCTTGCTTGATCTACTGTAGAAAGAGGAAGAAGCCCACAAAGCCCAGACACGATGACTAGACTGATATGGGGTTTGGCCACTTACCTATAGGATTTTGAAAGCTAAAATGTGAATGATAGGGGAAATAAAATGCTTTGGGGTGCGGGTAAACTGATATGGAGGCATTGGTTCCAGTTCCTCAGTAGGAGCATTATTGTCTTCAGTAGAGCTGTGCATACGTTTCTTTTTATACCAAACGAACAGATAGCAATTTCCTGCTGTGCTTATGTTTCAAGGCCATAGTCTGCCTCTGTCTTTCTCCCGTTACAGAAATTCACGGCAGCATGAGGAATGCAGTGTCTGTCAACACGTGCTGCAAGAGAAATACAGAAGTCTAAAATGGGGACTTGAGAGGAGGTGGGTGCTTGTGTTTTAAATAATAAAATACCCTTTCCTGTTAATTTAATTTGGGTGGGTTTCAGGAGAAGGAGGAGGGGAAGAGGGCAATAATGAATGCCATGCTGTTGTGCTGGGATGGTAGAGAACCTGTAACAAATGCAGCAGGTAATGAAAGGGTGTCAGCCTGGGGACAAAAGCAAGACATAGCTCATGTGCAAGGTAAATCTGGAATGATTTTGCTGAAATGAATGAACTTAACCAGCATTTAGTTTTGAGCTACTATAGCTCTGTGTGCTTCCTAACCTTCCTTTCACCTGTCTGCTAGTTTGCTTTTTTAGCTAGAACACTGCTTCTGTCTCTTCTGTTTCCTCTGCATCCACTTTGTAGTAGATCAAATGCCTGAAATGCTGGCAGCTATTTGCTCCCTCGTGTGTGAGTTTGAGGCACCTTAGTGTCCCTCTGCTTTCTAACCTCTCACTTTACCACTAGATTTCGTCAGAGAGATTTTGGACCTATTTGCTTAAACCTCTGCTAGATTTAAATGATTTAAATCATCCTGCCTGGGGTGGACCTGTAAGTCTTCTGAAGGTCTTTACACCAGGTGTAGTCTCTGTCATCTTTGACTTCTGCAGTAAAGATACAGCAGCAAAAAAGCTGTTGTCCTGTGTTGGGTCAGCTCCGGTCCTGTAGTGTCTGAAATATGATAATGTTGACAGTTCTGGTGAGATAAATGGCTTGATTTTTCTGGGTACTGCTGGTCACTGAAGTAAAAGATCACTTAAGGTGTTTGAAGATGTGGATTTAATTGGCAGGTTTGCTTCCAGCTACACAGTTAATTCTCCAGAGAAGCTCTAATTGCTTGGCGCTAGCACAACAATTTTCATCTGCAGCACATGATTAATTTGTGCTGCTTTATCCCCTGAGCCTAAAGAACAGTGCCCTCTCGTGTGCAGCACAGAGATGAGCTGGAAATGATAAATCCTTTTGCAAACTAGAAATCATTTTTGGAATGTCAGTAAGAAATTAAGAATGACCTGTCACCACATGTTGCTTTGCTCTTTTTTTCCTCCTTGTGCTCTGTGACATGAGGGCTGAAAAGGGTTTTGTGCACTAATATTTCAAAATATGTGAGTGAACGAGCAGGTTTTTGTACTTCGTGCTGCATTACGCTGAATTTCTTTATTATAGTAGAGGGAGAAAACCTAAAGGTTTTTGCTGTTTTCCCAACTCTCGTGCTGTAGCAAGCGTAGATCCTAGTGATATACATGTCGGAAGCCACTGGGCTCGTGTGCCAGAAAATGGAGCTACACTGTAGAACACAATTTCAGAGTAGTTCCAAAAGAAAAGATTCAGTGCTAATTTGTGTATTACACATTGCCGGTGGGTTTTGATGTGTTTTTAATCATTGCATGTCCCTGTAGTGGGGCTGTTCCAAATGCAAAGAGAAGTTGAAGTCCTTGGTTTGCCACAGACTCTACAAGTGAGAGAAACCTTTGTGTTCTCTCCTGTGCCGCACTACGAGCGAGATGTTTCTTCCAGTCCTGGCCTGTTGGTATGCAAAACCCTGAGCATTTTGCTGATTGGGCTGTGTATAATAAACTGCAGCTTCTGTATGGTAGTGGTGGCCCTCGTGTCCTTCTGTCTCCACCTATAGCTGTGGAGACAGAAGCTGTGGAGACCTTTTGCTCCTAGCTATTCATTTCATTAGCTAAGGGTTTGTCCTCTCTCTCTCAAGAGGTACTATTGGAGTAGAGTTATCTGGCCTAAAGCGCTTGAGCGCTTTATAGAGAGAAGGGTTTTTTTGAGTACTAAGAAATAATTAACCTAGAGGTAAGACTTAAATAATTTGTAAGGCTTATAACCTTGCTTCTCTGGTGCCTCCAAACTTTTTTGCTGTAGAAGGAGGGAGTAGAGTCTGTCAATTATTTTTTCCACTGTGTTGTGGGAGTGCTTGTCTAGCTTGATGTATTTAATCTCTTATGAGGTGGAGCAATGAACGTTAAATAAACATTAAGTTTGGGCATTCTCTAGAACTGGGTGTGTTTGCCTGATTTTCAGTAAGGACGTTGTGTTTGGATGAAGGATTTATATTTTGCAGTTGGGTTCCTTTTGAGCTTACTCCAGTGGCTGAGATTTGATGTTCAGATCCAGGATGCTGTGTTCAGCCAAGGGAAGTCATAAGGGGAGTGGAATTGCATAAGCCAGAGACGTTGTCCATGTGGGTGAGCCTCTGGAGTGCAGGGTTCCCTTCAGCACGGCTGTGTGAGGTGCGGTGCCTGCTGTTTAAGATCTCGCTGTTGAGCTGTAAGTTGCAGTTGATGGTGTTGCCCTCTGCTTGGTCCCATTTGGCTTCCAGTAGATTTCTTGCATCCGTCACTGCTTCTGAGCACGGAGCTTCCAGAGTAAGCCTTGATCAGTGGTTGGTAGCTCCTCACTCACAGCGTCAGCTTGGTGGGAGGAACAATCAAACTTCTTTTTGGCCAAGATAACTGGAACAATAGAAAGCACCGTTTAAAGCACTGATCTTGCAGAAGACCTGAGTCTAAACTCATTTGAAGTAATTCAAAGGGTTTTCCCAGGGAGTGGCTGCAAGTACAGGGCTGGAACCCCTGACCAGCTTGTGGCTGCGTGCATGTGTCAGAAGTGGCAAATGGGCCAGGAAAAATCCACAGAAGCGATTGTGCTGTGCCCCAAGAAGATGCCAAGAGAATGAGAGGTTTCTCAGGCAGCATTTTGGCTATGAAGGTAGGCTTGGAAATGTCCGTGAGGAAATTCTCCTTCTGTTCTTACTTCGAGTCTGGGCAAAAATGATTTTGTGTGCACATTCTTCCGTTGAACAGGAAGCTACTTGACGCTTGCTCTTGGATACCAGTCAAGATGATCTGTGGGCTGTTAGGTAGCTGTGCAGGTTGAAAGGGCCAGTACTGCACCTCCAATTCTTCTGCCTCTTACTTGACTAGCGGAGCCTTTGCTCTGAGCCTGTCATTGAATCCAAAGCAGAAAAGCAGCATTAATCCCACTGTGCCCGCCGAGGGTCTGTGTACACTAGAAGTGGAGTAGAGATATTCAGATGGAAGCAGTGAAGTTCAGTGATGCCCCACTGTCCTTGCTGGGAGACCAGGCTCATGCCACAGTGGGCTGGGCTGGTCCAACAGCGTGCAGGTGGCTGCTGAGGGCTCAGAGCTCTGTATTTCCTGCCTGTTATGGATGGAACACCAAAATTATCTCCTCTAACATTACATTTGAGCTCAGAGGCTATGACAACGTTTCTGTTTTTTATAATCCTTCTACTCTGATAAAAATCATATCTTAACAAATGTGAGCACATGAGGACTAAGGACTTTTATATGATATCTTTTTAATTATCAAGGTGGGGAATCACATTTTACAAACTACAATAAATTGAATTTTATTATGGCTTGTGTGAGGACTTAGTAGATTACACTAGACACTAACAAAATTCTTTTTCTAAGGTTTATTTGTCGCTTGTTGAACTCTAGAAAAATGAGCTGTGGATTGAACAGAGTGTTACAGATATAACCCAAATGATGGTTTATATTTATGGTTTAGATTGGCCTAGTTTAAGCCCAGATTGTGAACACTTTTACCATCTGTGAAATCCAAACCAGGCAGTTATGCTTTATTAAGATCTTGCTTCTACTGTTTTCAATAGGTAATTTGTGAAGTCTCAAATACTGAGTAATGGCTGTTTGTTTTGGAAGGAGACTCACTTATTTTTCTCTTGTCTGTACTCATTGGTAATCCTGGTGTTATGATAACTCGGGGCTTCCGTGGGCCTGCTGCCATTGGCAGATGTGGAGAGAGGACAGGTTTGGTAATGAGGAACATCCACCCCGTACCAGCAACCACTGGGATACCGCACCTCCTGTTCAGGGCTTGTCTTATTGCTGGTCCTTGTTACGCTCTCCTGATGAGCAGCAACTCTGTTCTCTTCTCTTAAGCTTTCTCCTTTGTCATGGAGACAATGAGTCCATTGGGTGACCCATGAAAATCCATTTTCAAGTTCATAGCTTTTTCTGTCCTAAAGAAAAGACCTGTCTAAAGGAGCGGAGACTACCTGATGCTTAACAGATGACAATTTCTTGTGTAGACCTTTCATGGAACTTTGGTGTGGCCTCCAAGAAAAGGCTATGCCTTAAAAGAAAATGGGGATAGGACCAAATGACAGTTTGCAATGTAGGTAAAAGGAGATCCTCGGAGATCAAAGCCATCTCGAGACTAAGGGAGAAAAGTGTGAAATTCATCTTCATAGCAGTAGTACAATAGTCGTTAGAACTCCATTCTGCAAAGCTGCAGAGAAGTTGAACCTTGACTTGCTACTGATGAATGGTAGATTTGGGCTGAACCAGAGCAGACCCTTCATGTGAAGCAGCTGCCAGACTTCATTCTTTTTGAAAAACAGATGTTTGTAAAAACTTTTAACAGTTTATTCAGCTCTTGGTTATGAGGAGTTCCCCTCTAAGACTTAGATGTGGTGGTGTCTTGCAAATAACTGGTTCATTCCCTGATCCTTAACAGCTTACAGTCAGTGTGGTGGTCTGCTCATACGGAGAAGATGCTTGCAATTCCAGCTGGTGCAGACAAAACTTACAACCAAGTGTATACTGGACATGGATTTTTGTCTGTTGAGAAGATGCTGGTTTTGGGAAAGAGGTCAACATGAAATTCTCCCGCATTGCTCTGCTTGTTTTGAAAAACAGCAGACAACAAAACTGAGCCCCGTGCCAAATAAATGGGAAGACATAGGTTAAACAACCTTGAAGATACAGTAGAGTGCCAATATGATCAGGTCTATACTTCCATTTTAATTCAATTCCCCAGGAAATCTTTGGAAAAGAAAAGAAATCCAATAAAACTATAAAGAAGGACAAATATCTTCTGGCCCAACGGCTACAGCAAGCGTACATGTTTAAGAGATTATTTTCATATGCATGCAGTCATCTTAGAATTCTGGAAAGGAACAGTTTGTGATTTATAATAAATTATTCATCCTTTTTTATTACCATAATAATCGCTTTTTATGGTTACCCAAGTGAATGCTATTATGAAAGCACAGAAAAATCTATCAATTATTTTCCAGGCTTTTTGCAGTATTTAGTTTTTTTCCTAGAGTTTTCCCATTCTGTAGATTTTTTGATGTTATCAGAAAGCAAAGTATTTATTCTTTTCAGAGATAAAAGTCTCTAAGCACGCTTATTTTGCCGACTGTGCAACAGCATTGCCTTTTGCAGAGCTAGAAGAACATGAGAACAACTTAGGGAAAGTGCCGGTCCCTGCAAGGATCGCTGAATGCCTCTTCCTGACCTTTTGGTCCCAGAAGCAGTATGGATTCTGGGTGTGTTTCCGTTAGCATCATGGAGGTACATAATGGATTTGGATAAATGTCTCAAACGAGGGTTGGGTACTTAAAAACACTGACTTGTGCCAGGAACAAGTGGAAGTAAATTGGAATGGTGGATTTTTTTGCCTTTGATAGTGGGAGGTTCTAGTGGTGTTTGACAGGAGCCCCCAGAACCCAAACTCATGATAATTTTAAGGTGGAGGCTGCACTTAAAAAGCCGTTTACAACCTGGTGAAGTTATATCTGGGATACTGAAAGACTGGGTCCATTGTTGGACCTGTGTTATGTATGTTTGTTTATTTTCAAAATAAGTAATTCTTTAGTACATCAGCACCTCCCAGTGCCGTTTAATCTCTTATGTTTAGGGAGTCACTCTGCCTTCACAGTGTGGAGAGTGTGGTCTGAGTTATTGCATTGGGGTGCAACTGGGATATGTAGTAGCTTTGGATATGGAGTTAAAAGCCTTATGAAATATCATTGGATTGGTATATCGCTGCTGGTATTAGAGACTAAGTGAATAAGAGGATGATACACAGATCTTTCTTCTTGACTCTATTTTTGATGGGCTGCATCTTATTTAAGGCAATCCTCGCTGTACCACGTAGTACTAAATTGGTCTATATCTAGTTGGTAATTAAGCTAGTAATAACACCCTTGGACCTCTTTAATGCTTACAGGTTGGGCTGAATAAAGCTTCTGGAACTGACTGCTTCTATTCTATGCAAAAGCAGTGCTTAAGGTAATTGGTTACTTATTTTGCACATTTGAGTCTCCTTAAAGTGACCATGCTGGATGTGTGCGCATGGTTCTCATATGTCACCATACAGTGATGAGATGTTAGAGTGTAAAATGATAATAAACACCCAGCACAGCAGGGAGTTTGGATCTTGGTTCATCCAGTACCTCTGACTCACTGGTCTCCCCTGCTGCAAGCACGGGTTTTGACCCAACGTTAATCCAAGAGATCACAGTTCGGCAGTGTAGCTAAGAACATTCCTAGGTTAAGGCATGGGACTAACCTTGTGCTGTCCAGTGAGACTACTCTCATGCTGAAATAAAATGCTGAACTGCAGCCTAAATACCTAACAAGAAATATATTCTGAGAAAACTTTCCTTCAGAGCTTGTTTTCTACTGTACATCTATTTGGTCTCCAAGTGCTCTAAGGGTTGGGAACATGTCATCTTCTGGGGGTTGTGCAGAGCCAGATCACTGCTTAGCACAGCCATAATCCTGTCATCTCTAGTTTAGATCATGAGCATTTCAGAGAGGGAGCTCCTCTTTTTTTTTCAGTACTAGCAAAACATCAAGCATCCTGTCAATGCTCAGTAAATCCAAGAGCTTCTTGGGAGTTGGCCTTTCTATTAAAGTGATGGAAGAATGGCAATTTACAGCAAAAAGGGAAAGTGTACAAGAACAACAAGGTATCTTTTTGTTATGTAGCATGTGGTGCAAAGAAATAGCACAGAAGATCAATTTAAAAGGCTTTGCTTGAATGAGGTTTGAAAGAGACTTTCTGGCAAGCTTTGAAGGCATGGGACTAACCAGTCAGGTGAAGAAACCTAAAATTCCTTTTGATTTGGAGGTGATGTAAAGGAGGAAGCTCTTTTGCCTGCAAGGAGGATTGCGGGAGTGGGGAGGGGGAAGAACAACTGTAGGCTGAATATAGTGCAAAAAGAGGGAAGGGTGGCCAAAACAGTAATGATGGAATATGTCCAAAGATACTTGAAAAGGAGTAATCCAAGAATGAGGTAGGAAACATGACCCTTCTACCCATGTTTCTCAGCTGCAAGATGCAATATTTCCACTTGGAATTGGCACACGGTGGGGCAGAAAATCGCATCTTGGCATGAAGGGGACTCATCTTTCAGTAGAAGCTCTGGGAGCTTTGCAGACTGCCAGCAAGCAACATGTTGAAATCTTGACATAGAGAGTGCTTATGGTCTAGGCTAATTATTGACTTTATGCCAGTCTATCTGTGTGTCCTTCCAAGAAACGGTGTCATTCACGTTGGCACTGAAATGACAGCTGCAGCTTTTAACAGGTTTTACACAAGTATGATATTAATCTATCTGAGAATAGTCTAGCCAAGCAGCTTAGTTTGGGTGTGGCAGTCTGGGTAATTGCATTTACCTATAGAGATTATTCTACTATTTTCAGGCATAGGTAAACGTGAATTGAGACCATTTCCTTTCTCCAACACCAACAGACGATAGAGCCGTATGTGGTACGTCCCAAGTCAAATATCAAATAGCTTGGGTTTTTTTGCCTAAACCAGTCCACAGAGGACATAGCTTCAAAATGCTAATTCTAAATAGTAATCAACATTTGTTAAAAATCAGTGAGCTGCTGGCTAGAATTGAAAGAAACCTTTCAGTAATGTAGCTCATAGTTTGGAAGATGCGAATTCGCTAAGGCCAAACCTGTCTGTGCTTGTAGAAATCTACTTGTGTTGCACAACATGCATGCACACACATCTGCCTTTCTCGATGCTCCTCTTTGTCTGAATGATTAAGCATTGCGTTTTCCTCCTGGTATGCTCTGCCTTTCTAAAGGCTGATTCTTGTGTGTGTGTGATTTGAACCTGGATTTCCATCAGCCAATCGAATGGCCGTCTCATGAGCTGGTCCAGAGTGGTCAGGCTTTTTGATTTCATGGAAAGATCTTGAATTCCTCCTTATGAAGAGGGGACAATTTCAGAACAGTTCTAGTAGCTCTGTATTCACAACGTTGCTGGGGAATGTGCTTGTAGTCCAACGCTTCACTTCTAAAAAAGACTAATAATGTGAAATACTGAGTGCATCCAGTCTCCTTCCCATGGTGTTCACTCCCTCTCTCACCCCCAGCAAATCCTGGATAAGTGCACTACATGCTATTCCGTGATGCTTCTAACTGGGCCGTTCACTTCCTTCTCGGTCCTGCCTCCATCAGAAGACCGGCAGGACTGGAAGCTGCAGTAGTCTTTTGGCCATCTGATTCCAATGTTGGCTTATTTTCAACTTCAACGTGGCACTGGAAGTGAGCACTGCTTGGGTTCTAGGAGGAAGCTGAAAGAAGCTACGAAGAGATGAATTCTTTACTGACAAATGCCAAGTAAGCCACAGCAGAATAAATAATTGGAGCTGCTCCTACAATTTTTCTGGTCTAAGTTTATTGTATTAATCGGGAAGAAGTACTTAAACTTCTTTGTGGTTGCTCAATGTAGCCTTTGGCACCATGCACAACAGTGGTCAAAAAAAGCAAACAGAAGTGTTAAGAGGCATACAAAACACATGGAAAATTATCTTGCCATTATACGAACCTGCTGTGTGCCTTTGCCTGAAAATGTTGTCTTCCATTCTAGTAAATTTATCTCATAAAGGAAGCAGCAAATAAAGAGGAATTCAGAGGCAGGAGAAGTGAAAATGGTTAGGACTTCAATATTTTGGAGCTGTTTCACCATACTGAGTTTTTTAAAATCACTGGAAGGAGTCTAAAGCAAGGAGATGAGTAGATGTTCTGAGAATGTGCAACAAAAGAGGTGCTTGTTTAAACTGAAAAAAATCAGCAAACTGGATTGTTGTATTCCACAGAATTACATTGTGACTATGATTGCCACAATTTGATACTGAGTTTAACAAGACTCAAAACTCCATAAAACACAAAAACCCACAACCAAAAAAATACCCAAATATATAGGACTAAAAGTACTAAGGCAATGGGGATCCAACAAATCAAGAAGAACAAAGGGATGTATAAACGAGCAGATGAGGGTTGGGGGAGGTGGCTGCTTGCTGTCACAATCTGGAGGTAATTCTTTCTCTTGACATTGTGAATGGAGGTAGAGAGACAATGGTGTGCGTAGGCGAAACCATACGAAAAAGATGGTGTTAATTCTGGCACACTCTAGCAGTTCCAGCAAAAAAAAAAAATTTAACTTTACAGTCTCTTCTGTGAACCAATTTTGAGCACAGGGCAGACTTGAGGTTTTTGGGCTGAAGAATCCCATAAGCTGTGGGCACTCAATGCAACCTTCTGTCTCTATCCTTCAAGGCACATGCTGCCTCTTATCTGTCAGCTCTTATCCATTCTTCTACTTCCATCATCTTCCATCTGCCCTTAATTAACTTTTCCCATTCTGCTCAATGTATGTACTCCCAAGATTAACGTAAGAGGGAGTACAAAGTTCTAAGAGAATTGAAAATCAATTTTTCTGTCTTCGTGTACCTCTCAAGGATTGAGTGCCAAGGGTGGAATTTGTCCTCCGATAGCTGATGGTATCGCTTCCACCTAAATCACCTTTCTAGCACTGCTTAAGATATATTAGCCACAGCCCCCTGGCAGCAATCCAGTTCATGTACAAAGCATTTGGTGAAATAGGAAATCTCCTGTGTCTGTCTGTGAGAGCAGAAGAGCTGAAGTCAATGCTGAGTCTTCCATATCTGGCAAAAAATGGTCATGGAGCGAGAGGAAACAATGAATGGTCAAAAATCCTGTGTCTTCATCTCTGACAAAAACTAAATGCTGGTATTTGTAAAGAGGGTTGAGTGTCAGGGCCCTTGAGTGAGACTTATTCTGCTGCTGATCTGTGGGAATGAGGAGGGGGGTGTCTGTTTCCCCATCTAATCACTTGCAGGCATGTGATTACAACATTTAATGATCATGGACTAGGTCAGTTCTTAATTAGTTGAGCCACATGATAGGCTTTTGCAGTGCCAGCAAACTCTTTCCTTGTTGATGTCTAGTCTGATGTTACAAAATAGCAGCTGTGCCAGTGAAAGCATAGATTTATGGGTTAAGTCACGTTGTGTAGCAGATTGTATTTCTTAATCCCAAGCTATTTTGCTCTGATCTGGATGGGACACGGTAGGTCTAAAATTCAGTGTGCAGCAAGTCTCTCTTTTCATTCAATGTGTTGTGTAGCATGCAATAAATAAAAAAAATTATTTTCTTATTTAAGTAGGGGGGTTGGAACTGGATGATCTTTAAGGTCCCTTCCAACCTAAACCATTCTATGATTCTATGAAAATGATTCAAAATGCTTGGGAAGTTAGAAACTGGGAACCGTGGCCGTTACAAGAACTCACATGATGCTGTGGTCCTGTGGAATCAAATACTAAGGCTGATCGAATCACATGTTTTGTACTAGTAACAACAAATAACACCCCTTTCCTCCCCAAAAGGACTAAATATAGTCCTGAGAAACTCCAACCAGTGAGAACTGGCACCAGATTGTGACTTTTCCACAATCCCTGTGTGATGGCCGGTATACAATCGTGCTGTTCCAGGAGCAGATGGTAGAGCAGGCTGCGTCTTTCTGAGTCAGCTTCCCCTTTTACCCTTCCCTGCAAGGAGGGATATATCCTGTGCTGGCTTTATGCATCGTTTTGCATCCATCATCTTGAATTGGAAAAGGGAAATGTTTGACTCTGGTTTTCCTGGCCCACACGTGGAAGATAAGTCCCCTGATTTCCCTTCCTGCTGTGTGATGGGGGTGGAGGAGATGGTCCCCCGGTGATCAGATGAGCCACGACCCTTCCAACTTAAATGCACAAATCTGTTTTCCTAAATGTACATCTTGACACTCATGCACTGTGCACGCGCTCTGCCCTTGACCCCTGTTGTATGCTAACTATAAAAGCTTTCCATTTACTTCCTGGAGGTCTGGAGATTTCAAGCAATGTTGTCCCTTTGAGCCATCCAGGTCTGGAGTGTATTTAAGTGCCGAAGTATAGCCAAGTTTGAATAGACTGAGATCTCTGAAAAACATGCACGTGAGCAAATCTTTCCTTATCGTACTTCTCTGTCGAGCCAAGGAACAAGTCCTGGGTGATGCTCATCTCTAAGCCGGGGCACGTTCTGGGGAGGGTTTAACTTCCCCTGAAAGTCTGGTGCTGATCACTTGAAAAGTCAGGGCTTCTAACCTGTTGTGCTTTTGATGGTTCCTAAATTCATCAAATTTTGGACTCGGAGACACTAAGAATTTTTTAATGTTCTCCCTATAATATAGGCTGTTAAATTATGGTTCTTCAGCTGTTGCAGTTCATATATGATTTTTCCTTACTTCTGTAATGAGATATACCATAGTACATTTGTGCCTTACTTTCTGCCAGCCTGGAAGCTCATTTGATTAAAACTGCCTTGGAGCCAGGGCCACGTTGTCTGACTGTGAACTTGGAAACTTTCCTGCCCTAATGAGGAAGGGAAGAATCTAGGACGGAGCATTTACCTGCCGTTATTGTCAGTTATTGACATCCAGTTACCTTTTCAAAGATGCTAATCAAGGAAGCTCTGCATTGCTCTCTTGAGATCATTAGCCCACCTGCAATTACAATTTGAGCTTCCCAAAATCCACCATTCACAGTGAGAAAAACCACTTGTATGTGGAGATTTGTCCCCTATCTCTGTTAATTTAATGCTTGGGGTTTTTTTTCTCCACGGAAGCTTTGTTTCGTACAAAATTGAGTTACGCTGCCTACGACTCAGTAGCTGACTTTCATCCTTAAGTTGAGTTTTATGATCCTGAGGTTGAGCAAGGTTTTGTCCTCTGAGCCTGCTCTGGAATTGAAAATCTTGCTGGAAGGAAGAAAGAGACGGGAGCTATTGGTCTATCTCACAATTTTCCTTTATTATCCTCTATTTGTTGTCACCCAGGAGGTGCCTGTGGTGCTACATAAGGATAAAAGGTAGGCCGGTGATCTAGCTGGGTACCAGAAGCAGTTTGGCTGTGTCAGCTATACTAATTAGCAGAGGTAATTAGCTGATATGGAGTTCTGTGCTAATACAACCTGCTGCATTTGGTCTGCTCCTATCTAGTCCAAGTGTGTGCACCTTGTGTTTAGGTGCCTTCACCACCTTGGTGGCAATGAAGGAGAGCTGAGGAAGTGTTGCTTGGCTGTAAGGTACTTTGTTCTCACTGTTTGCTTTCCGAAGATGTGAAGTTCTAACTGTTGCCTTTGTCCTTTCAGTTATGCCCCTGGATAAAGGGAACCTGCTTGTCAGCTCGCTCTGAAGATATATTTTTGCAGAAAACCTGTATGTGGCTCTGTGCAGAGTGGAGTTTAGTGTGTGCAAACTCTGTAGATGGGTGTTTTCTGTCCAGGATAACAAACCCTCACTTCCGCCCCATTTAGCTCTAGACTCTCTGTAGGCAAAGAGGGAGAGGCTCATCTTCAGATCTTGATTTCAGCCCAAGTAAGGTCTGAATTTATTTTTTTTAGATAACTAAAGAAAGAGAGAGTGGATTGCTAAGAGCAGTTGGACATCCAATTTAGATACTGCTTTGGGTTAGGTATGGAGATCTCTTTACTTTTCTAGAGGTCCATTCATCTGTCTTACTGAAGTGTGGAGCACTTCAGTAGGAGTCTTACCCTTACTGGAGCGTGGAGCATAGTGGATTATGGAGTCTACAGTTGCAGATGTTTTCCCAAAGGCGGCTTTTCAGCAGTTATTTATTGAAAAGCACAGTGTGTGTGGATGTACATTGGTATGTCACTGGGGATTATACAGACTGTGCAGCAGTTGGGGGATAAACAACAAAAGATGTGTGGTCAAAATAGCTGTTTGTGTGCCCATGCAGCTTAGTTTTTAGAAAGCCATCTATTCTGGGCTTACCTCCCAGCGACACTGGCGCTGTCACTTGCAGAAATCAGCTTATTATTTAAGCTTGTCTGGGCTGGGGCCAACAGGGTGGTCTGATACTTGCTGCAGCTTTCCTAGGTTGTAGGAACCTTGTTATAGCAGGTTATGGAATTCTGTAGGAAGGTAGATACTCCTACTGGATTGCCTGTAGGTCTGGTGGAGGAGGCTCCATTATAGAAGGACCTGAGCTGAAGTCAGTTCGTGGTGCTTCCCAGAGAGAGTTGGCTTGTTGTTTTGGAAAGTGGAGTTTGAGATACGTGGATTCTGAACACCCGAGAGTTATCTGGTACCTCATTATCTGTTTGAATTACAGGAGCAACAGCAAGCTAAGGCAAGGGTTCCATTCTAGGTGCTCGGCATACTTGGGGTAGGAGATGTTCTTGCTTTCCTCTTAGCAGAGAGGGAAACTGGAACAGCAAGAAAATCTGCTGCAAAGCTATGAGGTGGACCTAGATTTTCAAAGTTCTGTTCTGTTGCTTTGGCGTTTTCTGTTTAATTGTCTTAATGACTCTTAAAATTACTCTGTATTCCCATAAAGATCGGGAGTTTGAGATTATCAGAGCGGACATCAGAGTGATTTCTTAGCACGTGTAGTGTAAGCTCTTTTATCAAACCAGCAGCAGCCATACTTATGAGACGGGTAACTCTGAGGTACTGCCACGACTAGTCGACTTCCCTCATCTTTGCTTGCAACGCAGTTGACTGGTAGGTGGCCGACTACCTCTGTGCCTCTCCTACTCGGCAGTTCTGGACACCGTTGCCTTTATTTCTGAGATAGGAGGATGCTGTAAGTATTGCTAACAGCTTTGATAGCACAACTGCTTGTTGAGCTGAGTGTAAAAATAACAGACAGTTTCATACTGGTAAGTTGACGTGGGAGATTCTTGGCTGATAAGGAGTAAACGCAAGAATGGTCCTACAGAGGAAATACTATAAAACCAATTGTAGAACTATGTTGATGAAATGAAGACACCAATGTTCTCCTCCCCGTGTTTTTGTTGGTGAAGGTGCTGGTGTGATCAGAGTGTATTTGGTTTTCCCTGTGAGGGTGAATGGAGAGCAGAATTTGGGAGAAATTTGGGTGATTTTAGTTTTCCTGATAGACTTGGGATTAGCCTTTGGTGTTAATGGTTGTTTGCTGTAGAGCTTCTGCGAAGAGATTTCAGTGATGTGTTGAATTCAGATATATGTATGAAGTAGGATATGGTCCCCCCAGGGAGTTTTTTTTGTTTCTGGATAATGCCAGTGCCTTTCATGAGAATATCATCTTTTCACCATCCTGCCTTCTGTTTTTTATCACTACTGGCATTGTATGTGAATTCCCAACAACAGGAGAGGGCTTGGAAGCTCTGATCCTGGTCATAGCTATTCCAAGCGTTTTTGAACATGCCAGTCAAGAAGGCACTGTAGCATAGCACAATATGAAATATTTTGAGTGTCCTGCTGTAGGTCTTGCCTTTATAAACAAAAGTTATTCCAGAAGTTTTGCAAGGATTGATAGGATCAGGATGTGTTTGTTAGCAGGGAGGGCTGTCTGATGTAACAGTTGTTAGCTCATCCTCTATGTGAAGCGGGCAGTTGAATCTGCTAGCTTCTGTGTGTGGCTGTGAGGGAAGAAGGGCCTAAAAATGAGGAGAAACTTCTCAATTTGAGGTCTATTTTCAGAATAAAATGTTGTCACCAAATTGATTTGGGACCTTCTATTCGTATGCTGTCTGGATTTTAGTGTTAATTGAAAGAATGTACCCAACTCTTACACGTGCAAGTACATCAACGGGGTGTAAAGTGAAACGGAACATTTCAGTTGACCTGCAATGAAGATTATTTTTTAAATTACTTTTTTTTTTTTCCTGCTAGACTTTGCTTCTTTTTCAGAAAGGTTGAGATTTTCAGTTTGTTTTTTCTCTTATCTGGAATAAAACCATGGTTCTAAATGTGAACGTCTTCTGAGATGGACCTTACCTTCTCTGCAGTGCTGGACCTCTGCTTGGATCCAGCTTCAGCAGAGCAGCCCACAGCTGGCTGTCATCGATGCCAATGGGAAGTTTACAAGGGTTTGCAGCTGCACCCGTTCAGACGGCTGCACTGAGTCTGTTCCAAAAGCCTCTGGTTTTAGCTCCAGGGGTGGACACTACAAATTATGAGTAGCTTTTATGTTATGGTTACACCAAGGAATGCTGATCATGAACTCAACTCCCTCAATGGTGGGTATGGCATACGGCTGTCAGCATCCAGGGCCTTAGAGTCCTAACGCTGTAGGACCTCGTTGGGTGCCTGGCCTTGTTGAAGGAAAGCAAGGACATAAGCATGATATACTATGATGTGAGTGGACATACCTGGACAGGCTTGCTTGAAATGGTGTTGCGCTGTGAGTAATGGAGGAGGTCCATCTCAGGGCATCTTTTCATTGCCCTCATTGGGATCAGACCACGAGCCCTTTCAAGGATGAGAACAGCTCACCCGCTTTATGCAACAGGAATCCCGCTCTGGTTACTTGGTGTAATGTCGACACGCCCTTTTTTTTATTAACGCAAGACCCTTGGGGAAAGGAGAAGTTGATGGGGTGGGGACCCCTTGGTTTAGCTCTGCCAGTTCCACACCCACTCTTCAGCTGGTCTGCTTGCGATCATCGTTCTAGGGAGCTGCGGACCAGGTCATTTAGTCCATAACAGCTCCATCTATGACTCTTCAGTCATGCAGCTGTATCAGAATTACAACAAAAACAACCTCAGTTATCCTAGTTGGATGTGAAAGCAGACGTGTGTTCCATGAGAAGCGGTGATGCCAGAACGTGGAGGTCAATGTTGTTCAGTGTTTTTTGGCAAAAGAAAAACCTATCATATGGAAGCCGGTGCCTGGGGAATCTACATGGAGCGGTGAGATGAGCTCTCTGCATGACTGGAGATAATGGTGCTTGGGAGGTGATCGAGCCAGGGAATATTGGAGAGCGGTTCTCTGCGGCTGCCAGCAATCCCCCCAAGCCCAGTGACCACCCTTTTGTGATTAAGTTATTGGAAGCAACAAAGCCACTTATCCAGGAAGCCAACCTGCCTCCAGAAGGCCTGAAGGCAGTAGTGAGTTTCTGGTACCTCTCAGGCCATGTTATAAGTAGGTGTTTTTATTCTCGACCATGTGTAAATACGGTTGCTGGTGATACTGCCTCATTCCCCCTCTGATCAACTCAAAGTTGCCAAGTTTCTTTTCTCTTTTTTTCCAGCAAAAAGCTTTTAGCTCTACTTTCCTGGAGAATGAGGTGCTTAGTCGTGTCAGCAACACAAGCAATCCCTACAGTAACAGACCCGCATCCAAGTGGATGTAGGCAATGTGTCAGTACATGTGGAAAAATCCCCCAGAGCTTCCAATTTACACCTCAATTTTTGAAAAGAAAAAGTAGAGAAAGTTTTGTTCATGAAAATATGGAAACCACCACTGATAATATCTTCTCAGGGCTATTTCCAACCTCCCACATTAAAAGATGATCTCAAAGTACCAAGTTTTGCATCCTAGTTTTCAGTTTTCCAGACTTTTAGGACTTCCAGCAGCAAAGGGATTTGGGCTTGAAATAATCTATTGGCTTCTGTTACACAGAGACTAACATGGTAAGAGTGACCAAACCTTCAGCAGCAGGAGGGACCCGGGAACTGATGGAGATGAAACACCAGCACAGCAAGTCTGAGCCGGTCCTCTTCTCCAGGCGAGTCAGAACCCCCATCGTAATGATCTGTAATATGGTTTTGATGAGGTTTTCCTTTTTCTCTGAAGAAATCTGCAGCTTTTCATCCTCACTCCCAAGAACTGGATCCCTTCTGAAGAGCAACAATACATGGAAAATGGAATATTTTCTTATTAAAGTAAGTTGGAGTTCCAGCCCTGAGGTTGGCAACTAAACCTCGGAGAGGCTAAGAAGCTGGAGAGCATGCTGCTCCCCCCTTCCAAAAGAAACCTCAGTGTGTGCCAGCACTTTTATTTATAATGTTAAAATAAGTTGAGTACATTAAAAGGTATTATTGAGGGAGCAGGGCTTAAAATATATCATTTTTATGTTATTAGGCTCCTCTAAGTGAGGTGTCTTACTGCAAGCAGATAATCTGTCCCTCTGCCTAGATTCCATGCTGGAACTTACTGGAAGCTTTTCGTCACAAGAATCTGAGCAAACTGGTTATTTTCAAGAAGAGAAAAGGGAGATGGAAGAAAATAATATTGAAAGACCTAACCTCAAACCACGGTGGAGAAATTTCCTGACAGCATTTCGAAGTCTCATGACCACCTGATCGCTCCTGCTTATATTAGGGGTTTTAGCAGATGCCCATAGGGAAGCTCAGCTGGCTGGGAAGGGTTTGGCGTGGGCTACACCTGGAGCTGGGGCTGGCTTGCCCCCCTTTCTTCATTCCACTCTTTCTTTTTCAGTAGTGAGAGAGAAAGTGAGGGAATTCCTGAAGGAATCCAGATGTTTTGAGAGCATCAAATAATCTCCTTGACCTTTGCGAGTCATTCCATCACGTTAACGTCCTGTGTTCTGAGCTGCGACACGAGGAAACGCTGCTGAAAGGACGTTTGGGGTAATAAAGGTGTTGCAACGACAGCCAGAATAGGCAGCCAGATACTCGGAGGAGGAGAGAGGGAAGATATACCACATCCTGTCCACGGGAGCGCTGAGCATCGGGCTCACAGAGTATTTCATGACAGAGAAAGGTCTGTGTCCAGCTGAATTCCTCACAGTAAGGAATTTCCAAGGGTGAATTTTTCACTATGAAGCACATGTGCTTATTCAGTAAGCTCCAGGGTTGCGTGCGTGCATGTGCCCGGTTTGACAGCTCTGCTCTCGTGCGTGCTAGATGCACGTACATGAGATGTTGGTGCAACGCAGGTACCCGCGTGTGGATGTGAATGTGTGTGCGCATGCTGTTAACCTGCAGAAACACCAAGGGACTGAGCTTGTCTGACAGCTCGTGTTAGAAAAATGACCCAAGGTTGTGACACATAAGCAGGTGTAGCATGGAAAACGTTCCCCTCGGGAATGGCAGATAGGACCACAGCCCATGCAATGAATTAATCCTTGTGTATTTGTCCACGTCCACACTTGTTTCTGCAGATGGATGCAGAAGCCTAACTACAGCCACTGTCAGAGCTACCGTAATAGTTGACTGAGTCTGGCAGGAATAGCTTAAAGCGTGACGAGAGAACTTCTGTTGTACCTAATTTGACCAGAAAGGAGTTAAGCTATAGCCAGATAGAGGCCACGCAATTAGATGAGCAGAACAATTTGCACTTTTGTCTAGTCCAGGGTTGATTAAAAATCAGTTTTATTTTCTCGAGTGTTTGGGCAGAGCGAGAAGTGCTGGAGGTAGTGAGCAGGGGGCTTGGGGAGATGGCTCTGGTTTCAATCTTTTAGTAAAGGCTTGTCCAACTTTCTCCAGAATTTCCACGTATCTGAATCCTTTATGAGCTAAGAATAAGCTTGAAGGACTTTATCCAAAAATGGCTTTCTGTGTGAACTTCAGAAGATTATAGAGAAAACTGTCTTTCATCTTTAACTCTGCATCTTGGTAAGACACTTTCAGGGAACAAGTTAGAAGTTGGAGGGCAAAACTGCTTTTGAGGTGAAGCACTAGAACTTCCTACGAAGGCTCTTTGGATGATCTCTATGTTATTAAAAGCTTTATTTAGTGCTATCACGGAAGTGCCTGGAGGCCACGGCTGGGATCTGTCATGCTGAGCGGGGTGCCTAAGCAGAACAAGAAACAGTGTCGGCAGAGGAAAGTGCAAATGAGGTGAAGGAGAGCTACAGTGCAAGGAGGGAGGCAAAGGCAGAGGAGGAATAGGCAAAATCACACAAGAAAGCACTGCATGGGTCAGGGATCCAACAGCCTGTTTCTCCAGTCTCCAGGACTTTTCTTGTGTCTCTGATGTCCCACAACTGCTGCAGCTGTAGAAAGGACACATCCTTAGAGCTGGTCTCTAGGTCCCATTTGGTGCCTGTAGTTTCCAGTTACAAATATTCCTGACACCCAGCAAGTGTTTCAGTCTTGGGGAACAGCAGAAAAAAACCCTGGCTGTCAATGCTAGTGAAGTTTTAAGTGAGATAAGAAGGTGTTTTGCAGCTGCAAATAAATGGCTTGATGAAATTTTCAGACCACTTATGTACATGAGGGTCAGGAAAGCAACGAACATAAACTAAGAAGCAAAGGGGAATCTAACCGTTAAAATATGTTTGTCTCCAAGGGGCCTGTGTTCTTGCAGAAAGGACCCTTTGAGCTTTTTGCTCCTCTCAAACCACATCACACCTCCCTTTGATGCTTTCAGCCACTGCAGTTTGCCCTCAGCAGCGAACAGCTATGAAAAGGATGCTGCAGGCAGGCAAAACCACCAAGTGCAAACAGGCTGGGTGCCCTGCCAAAGGCTGAGCAGACCCCAGAAAATGGATTTAGCTCCTTGGTGGAGGAGCTGTGTCCACGGCTGGGTTTTCCAGGCGTGCATGTGGCTGCTGCCAGCTCAGACAGGGGGAAATGCTGTGCGAGTACACTGGGAGGACGTGGCCACTTGGCTTGTGCCCTCTCCCCTTGGCAGCGTTGGAGGGGGCTGCGGTGGCTCTCTGGCAGAGCTGCTTGTGTAGTCCTGCAACTCGAGACAGCCAAGCAAACAGGGAAAGCAGCCAGATTTGGGGCTCCTTTGGGAGCCAGGGAGTTGGAGCAGGCATTGCTGGGGAAGCGGCTGAATTGGGATGGGTGACTTCTGAAAACGATGGCTACCAGAGGTGCTAGAAATGAGACAGTGGCCTTTATATAAGGGCTGGGCTGACATCTAATGCTTTATCCATCCAGCAGAATTAGATTGCCACAGCTGCTAGTGATACTCCTTTGCAGAGCTGGCCTAGTACAGTTACAAAAGGTTTGTGCAGACTCCACTGCATTTGATGAAGCTGCTGCTTCTGTTGATGGAGCCCGTGTGGGATCATTTCAGCCTCTTGCAGCAGGGGTATGGCATGCTGGGGAGCCTTGAGGTCTCCCAGATCAGGAGTCCCTGGTGGGGTGGATGTCCCCCAGCACTCACCGGCACGCGGTACAACTACTCGAGCTGTGACTTGAGCTATTTCCCATACAGTGGAGCTGAGAAAACATTTTTTCCTGACTGTGAAGACCAAAACCTCCCCTTGGGATGTGACAAACCTATGCCTGCAGCCCCTTACAGCAGCCGTGACAGTCCCCGCAGTGAGATGCGCCATAAGAACTGGAGCTGAGGCACCTGCCAGCTTGGGTCCTGGCTCCATGTAGGGATAAGTGCACGCAAAAGGTGATAGGAATAAGGGCTATGTTTCAGGAAAGCAGAACAGCACATGTTTGTCTTTGTTACTCTGCAGCATTTTTCTATACAAACTAGTGGGTTTTTGCTTTCCTTCTCCCCTCCAGCCTCTCAAATCGGTTCTGGTAGCACCACAACAAGCAAGCTGTGCTGGGACTGCCTCTGACAGCAGTGGGGCTCGGTGCACAGACTGCAAGTCACAGGGTTTTTTGCAGTATAAGTACCTCATAATTAGCTGGCAGTCTGGATATTTTTTAAATAATTTAACTAATTTTTTGGCAGGAAAAAAATACGCAAGGAATTCAGGAGGAGAAATTGCTTTTGGTACCAAGGCAAGTGTTTAAACAGGGCACAGATGGATGCTGGCTGTAGGAGCAGCAGTGGGTGTATACGATGCCAGTGCCCGGGCTGGTTTGGTGACAGGTGAGCTGAGCTGGGGGTGCAAAGCACTAAGCACCTCTGATAAGGATTAAGCCACTCTAGCTGAGCCAGCGCTGCAGCTGGTGGTGATTGTGGATCTGGTGATGGGACTCAGCTGGGGAGATGGTAACACGCAGCTGGAGGTGAAACCACCATCTACCGTGGCAGCTGCCTCAGCAAAAGCTTGGCCCCGTGTGCAAGGCTCTGTTGCCTGAGGTGAGGACCAGGCCCCCTTGAGAAAGCCATTGGAGCTCTTCTTGTTTTAGTGAAACTATTTTGCCTGGACCTGAGGCTGTTCTGCAGCTGCTTCTCAGAGCAGGCAGCATGGACCAGCTGCTGCCCCACTGTAAGTTGTTTGGGGTTGCTTAGCTACGCAGTGGGTTTTCAGCAACATCCATTCGTCAGAGGGGTTTTGTAGCAGTCATTCGCTGGATCGAGCTCTCCGTAGCACCCTGTGGGGAAGGCTGTTGCTTTCCAGTAGGTCTCTGACCTCCACCAGTGCCACCTTGCCTTGTCCAGCACTGAATGCCGTCACAAGCTTGTGCTGCCCTTCCGATAGGTCATAGGGAATGCTGACAAAAACACCAAGTCTTGCAGCTGTTTGTGATCCAAACCAGCCTTTTGGTTGCTGAAGGGGCAGCCTTGTTTTTTTGGCTTTAGCTGTCTCCACCTATTATGCCCAGGGAGGCTGTCCCTAAGAACTATTGTTTTGCTAGTTTGCTGGAGTAGCCGATTCCTGGAGATTTTGGAAGAAATCTGCCTGTCCCTTCTCTCTAGCGACACAATACCTTGTTGTGTCCTCCAGGTGAGTCCTCTCAAAGATTTCAGCTGAAGGTGTGGCACTCCTTCCCTTCTCTGGGAGACTCTGATCTGTACTGGGAGTTTATTTCTTATCTCTACTACTGCAGCTCCAGCTAATTCCTCCTCAGTCATGCCTCTCCCCTTTGCAAACAATGGCTGGATAAATGTTTTTCCACTCAATCCTGCAAAGGCAGAAGCCTTGCTGAGGACAGGAGGCTCAGCTGCTGGCCAGCCTGGGCTTTGTCCCTACCAGGTCCATGACTTACTTTAAACCATCACGGGGCTCAGGACAGCCCTCCGTGGGGCTGCCTTTTGGACAGCATTACACATGCTTTTTGTTTCTGTGGAGGACAATATAGCTGGTTTTCCTTAAGCTTTATAGGCTCCTGGTATACCTTAGTGACTGCTAATGAGCCCTACACCACCCTATTGCATTTTTCTGTTCTCCTCAAGGCTTTTCGTAAAAGGTGAGGTTACATTGCAGCCTGGCTGTCCTCACCATACCTGCACGTCTCATCCTCTCTTGCTTGGTTTTGGCCTCAGCAGCTGTGCGGTCCCCAAACCACCTGAGAAAGCCTTATGTGAGCTGACTTGGAGCGTACGCAGAGGACCGCAGCCCTTATGGATGGGCCGTGGGCAGAAAACTGATATAAGCTTCGAATTTGGTACATCTTGTATGGTTAGTCCTGAATAAATAGTTAAATAAGGAAAGAGTAAGGGAAAATAAGCTCACTTTCTCTGTTACTATTTTTATTTCTCTTTTACTGTGTGGTCTGCTCATTTTGAAATTACAGTGTTTTCTTTCCCTCTTACCCTGATTTAGGGGAAAGGTTTGAGCTCCCCCCTCCTCTTTGCTCCTTTGGATTGGCTCAGATCATCAATGGGAAAAATGAGGAGGTTTCTTAGGAATACTGTGTTCCCTCCTCATTTCCTGCCAGTTGGCATCTTTGCAACGTCTCTGCTGCCGCATACTTTGGGGATGCAGTGAGATTTCTCCTGTTCTTTGAGGTTTGCTGCTATTTGCTTAAATTTCAGTGAGCTCCTCTGTGCAAACACACACGTGGATTTAATTGTGAAAAGCTGATACTGAGATGAACTGTCTCTGGTTCTGTTTTCTCGGTCTACTCTGTGTTTGCTTGGGAAGGCACGGCCTCTGCTTTGGGTTTGTCACAATCCTTTCAGATAACGTTAGACGTGTTTTGTCTCTGAATTGTAGCAAACAAAATTAGTTTGATTTTTATTTGCATTCTACAGGCTTCCTGAGCCTGATGGAGTGTTCCAGTGTGGCATTTTTATCCCTGTCCTCCCCCTTCATTTCCTGATCCGGCTGGTTTTAGTTGGTTTTAGTTGTTTTGTTCCTGGTAGCCGGGCTTCTAGACGTGTCTGTGTGCGAGCAGCTGGGTCCAGGACCACTTCTTGCTATGTGGTGCTTGTCTGAAGCACCGCAAGGAGAGGTGCCTGGTGGCAAATATTTGAGTGGCCTCTTCCTTCTGAGCACAAGCGTCCCCAAAACGGGCCATGGTGCAAATGGCATGTTTGCTGAAATACCTCCCGTTCTCTCGGGTGGTCTTGCAGCTAGTGAGATTCCTCATCATGGCAGCCAAAAATGGCTGAGGAGGAGAGATGCCAGTGTTGGTGGCCTTTCCTGGGATGGGAACGTGCCAAACATGTTCCCTGAAGGCTCTCCAGCTCATTTCTCGTAACCCCTGAAAACATACCTCTTTGGGCTGGATTGATGTGGGTTGGGTTTGACCAGGCTATTAGCTCCCTATACCATTTCTAGTTCCCAGAGCCTGGAAAAACACCAGATTTTCTATAGTGAGTCACCTCGCAAAGAGGAGCTACCTCACATCCAGGGCCTGCCTTGGGGCAAGGGATTTTAATACTCCTGTACTTGTTTCCTCAAATGAATTTGAGGATGCTTCTGACAGAGGCACAGCACGGGCTCCGGGCAATTAAACACCAGCAACGATTGCTGCACAGTAAATGTCTTCAAAGACATCACCATCCTATTCCAGCCTCTCAAACCACCCAGAGCAGCTGTAATCAGGAAAAGATGGAGGGAAGGAAGGAACACATTTCCTTCTGTCAGATCCAGAGCTTATTGGAGCGTGAATCCAGCTCCAGAAATATATTCTGTGGGATGAGCTGTCAGGAAGCCTTGAGGATTGATTTAGATTTTGACTTTGAATTTGGGCACTTTTTTGCTTTGGGTTCCTTGCCTGGAAAATATTGATTTGATGATTCATCACCACTTTGTGAGGGTTGTAAGGACTGGCAAGATGGTACCCAAATGCAAGGAGATCATCATAGTGCTTTGCGTTTGAATAGGAAATTAGCTTATTTCCTTTTTTAACTTATCTGTGATACATGGCTAGTCTGGGCTTTCCCCTGTAAGGAGTGATACGCATTCAATGTGTCTAATTGATGCAAAGCAGGAGGTGGAATGACATCATCCTGCCCTGCCTTCCCACTGCGGAAATTTAATCTGACTTTACAGAAGTAAACCTTTCTTTGTTTCTTTTATTTTTCCTTTTTCTGTTTGCCCAGAATCCTCGTCCTCTTTCAGAATGGGCAAAGTGTGAAAACAGATTGGAAAGTGATAAAAGAGGTGGCTCACTCTCACTAACTCTTCTTCAGCTTTTTTCCCCTCTCACTTCAGCTGCATCCTTTCCAAATTGCATTTTTTTTTCCTCTCTATCTTTGATTAGAAACAGGACCTTTACCAAATCGTATTTATCATTTCTAATAAAGCTGAATGCATCCTCTGAGTGGGGGGAAAAGTCCTCATAAAGAAGATCCTAGCTGACTCCTTGGTTCTTGTGAGGCAAAGATTCTGTGATGCTGGCTCATAATTGGATGATGACTGCAAGTAGCTGAAAAACAAAGTTGTCCTTGGAAAGTTTCTATATCTTACAGAAAAAAAGTCCTATCTCGGGTGAATAACAGTGAACTTGAGGAAACTGATGTGGAGTGGTGCCTCAATATTACTGAAAAAGGGGCAATTTTTAATTTTGATAATGTTAGAAATCTAAATCACAAATTTTGTCTATATAGGTGGTAAGTTAATAATTTTGCAAAGGAGAAGGGTGCAACAAAACACTCCAATGAGCTTTTTATTAGTATTGAGATGTTTCCACAGGGGAAAACAATCCATAGCTTTTCAGTGGAAATCTCTGTTTAAAAGCTTTCAGTTTGCTTGTCCTAAGAGTGTCCATAAAACCTTCTGGTAAAAGCTATCAAGTCCGATACGCATTCTAGGAAAACTTTTCTGTTTTCGGTCCTTCATTTCTTCAGTCTTTACTTCATCTGGTCTATGACCTGGATGCTGTTATCCATGTGGGGTTTTTCTTTTTCAATACTTTATCCTTCCCATCACCAATGAGCTAATAATTCAAGTTTTAGGTTGAACTGAGTAAATTTGGAAGCAGGCTCATATTTTGTCTTATTTAGCCAGTTCCCCACCAAGAGTGGATTCAATCACGGATAGAGGGATCTGGTTTCTTTACATAGTGTCTTGAAAATTTGCCAGCATAAGCACCTCACAGTTTGGGTCAATGGTATTTATATGCTATGTTAAGAATATCTTTTTCTTGCTGGCTTTCCTGAAATCTCTTTTCTGCTCTGAAGTCAACTGCCTCAACAACAGCGAGGCTATAAAATGTCTGCTGCTGTAACCCCATGATAGACCTCCATGGCTTGTAACAGGACCTTTTCATACAATAATTCAAATTTAGAAGACTTGTGGTCACAGTGGTTTTTGCCCTGAGGACACATGAACTGTTATTTGAAGGTAAAAAGGGTACTCATGGCAACTCGTGCTATACTTTCCTCTGCCTCCGCTTAATCCTTTACACAGGCAGGGCTCTGTCTTTTCTCATGATTTCTTGTAAAGCTTTATGCCATTGAACCTTCTGTGGTTGCAACCATGTGTGTAAGTACTAATGGCTCGAAGGCGCATTCAAAGGGAGTGCTGGGCCAGTCCTCCAGGAAACACAAAGCTATTGAGCAGATCCACGAAACCTCCCAGACATCCACCGGGTAAGAGTTAGCATTCTCAATGCAGACCTCCAGCGCTTTGCTGATGTTTACTTCCACGTCCTTGTAAAGCTTAAATCTCAAAGTTTACTTGTGTGCTGCTTTATATTGACATTTATACTGCGCACACGTGGACATCCCATCTCTGAAGTGCTTTCAGATGGTGGCTCTTGCTTTTTTGCAACCCTATAGGTTTTGTGTGCACGTGGATGTGGGTGTGCGTGTAGAAACAGACCTGGAACAGAGTCCTACGAGGCTGGAGATTTTCAAACCCAGCAGCCTGTCAGGGAGAAAGAGGCTGAGGATGGCTTAGGCTGGAGTTGACGTTGAAGTTATGAGTGTACTGAGCCCAAGGAACGTCTGTGTCCCGAATCCGTGCAGTGCGGGGAGCCTCTTCGTATTTCCAGACTGGAAAATGCTCCCCAGAAAACCTCTTTCTTAGTATTTTCTAATTTCCTGGATTCCCAGAGAGGGGTAGAAGTTTACAAGCTCAAAAGTAAAATGGGTTTTCTAACCTCAAAAAAATGTCTGTCTTCAGTTGAAATGTTGGCGATAAAAGATTTTCAGGGCGTGGGCCATTTCTTATTTTTCTGAACTGTCTGCTCATCTTAATAAGCTGTGTCCAAATAAAAATGTGTAGTTTTGAGCAATAAAAAAAAAAAAAGAATATCTTGAAGAACCAAGCAGGGAGGTGCATTGCTGCTCTCTCCTTGTAGCTAATATATTTGTACTGAGTTCCCAACTATTTCCAAAGAATAGTGCCCCAGCAGACATTGTGACTAGTTCAGCATTTGAACAAATAGATCTTTGATCTATGATTAACAAAACTGCTCCTGGTTCAGTGGCGTCTCAGAAACCTCTTCGTGGGCACAGAAATGCGATTTTCCAAGTCATTCAAAATCACAAACATAAACGTCGCTGAGAAAAGCTGCAGTGGTGCTCAGCTCAATGTTTCAGCTGCAGGACTGAGTGTGGTGGACTGTGTGGCCCTGTGCCTAAATACAGCCTGAAAATCTCTTTGCTTCCTCCTGTTGTGGACAGATGCTCCCTACAAATAGATTTTGAGGATATGTTGTCCAGTGTAGAACAGGAAGAATTAGGAAGAAAAAACTAATCTGTTCTTTGTGCTCAAGTTTGGATTAATAATATGGTAAAAGAAACCTTCTCCACAAACAATTTCCCTTTATATCTGTAGTGAACCACTGCAAGCAAAATATGAACTTCTGAACTCAACTGTGTGAGCATTATTAGAAATCTTGCATAACAAAAATATACCAGGTACCAAATAATACAGCATGAGGTTATCAATCAATGTGTAAAGTAAATTATTCTCATGTGTCACTTTTGGGGATGCTTTCAGATTTGCTTTGGATGAGGTTTTTTTCCACTGGAATTAGTTGGAAAATGTTTTCACAGGTGCCAGTCATCTCCTTTGTGCATGAGTGTCTTATTTTAAGGATAATTCGGTAGTTTTTGAAAACGTTGTAGTACTTTGAGTGGAGAATGAATGGTATGTAGGTGGGAGAATAAAGAAGTGCCTGGGCTTTCATCTCTCTTTATGTTTGTCTTTGCTTGGAAGTTAAAATAAAGTGTGGGTTTATAACTCGTCCTCAGCTGTTGGTGCAAAGGCTGGTAATAGTATTGGGAGAGCAGGAAAAGATGAACCGGCCAGGACTGGGCTCTCACTCACACATTGAATTTTGCAGCAAAGGATCTTATGGTCAGAGTTGCTTCTCGGAGGCAGGGGTTGTATCTGTCCATCGGGCAAGTCAGTCCTGTGCCACCGTGCCTGAAAACTTACTGTCTTAATCTGAATTTCGAGCCACTATCTGAAAGGGGAGTGCTCCTCTGCACCAAATCTCTTTTTAGCACATCTTATGGTTCTCTGTGAGACTCAGATGTTCCCGTTCTATTCTGCCAAGTTTCCAGCTGGTGTAAATGAGCGTGGAAGTTCCTCAGTGTTAGAGCAAACATCTGGCCCTGTTATGATATAGATTTGAATTACATTCATTGTAATGTTAATGTCTTTAATGCATTTATGCTGTGGTAGGCGTGTTAAATTAAACTACCTTTCTACTGAATGCCTTATGGGGTTTGAGCTATCTCTGTTAAAGTGAAAAAGAACAATCCTTGTAGTCAAGCTTTCAAACTTGCACAAGGAACAACTAAGTTTTAGACCTGGGGATTCAGTGTCTGAGAGTTGTACTGAAACTTGCAATTCCCTACTCTTTATTTTTCAGAGAACATTAAGCCTAATTTGATAATCGGTAGGGGAAAAGGCATAGTTACGCTGATAATGATGAAGCTAAGATTACGGGGTTTTCTGTGAACAGATGAGTCTTCTGCACGCTTGTGAAAACGAGGTATTTCCTGGTGTCTTCTGGGCTGTCATCAAACTATAATAGCTGAGTAATGCAGAATGGTCCGCATAGTATTGAGTTGGGTTAAAACACGAGACTTCTCTTTGCCGTACAGGCTTTCTTTACTTCTATGCATATGTAGGGAGAGGTGTGGAAGGGGAAATTGCATCAGGAGGGAAAATACTCTTCTGATTACAGCCAGAAGGTGGAAACTGGACCTATGGACTCTGTTTTCAGTCCTGCTGTGTGGCCCTGGGCACATTGTTCACCTTTCCCATGCTGCTTTCCCTCCCACAAAATGCATGTGATAACTCTTGGCTTCTTTGCTTTGGGGCACAGAGTGCATCCCTCTTGTTACCTCAGAGCAGAGGGAAAAGTCGGAGGTGGGGGCTTCTTGTTGGGCAGAATGTGGTGTGGGACCTGTAGGCAAGCAGGGATTGACCCTAGAGACAAATACTGGGGAAGGGAGGGGGAGAAAAGAGAGAGGAAAAAACACCTGCCTTCTCTTAACCAGCTCTAATTTAATTGTCTTTCATCAGAGTGTCTTCCTCAGCAGCTGAGCCCTCTCCTGAGAGCGCTTTCCACACCCCCTCTCCTTCCTGCAAGGAGAAAACTGTCTCTGCAGATGGCGATTGTTTGCTTTGTGGTTACTGATCAATGGAGCAATTTAGAAAGAGGGGAAAAAAAATTCCCCGACTTTTCCTTTTTAAGGTTTAGTGGGAATAGTCACTGTGTCCGTTCATCTTGTGTGTTCATCAAAGGCGCAGCAACCTGTGCAGGGCTACAATGAGATGTGACCTCCCATCCAACAGGAGCAGATGTTTGGGTGGAGCATGGAGGTGAGCACAGGCTCTCATTGCTTTCACCAGGAGGTGGTTTGCAAGGTGCGAACTGTTGAGCCAGGGCAGGAAAGCTCCAGTGGATCCCTGTGTACTCTAGGAGCCCCACACAGGACAGGCAGATGGCTGGAGCTTGTGGAGAGGGTAGGATACACCTCTGAGCATCCAGGTATGGGGAAGGGATCTAGGCATGCAATGAGGAATTTGGAGATACTGCCAAGTTATCGAGATGAGGCTGGGGCTTGCCTGCTCATCATCATCCTCAGCAGGGAGGAATTGCTGTCCATGACCCTCCATATGCAGCTTCCCAAAGCTGGCAATGTCTCCTCTTGGAGTGGTACTGGGGCCGCTGCCTTCAAAGATAATAATGCTTTATAGGATGGCAGACTGCAGGATAACTCAGGTGTGGTGTGTAGGCTTCCAAGCTCAAACCAGATTATCTATTTCATGACAAATAACCAGTATAAAGCATTGTCCCAAACCTCCTATTTGTGTCTATTTATAGACCCATCTTTTGATTTGGTGCTAAGGTAATGCAGCCAAATGCCCGGCCTGGAGCTGCTGTCAGAGCAGCATTGAGCATCCCACGGGGCCAGGGCTAGAGGAGCTCAGAAGAGGACCAATGAGCTATGATAGCCTGGGTTGCCTTTCCTTCTTTCTTATCTCTCCTAGGCACAACCTTCCAGCAGTGGAAGGGAACATGGACTGCATCTCTCCATACTGTGATCTTCCTTTGCAGACTTTGGGAGTGTAATTAACAGGAAAACACTTCACTGTCAAGAAGTGTTTGTATGATGACACAGTTAATGACTGCACTACAAATTTTATAGATGCTGAAGTTCAGGATGGTCTGCGCTGTGCATTGGAACAAGTTTGCTTGGGGTGAAAAGTTGGGGAGTGGAGGTGCTGTCAGCAATGTTGGACTCCCCCTGAGGACCACACAGAAATGGTAGATCTTCCGGCAGATGTAGCTGGAGGTCCCCACTCTTGCCAGGGGCTGTGGCCACTTCTCTGAAGCAGCAAGGATGAGTAGGCAGGATAGAGCAATCCCAGGGGCTGGAGCTGGCTTCCGGCTCACTCACTACTTGCGTCAACTGACTGCATAGACATTGTTTGGTGAATGAGCGAGCAAGTAAGAACAGGGTTGTCGTAATAAATAGTGAATGTAGCCTAGATACTGCCTTGGGATCTACTGTTGAAAGCAAAGGTGCGTCACTACCGAGTTCCTGAAGAGGAGTCTGGGAAAGATAACCAGGAGAATCCCATGGGATCCCATTGCCTGGAGGCAAATGCAAGGAAACATGAAGGCAGTGACCTTCAAGGTGAGGGTCTTCCACAGCTTTGCTGCAGACCACTAAGCCCTGCCACCCACGTGGCAGCTGGAAGCCCCTGCAGTTGGAACCACAGCCTGCGGAGGAAGGTGGGAGCGAGCTCAGTGCCCTCAGGGTTGCGCATCATGGGGTTTGCCCTGGGGCTGCATCTCTACCCTGTCCTGTGCTCTCCTCATCCTACGTATTCCTTCCAAATGGATAGAAGGAGTGCTCACTGGGGCTTGGCACTCTTCCTATCAGCCAGCAGGATCTGTGAGCTTGTCTCTGAAGGGAACAGGCAGTTGGGGGGGAGTTGATGTTTTTGGCAGTTTTCTGGCTGAGTTTTTTTTGTTTGTTTTGGGGTTTTGTTTGTTTGCTCTTAATGGTTTTTCTGTTTCCATCTGGACCTGTGCCTGGAGGTCCGGTGTGTGTGTTTGCGTTTTGGGGAAGTTGTGGAATCAAAGGACCTTTGTGCTCCATCAACCTCGCTGTGAAGTGCAAATGTGTGCATGCTTTGTAAGTCTAGCTTGTCCTCGAATTTGCTGTTTTATTTCTTTAGAAATCTGTATCTATTTTCTGCTGCAACAAAGTGTACTCTAATTAGATATGTAGTTATTGTTCAATCCGAAAAAAAAGGCAGACTTCTGGAAGTGCTTTAAAACACATCAAGACACTGCATTATGTGTGTCTCTTCCTCTCCAAATTTGTTGCAGCATCTTCCTTCTCAGTTTCTTCCTGTGTCTCACCCTGAATTGCGTGTCACAAACTCCAAGGTAATCTCCGAGTCTTTGAAGATGAAATCTGTGGGATTCTGCATATGTTTACTGCAAAATGCCCACCTTGTTGATAAGGTTTTCTGCACTGAATGAGTCCCCTCAAAATCTTTCTTGTCTTTTTTCTTTTTTAATAACTCGTTTTCATGGTTTTCATGCCCCTTACCTCGTCTGATACCGCTAGGCTGTGTGCTTCAAAGACGTCTGTAGCGGAGGTTAACACACATGCAATATTGATATTGCCATAACAAAGTTTAGAGTTCATTATGGCTTTGGGAAAACAAGAGCTGGATTTTGTTCTCCAATACACTGTTGTGCCTATCCTGGCTTTAAAACTTATTAATAGGTCAAACTTAACAAAACCTTTAAATCTAGTGAAATATTTCAGTCTAGTATAGTTTTTGTAGCCCATGGGATCACAGCCCAGCAGGATTATAAGGCAGGGCAGGAACTATAATTCGTCAAGTGATCAGCTTGTAGGAATCTGCCTCAGTGCGAGCCACTTGGCCTCCTTACGTTCTAATGCTGCCTCTAAACTGGAGACATCTGTGACCTTTACTCATAGGTACTGGCTGGAACTGGGAAATGGGGATTTTTGACCAGGGTTAAAAGCTGAAGCAAACTGGTAGGGAATGGATAAACATGGGGTGAGTGACAGAAAGCTGAGCTACAGCTCAAGAAACACCAGCACTTACTGTTGTGAGTGGGACTTGTGGGATGCTGAGAAGCAGATGCAGCAAAGATGCAGTTTTGCTTAATCCCTTAGAGACACACTCACATTTTCCCAATTTCGCAAGCTGTGTTTCCCTGCTATCCCCCACGAGAAGGGCCACTGGAAGTGATAAATGCCATATATCATGCTAGCGGATGTTGTGTCTGAAGACATGACTCTGAATTAAGAGGTTTTTAAACAAGTTGTTGTTTTCCCACGGTGATTTTTTTGTCTCACTGTTGCTAGTAGCTCGGAAGTCTACTAGATTAGCAGTGAGTCAGATAAAATCTGGATGGGTTGGAGTAGGTCTGAGGGATTCTCTCTCTTTGGGAAAAGGTCTGGCTTGGATTAAGTCAGTATTTATATTTCTAGTGCAAAGGTATTTGTGGTCCAGCTAAAACTGTGAAAACTTTTTACATTCTTTACATCCCAGTAAAAGCAATTTGCACAAAATAATGCTGTTTTAATGATGCTTTTCTAAAATGGCAATTATTCTAGTATAAAATACTGCAAAAAGCTGTTGGTGTTTGCATGAAATGTCCTGTCCTGTTTGTAGTCACAAACTCTGCTGGGAAATGGTTAATTGAGAGCTGCTGGCCTTCTGATGGGGAGTGATTTACTGTCCACCTGGATGGAGAAGAAATGGGAAAGGTCATTAGAGAGATGACCGTAGTACATGGGATGAGCAGTTTTGAGGGTGGATCCCTACAAGCACCCATGGCTGGAAGTGGGTTGGAGTTGGATTTATCTGCTAACTTTGCTTATTAATCAAAACACCCCACCCCTCTCCCCTAGGACATGTTGTTCTATGAAAAGATGAGAAAAGCATCTACTTCTTGCTACATCTAGTGCTTAAATGCCTGTTCAGCATGTGGAGGAGCAGAGCGGAGAGATGGGTCTTCTCTGTGTTTGGAAGGAAGCTTGGAGGCCTTTTGCCGAGGGAGGTGCGGTGGTGTACGCTCTCGGAGGAATTAGTTGCTGCACACCACAGAGCATCCCAAGGACTGCACGTGTTTGCTTTGAGATTCGTGTTATATCTGAGTTATAGCTATAAGTTACAGCAGATGGTTTTATCTTTATTGAATCATGGAACACTAATGCAATAAGCACAACAAATAATATGTGCGTGCAGAGTGTCCTAAGGGTCCTACTAAAGCCCTTAATCATTGTTTGGGTCTTGTTCTACCTCTGCTAGTACATCTTGCTGGTTTGGATAGTTTCTGTTTTCCCTGGATGCATCTTCTCCGAAAGGATGGAGACTGCATGCTTTAACTCGAGCATTTCTGACTTAGAATGAAACAGAGTTGGGTTTTGGGGGCTGGAGAGTGAGTGTCTCTTCTGCTCCAAAAAGTTTCTCAGGAATTTGAAAGGGATTTTTCTTAGCAAATGTTTGTTTCTTCAGGGGTGAAATTAGGTGACCTATATTCCATCTAAGGGATGCATGACAGATAGAGCTTCTACAGAGGAGGGAATTTCACTCCTGATGAATAATAATCAAATCAAAAAGAGGGAAACCACATATAACTCTTGATCGCTTTTTGGGCTTTGACTGTTCCCAGAAGCGAGCGTGACTAATAGGTTTGCTCCAGGGCAAGCTGAATATTTTGCTGAAGTAAAAATAAAATCCAGAAGCTCAGACTGATGTGTGTGACGTGAGTCATCTTCAGGCTTCTGTAGCTCTGTCCTGCTCTGTGGAACCAGCCCACAGATCCCTGCTGAGCTTTGCTGCAAGGGGCACGGAAGGGCATGGAAAGTCCTGCGGCAAAATAACTGTGGGGTGACTCAATCTTGCTTGAATGTGTTTTTGACTCACTGGTTGGAGTATCGGGGTCTATTATCAAGATATTGGCACAGAGTACAGAGGACCAATCCCACCTTTTTGTGATCTCAAGTGTTGCTTTTTGTAGCTGAGATTGCTGTATGGCTTAGCCACAGGCAATGTGTGTGGTCTCCTGCCTTTTCAGGAGCTGCTGGTGGTGATGGTGGCCACTGGAATGGTTGAAGTGACCTGGGACAACAAAGGTATGATAGTTTTGCAGGGAATTGTGCAATTGGCCTGTGACGCTTGACTCCTACTGTGCAGTAATAAGAACATTAAGTGATGGGATGGGGGAGAGATGCACGTGCCTAAACGCAATGCTCTTGGTCAGTAGCAGTGGCTTTCAGCGAGACACAAAGAAGCAGCTGTGAGAGCTTTGATCAGTTCTTAGAGGTGCCCGCGCTGTGAGCTGCTTCTAGCTTGAGAAAGGATTTCACCCAAATGGAACAAATACGGGTCTAAATGGAGCATGACCCATCCTGAGTTGGTGCTTTGAAGGAGCTCCGATCATTTCACATTTGCGGGGGGGGGAGCCATGCGAACAGCCAAAGGAGCAAAAATGTCATATGATTTCCACCAAAAACCAGGCAGAAGTTGATGCCTTGGACTGCGTTATGTTTGACTCATTGAGTTTGGTTCCAGGAGAAATTAGTTGGAATTGCAGTTGATATAAACCAAAACTGGACAAAGGCACTAGGCAAATGCCAGAAATCCGAGAACAAGCCAAGCTCTGCCGAGGATGGGCTGCATTTCTTCTGTGAGGTAACTTACCTTTGTAAGGGACTCGGGACAGTGACCTTGAGGGGACTGCTCTGTAGTGACACAATTAAAATGTACTCACTTAAAATGTGATTATCCATTTTATTCTTTTAAACAAAACCAGAATAAAATCTGTCCAATAACTTTGCTTGTGAAATATGTCTCAGGGTAGATAAAAATGAAGTAAAATTCCAGTAGTTTTTGGTTGTATAACACTGAATGTATTACTTCTTGCTTGCCAAAAACCCTGATAAGACCTCTATCTGTTTTTTCTTTTAATTAAAGCGATGATTTTTATGTAAAACCAAAATATTTGTTCCATCTTTTTCTTTTATGGAGTATTATGTCATTTTAAAATTTGTTCCTGGTTCAGACACTGAATTCCCAGTGAGAGGCAACTAAATCTTTTAAAGAGCATTCTCCAGTCATTCCCTCCAATACTCCTTTCCGATATAAAGAGGCACACGATGCCTGATCATAAATATTTCTGGGTTTCTTAAATGCTGTGAGGATCCCGGATGCTCTGCTGGTTTAGTTGCTTGTATTAATAGCTGCAAGAGAAACATAAATTCAATCTCTGCTGTACCTACATAAAGGAAAGAGCTCTGTGTCTTTAAAAATGTTTTTCTTTGCAATAAAAGTAGTGGGATTATTTATAGGCAGTTACTTGAGTTTCTTGTACTTATAGCAGGGCTACATAATTTTTCTATCCTTATTTTTTTTTCTCTTGGTGCCTGTTGGGACATTTCACCCAGGTCCATGAATGAACCTGATCCTGGCTAGGACCGATCGCAGCTTTCTTGGTGGCACCTGCATTTCCTCTCCAGGAAAGGAGAAGAATAGCAAGAAATGTAGGAACATGTAGGACCTTGTGTGGGCAACGCTTGGGCGTGGGCTAGGTCTGGAGCAGAGCCTTCTGCTGGAGTGGCTCTGGGAGTGAGGGAGGACAAATACGGTGCTGAATCATGTGGGAAACCCACTGGCAGCTTCTGTGATGATCTCTGCATGCTTCCCCAGGGGAGGGAAAGGGAGAAAATCAGTGGGCGTTAGTGAGGAATTTGTTTCTTTGGAGATTATAGGGAGGAAAATGAGGGCAAAAGAACAGGGTGTGCTTGGAAGTTGAAAAGATGCTTGCTGATTGTCTCTGCTTCTGGAAAACCTTTGCATAGACTCTTAGATGATCAGAAAGGGCTGTTCTGGACAGTGATCCTTACCTAGCCTGAATGTTGATTCAGTTGGGGA
Source organism: Cuculus canorus (assembly GCF_017976375.1). Classification (NCBI taxonomy): domain Eukaryota; kingdom Metazoa; phylum Chordata; class Aves; order Cuculiformes; family Cuculidae; genus Cuculus; species Cuculus canorus. The sequence goes on along the minus strand of NC_071413.1, from coordinate 5,730,741 downwards.
TTACTGGAAGCAATGCAGTGAGGAAAGGAGAGGGATGTCCATCTGTCTGCAGCAGCCGCTGACCCTGCCAGCGTACATCTGCTGTTGGGGGGGGAAGAGACCAAAGCAGCTTTACCATTCCCGTTGGATTTTTCACCAAAAGTGGAAATCTGCATTTTCTCCTTTCCTGCTTTGGGATAGATGTCGGGAAATGCCTTTCCAGGGCATGGTAGTCACAAACCGCTGCTGCTTTCTCAATACAGCTGATCCCTGAGTTTAGAGAGAAGCACAATGGCACGCTTTTAATGTATTGAGGCCTCTGGTGACTTTCTTGGCTTTGCCTGTGGTCGAGCCGATCTCAAATTAATTGGAACTTTGTGACTCGGTCTTGGGGACCTTGGGGCACTCATTGTCTGGCTAAAGATCACTTATCCCTTAGGATTAAATCCTCCCCCTCGCCAGGGAGGGAGGGAAATAGCAGAAAGCACTATGAATTGGTGAATGTCTATCTTGCAGATTTATGGAAAAAGCTTAATTTTGAAGAGAGGCTTGTGTGCGAGTTCTCCTGAAGCCTGTGCCTTTGAATCTTGTGGAGGTGCCCCTGAACTGTGGATTTATTGCATTAATAGGATTTATTTTATGAAAAGGTCCTGCTGCAAGCTGCACTGTGTGAGAAGTGGGATGTTGTCTGTTGCTGGAAGCATTGCATACATCTAAACTGGAACACACAGCAAAATGTTATAATAACTAAACTGGGCATTTCTGTGCATTAATTTGAGAAAATATATCATTTGTAGAGCAGGCATGATGAGAAATCTCCTGACTTGCTATCATAAACAACTTTCCACCTGCCTTTCTGTATTGGCTCTATATGGTAGGGAGGAAAATATGTTGTTTAATATCCACCTTGATGCTCACGGACTGGAGCATGAAGGCTCTCTGCTTCCCTCCCAGGAAAGGTGAACTTGGAGGTGAGTGTGTTTCACATATTGTTTGCAAGGTGCTTTTGAGTGCAGCCACCGCGATGCTGCTGGCAGTGGTCTGACATTCCACTGCAGATGAACTACTCTGGCTCCCTGAGTTCTCCTTCTCCAGTCCCTGCTGCCCTTTCTGCACAATGATTTTCCAAGAGAAAACTCATAAAAAGTTCTTTTTTTTCCTGTTACTCTGGTCTTCTCGCTCCTCAAGGCGCTCTCCCCAGAACACACATTATTCTATTTCATTTTAAATGCTCTGTTCATCACCCTATAAGCCCCCTTTGAGTTTCCATGTGGTCTTTCCACCCCTTCTGCACCTCTAAGCTCACTGATGATACCATTCACTGATGCTGTTTGCATTTCCTCTCCACTGATTCCTTTTTCCAGACTCTACCTTGCTCAGCTACTCTCGTGTGGAGTTGTAAACTGTGCTTAGTCAGGGTCCATCCCTGGCCTCCAAGACTCCTTCATCATCCTCTGTGTCACCATCCTCTGTCTCTCGTTACACCTTTCTCATGACTTCTTCCTTCTTTAGAGATTTTCTTTATTGCCTTCTGGCCCCTCCAAGTCCTATGCGGTCTCTTTACTTAGTTACCAAACTTTCCGGGTGAGGGACCATCTTGCTGTGCCTGTAAAGCACTGTGCACCACAACTCCTGCTCCAAGAACAACTTCCCAGTTCCTTCAGTACCGACCCTTGTGTGGAAGGTGTAGCTGCAACTGATGGCAGACGGCACAAGTTCAGTTAAACCTCCCAAAGCATAGTTTGGGAAGTGCTTGGCTTGATCGTCATTCTAATAAAGTTGTGTTAGAAACATGAGACTGCCACTGCAAACGCACTTTGGGTTCCCTTTGTTTGACCTTCTCAGGACTGCTGTGTTGTGAGCAAACCAGGCAAAGCTTTGCTTCTGTGCTTTGCTGTTCCTGGCCCAACCCTTAAAACAAATCCTATAAGGATTAAATCGATGAGTGTCCAGAATGGATGGTGATTGATAAAATGTTGTTAGCGTGATGCCTTCATAGTAATCATCTTGTGTTCATCAGGCAGTTCTGAGGCAGACACGTGAGCGCTGTTGGAAGAGAATTAGAGCTCGCTATTGAGTTACACATTTGCAGGTGTAACCTGACTGCTTCACTTCAACTCCTGCTCTGCAAACTGAAACATTTGGCAGCATTAATGAGATTAAATTCCTTCATTGCATGCCTAATGGCTTCAAAACTACTAACCTTACTTATTATGAAGCATTACCAAGGGTTGTTGGACAAGTCTTCAGAGATTGCTTGCACTGGATATAAGTCTACCACTTTGATTACACAGTTTACACAAATGTCAACCTCTCATGCTTGCAAGTTTTGGGTGTGATTTATGGATCAGCCAAATTTGTTGACTTCAGATCCAAACCTGAATGTTCCCGCATGAAAAAAAGTTGTCGGTTTGCCAAAGCTTAGTTTAGTCTGTGGTTTGTCTCAACTGCGTCTGAAGAATAGATCTCTTTTTACCTACTTACTGGTTTAGGGGTTTGGACTCATTGCTATACGAGAATATCCTTCTTCCAAAATTGGGCTTGATGTGGGCATATACTGTTTGCAAACTGCGAGAGACCCTGGATAGCTGTATGCAATTGACTCCTGGGTCCTAGTCCAGATCCTTAGCAATGTGACTGATTTTCTTCAGATGTTAAATCTCTAAACATATTGGCTTCAATGCCTGCAGCAGACAAACCTGGATGTTAAAGCACTTCCAGTTTCGGAGGTGTTGGAAGGTGGAATTTCTTCTCTTCCTGTAAGAGGAAAGGCAGGCAAGCCTGAAGCTTAAATTGAGTTATTTGGTTTGGATTTCATATCCACTTTAAGGATATTTGTGTCTGATCCTCTGGTTTTGAAGCATCTCCCTTGGAAACATTAATACAGTTTGGTGATAGCCTTGAGGCACACGGTGTTTCAGGGGAACAGCCAGGCAAATCTCTGGAGGACCACTGTGAAATGAGCTTTGGAATCTGTCTCTGCAAGCCTCCTTAGAGAAAGACCTGAGCATCTCTAATTTCAACAGCTCCTGTTGTCAGAATATCAGGGAATGGGTTTCCAATGAGGTTGGTAAATGTTTAACTCGGAGTCAGAAACTGAGACAACTTGGCTGCTGTTTTATATAAAGCAGACCAACACAGGATTCCTTGAAGATGGTCTTTCTCCATCTCTCACTGCCTGGAAAGTCACATTAACACACTCTGAAGAAACAACTTCTGAAAAGCCTGATGTTCTGTGGCTGTATTTACACTGTGGAGAGCTGGGTCTGCGCCAGAAGCTTAGGCAAACAACCAGCATCTCAATCCTATCAGACAGGAAAATGACAGAGCTGTAAAAGTGGTGGGGTTTGGGGTTTTTTTCAATGGCAAAATTCCCAACAACAGCGTTCATTGTGGCGTTTTGTTCTGACAACCAGAGCGTTGTCAAATCAGGTCACACCCACAGGTCTATAAGGCTTTTAAATTGGTTTTGACCAGGGAAGAGTTTGGGGTTTGTTTGGTGTGTTTTGGTTTGGGGGTTTGTTGGGGTTTTTTTGCTGCTTAGCTCAATGGCTTGGGCTCCATTCTCTCTGTTGGATGCACGCTTCTTTCTGGGTAGAATCAGTTCCCAGGAATATTTTTGACATTTATGGAGCTAATTTGCAAAGTTACCTATCTGTTTTGGAGTTGCAGGTTTAGTGGTATTGGGGCATCCAAGTGCTCAAGGCAATGCTTGAAAGGAGAGTCCTGCAACCTTAAAAGCAGGGAAAATTCAGCTGTAGATGGGAGCTAATTTGGCCTGCCACACACACTTGCATGGCAAGTTTCCTTTTCTAACTTTTCGGTTGGGTTTTCTATTGTGTTACCTAACAAAAAAAAAACCTGCATAAGATTAAGAGATATGGGTGGAAGGGGTTATGGACCATGTCTGCCTCGTGTGAACATCAAGCTGAGGTTTCTGGGGCACTTGGAACAGTATTTTATTGCATGGTGGCTGTTGTGTGGTGTGCAGAGATGCTGGACTGGATGTGAAAAGCCCAGTTAATGTTTTATTCTCTGTTCTAGAGGTAGCTTGTCTCTCTCTTCCCATCAGGGCACTGCAGGGTATGAACATACCACCCTTCCCTTTGGAATATACTGGAAGCAAGAGTCATTGACAGGCCTGGAAAGCATCTTGACAGCTTGGGGTGCATAGTAGGGCTTTTCTCTAAGGAAGGAAGACCAGGGCCCTTCTTTCAGAAAGCATCCATTTTCAAGTAAAATTTAGAGGCTCCCTCTTAGCCCTTGTGTTTATCAGAATATAATGTTCTCACCATCAGCTCAACAAACGCGTCAAGGCTCTTGTGATGGCTCGTGGATTTCCAACTTATGAGTCAGTTAATGGCGAGCAAACGGTTTTGCACTGACACAGCAGTGCGGCGAATTGGCCATTTGTGTGCGTGCCTTGGTGAGCCGCCGAGAGGGGAGGGTCTGGGTCAGCTGCAATTTCTGCTTGGTTTCTCATGATTTTTTGACATTGTTTCTCATTTTTTGTGGTGGTTTTGAGGCTTGGGTGGAGAGGTATTAAAGCATGAAGCATTGCAACTGGCTTGGGGAAGTCTCTTTAGCACATGCCGGACCCCCCACGCCAAGACTTTTGAAACTCCAGGGATGGTGCTGTGAGCACTCAGCATTTCCCTGTGGACTGGAAGAATCTCAGATCTGTTCATTGCCGTATCTGCCAAGAATGGATGATGGGACAGGGAGAGACAGGGAGGAGCCTATGTGGAGCTCTCCCACCTATGACCAATAAACCATGAAAATCGAAAACTTAAGTATTAACTGTCTAACCCTGTAGCCTTTCACATAGTGCAGGAATCCTCTGATTTTAAGGGTCGGGTTTAAAAAGGTTTGTAGATACTTCACCACGCCTGAGGAAGGCAGTGCTGTTTCACAGGATGGGTTTCCTAGCCTTAGGAAAAGATTAGAGGAGCGAGTGGTGAATTATTTCTATTTCACTGGAAACAGCCCTGCTGGTTTGGGGATTTATTTACTTATTTATTAGGGCTTTTTTGTGGTTCTGCTGGTAGCTAGGATGGGGAACCTGAAACTCTCTGTATCTTTATCATTTTAATGTGATTTCATTTTGAGGAAGAAGAGAAAAAGGCAAGAACAAACAAACTTTCCTTACAGTAACTTAATCTTCTTGTGGAATTTCATGGTGAAATTTAGCTCAAAATGCTGAAGTGCCAGTATTTGCTGACTGCATGCATCTGTCAACTTGCGAATAAATAAGACTCAGCTGGCTGGAAGGAATCCTCTGCCCTCTGATGTAAACACATCCAAAGGAGAGCTGGAAGGTCTGAGATCTCTCCTTTGTCTAGGCACTTTTTCTCTTGACTCATCCACTTTTCTGTTGAGCATGTGTCGATGTGGTTAGTGGCTGGAGTATTCAGCTAGGAGCTCACGACTCCACCTGTATTTTTCTTCAATCCTCCTGTCTGGTTTGTTTTTTTCAGTAGAGGTGTTTTAATGTGAGGTTGATGCGCTCCACGTCTGTCCGGAGTTGCCTTCAGGATCAAACACAACTGTCCGCTGTAGTTTGCTTCCCGGCTATGCCTTGACTTTAACAGCGGTTAAAGTGCCTCTACTCGGCTCTATCTCGCCCGCAGCTGTACCTTAGCATGTTTTTTTAATATTAAACTCCCTAAGGCAAAGATTTCTGTGGTTCAGGTAGTATGTTTTACATGCTGTAAAACACTGTATGTATTTGTTTTACGATATGGAAATGGCAATGCACAGGTGCTGCTTCACCTGGCTCTGCCGTTGGTGACTGCCCTCGGATGGAGAGTCTGGGTTGGGCAACAACACACACCAACCCTTGCAAATCTGATAAGAAAATCTTGGGGACATTTGCACGCACTTTCTCACCAATATTGAAGCTTGAAAGCATTTGCAGTGCTGCTGTAATAGTGTGTGGATGTATCGTTCAGCTAGCAAATGCCTTTTCTTATGTGGTTATTTCGTAGGATAAATCCCAATATAAATGATAGCATTCAAGTAACTACCATGGGAATCTCACCACTAGGGCATCATTCTTTGTGCTAATAACCTCATGATTAATTTATGAGTTAAGGAGTGATTTCTGAAGTATTACAGCTCAACAAAAAAAACACAGGTAGGCCCCTCATAGGATGCCAAAGAGCATATGGATGTGGAAGAATAGGAATCTTCTAAGTATCTTTCCAGATCCTACACAGTGTCTGGTATAAAGCCCAGTATCATCAGTGGATACATTCCCAGTAACAACTCTGTGCTTTGGACCAAGCCTGCAGCACCAGTGCTGTTCTCACAGAAATTTGATGGGTTTATACCACTTGCAGCGTTGGGTCCAAGTGTCTCATCCCCAAAAGTGCAAGCTGGCTTGGTGGAGCCCACCATAATTCAGTTCTTCTGTCCCACTGAAATATCCTAGACAGCCCTGTGCTTGGAGACTTTTTCTGCTAAGATCTTGTCCATAAATCTCCTTTACACATGGAAGTTGCATTTATTTCTTGGACTTTCTTGGCCTTTCTTGGCCAAGCGCTGGACTCCTAGAGCACTTTTGAAGCGGTGTACGTGATGTAAGGGACAGGCCAATTACCTTTATGAACATTTTACACAGAAGTGACACCATTTTAACAGTCTGTAACTTACTTTATGCGTATTTTATGCTGAAATAGGTTTTTTAGGTATGCACATAAACATTGCCTTAAACTGTACGTATTTCAGGAGTTGTCAGAGAAGACCTGCATTGAGCAGTTTCCTTTTCCAGGTAAAAGAAATTCACATACTTGTCAAGGTACTGGTATTATCCCAAGGCTGGTGAGAAGCTGAGGGGTAGGGGGAAGTCTGCAGGTTTTGGGATTAGCATAAGGCAATTAAAGGAGAAGGGGAAAGAGGAAAAAGAACAACTCCACAGTGAAACATGGTTATTCGTTTGCCTCATTTGCATTGTCAGCCTGGTGATTTACACAGAGAAAATTAATAAATACATTTTTTCTGGACCTGCTTGAAAAGATATTGGTCTCTAATATGTTTCCCTAAGGGAAACATGCCTATATTTCACTGATCAACTGCCTTCCGTGAGTAACACCCACTCAGCCTTAGTGATTTGTGACATCAGCAATACATAACGCAGGTAAACCTTTTTTTTCTTGTTTCATCTTGTTCGATTCAGAGCTGAGCAAAGAATATATGTTATGTTAAAATTGAACATAACATATATATGTTTTTAACATAACATATATTCTTTGCTCAGCCAGGAAGGCCAAACAACTTTTCTTTCTATAATCCTCTATTTGCCAAAGGTATAAAACTCTGTGTGTGTGTGAGTGTGTATATATATTCCTACGAGAAAGCCGCCAAATAAAACTGCCGTTACTGTGTGTCTGCTCCTGGATAGCTCTGCCAAAGAGAGGTTCTGGAAGCACCCCTATTATCTAGATTTCCTCCTAACTTTAGCCTCAATTGGCGACAGAAGCATGGGAATAGGAGCAAAAGCAAAGTCTTAAATTGCTGTGAAGACATATCTCATATCTTCATGTCTGGAGTCGCAGTGGCAGAGAGCAGCAAGTGTGGAGATCGATGTTCACCTATGTGTGCACTCAAGGTAATGTGCAGCACATTCGTGGACTTAAAACATTGCTTAACTCTCCAGCGTTCCCGATGCATCTGTGTGAAGCTCTCTGCAAAACATTTTAGTAGCCAATGTCTTAAAACAGCCCTCTGGACTGGCTCGGTCCAGGAGTGAGCGTATGGAGATCTGCGAGTTTGTCTCGGGCGGGTGAGTCACTGCCCCTCTGAGTCAGTTCCCCCGACAGCTCTGCGAGCATGACTTCATTGCTGTAGGTTTAGACTAACTGATGGCTGAAACATTCCCAAGAAGAAAGATTAATGACAGTGGAAGTCAAAAGAGTGGGAGTTGTATGTTTATGGTGAGTCAAGTGAAACGAAGAGCTGGACAAGAGGTGCACGTATTGGGACGTATGCTCTAGCTTATGTCATTGTGTTGATAATGTGTATTGGAAAGAAAAGCACCAGTGTGCAGTCGAGATGCATTGGGTTCCTGGAAACTCCAACAAGGATTTATTAGCCCACATTCAGTGATGCTGAATGGGACTTTGCATCTGCCTTTCTATCCCTTATCCTGAGTTTTAGATCTATGGTTTAGATGCTGGCTAGTCTGAAGAGCGCGTGGCTTTTGCGTGCAGGCTTCAATATATGTAAGTGTCCCTATGGAAGGAAGTCGAAGAACTAACAGTAACATAATCCGCTCAGCAGCAGCCTGCTGAACTCCCTGAGCTTTTCACTGATCCTTCCAACTTCCTTTGCCGGACAGTGCTTCCCTTTGCCTGCAGACAATTAACAATGCCTTTGGAAGGTCAGCTGTTTAATTGACTTGCAGGGCTGGCTTCCGCTGCTCAGCTGCTGTAAGGAGGCTGCGGTGCCTCCTTACCTTTTGCTTGGCTGTTTCTTCTGGAAACATCTAGCGGCAAGCAAAGCAGTAAGCTCCAGTCTGATGCATTTTGCAGCTAGGATTTCCAAGCCTCCAGACTTGAAAATCCCCTAACTGCACCTGCTATCCATCCTGGAAACATTCTGTGTCAGCTTGAATATTCAAGGGGAGGTGGTAACCTAGCAGTAAAGAAATAAGCGATGGAAGAAAGAACAGAGGGTTTTCTGTGCAGCTAATGCACAGCATCTAAGCACTTCTCCACATTGCAAAAGAGTCTGAGCAGCCCTGATTATGACCCTAGCTGGGGAGCCAGGGGCTGAACTAGATAGGCGATACTAGTGCTTTCTTAACAGCACCTGCTCAAATGTTAGGGCGGGAACCTGGTATTGCGGTTGTCTTCGCGTTGTGGGCAATTTCAAGACTGCAGCTTCAAACTCTCTGTCCCAAGACCCTGTATTGGCCTCTAAAGCAGAAAAGCAATAATATAAAGAAAAGCAATTAATGTTCGGTAAACTGTTCTATGGAGAGCTTTCTGTTTTGTGTCAGAAATGTAGGTCTGGACTCGGGGATCTGGTTTAAACATGATACAATCAGAAACATACCCAGAAAGACGACTGTTTAATTAAAGAACACTTTTTAATGCAAACCAAATAAAATGCAACAGCTGAAAATAAGGGGCTGCAGTGAGGATCCTGAGGGGAGATTAATGCAGAGATGTGGGTGCTCCATATCCTCATTTATAGCATCAACAGAAAGTAAAGCCAGATGCTGGCGGGGCTGGACTGGCTTGGCTCCAGGGGTGTGCTCTTAACTCTCTGCCTACCTGGGACTGTGCTGGGGCAGCTGCTGCGTTGGAGCTGGTTTGGTTTGTTGCTCCAATTCTTAAAGCTGGCATTGTACCCCCATAATGACATTTAAGATTTACAGCCACAGAAGGAGGTTGCCTGGGCCTTTAGGTTAAAGCGGGCACTTTCAGCCAGCTGCTGCTCCTTAAAGATGAGTGGGAGGAAGAAAATCCTGCCTAGTTTCCTTCTGCTCTTTCCACCTTTTCTCTTTTTCTTTCTGTCATTTATTTCCCCTTCAGAACCCTTGGGCTGTACAGACCTGCAGCTGCTTGCGGAGCCAACGCTTCCTACCTGGTGCCTCTACTAGAGCCCTAATGCTGCTCTATCCGTCAGCCCACCCACCCCATGCTGGGGCCACTTATCCAAGGGAAGCCGTGGCGTGTCACCTGCTGAAGGAGGGATCTGTGTTTGACTCCTAATAGTTACGTTTTTCCAAAAGCTCTGGAGCAAGAGGGGCTGTCCTGCTCTTTCAGACTCCAGGGTTTTTCTCAATATTCTCTATTAGAACTCCCAATGTTCTTGGTTTACATATAAATGCATAATCATTTTAAATCCCACTACCTCCCGGCCTCTCTGAGATCCTGTGGCAGGTCTGTGGGTTATTGTTTGCTTATTTTTTTTTCCTATACTTTGAATTCTCCTATTCTTGGGCTCTGTGGAGCTTTCTTTGAAGCGTCCCCTTGCTAGCAAGCGTCATCTAAAACAAATCTGATTTTAATGGCAATGTCATAGTAATGTAATCTATTTGGTGAATGTAATTTTCTTTTCTTTTACATTGTTAGGGTAATTGATTAACAAAAACTTTCTGTAAATCACTGTCAATTATACAGTTCCCAAGTAATTTGGTTAGAAACCACAGGGGCATTTTGTGGCGTAGACAAGGTGTATAATCTCATCTGGCCTATTTTCATATTTTTTCTCATACCTGGTTAAGCAATGGGAATCAGGCAGCAGGAAAAATCGCTTTTAGCAACTGGGGTGCCTTGACCTCAGCAGTGTGCCGAGGGGGAGAAGAGCCTGTCCCAGTTGCTGATGCTGGTTGTGCTCGAGAGGAGTCGAAGGTGAGGGCAGGGCTTTGCTGGCGCAGTGGGTGGGGGCAGCAATGCGGCTGCTTCCTCAACTCCTGAACCTGTATCTGACAGTGAAAAAAAGAATAATAAAAGAAGAAATAAATCACTGTTTTCCCTGCAGTAAGGAGGGGATGGACTGGCTTTCTGTAGGAATTTTTATGTGTATCAATTCCCACCAGCATCAGTTTTATGCAGCTGTAGAAGGCCCTGTTTGTGATTGGGATGGACTAAGTAGGAGCAAGTCTTTCTTCGCTCTTGGCCAAAGGTGAAGACACTGGAGACTGCGAGACTTTCCAAGAATCTCTTACTAAGATGTATTTTAGCCATGCTTAATGGCTGCACTTGCCTTCTCTTTCCAGACATAAAGAGCGTGCGAGCAGTTCTCAACCTGACCTTTTAAACTGAATGTACTTAAAAATACTGAGCCAAATTCCCCTCGCAGGCACAGTGCTGGAGCTCCCTGCCAGCACCTGGGGGTGTCACCGAGCCTTCCTAAGCCAGAGAGCACTGCTGGGGTGCAGCGGGGGCTGACACGTGCTGAGAGGTGGTCATTAAGTGTTGCTAATCCCACCGTGTAAGAAAGATAACAGTTAATGTCAGCAATCATCCTGTGCTTCTGCTGGGAGGTTTCTTTCCAAGGTATCAGATGCTTCAACGCTAAATGTGAAATTAATGGCTTTGCACAAGTAGTTGTTCATTTTCAATGTGTTTCTTAAGCTCCACCTTGCTGCTGCTTGGAGATGCTGGTGGCTCTGATGCTTCTTGGTCCTTCATCCTTAGGATAAGATGCAAACTGCCTGCACAGCTTGGAAATGTTAGCCTGCTTCTGACTATCCGTTATATGAAGTTTTCAGGTCAGGCTGTCCATGGGGAGGTGTGTTGGAGCTCCCTTTTCTCCTGTATGGGAGGGGTGCACTTGTAGCATCTATCAGCCTCTACTGAGGTCTGGAAAAGCCAGGCAGGCTGAAACCCCCTGTGGTAAACCCTCCTCCCAAAATCTCATCATTTTGCTTATGAGAGGAGCTTGTGTTTTTTCTAGATACTCACTAGTATGTCTTGAAGTAAAAATCCTAGTCTAATCATATTCAGACAAAATTTTTCTTTCGAAATTACTGAATCCATCTACTCTGTTGCTAAATGAGAATCTGTACTTTAAAGCTGGTACGCTTACAGGAAAATAAGCTTTTGTTTTGCTTGTAGTATCTTGAGAGAGAACCATTTTTACTTAGCTTAGTGGAGATTTTCCAGCTGCTTTTCATAGCTCTGTCTCAAATATTGACTAACTGGCAGGTTTCTGATCTGATATTTTTCTCTTAACTTTTGACTTTTTGGGAAATAAAACCTGAATGCTTTTGGTTATCAGGGTTTCACCTTCTCATAGAGTCTCAATATGAAGCAAACAATTTTTTTTTATATTGTAATAAGAGGAGTAAGTGGCAGTTTTTAGTTTAAAAATAAATTTTCTAGTTTGAAAACACAAAAGTTGTCCTAAAGGGCACAGCTCTGTGACCTGTGGAGTCCTTTCCCAAAAGAGCTGATGGTCTCACTGGTGATTCTTGGCTCCACTGGGGAGCCACAGCAGCTGGGAAGGCAGTAGTGAAGCCCGTGCCTCAGGCGTGCAAAAGCTTTGAATTGATAAAATCACTATTGTCTGATATTCTTCTCTGATGGAAGTAAATCAGAGCTTTAATTATCATATTGTTGATTTTTTGAAACGTATTCTTGATGTTTGAAGATGCCAGTGTGCACCTACCATGATTTTTAAGGAGTAGTTGTTGGGGTAGACATCTGAGACACGGAAAAATCCACTGGGATTGCTGCTAGGAGCTGCCCTGTGTCTGAGCACACTGAGAGCCTCTGAAAGTCTGGTTTGGCAAGGTGGCCAGCTACTGTCCACCACCTGCTTGTTGGTCATTGTCCAGCTTGGCAAATACAAGAGGTCTGAGGCTGCTTAAACCTCTTCTAATGCTCATTTCCTTCCCTTTTGCAAAAGGCTGATATTGTGGGCATGGGCAGTTGTTGCAGGGCAGCCTTGGGCTGGTTTCTGCAGTAACTCGCTCTCCTTTGAATGCAAAGACTGATGGCACTGTGAATCTCGATCACTTTGGAAGTTGGATTGAAGCTCATATGGTCCTTACAGGCTTCGTTTATTCCTTGTGGCCTCACCGTGGGGTGTTGCTGGAAAGCTGTCCCCAGCTCGTACACTCTTTGGTTTGGCCAAGATATGCTTAAATGCTAAGTTATACCTAAGATGCTTAAATGCTAAATTGTACCTAAGATGCTTAAATGCTAAGTTGTAAGCTGGAGGTTTCATTTCCTTCCTTCCTTATTTTCAATTCCTGATTACGAAGCTTTTGTAACACCCTCCCTGAAAAACACGAACCTCCCTGGAGTGTGAAATGATTGGAAGTCCTGAGAGGCTTTGGTTAAACCCGCACAGAGCTGGAGCGAACCAGCAGCCAGAGCACAGCAGGTACCAGGACACCGACTGCCAGTTCCCAGCTATAAAAACACGCCGCTCACATGGTTCACACAACCGGCACAGATGCAGCACAAGCAGCTGCCAGGGAGAGGGAGAAGGAAGGGGGAGGAGGATGAAAAAGACCATTTGGATGTGAAAGCAGAGGAGTTGTGCATATCTTCCCAAAACAAAAATAGTAGCTCAAAATGCACTTAAGAGTTCTTCTGGCAATAATAACCAATGGATGGGAAGCACATTAGAATATTTTCCTGGTTTGGAGCAAGCAGATGTTATTGTGTCCACTGGAATCATGGCAAGGAACATAAAGCACAACTTCCCTGCTGCCCTGGCATGAATTTTGATCCCCCTCTAGTGTAAATCAGCACAGACTCCATGGAGGGCAATGCTGTTACGCCGTTGTACGCCAGAACTGGCCTTGCTTCTGCAGGTCCCAGGGGTGGTGTTTTGATATCTAGAAAATTAATGCTTGAGATGGATCTGACTCAAAACCCTGGATTTGAACTCTTTGCAAGTTCAGATCCGGATGCAAACTTCACAGCTGCACCCTATTGTCTCTGAGCCCAATAAAACCCTCTCTCTAAACCACCCACAAGCTTAATGAAAATGTAGATTGAGATCAGATCATTATGGCCTCCAGCCAGAGCTGCAAAGCACGCACAGTGAGTGGCCCAACTCTTCTCGTGCTCATGGTGATGTAAACTGTGAGCTGCTCCAAGGAAATCAGCTGGATTTCCTCACTGTGCAGCCAGTTGTAAATGGGAACAGAGCAAGGGCCTAGGTATTTTTTCACTCTTTTACGTTGCTGTTTTCAGGAGCAAGTGAACTTGCCTTGCCTAGTGAAGTAGCCTGGAGTGGGACTCGACTGTGACTCTCATCTCATGCTGACCTAGTCTGACAGGTCACCTTCTTCCAGGAGAAGCTTTGTCAGCAGCTGAGGCTGGATTTGTCCTGATTACTAAGACACATTTCTGGGGAATGTGGTGTCAAATAATGGCTATTTGTGTTCCACCCTCAGCCCTCTTAGTTTGTTGAGAAAGCTGATACTGGTGATGAGGAATAGGAAAGTCTTGGGGGAGCGAAAAGTGGGGAGAAAAAAGGATAGCGAAGAGGTTTAAACAGCTTGGGCAGTGGAGTGTCAGAGTTCCTCCTTAGGGACAAAGTATTTTTTTGAAGCAAAGAGCAGCATTAGGGTCTTGAGAAAACTCTTCACGGAAAGGCTGGGGCACTGGCAAAAGAGAAGTCTTGTCTTCTGCTCTCTCTTAGTCCTCTCTTTACAGAGATGTGCTCAAGTGATTAACTCAGATGACTAAACTAGGTTAAATGAAAGATTTGTGTGGTTACTCAAATAGAGAGTGCTTCTCACTGCCTCAGTCCTGAGTTGGCTGTACACGTGATTTAAATTTCACTGTGCAGATTTTCCTATCTGAAGCAGTAATACTTAGTCAAGTATCCGTAATAGACAGAAGAGTTAAGCCTCAGTTTTTTCAGCTCCTGTTTAATTATTAATTTGTCCAACCTTAATTTTTTTTGGCAAGTATTTTGTTCCTTGTGTTTCTTTTGGACAGTACGTTCATAAAAAACTTTCTGGATCTGTGCAGGCCCATAAGAATGATAGGGACCGACTTCTTAGTAAGGCTTGTGATAAGATGGGTAATGGTTTTAAACTAAAAGAGGATAGATTTATACTGGTTACAAGGAAGAATTTGTTTATGCTGAGGATGGTGAAACACTGGAGCAGGTTGTCCAGGGAGGTGGTAGAAGCCCTATCTCTGGAAACATTCGAGGTCAGGTTGGACAGGGCTCTGAGTTGAAGATTATGGATTATGTGGGCTTTGAAGGTCCCTTCCAACCTAACGTATTCTATGATTCAATGATCTTTGTGTGGTGTGAACTTTCAGTTGTGCTGCTTCTGCACGTGAATGATCAAGATTAGCTCCTGTTATTGTTGGTGTCCGCATGTGTCATTTCTCAAGAGCTGCCTTCAGGTGGAAGCAGGTCTTTGCCAGGTATGGATGCGTGTGTTTATTTTGCTACGTACTACGTGAAGTTCGGGTGCTGGTTCCTTTCTTGGACTCTGCTGGAGCAGAAACAGTGCTGGGAACAGAAGAAAATCCTCGACTAGCAAGCAGCTGAGACGCCTGGTTCGGAGAACTTTAATTATCGGGGTCATGGGTTTGCTTTTTTATTAGAGGCTATTTTCTGTTTTCCCAGAAGATAAAAGGATTTTGCTGTCAACGCTTAAAAAAACCCCCATAACAAACCAAGCCCAAGGGGGACTATGGTTCTGACATTAGCATCTTCTGGGGCTCGTTTCTGTGTAGCTAATGCTGTAAAATCCCTCAATTTTTTCCACTACAAAAGCCAAAAAAGTGGACTGGTAAAGCAGAGGACAATATAGAAGTATTAACAGCCAGGTAATGAGGTCATGCATTTTCAGAATCAGTATCTCTGCTTACATGGATCATTTAACCTATTTAAGTGCCTTTTATTAGTCTCCCATACCACTTTTTTTCTTGAATAAGAGAGCAAAATACCATTACTTCTCTTGTTTTCCTCCTAAGAACAAAACTTAGCACCAACAAATCAGTTTTATCAAATCGTTCTTAAAAATATGCTTCCACGTAATGGCTTGGGAACATTCAGAAGAGATCCAAGTCATGAGCGCAGTTGCGGTGATGGAGTTTTGCTCTAAGCTCAAATAGTAGAGCACTTTGGTTTTGGAATCTACATAGATCTGGGCAACCTTTTTCAGGATGAATAGTTTATTTGCCGAGAAATGCAATTTTGGGGTTGACTGAAAGTATTTACTGGATTGGCACTAGTAGCTAATCTTTTTGTAAAGGGCAACTATTTTTTGTTTGAATGTTTTCAGAAGTAAATATTCAGGTTCCTCCATTCTGAATCAACATTTTGTTTCATAACTTGCCTAAACCGTAATCCTTTTTGCGAAAGGGAAGAATTATCCAGACTACTAAACCAAAACGAAGGGATTGGTCATGCATTTTGGTTGACTTGAACTTGAAGGATTATTTTTGCTTTTCCTTTGTTGGGGAGAGGAAACAAATTAAAAGTTTTTCAGTCCTCTCGAAAGTATAAATTTGTTTCAGCCCTTGAATAAGCCAGTGAATCTCATTTATTCTTTGCCTGACTGTAAGCCGCAAGTGCCAGTCCCTACATCATGGGTGTTTTCTCAGCCATAGTTTCTCATCATGAGGATGAATTAGAATTTAATTAATGCTTTGATCTTGGGAAGTGACATTTCCCGGATGCTTGTTCCCTTGTGCCTGTTCCCAAGAGCAGTCCCCTCCAGACAAGACCCCATCCTTTGCTAACTGAGGTCTGTGGTCACTTTGCTCTTGACTTGGGTGCACACAGGTTAAATGCTTTTAAAACACAAGGCAGATTCAGATATTTCAGATCTCAATAAACTGTGGTGCAAGTCAGCACTGAGCATATTAAGATCAGGATGTGCTTTTGTGAACCGTGCAACTTATTGCACTTTAGGACAACAGTTTAAGCTGTTTGAATGCATCCACAAGATCTCCTTGTTTTCCAAGATAAAGTATTTCTCGTGGCTTTAGAGGATCCCTGCTGTGGTTTGGGCAGCGTGGTTAGGATGCGAGGGCTCTCGCTCCATGACACTGATCCTGACAGGCTGGAATTGAAAGCACAAAGCTCAACTGTGGTCTCACCAGTGCCGGGGAAAACCATTAACTGAAGGTTTCACGATTTTGGTGGGTTGCTGCATTGTTGGTTAATGTTACTGTCCAATGCTTGAGGAAATCTGTGGAAAATGAGTACAGCCAAGTAAACAGCCCTGTAGCAAACTAGTGTCCAAGTTGCACTGCAGTTCACAGCATCCATCGTGAAGGTCTGCCTCTGCGCATCCAGCGTGTGTGCTGTCCCACAGCCTGGGCAGCTCCAGGCGCCGTGTGTTATTCCATCTGCCGATGGTAAACAGAATGGCACGTTGGGTTTGGCTTTTAAATATAGCTTCTCTTGAAATGAAGCAAATACTGATGATACCGCTCTGTGTGATACCATTCTTGTTTGTCCATGTCTTGAGTAGCGGGGCAGAAAAATCCAAGCCAAGCACTAGTGTGTCTAAGGAGTGATGTTAAAGTGTAGAACTGAGCGTAAAAAAAGGTTAAATATGAATCTTGGTTGTGCTGTCTGCTTTATTAAGTAAAAAGAGAATGATGTTACAGCTAGCATTCAGCCCTGTGCAGAGTACCCTGTTATTTACTCCGGGAATGTGCCTATCCCTTGCAATATCATCACCAGGACCCCAGAGCTTAAGCAGGACTATTCTTGTAACCCGAAGTCTAGTCTTGCAACTCCCACACCGTACCAGTGTAGGGGGTACTGTGGGACAGGAAAGGAAGGGTTTAGCCCCTTGTGTTGATGGATCAGCAGCTCTGGAAAAACAGCAAAGCTACACAGTTGGCTTTGTGTCTTGGTTTTGTCTATTTGCTCCTGTTGCTTCAAGAAGTTCCTGCAGGGAGGAGGGATGTAGCCTAAGCGGGTGCCAGTAACGGACTGGACTGCCATACTGACTTTACCCCTGTGCAGGGAGGGCACGGACAACCCCATTCTCCCTGGAACGTGCAGATGCAAGGGGCAGTGGGACATAAAGCTCTGTTGTTTCTGCTTATTTGCTAGCACTTGCACAGCTGATGTCACTTGAGAAGCTAGTAAAGGTCCTTCCAGTGCCTGTTGCCCAAGGACTTGGTGTTCTTGGGTGGAACAGTGCTCTGACTGTAAAGAAAAATGAGTGGTTGCTTAATTTCTGTCAGCGCCTCCCAACCCAGCCAGTGCGCTGCCTTCTGGCATGCTGGAGCGTACATCCTTGGCCACGGTTGGGGATGAGCTGGGATCTGAACTGCAGAGCTGTGTTGTTTGTGATACAGCTTGGGAGTTGCATCAGGGCTGTGCTGTGAAGTGATGACTGGCTTGAAGGTGATGACAGATTCCAGGGGAGCTCCTGGTGCTGGGTTCTGTCCCTGGATGTATAGAAAGCCAGAACAGTCATATCTCCTTCATCTTCCTGCTCTTTCCCTGACACCATTCATTTTATTACCTATTCCTCTTTGTTCAGAAACTCCCTTTGGGTGCTGTATCTGCCTGTGCTTCCTTCCACTCATCCTCATACTGTTGGCTCCTCCTTGCTTTTCCAGCCTTCGTTATCTGGAGCAGTTGGTCCATGACTTTCCATCTTTATTATTGGTGCATCTGTTGTCCTGTTCTTGCCACGCATCTCTAGTATTTCTGCTGCAGTTGTATTTCCTATCTTCACATATTCTTTTATGCCGATTGGGAGCAGAGGCAAGCTGGGATGTTGTCTCTCAGCAATGCTTCTGCACAGGAGTAATGACACCAGCCTGTGTGGCAAACTTGGGGCCACACGGTGTTCTGCCTCTTGCAAAGTCCATACAAAGAGAGATCAGTGCACCCTGTCCTGCTGTAAATGTGAAGACCGGATATGCGCAAACCTCACTTAAAATGAAAGGACCTTTCCTGTGTGTGCATGTGCTGACTCAAGTCTCACCCGCGTGTAGAAACCAAATGCTAAATATTTGCCTAAATGCAGCTTCCTCATACGATGCCACCAAAGACTCTGAGGCGACAAATTGCTTTCTTTTTTTTTTATTACTTATTACAGTATTTTTCCAAAAATAGTCATAAAATCGCCTTCAGGTAATCTACTCGCTCCTAGCGATTGCAGAGATTCGTAGCTGTGTCTGAACCACGGGCACATGCGCCGTAGGTTTGTGGTCATGAATCTGCTTTTGTGGATGCACTTTTTTACTCGAAGGCCCCAACATCCGGATGTGTCTGTGGAAGGAAGACTGTGCAAACATTAAATGCACTTTCTTATTCCCCTTTCAGGCCAGCTTTGACTTTCCTTGAGTGTAGTGAAAACAAACAGATGTTCTCAGAAAGCCAAGGTGACCTGGAAACTATTAATTAGGCAGTGAGTGAGAGAGGAGATTGAAGTGTTTGGATTTCCTTTAAGGATAATTATTTTTAGTCTCTGCTGACATAGCCCAGGACAACTAACAGCAACCTGCTGCTGGGCCAGTGCAGGAAATAAAGAACAAAAATCACTGCGTTCTGAGAGAAGAGGGTAGCTGAAATACTGCAGTTTGCTGGGATTAGTGTAATCGAAGTTGAGATATATTAATTTGGAAAAAAAATACGTTCGTAATTCTCTAGTCTTTTTCCTGGATAAGAACCCAGAAAAATTTATTGTGTTTGGGGAAGCTTCATCTCTAAGTACCACCTAGCTGCGAAGGGCAGTAAGGGTCTTGGAGGAGCCAAGCAAAAAACAACTCCAAATGTCCCCATGATGGAACTTGCTGGGGATGTCCTGCAGCAGGGGCTGTTCATGGGGTTTTTTTAGGAGCTGTTAAAGTTCCAGAAGTATTTTGCCCTTTTCTACTCAGATGTTTGTATTGCAATGGATTTATTCATGTAGGCAAAGAAACTGTTGATGAATGTGGGGGTTTTCTGTGTTTATGAGAGAGTTCTGTACTCAGAACTGGTGAAATGTGTTGCCTTGTTCAGAGGCAGGAGCAATGGCACGCCCCACGTTTGGTCAGTCATAGTTCAGGGAAAACAAAAAGCTCCCGAAATAGCCAACTCCAATAGTGCCAACTGCGCTTTCTGTTTGAGACCTGATGCTTAAAACTGATGTAAAGGCACATCGTAAGTGCGTGGTTTGTACATCACCCCCAACTGACTGTGGTGTGATGTGCTCTTGCTTGACTCCATACCCCTACCCCATCCTTTCTCCTTTATTTTGCAAACATCTCTCCAGAAGCCTTTCGAGCAGCCTTCAGTTAGTGTCCCAACAACCAAAACTGCAAACATGACTAAGTTTTCAGCTTGCAATTTAATACCAGATGCATCTCTTTCCCTAGAGAATAACATGCTGCCGGGACAGGCAACGCTTCAGGAACAGCAGGGAAAGCCTCGTGTACGCAACAAGGAGGCTGTGGCTGGGCTCCAAACATCAGGAAAGCCTCAGATTGGTTGTACAGTATTAATGACAGCAGAGTATGATTACAGACCAAAGAAGATACACAGAGCAGGCTTTGCTCACCTGCCTTCTACCCAGGGTAGGACCTGGGTTTCTTCCTGCCAACTTGTGAGCCAAGCTAACAATAAGTTCTTTGATCCATTCAAGCAGTATCTTTAATCTCCGTTATCTCTGTTCCTCAGATGAGACAGAGCACTTTGTTGGCCAAGGATGCACGGCAGATCCTTGGCCAAGTAGAAAACAGGACCTTAGTTAGTAACTTTGTCCCTGGCTCTAACCTCCGGCTGCAGGACTTCTCGTTCAAAGCTCACACCACCAGACTTTCCACATTGTACCTCCTTTCCCAGAGCTGCACTGCAGAGCAGAGAAGGGGCGTTAACCCCTGTGTTCTTCCCTGCAGCTGCATTCCCTAAGCTTGGCTGAGGTTGGAGTCTTTGGGCTTGATGTTAAATGACCCCAGCTTTGTTTCTCCTGTCCTTCACAACCCTTTCAGGCTAAAGGCCACATGAGCTGTTTTAGCTGCATCTGGGGCTGGTTCATAGAAACCTTAGACTCGTGGAAGCAGCACATGGAAGTGACCACGCTGGAAGGGCTGGGCTCAACTTGCCTCCAAGGAGCGTGTGGGAGTCCTGGTGTCATATTCATTTATGGAACTTCACCAGATTTGTCCTTGGGGGGGAATTTTGTGTTTTCGGCACTGCTGTCAGGGAGAACCAGCCAAGAAGGAACAAGATAAGAACAACACGTAGCAGAGGATGCAGAACAAACCATGCGCCACGGCACTGGGAACAGCAGGGATCGCAACCCCCCACACCCTTTTCTTGGGCATAACTTGGCTCTCTAATCTTGATGTTGACATGGAGCATTTCCAGCAATCTCTGCCTGAAGATCCAGCCAATGCTGTGAAAGCACTTAAAGATATCCGGGCAGGTATTAAAACCTGCCTTTGTGCGAGCATATGCAGGTGTTTTTCAACAGTCAGACATAGGAGTGACACAAAGAAAGGTCCTTTGGCACGTTAGCGTCATTACACATGGTGTATTTTTGTGTGCATTTTTTTTTCTTCTCTGCTTTTTGGAGATGCACCGTTGCCAGGGCTCATCTGTCACGTTGCAGCGATGAGTACAAAGCTGTAAATGGTGCAGGTCAGGATCTATTTATTACTTTACAGCTGAGGAGCCCTTGATCCTTAGCTGCTCATCTCCATGGTTATCACACCAAGACAGAGCCGTATGTGTTGTAGTTTCCTGGTGAGGAGGAAGACTTAGGTGTATTTTACTTCTATTAAGTAAGCGTCACATTCCTAAATCTACTGGAAATCAATCATCCCTGCGTGAGAAATCACCTCCTTCTCCAGACAAGGCTTTCAAGGTTGTACTGTCTAATGGAATTTAATAGTATTTATTCTGTTTCCAGCTCATTTATAGGGAGCAAGACTTGACTTGTTGCTTTGGGCTTTCTCTGGAAGGAAATGATGGACAAGGCTTGCTTTTATGCTGTCGTAGAACCACTGTAGGTTTGCGCAGATTTAAACCTTGCACAGACAAAAAATTTCCTTTTGTAGTTTAATCCATGATTAGGCTTAAATTACAGCCTTGGCGGGAGGAGAGGGACTCTCCCCTCTGTCATAGGTAAGAAGTTGGAAGAAATGCTTCCCCTTGGAAAGGCTCCTGCTTGTATGTGTGTGTTGCACTTAAGAGGTGTTTAATCTATAAACTTCTACTGCCCTCTCCGTGTAATGCTGCCAATAACCCTCAGACCATCAATGCTAACGTGTTGGTTGTTTCAGAACAGAGAAGCAGCTGAGTCCAAATTTTACAGGTGAGTGCCTGTGGTGGAGTGGGAAGGTGCTGTCACGTGACTGTTCTTCTTAACAACCTCATGTAGCCAACAAAAACATCAGGGGATGGTCGGTTTGCATAGCTGAAAGGAAGAGGTGAACTGTATCGTAGCACATCCTTCCCCTGCTTCAGACCTTGATCCAGTTTGTAGGATTGATTTGTAGGGTTGTATCTTCTGACCACCTAGGACAAACTTAGATTTGGGCTCTGAGTTGCTTATATTTCTTGGCAACAAACTGGCAGATATCCAGAACCAAGACCCCCTTCTCCAGGCGAAAGACCCGCTGCAGCAGGATAGGTGTTGTGTCCAAGCTGCTTAAAATTCTGTGGCATGGATTTGTCAGGATAACCATGCAATTTTCTGTTGTCCATTGCGAATGAGGACAGCTCCTGGCCCAGTCCAGATCCTGAGCATGAATTGTATTATTTTGTTGTAGATTCTTTTTTTTTTTTTTGTAATAACCCAATGGATTGGCTGAATAAAGGAAAAATTTTGAGCATTTGCTATAGGACTAATGGCAAATTGAAGTGATGTTTACTTAACCTACAGTTTCAGATCCAGACTCCGTGGGTTTTAATTTTAATACATATTTTACATAGGTGAGATGACAGTGTTTTTGAAAATAAAGAGATTTGTTGATGTAAAGTATAAATAGACGTCAGCAGTAAAGCCTCTAAAGTGGCTTTTTCTTACCTTAGTCTGCTGCTCCCAGTGGGTGAGCCTAAGCAGAACCCAACACTCCTGCTCTGGGCTCAGGAGCCAGAAGCCATTGTGGGAAATCACCCTTAGGAAATAAAAAATAATGACTGAGAGTATTGGTTACTGTTTTCCTTGATGTTTGTAATTGCTGTGGCAGATGAGTCAGACTGTTTCATACATAGCATTGTGTGAACATGGGGTTGTGCAAGTGCTGCTGCCCACCGGCACATGGGAATGGATGGTTGGGGCTGAGCCCCAGCAGCAGCTCAGGGCCAGATCTGTTTGCAAAGTGGGACAAACACAGCTCTTGATGAATTTGGGCCAAATAAGAAGGTAGCAGGTGGAGGTGGCGTGCAGCAAGAGCTCACGTGGATCTTGTATTTTCTGCCGTGAGTTTTGATTTATGTTTGCCTTTAAACAGACTGCAGAACTCTGGGTTCGATGCCATATTTTTGAATTGAGTACATCATCCAATAAATAAATCAAGTCCCCATCAACTTTGCCTCTGAGCAACATCCAGCTGCAGTCGAGCAGAAACACAAACAAGCTGTTGCTGCATTCTTCAGATCTCCTTCCTTCTCATGCACACTCTGTTTGCTGGCAAAGAGCACGAGGAGTCACTTAGCAAAGGGACATGGGAAGGTAATTCCTGGGTCTGGTAGAGGCTCTGCAGTGTGACTCTATTCACTGCCAGTCGTGTTGTTTTTTGTTTGTGCCCTGTTTTTCTCAACACTTCTCAGACCTATTGATTCGGTCTGAGGATAATCCACGCTCATGCTGGAGGAATGCTTTAGAAGCAATCTGGTTTGTGTTTTTAGGTATGACCCTTTTGTGGTTCTTCCTGACTTGGTGGTGATGGAGATTCCCAGCATCTCAGAAAACTGGCTCGGTAGTCAAGACCTTTAAAGGAATGTGAAATACGTGGGGTGAGGCAGTAAGGCCTGGGAGAGGGAGATGCTGGCTAGACAGCCGCAGCCAGCAGCAGCCAGGATGTACTCGTTCTCCCGGCAAAGTCATCACCTCTTCCACAGTTTCTTGCAACATTTTAGACTGCTTACGCCAAACTTTTACTGAGTCCCCATGGGATGGATCTGGCGCAGGTTGCAAAGTGCAAATCCTGGCGTTCCTACTTTTGTGGGTTTTCTGTGATGGCCAGAAGCAGCTAAATTTTGGGATCTGATGAGGTGATTTGCATCTGAATGTATTCCTAGTGCAGTCTGGTGTATCTGCTTTCCCAATGTTCCTCCAGTATGAGCTGACCCAGGTGCAAGGTGGCAGGATGTGACAGAGCACACAGCCCTTTAAACACCTTAAAAAGCAACTGGCCCCATCATAAAGAGAATCATCTCACAGGTTCTAGCTGGCGGATTCACATTTGGGAGGAGGAGGAGTGTCTGGTGAGGATGCTTTGAAAGCAATGGGCTTATGGGGCAGGTCCCCGAGCAGCGGCACTGCCAGAGCTTGTCAAGAAGGACTGGAGGGGTTTTGTGCTGCTGATAATTGTGTCGGGTTGTAAATAACAGATTAAGAAACGAGTCTCTCAAAATCACTGTCCTGGCTGCTAGGAGGCTCGGCTGTCCTGCACAGCACGCTGGCTGCTCATCTTTAGCGCAGCTCCACGTGAGCCCTCTGTCAACTCTGCTGAGCATCTGTTGCACAGAGTAGAGATGCAATGATGCTGTTGGCTTTGGAAGAACAACCTGGAGTAGGGATGAGAGTACAAGTGCTCATTGTGGGGCTGAATTTATCCTTGCCCTGCAGTAGGCTCAGTTAGGATGGCAACCCTGGGCAGGGACCGGGGGCTGTTTGCAGGCAGCAGAGCACTGGCAGGAGGCACTCTCATGTCCCAGGGGTGCACGCTCAGCTCTGCATTGCTCTGTGTTCCCTTTAGATGGAGAGATTTTCTCTCTCCTGGTAGCTTGCATGAGATGTTCCTCTGAATTTATGCCTCACTCGGGGTCCTATGCTCAGAGCAGGCAAAGTGAGGTTTTACCAGCTGGTGGTGCTAACACAGGGTACCAGGGCAGACCTGACTGAAGAGTCTTTCCTGGCCTTGAGCTTTGGGAGTGTTCAGAGGCCACAGTTCATGTCCAGCCAAACTATGAGTTATTTGAGCTTGCAAAGAATAAAGGAAAAATACAGTAAATTAATTGTCTAGATTTCACTTTTACTGGAATAAAAGCAGAACGTAGCCTCTTCCTGTGATTAATATTCTGTCTTCTACCTTCTTTGGATAATCACACAAAGACTGTTTTTGCTTTAAGCATCTCAGTTGCATTGCGTGCATGCAATAAATCTCAGAAGCCCTATGAGTGTTCTTGAAAATCTCTATAGGATTCCTGATTGCCTCCCATCCAAACAGCAGAACCACTTGGAAAAACACCTCGTGGACCTCTGCCCTGCCCTTGATAGAAATCAGGATGATTACACAGTTATGAGTATCTGTAGGGCATATGATAAATGTGTGGCTGAATGCCAGAGGTCCTCCTGTATTGCAAACGCTCTGATACCTGATGCTATTGCAGTCCTGGCTCATAATTCGGTTGTTTCTGGGTTCACACCACAGGATCACTTTTGTCCACTTTTTACATGTTGATGTCCTCTCTGCGTGAAGGAAGAGAGTGATTCTGGCAGAGGCTGTGGAGGGAAGCAGTTTGTCTCAGATAGGAGCAGAGCCAGGGCGAGGTAACAGTTTACCTGGCTCTTGCCAGCTGGGAGTAATGGAAGTGTCTTCATGTTGGCAGTATCTGAGCATTATAAGAGGTGTTTAGAGCAGTTTCCAGTGCCTTGTCCTTCCTTCACCAGTCATTTCCCCTCTTTCTGGGGGATGAAGCAGAGACGAGCTAGTGCACCAGTTCCAAAAGACACTTGGAAGCGCAGCCAGACACTAAGGGATTTTCTCAAACACCTCACTGCATCGAAATGCTTTAATCATCTTTTTCTGTCTTGTAGAAAGCATGAGATAAAGCTGAGACCCCAAGCTGAGTTTCTGAGGTGCTCCCTCAGGTCTGTTCCCACTGGTGTTGGGCACACGTGGAGCTGGTGTATCTTCACCCAGTGACGCTTTGGTGGTCACAACTGATTGTCCGGGTTTCTCAGAAGAAAGGCATGAGTAATTTGAATGTTACAGGAGGGTCTTACACATGCTGGTCCATCTAGAGGTGCTGCCTTTGAGATCAATCCCATATTAAATATTTGACAGCTCCCTTGATCTTTTTAGTAGAGAAATGTTTCCAGGATGTAACGGCGCTGGCAAAAATGCTATAAAACTGCAGTATTTCTTCTATATGCCGGCAGTTAAGTATTGTTATCTGTTTTCCAGTATTCTAAATAATAATAAAGTAAAGGGAAGGAAAAATATCTTTCTGTAGGTTCCTTTAATTCTGCTTTAGACAAGTCCCTGACTATAAAAATATGGTGACGGCGAGTGCATTCCTCCGCTATCAGCAAGGCATAGGTTTATCCTATAAACACTCTTGGTTGCTGGGCCTTCTAGATTAATTTTTCCAGCCTTACCTTCTTTTCTGCTGTCAGGATGTACAATGCTGCCTACACAGGCTGGTAGCTGATCAGAAGATGTTTGGGAGTTTTTGTCTTTTAAGTTGAATAAACTGTTTCCATCACCTGGCCTGGTGAAACTTAGCTGAGTTTCTAAATTTTTTGTATTGAGCATTGAGTCATTAGGATGTCAGTAGTGACCAGACTTGCATGTCTCAGCTGTTTCTGGATTGCAGTAATAACTGATTTAAGGGGGGAACTGCCCAGCTTTCCTAAAGACTTAATTGCTATGGTGTTCACAAAAAAGCAACTCTGGCCAAATCCTGAAGTCCTTATTTGGGCAAAAAGTTGTATCTTCTTACAAGCATCCAGATTTGTTCAATGCTAAAAAAAGTATATTTGGAATATAGACCTGTCTTGCTCTTCTGGTTTTCACTGCTGCCCCTCTGGCTCTGAAGCCCACGTGAGATGGATCTGTAGAGGGTGTGAACCTTGGTAGAAGGGGAAATTGCTATTTGTGTTGGTATTTCGGAAGTCCCGCTGCTTTTTAGATTCAAGTTCTTTACCATCCAGTCTCCCCTTGATGGTTCCAAGGAAAGCAAAAAGATGAATTGATGTCTAAAATGTTGGGCATCTTGCTGCTTGATTGATCAGATGATGCAAACCCACCAATTTAACAGAATAGTTTTTTAGTTATTTTTTTAGTTCACTTATTTCTTTAGGTGAAGAAAAGAAAATATCTTGGGTGGAACAGCTATTCATTTGGATTATGGGGTAGAAGATACAGCCCTACCGTTTTACACACATGCAATCTAAAAGCTATGTGTTGAAGGATATTCCAAGTATTTTGAAGTTCTAAAGGGGTTTCTGTAGCCTGGAGATGAAGGCCATCAAACTGTGAGATCCAGGAGGCATTTTTCAAGCTTGTTGGTTTTGCCACAAGGCAGTGATTGCGTGGCACAGATTCAAACACAGTCCTCCTGGAGTACTGACAAAATGTGTGGCCAGAATTGTCACTGAACTTGTGAGTTTGCACCTCTGACCCAGGACTGCATCAGTGGTGATGAACTGTAGCTGATAGTGACAGCTACAAACAAGGATTTCTGCCCGAGGGCTCTTCAGCTGCCTTGACAGGTTTGCAGCCTACTTGGCGCTTACTTTAAAGCATCCCTTCTTGGAGCAGGACAAAAAGGACCCTCCTTCCAGGCACAATATCTGGCTCCTGTTTCACACTGCTGATGGCCTCAGGAGAAGGGACCCAGGAGATGGGGAACCACAGGACCAGCAGGAGTTCACCCCCCGCTCTCAGACTTTCTGGTTGTCAGTTTTGGGGGTTTTTGTCCACGTTTTAAGAACTAGTTTGTAATTCCTGAATATGTGCGTGCTTGCAGAGCCCCCACGTACCTGGGTGTTAACAAGTT
Organism: Cuculus canorus; assembly: GCF_017976375.1. Classification (NCBI taxonomy): domain Eukaryota; kingdom Metazoa; phylum Chordata; class Aves; order Cuculiformes; family Cuculidae; genus Cuculus; species Cuculus canorus. The sequence continues at coordinate 5,703,408 of NC_071413.1, read as the reverse complement.
GGCCAGTTGTTAGAGAGTTATGATGGGATTTTTGCTGTAGGAAGGCAGGCTGTAGCCTCCCTAAGCACCCGCCTGCCTTAAATTACAGGGAGGGAAATCCTGCTGACAAACGCCCTCGGTTGTCCCAGCAGCTTTGCGTGCGGAGAAGCTTGTCCGAAGGACTTGGCTGCTGTTAGGGAATTCAAAGGCTCCCCTGGGGCTGCAGGCTTTACACAACACCCTCCTCCCCCGCCACAGAAAACTGCACTTGGCTGAGTTGTAAGGAGGAGAAAATAGTAAAGTCAGTGAGGAGAAGGGTTTTTCACACATGCTGTGGCGTGTCCCTAATCCTGGGTGTTGTTGAGGGGCAGGACATTACAGAGCACCAAGTCGCATCCAGTCCCTGTAGATGGATAACAGTGTGCCACATGGCACCTCCAAACATCCACACCTCATGTACTGTACCTGATATTTAGGCTGGAAAAGAGGCTGAGAGAAGACCTTATTCCTGTCTACAACTACCTGAAAGGAGGTCATAGCAAGGTGGGTGTTGGTCTCTTCTTGCAAGTAACAAGAGGTAGGACAAGAGGAAATGACCTCAAGTTGTGCCAGGGGAGGTTTAGGCTGGAGATTAGGAAAAAAATTCTTCACCGGAAGTATTATGGAGCATTGGAAGAGGCTGTCCAGGGAAGTGGTTGAGTCCCCATCCCTGGAGGTATTTAAAAGATGTGTAGATGTGGCGCTTAGGGACATGGCTTAGTGGCTGAGTTGTCAGTGCTTGGACTCAATGATCTTAAAGGTCTTTTCCCACCTGAATGTTTCTATGACTCTACTCTTGATCCTATAGTTTGTACCAGAGGTGCTGCTAGGACTGAAACTTTGAGCTTGAGGGCATGAGCACAGACTCAGTGATGCTGCCCTTTGCCAGCTCAGGGAGCGAAGGCAGCAGAGCAACAGGGGGAGCTCCAGGCGGCTGATTTTGGCTGCTCAACAGTAAATCAGCCCATACTGGTGTGGCTGCCATGGCCAACAGTCAGGACAAGCACCCAGGCAGCTGGTCTAGAACTGTCCTTACCCCATCCATCAGGCTATGGCCAGGTTTTACCACGCAAGGGAAGGCAGAAAGTTCTCACTGGGTACCTGGTGGTCACTGGAAAGATGTTTCATATAGCACAGAAGCGTTGCATTTAAGGTGAATATATTGTCATGAGATTATTGAAAACACTTGTGGGAGGGCTCAGGGAAAAGAGATGGTAGCAAAAAAGAATCAGCTTTATGCTGCTGCTTCTGTTAGGTTTGTTATGAACCCTCTAACTTCATAGAGCACAGTTTAGTGATGGCATATGCAGATGATGGAGCTGGAGCTAAAAGGAAAAAGGGTTTTGCCGAAGGGAAAGCTTTGAATTTTCTTCTGGAGAAAACAAAATGTGGCAGAGTAAAGCCTTGACAAAATTATTCCCAAATTTTTGATGAATGATTGATATCTTCTAAGGAAATTGATCACTTAAAGGAATTAATCAAAACTTAATTTGTCATTATGTTTGTCATTATCATATGCAGTCCTGATATTTGTTAGGAGGCTTTTGATCGGCTTTCACACCTGACTTGCGTGCTTGAGTTAGATTTGCAAATGTACACATCTGTTTGCTTTAACTCGCAGACTAGTGCCAAGAGATTAGACAGTACTGCCAGGAAAAACTCAAACAGACGAATGGGAATTACCCTTCCTAGGATGGCTGTGAATGTTTTCAGGAAATAAGCTTTTGCTGGTCTCTAGCAAGTCATTTATATTATAGGCAGGATCAGTTACTCGTCTACCTTCTGATTTCGTTTTATTAGAGCAGCCTCAGACCTGTGTTCTCCTTGAACGGGCGAGTGGGAAGAGTGTCCTGTGCTCAGGAGTGGGACCCAGTGCTGATGCTGAGAGATGGTGGGCAAGGAGGAAATTGTGGCTCAGACAATTCATGCTGTGCGTGGCAACTCTTAATTACTCTTTTTAATTCATTCTGCCCTCCCAACCTGTAAATCTTCCCTTTACATCTCCAAGGAAGCATGGAAGGTCCCTGGAAGTTCTCTCTGGTTTTATTTGGAACGCTGCCTTCCAGTGTCATCTTCATGTGACTAAATTTGACAAAACAGCCATGGCTTATCGTGTCCATCCTCTGGAAAGGCAGTAGGGGCAAAGGTGCCAAGGGTGGTGTCTTCACAGAGAGCTACATGGAAAGGGAAAGCAAAGACCCTCAGGGTCTGCGGTAAACTTGTGCAGGGCTGTGCTTGACCTGGGGATTCTGGCAAAGGTGAGGATATACGATTCCCACCCACCCCCGTCTTCAAATAACTCGCTGATGCTGTTGACATTCAAAGGTGTGCTTCTCCCTTCTTTTACCTTGCTCCCTATCCTTTTCACAGAGGATGAGTTGCCAGTCTGCTCATCAGAGGCAGGTGCTGGTTTTCCACATCTGCTGCTCGAGAGGAAGTAATGAAAGCTTTTTCCTTTAAAGATATTCTAAGAACTGACCAGAATAGGATTAAAGCATTCATAAATTGTACTTTTCCCCTTTCTTTCTCTGTTGACATCATGCGGTATCCCTGTGTGTGTTCACGGGTGCAAATTTGCTCGAGAAGCTTTCACAAGTGGTCCATGTTGGACGCCCTGCAAAGCAGCAATGTTTTCAGTTGTGTTGCAATACTTGTGGAGAAGAAACCCAGAACTGCCGAGAGCAGCCAAAGATGAAGTTGGGTTTGGGAGGAATGATTGACAGGGTCAAGGCAGTGGTGACCACTGGTGCGTGTGGTGGAGATCCATACCCCAGCTTTTACATACCATGGGCTACAGAGGTACCACCACTACTGTGCAACATTTGCCATGGCTTCCAAACTTGACATGTTTAATTGGTGGTAACAGTTAGCTGGCCTTCACGAGGGAGATTATTCTGAGTCTCAGGAGAGTGGCTTTTCAGATTCAGGGAGATCCCAGTCCATTTTCTGTTTTGGCCTGTATTGCCCCAGGGAATTTCTTCCTTTTCCAGTGCCCGTGCTGTGCAATGGGGATGCCAGCTCTGCCCTTCCTCCCACAGCTGAATACAATCAGGGTTGTGAAGCTGTCAAATGCTTTGGCAGAGATGCTATAAAAAACATATGAGGAGGAGGGAAATAAAATGACCTGTAGTTGCAGGTCTAACTCCATAGAGGCAGGCAGCGTCCTACCAAATCCTGCTGAATGATTAAGGATGTGTAAGCCCTTTGCAAGAGGTAATGCCCCATGTACCACCTTTGAGTCCAGCCCCCAACTCATCATTCTTCACCCCAAACTGACTCTCGAGAGAGACCAAAAGGTGCCGAGTGCTGCTATCAGGATGGTCTGGTTATGCCCATTGCTGAAAAGAATGTGGTGAGACTTGGCAGGGGTGGCAGGAAGGATGGAAGAGGTTGTCTGCAAAGCTCAGCCTCGGGCTGGTGGTTAGCAAAGAGCAGGAAAAATTGGACATTACTCAAAGGGAATGAGTGGCCATGGTGGTCCCTTATGTCCTTGCAGAAATACAGAATTGCTAGAAATTCTTCTACCTAGTAGTTTACTTAAATGAATTATTAATAAAAGAAAGTAGGTCTGATTCACTTGTCTCCTCCCTCACTCTGCTCCCCTTCTTCTCCTGAGATTGTGGTGGGGGCTTGTTTTGTAAAACATTAAATATCACTAATCCCTCATTTATACTGCCAGTGGGTGAAGCACAGCTTCCTTAGCAATACCTGAAATGTGGTGTTTCTTGGATGCTTGCCACCCTCTAAGAGCAGATGCACGAAGTATGGTGGCATACGCCACAATGATGATAATCAGCTCATGGAGGTGCTACAGCTCCTCCGTGGTGAGTATGTGCTCACTGGCTCTCCTGGATGGCAATTCCTGTGCCTTGGAGTGGCTGCAGGCTATGGGACAGGGCAGGTCACTGGAGACACAAGGCTAGAGTCTGCCTTTAAAAACGCTTAATATTTCCTACTCTTCTGTTCCGAGCGATTGATCCAACTGCATGCATTTTTGTGTGTGTTTGTGTGGGCCAGCGAGGGAGCTTCCTCTCCATATCCCCAACTGAAGACCTCCAGTGTGTTCCCAGTAGTGGCATGTTTGTTTTCTCTTCTCAAGTTTGAAATGGAGCATGTGCTTGCCAGTGTCCAAATAGCATTTGGAAGCTACAGTCTTCAAAGCTCAGTTCCACTGAGTTTTTTTCTTCTTTTCTTTGGACTTGTAATGAGCCTCTGAGCCCAATAGCAATAAGGCATGTTTTGGATGGAAGCTCACCATGGCCAAGTTCTCAATATAGCTTCTCCAGAAACGTATTTGTCCTACCACCTACATTTTGGAGGACTCTATTCCCAAAGGAAACTGTTACCTGGATGCTTTTCTCTTTTTCTCTTTTTTAACTTCTTTCCTTCTTCTTTTTTTTTTTTTGAAAGAGGAAAAGAAGCCTCTTTCATCCTTCAGAGGCGACTGAATTACAGGCACCCTCTAAACACCCATCGTCCCACAGAAGGTGCCAGAGGCAATTACATCTTGGAAACAGCTTTTCACTCAAAGGCTTGCAGCCGGCACCCTCCTCACGGCCAGAAAGATGCGTTGCACACAGCTTTGACACCATCTCCTGCTGTGGGCTTTTGTTGCTTCACCCAACATGCACCTCCAGGCACGAGGCACTGAGTGCAGCCACCACATTTCCACCAGCACAGCTGTTTCTCTCTTCTCCTTCCTTCTTTTCTTATTTTCATTTGTTTTTGCCAGACCTATAAGCCAGTCCTTTTCACTGGTAGGATAAAGGCACGTTGTTGATTTAGGTTTCACCCCAAGGGTACCTTTACAGTCCTTGCCCTGAGATGACAGTGTGCTTCTGTAGCTGCTCTTCCACGGGAAGAACTGGGCCAGAAGAGGAACTGAGTATTCCTCTAATCCTATACATCTGTTTCTGGCAATGTGGCAAACCTCCGTAGGTAGTAAAAGATCTTTCCAAAAGCCTTCATTCTGAAGAGCCTCGGGAAGGTAATGCATAAAGTCTGCAGAGGGCTGCGCAAAGGGGGGCTGATTTCCTCTTCCTCGTTTTGCCTTTTTTGTGTTTATCTTTCTAGCGCTCATGATGAAGGCTGAGATTTTCTGTTTGCTCAGATGATACCTGTCGGTTTGGATTTTCAAGGGGCTGGGAATCTTTTGGTTTTGAGCCCTTTTTCCTGTGAGCTAATTCTGGGATGCTGGGATCTTAACTGACTCAGGGTCCCATGAAATATCATTGCAGAGCACCAATGTGTTCCTGGTTGGATGCAAATCAGATCCATGCTGCTGGATCCTGCTGGCTGCAAGGTGGCATTTGAGGACATGGCAAACTAGTGCACTAAAAAGCAATTGCATCTTCATATAAATCTTTTCTTTCAATGCACCCACATAAAACCATCCATCTTGGGCATCCACCTAAGTGGGCTCTTGCTGTGCCGTTTGTCAAATATGTGATTAAACAGGAAATGTCTCTATTATCACTCTTTGCTGCAGGCCATGCTTCTGTGAGCTTGTGTGCTCTGATGAAGTTGAATTTGAGAGGCTTGTCACAGGCATCGAGTGAAAAAGGTGGAACAACATCTTACTTATTTTCTGCCAGGCTAAAGGAGTTTATGGTTTGAAAGACTCCTCTCAAGACCTGTATCTCTGTGGGAGAGATGAAATGAAACTGTGTGTAAGGAGGAAGGTGGGAAGGAAAGGCAGAAATAGTCTGCCATCCCTGGCTTGGGAGCAGGCAGGGAGAACTGGAGTCCCACAGGCAGTGCAGGATTTGCAAAGGCAGCAGCTTGCTCGGTGGGGAGTGTGCCAGGGTGGAGGGCTGGGAAGGGAGGTGTCCTCTCCAGCTGCTCTTCTGGAAGTGTCACTGTGTTTACAAAGCTTTTGAAAAAATGCATGTGCCCGTGGCTTTGTAAAAAGCTGGATTTGAGTGCATCATTGAAAGATAAATGACACAGGACATGCAGTGTCAATATGGTAATTCAGTGTTTTGCAATGTTTAGGAAATGTATCAGGATTTCTCTTTCCTTGGGCCAGTAATCTGAAATGTCCACAGAGCTGGTCCTGCTCCTCTGGGCTGTCTGCCTGCTTCCATGAAAAGAAATAAGTCCTGGCGTTTGTAAGCAGCTGCACTCTTCCTTGTTATTTTTACTTTGGATTAGGATTGTTTGCATCAGAGGGGAGAGGTTTTGCATGAGAAGCTTGGGATATTCCCAATCATTATCTTGCTTTGGAGCTCTTCTCTTACTCCATAGCCACGAGGAGAGCTATTCCATGAGGACAAGACAGAAAAAGACTAAGGTGTCTCCCTGATTTACAGTGTAGTTGAGCAATGGAGTTGTATTGGGTACCTCAGCATTTAAAACATCTGCTCAGACGTTCGATATTATACGACTAAAAGATTTTTCTTAATGTCTAACATATCCTTCCCAACAGACCAGCAAGAAAACTTCTGTTCCAGCTATTGAAAAGTGAATTAGGCACTTCATTGTGAACCTATCTGCACTTGCGGCAATTAAAAATAAGGCAATCACTTCCATCCCTAAGCCCTTTGCCTTTATCCTCCTCTCTAATGTCATTTAATCCAGTTATAGGAGACTGCAGAAAGCTGAAGGTAGGTGTGTATTGCACCTAAGCCTGTCCCCGTGTTCCTGCTCCAAAACCTGTTGTGTGGACAGGCAGCTGAAGGCAACAGCCTATTTCAGCTGTAAGTTCATCTCTATATCCTGTATTTCTCGCTGAATAAGGAGGAAAAAGAGCATTTGACTCTAGCCCAGGCTTTTGGTGTGGTCCTCTTTCTAGAGGGAAAATGCTGCAGAAAATATGCACAGCATCTCACTCTATCGATACCAGGAAGGACCTCTCCAGCACACATGACCAGCGGGGTCTGGAATGTTGACACACTCCTCTCGCTAATGTAAGACCCTGCTTTTGCCTATATATGAAATGCGTAAATAAAAGCGTCTGTCTCTTTTCACTACGTTTAACACAACAGCCAAAGAAAGGAAAACTGCAAAGAAAACAGCACTCAGCAGCATGGGCTGGAGCCCAGTCGATTGTCAGACATTCTCCTTGCCAGAAAGCTTTGGAGATCTCTGTACAAGAAAATAGTCTTTTAATTTTACACCAGTATCTGCAGAGTACAGGATATGGAATTACTATTTCTGTTTCGCATGGTGTTACTAAAATAACAGTAGTGTGGAAAGTGGACTAATAAATTTCAAAAAGAACATGAATGAATGCTGGTATTTGCATATCAGCAGAGGAGCAGTAGCCATAAGGATGGATGAAATTTGTCTCTGTGGCATACTTTGCTCCTAGAGCCGGGACATAAATAGGCACGGATAGCCAAAGAAATGTGTGCTTTTCTCTCATGTGATCTTTAAAGCATATGCTACTGGAAGATGTGTAAAAAGGCTTACTCTAGCTGGAACTTCTCACGTGGCTGTTCAGGGCTCTAAAATATTCTCATTTGGAAATGGAAAAGTGTGGGGTTTTTCTTTTCCCATTTTGCTGAAGATTTAATTAAAAAGTTGAAGGTTTTTCTCCTCCCTCCTTCTCAAGCAGCTCAGTCTTATTGCAGCTGGCTTCTCTGATGCTTTGCCTTGTGATATCCCCTCTCTGACTTATTCCTGGTACTCTGGGTCTCTGACTGCCTATGCTCTCTGTGTGTTGATTGATCACTTTTTTTAGTAAGCTGTTGAATTATTTATGGATCTGCTGGGATGCTTGAACTGCCAGCTACAGGCACGCAGCCAGCAGGGAAAGGGGCCAAATTGTGAAAGGGAAAGCCTTCGCGCACACTGAAATGAACTCTCAGGACACAGGATGCGTGGTACTTGGGTTAACATCTTCTGGAAGGCCTTGAGCATCCCTCCAGAACAGTGTCCTGCTCAGAAGAATTCCCGTAATGTTATGGAAATGCCAGTGGTGAAAGGATCTGGCCTTGCCTTGTGGCAAAACGCCGCATGCCATGCAATAAAGATGGATTTAGTTCCTGACCTTTTAAATTCTAGAAAATGGTTTGTTGTCTGGGCTGAAGTGTTTTACAGCTGTTCTTTGTCCAGTGGGTGCCATAGGCCAAGGCTGAGATGTCTGCTTAGGAGCCGGAACTTCAAAGGTCAGGGTGACATGCAGAGGAGCACGCCTTGAGCTGGAGGACAGCTGGGTCAGAGCTTATGTGTATGGGGAAATGTGGAGCTGGAAGGGGAGAGCACAGGGTGGGTGAGGTTGGAGGAAACCACACATGTCTGGGTGGCTGGATGTGGGAGGTCTAAGATTTGCTGAGAATCGGGCAGTGTGGACAGGAGCCTCTGGGCCGGAGGAGCACGAGGATGATGATGGAGCTGGACCACGTTGCTCTGGCTGGGTGTTGTGAGACACCTGGCAGAGCAGCTGGTCCTCCTCAGCCCGCCTCTCCCTTGCACAGTCAGCTCTTTGCTCCGAGTACACCAGCTTCACGTGCAGCGAAATGGAAGTAGAAGAATAGTAAGGAAAGCTGTTAGCGATTAGCATAGTCGGTGGCCTGGCTTTCCGGAACTGTTCAAAAGCCTTTAATTGTCCCTTTTCTACTTCTGTTCTTCTTAGAACTCTCTGGCCTGGGGAGAAATTGCATTAAAAATGAAAGCCATTCATAAAAGGAGAGGGAAAAGGCTGTATAATCTCAGCCTTGTGAGGAGGATGATGGGGAAGGGGAAATGTCAGTGTGCTGTAGGAGGAGCGGAGTGTTTGATTGCTGGTGAGGCTTTTTGCCTGGATTCCCTCATTGCCTCCTTCTGAATAAAAGATGCTTGAGTGGGTTTGAGGCTTCTGGATCTCCTGTCCTAATTAAGATTTTTTAAGAGCAATCAAATAGGACATTAGGGCTGTCACTGGACAGGATGCTTGAATAAAACAACAAAATGTTTGTTTCTCTTAAATTGTTTCTGCCTTTCAAAAGACATTTTTGAAGCATGTAAAAAACTGCTTGTTGCTCCAGCTGAGCGTGTTCTGTTCCTTCTTCCCCCTCTGCACTGAAGCCCTGTCCCCAGGGCAGGGACTGCAACAAAAAGGGATGAAGTTCCCAGTGGTGATCTCTGCCTCCATGGGAGCGAGCCAGAGGTAATTCCTGTTGCTTACTTGATTTTGCATCATTTCCATAATAGACCCTGAATCAAGGCATAGTGTCTATATTCTCCTTTAATTTCACCTGCTCTCTTAGATTTCCCAGACTTAACCTTCCAGCTAAGACCGTATGTGTCTATAGTTTATGGGGAGAGTTATTAGGAATATGTGTCAATGTTTTCATCATGATCGTGTGACAAATTTGTTGGTTTGAATCAACCACGGCCCTCTGCTGCCCTCAACCAGCTTTGCTCCCATCAGCTACAGAGGCTCAGGGCTGCAGCACCCTCAAAAGGCTTCTGGAGCAGAAGAGCGTTGCCTCCGAATTTAATAGTGCAGCACATCTGAAGTGCCCTTTGCATGCAGCAAAATGACAGCAGGGAGAGGTGAGGTGTACACAAATTAGCGTGGCTCTTGCCCGTGTCTTCTGAATATGTGATGCATCTAATAAATGGTAGTAGACATTATGTTTGACCAAGTACGGACAGAATCCCACTGTGGTGGAGTTCGAAAATGTGTGGCGTTACTGTCAGGTTGTTAACATGGTGAATGCTGCTTTTATTGCAACAGAGTCCTCTGTAATATCACATCTGATGGAGAGTGGGTACATAAAGTTCTGACAAGCTTAACCACATAGACTGCAACAGGAGCTGGGTTGCTCTGTTATGATTAAACTTAGGATGGAGGTGTTACTGGAATTATTCCATTCTTCCCCATGTAGATGTACCTTTAGTCATTCTGATGCCATTATCCTCTTTGGAGTAGCTGCATATCTGTTAACACTTGATTTTATGGCAGATATACCCAAGAGTTCTGTTTGAGCATCAGTGTTTTAGGTATTGGACCAGATAAAAGGGGGAGGAAGGATGATGGGGCTCCAAGAATGGAACGTATTCAGGTGCACTTTGACCATTTGTGAGTAAGTGTTGTGCTGTAATAGCTGCAGCTTTTCCTGCTGTGGTTTGGATGCTGCCTCTGCCTCCTTGGAGCTATGTCCTACACACGGGCTCTTGCTCCCTTTTCTAAAGCCATCCATTTATGCTCGTAGTACTTCTGCTCTTGCTACATAGTGTGGAGAGAGCCCACTATCTCCCTACAGTGGAGAGCACAAAGTAGGGGTGAGTGGTCATCTGATGAGGTCCTTTCTCAGATGAAATTATGTCTCTTTTTAGGCTGTGGCCCTTTGGAGAGGCAATAATTCCAGACTCTTTGCAATGCCTTTCTCCATTTTCACTGTAGTAGTTACTTTACTTTCAAAAGTGAGCTGAGCCCTCTCTGCCGTGGATCTTACCTGTGAAGGTGGGAGTTTGCACCAGGGTTCTCAGGCTGCAGTGGGTGGGTGGATGGAGAACTGTGGAAATTGGCTGTCAATGAGGGACCTTCCTTTCATGGGGTTTCAGTAAAATAGGTGCAAATACTGGAAAAAAAAGAGAAAGGCTTATGGTACTTGAACAAATGTCACAGTGTGACAAGTTCAGGAATATGATGCAGTCGGTTCCTCAAGTCAAACAAAGCTGGAAGACTTCATAAGATGAAAAGCACAGGTACTTATTTGGCTCATTTACATTGTGTGACTTCCACGCACCTGATAAATGGAGGCCAGTTTTTCAAAAGCCTTGCTCAGGTGTGTTTTCTAATCCTGAATCCTAGGACTTGTCTGTTCTGCTTATAGGTGTGTAAGTTGGTATTATAAGACTGATTAAAATATTGTGCACATTTCTGAAAGAGTTTCTGCAGCAGGTTTGCGTTTTGAGAGCTTTGCCTACGGTTAGAATGATGTATTGTGCTGTCGCTAGGAATCTGACAGAAAAGGGATCATTATCTTTGGGAAAAAATAACACTAAGCATTGAGGCATGGTCTTACAAATGCTAAGCAGATGTTTAATGAGGCCTAACCTGACTAATACTAAATTCATCGGTCCATTTCTGCAAGCACAGTTGCGCTGTGCCTCAAAGCTACGTGCAGTTATGGGATTTGGAAGCCCAGCAGAGAATTTGCCCCATATAGACCTTGGCAGAAGCTCGAACCAAAGGGTAATAACTACAAAGACAGAGTACCTGGCATGATACATCTCGATGATGAAAAAAAGCTGGATGCTGATAGAGTATAACAAGGGAGTATCACTTCTATGCTTCTGTTTTTTATACTCTTCCCATGGCTCTTAGCCACTGTTGGAAGAAAATTCTGTGTTGAAAGGCTCATGGGTCCTGGTATGGCCACTCTGGTGCTCAGTCAATAGAGCTTGCATCACCTTTCTGCTTGACTGTGGTGCTGCAGGACATCATTTCAGTGTCCCCAGCATCTGTCTTAGAAGGGAGAACAAGCTTTAGATGCTAAAAAATAGATTTTTTTTTTCCATTCTCCTCTCATGTTTAAGGCAGAACGACTGTCTTTAAGGAGGCTGAGATTCCAGTTCTCTGTATGTCCCTGCCTAGTGGAGCCCTGCCTTGGGAAGGACTGGATGAAGTGGTTTAAGGCTTGGCCCACTGTTTGCCCTGGGAATTCTGCCTGAGCAGTTTATGAGTAAGGATGTAGGCATTTGTCTACAGGATGGCTGTAACCAAGCAAGCAAACATCTTTTAAAAGTTAAAGGAAAATTCATAGGTGACGTGCAAGGAGAAAATAGTCTTTCTTTTTTTCCCCCCTTCATTTTATGATGTAGGAAGGGTGGAAGTAGTTATTTTAGCTCATTTTTTTCTTCATAGCAGAAATACCACTATTGGTAGTTGTTTTTGTTGGAAACTGTCTTGAAAAACTAGTAAACTTTAGGGAGAGCAACTTTTTTCAGCTCTCAGGTGGAGGTCGGTAGACGTTATGGAGCAAACTCTCAGATATGCTCTAAGGGATGGTGTAGAATGGGTGCTGAGAGAGCCATAAAATTCCTGCCTGCGCTGAACTCTTGCAGTGAGCTGACCGAGTTCGTAGTCATCCGCAGAGTTTTGGGATAGACCAAACCTGGGTAAAATGAGAACACACAGAGGTGTGACCGGGCTCCAATATACTGCAAAGACACAACGGGTGGGCACAAGTGGGGTTTGCAAAGGTAATTTTCAAGCAAAGCTCAGAGCCAGAAGCAAATGGACTCCGAGAATGGCCTTAAAGAATGAGTCTGAGAATTAAATCTTTAGGTACAGCTGCATTCCGGATATATTACGGCGATAAAAGTGCATTTTTTTAGCTAAGCTCAGAAGCTGCCAACTGACACAATGCCAGTTTTAGATGCCTGCCATTAACCTTAAAACAGTCTCACATTGTTGGATTAATGAGTCACCCTTGTATCAACAGAGAGACAAGCCAAGCATATTATTTCTTCTAAGGGAATTACTGGAAAAGACAATTCCTTCTTTTTTAAATTCCCACTTTACCTCCAGGTTTGGCATCCAGTAGCCAGCTTTGACTTTCGTCTGCAACGAGCTGTGGGGTTGGGCTGGGGTTGTGTGAGGGAAAGGGAACGAGACCAAACCTGGGTTGGGGACAAATTTGCCTTCCTAAAATATCCTCTGATGTCACGGCTCCTGGGTGTGGAGCGCAATCGGGTTTTTGGAAGAGGACAGACTGGGACTTCTGCTGGGAGGAAAATAAACAGAGAGCAGAACTCTGCCATTGATCGGGTCTCCCGAGGAATTAGACAGGAATTTGCTTCATGTCCCTGCATATTTTTCTCCTTACCTCTAATAAGGTTGAGTTAGGAATTTTAAGCCTCTGGTTGCTTACCAAAAATCGGCCCTTTTTTTGAGAAGCACAAGGACTAACCAGACTGAGGGCGGGAGTGCTAACGGGCGGTTGCCTTTTGGAAATTCTGGGCAGCTTTATAGTCTGAGGACAGGTTTGGAAAAAACCAAAAACCAGTGCTAGTTGGGGGCTGGCGGTGGTGACAGAGTAGGAAAACATTGCACATGGCCTGATTCACCTCTACAACAGGACCAGCTGCTGGCCCCAAGATCAATAATGCCTTCCCCTTGCCCAGGGAAGCATCTATAGGATGTCTTCTTGCTGGGAGAAGAATAAGAGCTCTGTAGGAAGGATGAACTTTGCTCACTGTGAGTGTGGTTCAAAGGGGGAGGTTGCAGGATATTCGAACAAATCTCCTCTTTCTTCTTTCTTCCCACTCTGTTAAGTTTGTGTTCAACTTAGTCCTTGCAGCTCCCAGCATCTCATTCCTAGAGGGTGCAATTGCCTCCGCGTAATTCCAGGCACCCCTTGTGTGGTCCCACCAGCGCCTCTGGGTCTGCCTGCTCCCGGGTGCTTTAGGGGAACGTTGAAACCCTCCACAACACACCTACTTGTACAGCTGTATCCTATGGGATGCATTTCTTCCTGCCCACAGCTGGTGCATCTGTACGCTGCACACAAACGACATCTTGATCTAGTATTTGTTTGGAAGAAGTGTGCTTCTCTGTACTTCCAATAATGAACTCAGAGTGACTTCTCCCATGCATTCACCTTCGAAATATGCTCTCCTCTTGAGCACACACTTCCCGCCCATGGCTTTGCTGCAAGCAAACACAGTGCTCTGCCCATGAAACAAATGCAAATGGAAACCGATTCCCACGTGCGTGGAGCTCCCTGTGAAGACTCTAGCATTAAGGCATGTGTTGTGTGCTGTGAGGATTGCGGTTTCCTTCCTCCCAGTCTGGAAGCAAAGACCATGGTGTATTCAAAGGAGGGCTGCAGAGGTTTTTCTGATGAGATATGCACAGAGTTATGCTCTGCTGCAACTGGGGAGCAGATTTAGGGACTATTGGTGCTAGGTGACACCTTCACTATTAAAGACCACATGGAGCACATCACTCTTCCATGTCAAGAAACACCGTGGCCAAACACAGCTTCCCTGTGGGTCTGTCCTGGGTCTTCAATGTGTTCTGGAGCACACAGCCATCTCGGATGTGACTGTGCATGGGGGCATCCACGTAGCAAAAACCACCAGTCCTGTTGGGAAGCACCATCAGATGGTGCCAAAAGGGCTGACAATTCATTTCTCAGCCAAGAGTGGCCCCGCAAAACCAAGTGAGGATGTACTGGCAGAGTGCTGTCTGCTTTGGCAGCATCTGCCCTGCTCAAGGAGCATCTGTCTTGTAGGAGGATGTCCTCGTCAGAGATGTGAGCTGAGTGCTCGAATACATGCCTTCTGTAAGGGAAAGAAAACAGAGGAGGACATTTCAGGGCAGCTGCCTCCTTGCTGGAACCGAGCTGGCTTGCTTGGTGTTCAGGCTGGAGCTAGGAGGGAAGTTGGGCTCAGCTGCTGATCCGTGTGCCAGGGGAGGGCGGGGAGCTGTACTGTATGTTAAAGCTATGTTAGTATTAGGAAGTTCCATAACAAATCATATTTTCTCTTGACCTTTCAGTTTCTGGAAATGTAGACACAATAAACAAATGTAGGAGGGATGAGCTTATGCTGAAATATGAGGGTATAGCAGAGTGGAAAGTATAAAGCAAACAAGGAAGCAATTAAATGCACAATGAAGGGAATTGACTAATATGCAATCCATTACGTATTTATTTATACCGAGAGGCATAACTAATAATAAACATAGGATTTCCACAAAGAAAACAATCTCTGTTCCTTATTTTAAACAGCCTTACGGTGTTGTGATGGCTGTAGATGGAGAAATTCTTTCTATCGCATTCTCAATTTCCAGGATCTTCCCTGCTGCATGGTTTTTATAGCTTTTGTCTGGGTTTGCAGAGCGCCTGGGAAGCCGCTGGTGCAGCTTCCGTAGCATTTCAGAGGCAGTTATTGCCTTCAAAGAGTTCTGTTTGCACAGAGTGTGATGGGATGAAGGCCTGCTCCGCACTGAAGCTTCTGGGTACTTCCATACTAAAAATATCTAATACTCATCCTTGCGATCGTTGGCTTCGAGACAGGCAGAGAGGAGGATTGACCTGACTTTTGCCAAACCTCTTGGACCAGGTTTCGGGTTAGCTAAGAGTAGTTCATGGCGTGTTTTGGATCCCACGGGCCTGACTTGGTGGACGGAGTCTGGGCAAGAGAGAGTTTTTCTCTGATCTATCTGCTTCTATCTTTGTTATGATGGTGACCATCACATCAAAGCGAGATGCTCCCTGGCAGAGCAGTGCCGCGTGGCCTGACCGCGGGCAGCAGGCTGGTATTTCTGCAAGGAGCACAGCATGTGCGCATCCGAGTGCTGCAGCCGGAGCCGAGCACTGCCAGCCCCGCACTGGATGCTGATGCGGTGCAGAATTTCCCTCTTACAGTTGGGCCTGGGTATTATTACACAAAACAAAAGAAATTACGATCCCTAATCTTGGTTTATTTATGGATCCGGCTTTAGCTGTTAAAACCCCCATTTCAGGTGCAATTAGAGTTCCCTTTTGTCATGAAGGGATGTTGGCACCAGTCTGTCTCTTTAGATGATTCTTTTGGGGTCGTGGTGCTCCTGGCTGCTTTGAAATCCATGGGTGAACAGAGCTTTGAGTCTCCTCCCTGATGGGCTGCCGTCTTCTCCAGGAGAAGGTGGACAGGGTGGGCTGGGGTGACAAAGAGTTTGCAAAGTTATTCCTTAAGCTTCAAGACTGCCCGCGATCCTTTTGGAGCAGTACATCATGTGGTAGTTATATTGCTTATGGGAATAATTGATTTGCATAAAACTCGGAAGATATAAAATATTACGGTAGTGCTAACTAGTGCTAAACACTGTTAATAATTCTTTATTATTTAAATATTCATTATTTTGCTGTCTTTTTCCATGCGAGGACGGGATCATGATTTCCAGCTCCACACAGCAATCTTATGGGGAGCACAGCTAATGCTGCGTTGTGGTTGATATCATAAACAGTCCATGTACTCATGAACATATGGGCAAAGTATGGTGGAGGGGTTTTTGCCTCGTTTGCCAATTAGTAAAGTGGCTCAATAGATGTTGCTTGAATGTTTATCATTTTTCTTCTGTGTGTTTAGACAAAGAATCGGAATCGTCATAGTCCAGTTGCTTTTGAGCCGTTATAAGGAAAAGGAAATGAAGGGGGGATAAAAAGATCAAGTACGTGGAGTGCTACTTGCTCTAGTATCTTCAGCTCTTCATGTGATGAGCTGCGGCTGCTGCAGTGCACAAGTATCGAAGTGCTTCAGTCTTTTTTATTTATTTACCTTCATGGCACTTTCGGGCTGGGAGCTGCTGCTGTTTTACAGACAGAATGCAGACGTGGCAAAGAGAAAGAATAATTGTTGCTAAGCAAGTTGGTAATGGAGGAGGAACTCCAAATCCCAGGTCAACTTCTTATCTTTCTGGACCTCAGCACCTGATAAACTGTTCTGGGGTTCCTCCTTGACTCTAGGGGTCCCAGCATATGTCTCGTATCTCTCTTCTTCATGAAGGTGTTGGTACATTGGTGAGATTCCCTGCTTGCTCCAGGATACTTTATGGAGATGGACCAGAGACTGTACTTTCATCCACACATCCCGGCACTCAAGAGAAATTGAAGGCCAGGCTTTGCTGCTGAACCGAAGCCTTGGATCCTCATACCCCTGAAATTTTGAAAAGTTCAGATTTGGAATTGAATGTTGTGGTTGAATACTTACCTGCTGAACCCTGAAAACTAAACCAGAATTTGACTTTCAAAGCCGTGGAGAACTTGTGTTAATTTTCTGGTTCTCTTTCCTCTGTCGATAACACACAGTTTTCCGTGTGGTCAGTGGAATTTATGTCTGTAGAGAAGAGCAGAGACTCCTGCCTCTAAATTATGCATTGCCAGCAGAAAGTTAGGATGCTTTGATTGCAATTTTTTAATTGATAATGATAATACATAGCCAAGGTTCTGGTCCATAAAGGAACGTGACTTACTCTGTGTGCACTTTGTCCCTCGATGTAGAGCACCAGAGAGCGTTAATGAAGATCCTTGTGACTGGACACACACTGTTTTCTGCACCTAGATCATCTCCCTTCTTAATAAATTTAATATTTTTTAATATTAAATTATTTTAATAATTTATAATTTATAATTAATAATAATAATTAAATTATTTTAATAATTTATAATTTATAATTAATAATAATAATTATTTTAATATATTTTTATTTATTAACTTTAAAATGGTGGTGTATAACTTAGGCCACTGTGCTCATGCTCAGGTGCAGCAGAAATAATCATATCTCAGGAAGTCTCCACCAAGAAGGGACTGTATGGTTACAAAGAGGCAGTGCGGACGGGGGATCAGGGGGAGGTGCTGTTCCCTCGGTCCATCTGTGCTCTCTGGAGCTGCCTCTAAAAAGTCATAGTTTTATCTGCTCCTTCCTTGTTTGATTACACACAGGACTCTTACAGCTCAGCAGGGTTCCTCTGAGAACACCACAGACCACAAAATGATGGAGAGGAGAGCAGTTAATACCCAGGTTTGGAGAACATGGAGCAGCTCAGGAGGTTGGTAATGTGCTGTGTGGAGGCTTTCATGGTTAGCATCCAGCTCATGACCAAAGAACCCTAACGGTCGATGAGGGTTTGGTAACTTACGGAAACCAAGGTGGTGGATTTCAGTCGCCGACATGGCAGAAAAGATGCTCATGCAGCAAAAACTGCTATCACGAGTGGTGTAACTGGCAAAGGTGCTGGTAACCTCAACAGAAAGGCTGAAATCCGACCCACATTTCTGAGGGAGTTTCTCAAGGAAAAAGAGTTGGAGAGGAAGCATGCAATGCCAGTGTGAATCTGGAACTTAGTTCAGATTTGCTGCAGTTATTAAATGACTTCACTGCTGGATGTTTAATGTGCTTTATTTTGAAACTTTAAAAAGAAAGCTATCATCTCCAGCCAACCTCATTCAACCAGACAAGTATGCTTCAACAAGAGGTCATGGCTTGCATTCTTCGATGCATTGGCATTGAGTATTTTCCTTGGGAAGATGCAGCAAGCTCTTACCTGGCAAGAGAAAATTCAGAGAAGGTGTGATATAAACATAACAGAAGTTTGAGCAGTTATTTAGCAGCCAGAAAAGGAGCCAGTAGCAGGTGTTTTGTGCAGACAGCTCCAGACTTTTGGGGGAAAGAGCTCCTCTGTGTGCCGGCGCAGCATGCTTGAGATGTTTCCCCTTGGTGGTTAAACAGGGGATGGGTCTCATTGGGAGATTTTGTGGACTCCCAGTGGAAACTGCTGGGATGTCATAACAGTGAAGCGTTGTCACCACAGGGTGAGTGACAGCACTGCAAAGATGCACTGGTTTTAAATACAAAGGGCTGCCAGAGTGCCTGTTGCAATGGTCTCCTTTCAGTGGCGGAGGCAAAGCACACATTGAATTTACACCTTCGGGCCTCGCCTGTCAGCAGCTGCTTCGTGTTGCTTTCTCTCACGATTGACTATTATCTTCCTGATTTAAAGCAGACCACATTAAACATCCAACTTGTCCTCTGTGGGCATATGAGGTAAAGGTATCACCCATTTGGTTTTGTGGCAATTATACTTTTTCTTTTTTTTTTTGTATGTAATTATTTTTGATTGTCATTTTTTGACAGTTTCTTGGCTGGGCTGAGCTGCAGCTGCCCTCATTAGGGGCTGTGCCAAACACAATCTTTTTGATATTGAATATTACTCAGCGGCTGCGGCCCCAGATGGCATGTGCAGTAGCAATTGAATCCAATTACTTCTGTCTAATGCTTTTTAAATTGAAAGCCGGGTAGGAAAGGGATGCTGAGCTCCTCACCATTTAAGCAACTTGTCTAGGCTTTCTCCTAGGACTTGACATATCAGGAATCGGAAAGAAGGGGCTGTCCACGTGGATTAAACTGAAAAGAGAGTAACACCGCATGAGTTTTATGTCTGATTTCACTATGCATAACGCCCATGTCCCTGGCATTGCGCCCATTTGGCAGATGAGAGGAGGTGAGGCAGAGAGCAGTGAACAAGCTGGACCAGGATTGCCACCTAACAGGACAGCAGCAGGGCTGGCAGCTGAATGTCCCTGTCAAGTGGTGGCTTACTGGTACCAGGATGACTCCAACATGTACCCCTAGTTGGACAAGTTCTCCCAGCCCCCCACTAATTTTTCAGGCCAAAAGGATATTTCGTTTTCTTTTTCTCCGCTACGCTCTTGTATAATCTGACTTAGGCTGTTATTAAACAACAAAATGATCTCCAGCTAATGAATAAAAGGAATATAGCTCAAAAGATCCTGAGGGTACTGATAAGCTTTGGGGAGATGTGTTGGCCCTGGGTGATGCAGAAACTTTATTCTTGGCCAAAATGTGCATTTATTGAGACTTCAGGAATGTGACGTTGTCTGTAAGGCATGATTCATGCTTTAGGCTGCGGTGGTGAATATAATATCTTCAAGCATGTCTTGTCTTATGCACAGTGGATGTGGAGCATATTTTATTCCTTTCCTGTTTGCCATGTATCTGAAGACTGCTATTGCATCTTTCTTCAGCTGTCATCTTTTCCTTCTGGCAAAAGTAACAGTCCTTTCAATCTTCTTTCATCAGCCACATCCTTGTTTTCTGCTCTACGTATTTTAAGGCAAGAAAAGTCCAAAAGGTGATATATTGTCCTGTACAAACAGAATTGCATCTTGTTATCTCCTGCTTGAAAGTGTGATTGTTCTACTTGTTGTGCTGGAGTTATTGAACACCCACTGTAAGTTGACGCTGCTGACAAACCCATGGCTGTGGGTCAGGAGCAGGGTGCACCAAGGCAGGAATGGGGAATGCCCTGGGAACCGCTGCTGTGAGCAACCTTTGAACAAACCCACATGCGCTCGCACCAAGGACTAGCAAATGGATATTGGGGAAAAACAGGAAAATGGGATGAGAAGATTAACATTGATTATTTGTGTAGCGTGAGGGGTTTGGAGAGGTTCCAGGGTTTTGCTGAAACCCTGTGCCCCTGTAATGGCAAGTGTCACTTGGGAGCAAAATAGCAGGAAACCAGGAGAAAGGAGGCACCAGGCTATTTGGTGGGGCCCAGTGCTACCCCAGTCAAGCTAAGACTTATCCTAGCAGCAGTGATGCCAGTTTCTGCAGTCCTCTGCATGGGCTGGCATCACAGCTACCAACTGGAACTGGCAGAAGTGATTTGTGAACTCAGCCCAAACACTCACGGGAACAAAAAAATGCAAAGAGAAACGGTAGAGCTGCAGGCAAAAGGCAGGAAAGATGCTCTGTGTCTGGCAAGCCCCGCTGCTCCTTTGCTCCTGCTTTGCATTAAGTTATTTGCTGTGACTTAAAAGCCAAACAAACAGTGTTTCCTGCTGAGGCAAAGAGACAAAAAAAAAGAGGTTGTTGGAAGTGGGGTTGTGCCTCAAAGGCAGTGCTTGCCTTCAGGGAGCTGAGCATCTTGGGGTCCACAGCGCCAGGCATGGGGGCATCCCATGGGCGCAGTCCCGGGGTCGCCGGCTCAGCTGTGGCGAAGCTGAGCTGCTGCAACATGTTTTGTGTTAAGTGTTCTTTTCATGTCACGTAGAAGACGTGGATGTGTGTGAAGCTGATTGGGTGTACATGCTGGGTTTGTTTCTTTTTCTTTTCATTTATATCACATTTTTTAAGGTTAAGGCTTTGAGATTTTGTAAGGGAGGCATTCTTATGGTGGTTGAAACCAATTCTTCATTGGAAATTCTTCTAAATCTTACTGAAAAATGTATATGAAAGAATCTAACAGTTGGAAGCAAAGCAAACTGTTTTTAGCATCCAAGATGCACTTAGAACATTTTTTTAATTAGCTGAAAATTTTGAGGGGAAATTATTTCCAGTCACTGGCCATTTTTGAGTTGTACGATTTCAAGAGGTTGTCAACAAATAGTAGCTCTTGGTACTGCAGTTGCATCGGGGATTTCCGGTCCCAAAGGTTTCAGAAGCAATTCAGTCAAAGCTCTGAATTTCTGATCCTTTTTCTGAAGTGTTTAGTGCGAAGAGTTTCTGAAGCTCTGCCGCAGTTGTTCACCCATTAACAATGAAATCCAATGCGCTCTCTGGAACAACTGGCACTGAGGATGCAGAATCGTCCTTGCTGTGTGGTGATGCTGATTGTCAGTGGTAAGAAAGACTGTGAGCCCAAGTCAAATCGAGTTTGTTCCTGTATCGGCTGAAACCCTCCTGGTATTGCCAGGGACATCAGGCAGAGTTGTGATGCAGAACTGAAGTAAAACCAGTTTGTAGATCATCCAAATGTGGCTTTGGGGAGGAGAATGAAAACCTGAGGGCATTGTCTCCATCTGCAGTGGCACAACTCGTGGTGTCAGCACCCCAACACTCTAGGACCAAACACATGCTCCTCCAAACACAGGAGCAGGATTTCATCCTTGCCTGCTGCTCAATGCCAGTATCGGGTGTCCAGTGATAGCCAGAAATTCCTGCTCATGGAGCAGCTATTTGGAAGGGTGGATCATGGCTATCAAGGAGTCTGCAAGCCAGGGACCAAGTCTCAAGTGTCACAGGGAAGTGTACATCCTTCAAGGGTCTTTGGAATGGCTGAACTCTGGTGCTTGCAAGGTAGACCTTGATTCCTGCTGTTGTTCCCAGAGATACGTGGGGTGAAGACCCCCACCTGTGAGTCACAGGGGCAGCAAACTGTGCCCTCTGGGGTAGTGCTGCTCCCCACAAGATCCCCAACTGATTTTTTGATGTCTCACCAGTGGCTTGGTGGAAGTTGTGCTTGGAGAAACCAGGAGTGTTTGCAGCCATCAGCTCCCTTCCCAGTATTGCTCTCTGGGACAAATTCAGGCTCATAAATCTCCTAACTCAGCAGGCAGCATTTGTGCTATAAACTAATTAGGCAAGTGGTCAAATACCACAAACACCTTTGCCCTCATTAGAGACAAATAAGGGTCCTGAGTAGGTGCTGAAATGCCTCATTAACAATGAGCAAGGGCTCCTCTCTGGAATGTGGGCTACAAAAACAAGCCCCAGCCCAAGGATGCAGGAGGCACAAACACTAATTTGGTGCACTGCTAATGATTTCAATGTCATTTAGCTAGTCTGATATGGAAGTCCTGGGCTTGCAGGCCACAAAGCCAAGCTATGGAGATGGCAGGATGTATTTGTATTTGCCATGGAAATGAGGAATTTGGCAGTTTGTGTGACAAAGAGCTTCTTTCCTTCTTCTTTTTGTCTGCCCTGTCCCTGTGTTGACTCGATGCCGTTCTCCTCCTTATTCCAAAGTCCTCTTCCCATCACTCTCTTTGGTTATGTGCTCGTCCACATACGCTACATTGCCCTCGAAGGCCTTGGTGTTGGGTTTTAAAGGATTTGGATGGAAACAAGACTTGGAGCGGACACTCTCCTCCAGTCGCTTCTCTTCTCACTTTTTTTCCAGGAAAAAAAAAATGTTTTTCTCTTCTCCACGCTTTTTTACATTATGATGTAAAAAGATGTTTTTCATGGTGGTCTCATTGCAGTGTCTGGAGGTGCCTCATGAATGTGGGTCTGCATAGGAATAAACTGGGAAACCTGTCCCAGACAAATTGCCCTTTTCCATATCACTAAAGCCAAGCTGAAAGTAGTCACTTTTTCTGCCATCGCAGTGTTACAGGTGAATTCAGGCTTGCTCAGGTAATTCTGGCTGGGAGAACAGAAACACCGGTTCTGGACCAAATTGCACCTTCTGATTTCCTGGCTTCAGGAATAATTCAGAAATACATTCCTTGGAACTGGGAGATGAAGTCGCTAAGCCACTATCCATCATATTTGAGAAGTCACGGCAGTCTGGTGAAGTTCCCACTGACTGGAAAAGGGGAAACATAACCCTCATTTTTGAAAAAAGGAAGACCTGGGGAGCCACAGGCGAGTTAGTCTCTCACCTTTGTGCCCAGCAAGATCGTAGAGCAGACCCTTCTGGAAGCTCTGCTGAGGCACAAGGAAAATAAGGAGGTGACTGGTGGCAATCAGCATGGCTTCACTGAGAGTAAATCATGCCTGACAGATTCGGTGACCTTCTATGGTGGGGCCACAGCCCAGGAGGGTAAGGGAAGAATAACCGACATCATTTACCTGGACTTGTGCAAAGCATTCAACGCTGACAAACTGCTCTCTAAATTGGAGAGACACAGGTTGGCATGGTGGATAAGGAATTGTCCTTGCAAGTGATTGCTTTTTAGAACTAGATTTTTAATGTCTATTTGGTATTTACTTTTTTCTTATGCTATATTTGCTCTTTTTGCAGGAGCACCACTGCCTCTGTATGTGTATTTTTCTTGCAGTTCTTTTGCACGATACTGGTCATACAAGGACCGCCAGCCAGAACCTGCTAGGCTGTATAATCTTTTTCTCTTTCCTTTAATGCCCAATTTTGATATGATCTCCAAAAAAATCAATGATACTGAAGTAAGCTGGAGGTGCAGCCCATGATGGTGTCCCTCTTCCACCACAGATAAGAGTCTTGTATTTATGATATGCAGTGAAGATGTTGCAACTGGTCTGGAGTTTAGGTTTCCAGTCTGTTCGTGTGTGCCTGAGGAGTGCAAGGAAGATAACGCAAAGTAGTGTCAAGCCAGTGAAAGGGGGACAGAGTAAGAAAACAAATCTTGGCGTGATGAATTTTCCATAATGATTACCAAGAGTGGCAAAGAAAATTAATTTTGCTTAAGCCAGGCAGAAATTCCTTATTCAGATAGCCTTATATTAGGCTAAGGCAGGTCCTCTAGGCCAAGTCTTCTGCCCAGACACGTCCTGCTGAATACACTCACCAATTTCTCCAGTGGAGCAGAAAGCTCTAGCAGCATTCTTTGGATGCCATCCAGGGAGGGATGTGCGAAAGGGTCATTACTTTGTGCGTGAGATTCTGTGTTTGCCCAGGTTGCGTGTCACTGGGAACGGCGCAGAGCAAATGGCAAATTCCTTACAAAAGTGGTTTTGTGGTAAAACGTACAGCTGCAGCCGCTTCCAGATGTGCGATGAGAAAGGACTTATATCCCCCACCATCTTTCCTAGTCAGATGCCTCTCAGGTTCACCCCAAAAGGCCTATTAACACTTCCACACAGATGTGTTTGGGTGCTGATGGGTCGCTGATTCATTTGCTTTAAAAGCAAAAAGTCTCTTGCAGCTGCTTGAAAAATCAAGGGAGACGTTTTGTAGCAGTAATAGTAATGTTCAATGAAGAAATCCCTTGGGGATTTTCTCCAACTTTGCTGCTTAATGAACCAACTGATTCAGCCCGTAGTGTTGAAATAATCCTTCCAAGGATGTTAGAGCACAGGCTCGTTAAGTCAAGGGAAAGATTTCATTGCAGAACTTTTGTTAATGAATCAAGATGTTGTTGTCAAGGGAAGGAACAGGGCTTTCTCTGAACTGGCTTTTAGGTGCAGGTGAATTCATTTAGATTTCTTTCCCTATGTTTTAGGCTGACACCTAATCATCAATGTAATTTGCAACATTCATTTCTCTTCTTTTTTTTTTTTTTTATTAACTGAGGGACAATGCAGAGGTCTGTAGAAGGGAAATCCCCTGAGTCCTGTTTAATACAAAGACAACACCTCCTTCAGCTCAGGAAATCCCTGAGCTGCATTTTTTTGAGGCTGGGAGACTGTTCTGGTGGGGGGGGAAATCACAGCATGTTTACTGCATTCTTAAACCCTTTCTTAGACATCTGCTTTTGGCTACTTTTAGTGACAAAAGTACTGAGCTAGATGGACTGTGGAAAGCTATTATTACAGATGGTGTCATTGGGTTGTTCCTATGCCTTCTAATTAGTGTTATTGAAGTGCTGAGGGACAATTGGATAGGGGGGATTTTCATCATTATTATCCTGCTTTTCCACTCACCCTTCTTCTGGCAATCTCTTTGCTTTTAACCAGCGTTTCCTCTGACTGTGATACCACTAACATTTCTGAAGAGGTCAATCTCAAATGGGCTAAAGCTCTGCATATCTGGTTTTGTGAGCTTTTATCTCCCTCTCTCCAGAGCATCCCAAGGGTGCTCAAGCCTCCAGAGGAGGCTTCCTTAGTGCCTTCCTCTTGGATACCACGGTTAGGAGAGCAGTGTCAGCTCTATCGTGGAGCATTGTAAATCTTCTCCAGATTTCCAGATGAAGGGCTTCCTATCTACATGCCCTTTAATGTTGATGGTCCTCTCCCAAATCCAAGAAAGGGGTCTTCAGTGAAGAATAATTATGCGTGGAAGGAACTGAATCGTATCAGGAACACCATTGATTTGAACAGCAAAACTGAGATCTGCTGGGGGCAAAGCACTAATGATACACATGTTCAGGACCTTCACCGCAAATTCAAAAGCTCTGGGACTACTTAGAACTCTCAGAATGCATACAGATTTAGATTGCTGTTTGCTAGGGATTTCCTCTCAAGATACAAATAGGGATCTTAGTTGAAAATCCTTCCCTTGTTGAAGCCAAAGACAAAATATCCTTTCCCTTAGGTAGGACCAGGATTTCCATCTCTGCAAAAGCCTGTGTTTGACCTCTGCCTACCTTAGAGCAGCCAGGGGGTGAAGAAAGCTGATCCATAGTGTACCAGACAAGCTGTAGGTGAAGGCTGTTAACAGAGAGGCACTTAAAAGCAGACAGTTATCCTCTTTCCCATCAAAGCCATCTGGCTCCTAGTTGCCAAGCCAGTGCCAAGCCCCAGTGACCTTTCAGACTCATCACTGTGCTTAGAAGATTTACAGTGGAAAAAAAGCTACTTCTTGCGAGGAAACTCTTGCTCCTTCCTCCCAAGAGAGCATCTAGCCACAATGACTCATATGTTCATCATCCTGGCTTCCCGTAACTGTCTGACAGTGGCTACAAAGCACAGGCTTGGGGAGAATCCGTGCTTGCTTGCCTCTGAGATAGTGTGATGTAAGCTCCTGCTCTGGCTTCTCCCGGCTTTCCAGACTGTTCAAAGTTCAAAGCTTTAGTCTCATCACTCCATCACCCAGCAGGCAAGCCCTGGCTCCAGCACTGAGTTGCCTCTCTTGAAGTGATGACATTTTAAAAGAGCTTTGGAATGATGAAGGTCCAGGAGTCCTGGAGGAAACGGAGGTGAAGCTCACTGATAGACAGGACCTGAGTTTCCAGTAGATCTGCCCAAGTCACTGTCTGCCTGTTTTCAGACAGAGCTGCAAACTACGTTTAGCATTTGCAGTGGAGCTGCTGCGAAGATTTTCATTTTAAGATGCAAGATGTTCTCTACAAGTTACTAGTACCCTGTAGAGTAACCCTTGGAGAAGAGATTCTGTGTCTCTGGAAAAATAAGTACACTGAAGTCAGGAGGGAGAAAACTGCTTCTCAAGTGAAAGACAGGCTGAAAAATGAACTGGAGAGATGGATATAAGCCCTGAAGTTGCAATCCTCTGAGATTTCAAACTCCTGAAAAATCCATAAGTGGGTTTGTACTTGAACGCCATTAAAAAGTACAAGGTCTCTCAGAAAACTGGAGGTTGGGTTTGGATTTTGAAGTTTCCTGCCTCCACCAGATTTAGACATTCTCTGCTCTGGGGCTTTGTTCAGGCCTGTCTCCGATTATGAAGCTGTGAACAAATAGGTCTGAGGGAGCTGCTGTGTTGGCTGGTCTGCATGAGCCACTGCCTGCCTTCAAATACATCAAGGGACGCGACAAGAGTGCTGGGGAACATGAGAGCAGCACCAAGGCATTTGACATGAGGTTGTTTGAATGTCAGTGGTTTTTTGTCTGGGACTTGTGTCCTCGTCTTTCAAAATTCTCAACTGTTCCTCTGAATCCAAACCACACAGATTTTTTTGTAATGTCAGGTAGATGCAGTTAAATTCTTCCAGCTACCAAGTGCAAGGTGAGATCCCAACAAGTATGTGGCAGGCTTTTTTGGAAAAAAAAAAATCATCTCCAGAGCTCCCAAGGAAAAATTAGTTACTCATAAATTTCCACAGCAGGCTGGACAGACTCAAACCAAAAGCCTTGATGTAAATCTGAATCATGATGTTCACTGGGTTAAACACTGTCCTATTATGCGAGGCAGCCTGGATCTGAGAGGTGCACGAATGCCGAATCTGAAGTCAGTGTTAATGAAAACTTGCTGTGCTGTTGGATTGTTTCTTGGCCTTTCCCTCCATCCTACTCTCTTGAATTTCTCTACTGTGCAACATCTGCTGGGACACTTGCAAGCTATAATCTTTCCTGTGATATTTCCAAGAGACCTGGGTCTACAAGGAGAAGACAATTCTCTGCTGTAGGTTGGTTCTTCATCTGTTAGCCCTCAGTGAATGCCAGCGGCATCAGGGGGGCTCCAGGCATTTGTGGGATGAGGAAAGTTGTCCGTAATGTTCCGGGATGCATCTTCTTGCTCCTTCACAAGGCGAGCACACAGCACAGGCTACCTAGAAAGGATGAATGGAAAATAAACAGACGTTGTGGAATATTTTTTTTTTCCCTGTGGGATGGGTGGCTGCCAGGCAAACCTTCATTCTGCAGGACCGAAGACCAATCTATGCCTTTTTTGTTCCCACTGGTTTCAAAGGGTTTCCATTTAGGCTTTCAAGTGAATGAATGTGCTCCCTGGAACTTGGCTCACACGCCGAGCTGGCTTCACAAGGAGCTCTTCTCTGGGGCAAGGACACTGTGGTTGCAAGTGGTACAGCCCTGTTTATTTGTCTGCCTCCTGCCAGGCAGGAGCTCAGATTACCCTCACAGGCAGGCAGAAAGAGACCCAAGAAGGAGGGAGAAAAAAAAGCCAAAATCTCCCTTGCCCCGAGATCAGGTTTGAGGCTCCGAGCAATGGAAAGGAAAAGCCGAGCACAGCTTTCTAGAGCGGCTGACTGATGCTGAGGAGATTCCAAGGGCTGATTTTACTCAAAGACAATTGATTGTAGCAGCTCTACTGATGGCTACCACAGATTTCCAGCTGTAGGTTCATTCTTCTGCCTTTGCCATCGGTGGGAGCCCAGCTGGGGACCAGTCAGGGAGGAGATTGCAGGAGGTTCTTGATTAGCTCCAGTTACTCCATTCCAGTAGAAGCTTTGAAGCAGAAAGCAGTGCCCACCAGAGCACATGGGAACAGAGCAGGGCTTTTCTTTCCCACCACATCTCTTGATTTATTATGCGCCTGGTCAGCAAGGAGGAATGCCAGTGCTGCAAGGATTGCTTTATCTGGGTTGTGCTGTTAATGAGGCCATCATGTTGGTTAAGCATCAGCCTGGAACATAATCTCGCGTAGGTCCCTTTCTCCCTCTGCAGTGACTGACACTTCTTCCTGAACAGACAGACCAGAGAAAGTTCTCAAGACTTATTGTTTGGGATTAAAATAAACAGCAGTTGAGGTGGAGCAGGGCTGGTGGCAGATGTGTGCAGAAGATTGCACAATTTCTCGCCGCAGAGGACAGAGCTGCCCGATTAAAACCAGATACAGATGAGGACAGGGGTGGGTGGGTGCATGAGAACGTTCATTGGGGATAATAAATAATTAGGCATGAAATGCCTAGGAATGGCTCAAGTCTAGGGATGCAGAGGGAGTGAGTGGGAGAATGAGTGGAGAAGGGATCCTGTTTAGCACAAATTAGATCCCCAGGCTTTACTTTTCGGTATGAAGCTGGCAGTGCTGGCATAAAGAAAACAGGTGACCTGGGAAATTGTTTTATTTCCTTTCCTTCCCATCCAGCTTTTTCCCCAGTTGCAACCACCTGCCAACTTTGAGTAAAAGCGATACATCTGGCAGTTTTACCCAGGGAACTCCAGCCCAAATCTTTTTGCTTTGCTAACAACATTTAGTCAATATTTAGTCATGTTCTGGGCCACCCGTGAACCTCAGAAGTTAGAAATGCCAGCAAATCTGCCTATCTAGCTGGGCTGGCACGGTCTGGTAGCAATGAAGCTGGTCATGAGCTGCAGCTTGTGATGGTCCCCACTTCCAGCTGATGGGCATGGGCTAAGTGGAATTGTTGCTGGCAGTCAGAACCTCCATGATGCATAAGGTCACGATGTCGAAGGTGACTTCTGGGAAAGACAGAGGCAGGTTTGTCAGGGATCAGGTTTGCATGGATTTTAGCTGTTTGTGGGAGTCGGTGGAGGGGCAGAGGAAGGGTGTGATCTGCGTTAGCATCTCTGCGGATGCCCATCACAACTGCTTGGGAATTGTCCCTTCAATTCCCTCTATCCCAACTGTGAGAAGAGAAGCTAAGCTTTCCTGGTGGGCCCTGCTACCCGTGCATCCTGACAGTGTGCTTCTCCCTGCAGGAAGCAACAGCATGTTTTCTTCTCTAAAGGGGACAGAGTAGGACAAAATAGACTCTTTTCTAACAAGGAGTTTTAGACCTGGCGTGCCAACCTCTGAATCCCAGCTGTGACAGTCTTTGGCTGCCCTGGAGAAGAATTTGATCTATCTTACTAGTTTTGGTGATAATTGTGGTGCATGAACTGTCCAGAAATGTATCTCTTTCACATGGGTGAGCAGAGACAGGTGTCTAGAGGTGACATCAGCATATTGGTCACATAACGTACTTTGCAGAAATAAGTCTCCTAAGCTGTCCATACTGCATTCGAAGGATTTCCACTTGGTTGGTTGATGGTAGGGTGGGCTACTCTGTGGGACCAGTTTCAGGGAGTGGTGAAGTTGGGAAGGCAACAAGTTTGCCACCCAGGTTTTGTGCTGGACAGGCATTAGTGCAGGGAAGCCAAGCTGAGGACGTCTGCTCGGGGCTGAGGATTGGTCATCAATGTGTGCTGAAGTCATTAGGGAGTCACTTGCTCTGCTTGAACCCAACAGCTCGGGAACCCTTCCCAAACTCAATTTCCTTGAAAGTACCAGATGTTGAACCGAGGTTGAGATTTCCAGGGCAAAAGAAACATGTTGTAAGCAAAGATTTGCTAAACACCAATATTGTGAAAAGTAGGAATGCCAGCAGGGAAGGCAAACCTGCACCTCGTGCAGTGGTAATACTCATGAGACACAGGAGAGGAAGATGTGAACACCACTCTGTTTTCAAACTCCTGATTCTTAAATCAGCTGGATCAGATGCCTTCAGTATCCAGGAAGGGATGCTGCTGATTCATGCGGCTTCTTCCATCTGAGCCTCTGTCAGCTGCAGTTAAAGGGGAAAATGGAATGGAAGATGTTCAGGTGCTGGCAGCGTGTCCTCTGCTTGCAGACATACGGCTGACATCTGCAGCTAACCCTCCATTCCTCCTAAAAATCAACAGCATCACCTCCTCCAAACAGAAAAACCTGAAATACCTCCCTATTTGATCTGTTCAGACTATTTTCCCTGCCTGCACTCACCAGTGGCCAACTCCAGGAATCAGAGAGGTTTTACATTTTGTTGTTGTTTTTCGGTTTTGAGGTTTCAATTTTTCTTTTCTAAAGCCTATGAAGTCCCAAAGCACCTTATGCATTAGGAGTTGCTTAGTGCAGATCCTTGGAGGGTCTCTTTTCTAAATGGAGAGTAGTGTGTTAACTTGGTCACGTACCGACCAGGAAATACCAAAAAGCTGAAGATGGACCCTTTACAAACAGGCTAACCAACTTCAGATGTCCCCTCAATATTGGTATATGAAAGGTAATAGAGAGCACATGGCCCCTGTAAATAATGAGATTATTTACAAATACACAGAAATAAAGCAGTTTGTCTGCCTTGGTGAAACACTGAGGCCACTGGTTTCAGCTAAAATCTCTTAATTGCCCTGTAACAGGTGGGTTTCCTGCAGCCTGTCAAGATCTGAGGTTCTGCACTGGGTTTTGCATCTCATGTACACCACACTTTAATCCTATACTTTCCTTCAGCAGAATGGCCAGAAAAAAGGCTGGAGCAGAACAGAGATGTTGATGCTCTTGGGCATGAGATGTTAGTAGGAGAAAGAGCGCTGGACAAAGGACAAAGTGGGAGAGACAAGTGCACTTCCAAAGAAAGCAGGACAGAGACATGAGCTGCATTTACCTCCTTTTGCCTGCTTGACTCCTGTCCTGCTGCTGCCATTCCATTGCTTGAGCCAAAAACCCTGGGGAGAGAGAAAATAAGTTAGAGTAGGAAGGACCCTCGGGAAAACACTTAGCCCTCAAAGCAGGGAGCGCGGAGCTGGGTTTTCAATCCCTCCTTTGGCGTCCCTGCCAGCACTGGTTGTCTTTAAAGAGAAGGCTGCTGGGAACTGCAGGTGCTCATGTGGGTTGTAAAGCAACCAGGTCATTCATCTCCACGATGAAAGGTGGATCAAGGAGCCCAGCTCCGGTTATCCAGCCTTGAAAATACTGGCCCAGTTTTTAATCCTTGTGTCTGTGCTTCCTTTCCTGGGCTCAGGGAAAGGATGTAGGCAGGTATTTTCCCTTTAGGGGAAGGAGAAAGGAGAACCGTGACCAAAGCAAGGTGCCCTTCCAGCCACAAGGACAGGGTAAGGTGACTTATCACATCGCACAGGATAGAGGTAACGCGTACAGCAGGCTCAGTGGCAGGGTGGGAAGAATGGTTCTGGCATGGTGTTTTGGGGATCCTTGGGATGTGGGAGGCCAGGCTTACCCCATGGTATGGTGCTGAGAGCATGGGGCGTCATTGACTGAGGGTTAGAGGAGAGTCCTACAGCCTCACACTTTGGGTAGGTCCAGCCTCAAGCTAGAGTTGCAGACAGGGTTCCTGGGCTTCAAGAATGGAGCAGAAGAACCGCATGCCTTGATTCTGAAAGAGAGCAATGGGCTGTGCAGTAGATGGTCTTCAGACCTTTCATTGTGATGCTTCAGCATCACTGTTTGACCTCAAGCATTTGAGCTGGGAAGTTTTAAGTCATTTTTAGCTGCCTGGCTGCAAAGAGGAAGGGCAGGAGGAGAGAGACAGAAATACCATGCGGTTAGTATTATATCTCCGACACAATAGGAACTTTTATTAGCAATTTTCCATTGTGTTGCAAATGGCAAAGATCATGGTTATATTTGCATGTTTGAGACTGGCCTGGAGAATTAGCTTTCCCCCTGCGATTGGGTAATAGTTTTCACATTGCATTAGCTTCAGCCTTTGGAGCGAGATACAAAAGCTCCTGCTGAAGAGTGCCGATTCTCCTGCCCTTGGAGATCTTCATTCTTACCTAGCGGTTCAACCCAGGAAGAAACAGGTCATATGAAGCTTGATCTCTTTGTGTGCTGGAGAAAGAGGAGGTGGCAGGTGGACAGTACCTTTGCTCCAAAAGCACTGATTGCACTTCTCAGGCCAATAAAAATGCGAGCGTTCCTGGCTAGAATAACAATAAGGATGTTTCTTTGCTTTAGGGTAAGTCAGGATTTGACTAGATTTATGCTTGGCTCTGCAGAGGACATGCAGCTATTGACAGCCTGAAAGAAATTAGGCCAAGAAAACAAAACAGAAACAACTGGGAATCGTTGCAGCTTTCAATTTGCAGTGTTGGACCAGGCGCTTTGACTCTGGGCTGTGGTTCTGTTGGTTTTTTTTCCTCTCTTTGAGATTTCGCACAGTCCTTTCTGTGAGAGAGTTCTACTCTGTGGTCTGGATGAAGCTTTGGTGTGCGTCTTCCCTGTTGTGGGAATAGTCACCAAACCACTGGCTGATGACAGGAGGGAGGCTTAAAGAGCTCTGCCTCTCCTTTTCTTCCCCTACGTGGCCAAGTATGGCTTAGGTATGACTGTGGTGCCAATAGTAAGGGTAAAAGTCACTGCAGCATTGTTTCCTACATCCCTGATCCTTCTCTTCCAGCTCTTCACAAGCTCTCTCTGCACCACCACTGTAACAGAAATCCCCAATTAAAGCATGGGAAGCTGTTTCTGCTGAAGGCAACCTGCTCCACTGAGCCTTGGTGCCTCTTCCCAAGAGAGACAAATGGAGGAGAATATTTTTATTGTGTGCTTTCTAGAAACCAAAAAGTTAACTCAGTTGCTTTGAGAAATGTTGTTAAACTGATGCTGATCCCAGACATGGGTCTGTTTTCTCTTCTTCCCCTAGAAGATCTTCTCCTGTTTTTAGAGACTGATCTTGTGTAATTTTAGGGTTGTACCAAATATTGGAAATGAACCCCCATACGCTGCGATCAGGGGTTTCATTGCAAGGCTGAACTTTGCGCCAGGGCTCTGTGAAGGCTCTTGAGCTGCAGGATAAGTTTCATTTGGTTTGGTGCAATACAAGACCAGGCACTGTATGAATAAGGTACCCTCCCTACCCTCTGCTTTGCTAGTCCCAAACACTCTCTGAGGCATAAGCCCAAGGGGAAAAACATATGTGTACTGTACAGCGTGAAGGTCAGAATGACGTTAGGGCTGTAAAGCATCTATTTGTCCATTCTGCTCACAGAAAAGGCCTTCATATTTCGTTACCATCTGGACAGCAAATGTGTCCTCCTCTGGGAACTTAGTTTTGACCTTTGCTCACTTTGTTTAAGAACAAATATAAAGCAAACGTGTAACATTTGCACTAGGGATCTCCTGTCAGCACTGCAGATAGGTCAGGAGAGCTGGCTTGACTGTCCTACTTGTGTCATATATTTATAGTACATGGATATAAGTGCCATATATTTGAGTTTATTCTTTGTAATTAGCTAAAACTTGGGAAGACAGAACCTCTCTTTGAAGTAAGGGTGTTCCTAACGTTATCATTATAGATCTGTGATTATTAGTTCTAATGTGAACTACAAGTCCCACCATATGTCGAGAGCTCCACACAATGTCCTCCTTCATGGCTGTAGCACGATCATCATCAGGAGACGAGTGGGGTTGCTGTGGGTCTTTTGATGCATGGCATCTATTGCATGGATCACAACCGCTAATCTGATTTTCTGCAGACCATGAACGTGTTGTTGCTTGTTTCATCAGTCATTAACACAGATGGGTTGTGTTGTTTGGTGATCTCTGATATATGGGCTGTTCAGCCAGCGGGTTGGTGACTGCCAGTCAGCTCAAGCATGATGGAATAAACTAGGATGAGTCCCTCTTTATAGAAATCGGCTGGATTTAGCTAACCAGACCTGGAACACAGCCAAGACCCCTGCCTGCAGGCCTTTCTTTCCTTTTAGAAAGTCTTAACATCCAGCAGAAACCCAGCATAAACTGTAAGCAAAGACTTGGATCTTCTTTGTTTTGGAGAGGGAAGAAAGGTCAGCTTTCCATTTATCAAGTGATCTGGTAGCTTGTCACCAAAAAGACTGAGGAAGCAGAGATGAGTGCCCTAACTTAAAATAAAGAGGTTTAGTTGGTCGAATATGCATTGAAGACTGAAGCTGTTGCTATTAGGGCCAGGGTACCCCACCCTGTGTTCACCCAGCTTTGTACAAGCTCACAGCAGCCCTGACTGACTCCATCCAGTGCCCTTTAGCTCCCTGCAGCACCCCCACAAGACACTGCTGCTCGCTTCATTATGTATCAATGGGTCTTGTCAAGATTAAATTGGAAAATAAACCCCCACAGCTCAGGCTTGAGTTGTTGAGATCATGAAGATTGATCAAATAGCACAATTAAATGCATTTATTAAATAAATAGGTGGTTTATCTTTCTTTTTCCTTGCACCCACAGGGTTGATGCTCAGCCGCCTGTTGCTGGCTTTAAGAAGGTCTCGCTGCACAAATGCTAGCACAGGTGAGGGCTGAACCAAGCCTTTGCTTTGGACTATTGAACTAGACCAGCTGGTTTCACTTTTTTGGGTTGGTACATGGCTTCACTTGCCCATTTTCTCCAGCTGAAAAGCTTCCCAGCACGGGTTCTTCCAGACAAGCCTGGGGGTGTTTCCATTTGTGCCAATAAAATTGGGCTTTGACAGTCAAAACAAAACAAAGTCATCCCTCCATCCTATGACACCATGCCACCCCACCCCCCAAATAAATTAAAAGGCATTTGTCTCTTTTTTTGAGTTTTTTTTTTGTTTGGTTTTATTTGTTTGTTTTTTATTTGTAACATGACTTTGGCTTAAAATGCAAAGTCTGTCCCGCATCCCACCCGCTCTCACACTGTCCCTTTAAAATCTGATTTTGGCAGCAGGTTCAGTGGCTGCGGTTCCTGTCCTAAGCAGATGGCTTTAGTTAGGTCGGATTCAGTGGCAGGTCTCCGGGATGCCGAATCTCTCGTTTGCTCCTTTCTTCTGTCATCAATAAAGCCATTGAGAGAATCTTTAATAAATAAACAAAAAAACATTTTTCAACAGACAGTGGGATGGAAAATGACTCATAGGAAAACAGGGTACAAATATTAGGTATTACATGTGTCGAGTTTCTGTTTGGGGTCCAAGAATGTTGTGGTTTTTCTCTAAAGATTATGCCATTGTGGAATAATGTCATTGTGGAGTATTTGGTCAAGATGAGCTGATTGAGTCTGGTGGTTACATACAAATATATATCTTGGTGTTTTTCAAGCGTTTGGAAAATCTCTGACAAGCATTTTTCAGGAGGCTATGGGCAATTATTGCCATCACTGTTTCCAGCCTTGTTGAATACCATGAAAACTACTGGAGTCATGCTTTCTCTCCTCCTTTCTTTTTCTTCATTCATGTAGGACCTACTTTTTTTCTTGGGATTGGGTGCAAACAAACTGGGAGGGATTCTTTGTGCTGGCTTAGAGCTACCAAGCGGTTGATCCAGTCCTAGAGAGAGGCTGGGTGGAGCACTCGTGATATCAGTGTGAATGAAGCAAAGTCTTTAAGGCATAGAGGAAAAACAATGAGAAATATTCTGCACAATAAACCACCGTGTTGAAGTTGAGGACCCCCAGCAGTGCCAGTGACTTGGGTGGTGGTCATCAAAAAGGCTTTTGGGGGAGAAACCTTAATCCGCTAACCCTTGCTCATCCTCCGTGAACGTTAATGGGAAAAGAAATATTTCAGGTGACACTTGCGCTTGTTCCAGAAAGTTATCTGTGGAGTTAAGGAGGTGCCTGAGGAGGGCTGATGCCCAGTTTCTCTTTCCTTGTATTCTGTAACCCTTGTTTTCTACATAGTAGACCCTAGAAATGCTGCCGTATCTGCTTTGGGTAGGAGATAGTAGGATATCATTCTTTCTTCGAGTTAGTGAAGCAAGCTGATGACTGGAAACAATGAGGAAAAAAACCTTCTGTAGTTTTTCAGTCTCTCCGCAGAAAAAAATGTGTGTTACAACAATTTTAACTCTAGGAATTGTAACTACGTGATCTCGTTAGCTGTTATCATTACTTCTACCTCCCTGATCCACACTGCATGGAGTTTTGTTAGCTCAGGGTCAGCGCCAGGCAGCTCCTAGTTGAGCATCGTTAAGGAACAAAAAGGAAGCATCGAAGGATGAACTCAAAGGAAAGTGCCCGCAGTGCAGGCTCAATGAAATATTTATAGTCCACTGTATACACAACCGCAGACAGGCTTTAAAAATGGGAAACACTTGAAGCAAAATGAGACCATTTAGATACAGAAGGCCTCATTTTCTAGTGTTTCCTAGGGAAAAAAAAGCAGCACAAATACAAAGAGCTGTTTCTAGTTTTACCCATCTGTCACAGTCCCTCTGGTTCACGTGCGCTGCCTTCTTTTTGGTTTGTTTTCGGCAGTTTTTGTGACTAAAGGGTGGAGGGTATTGTGGGAGGGTGTATCTGCACATGGACCTCAGTGGAGAATACTGCCCAGTGGTCAAGGTGAAAGTGGAGTTGGCCTCACGGGAGGTGGCTTTGTTGGGTACCTCATTTTTGGGAAGGGCTGGTGAATGTTTGTGTTGTAAATTGTCCCTGAAGCTTGTACCTGGAGCAGATATGTGTGGATGCTGAAAGAGTGGGCCATTATCAGTTTTATTTTTCTTATCATTCCAATCTCTATTTACCTACTAAATAGTAAAGACACCTGTATTAATATTAGCTTAATGCAATAAATAAACACATAGAGTGTGTTGTGATGCTATTATGTTATGTTAATATATAAATATAAGTGCATATTGATGGAAAAAGGGAGTAAGGGTCACTACTTGAACACATCTCTAGTGGCTTCCAGTGCCCAGACAAGGTCTCGGTATTTCCAGGATGGGGCTGCACCCAGGCAGTTTGGGAATAATGTGGCCCAGGCACCAGCATCAGCTGGGGAAAGCCCTTCTAGCCACATCACATCATGACGATGGCATGTGCCATTCCTGTGATGCAATTATTTTTCATAGGCTTGTTGACCTGAAACTAAACTCTTGGGAAAGCAGAGATTCAAGGCATCCTTTGTCCAACTGCGAACAGGGAGAGATGGGGCTCCAGGGGAAGGGGCAGATGTGGGGGAAGCAGGTTTGCCATTCCTGTGGATGTTTTTAGAGGATTAAGAGGGGAACAGTCACTCTCCAAGGCTGTCTCAAGGTTTAAGAATTACCTGGAGGGCCTGCCTGGAATCCATTTTTGGATGACTGGAGATTTTTTCCGATCTGCAGTGACAGAAAGCGAGTCCAGCAGTCTGGAAACAGCCCTCGAGCTGTCAAAAGAATGATAGTTTCTTTCTGCAACTCGGTGGAAAGCTGACCCATGGTAGGCTGCAGCAGGAGCCGGGGGGCAGCTTGGCCGCTCTCCCCATCATCATGGGCAGGTCCACCATGGAGGTGGCTGGGGACAGGGGACACCCTGCCATGGAAGGTGCATCAAGCTGATCTCTGGTTGCTCCACTACTTGGGTTTGCAGAGGAATGAAGGAAGACGAGGAAAGTCCTGCTTTCCCTGAGGGTTATTATTGTTTCCTCTGGTCTCCTGGAAATGCCCAAATTTAGCATGGAGGAGATGGTGTTGGAGAGGAGCAGTTTGGGTCCTCACCACTTCATCTTCCCAGGCCTGTAGGAACACCTTTTCCCAACGGGCTGACTGATAACTAGAAAGACTGGAAGGTGTTTGGGGAAAGAGCCAAAGTCTGGGGGACTACAAACTAAGTCCTAACTCCTGACCTAACCCCTTCCACAGCATCACCCCAGCTGGAGGAAGAAGTGTAGCTTGACAGAAAGTCCTTCCCAGCCCCGTACCCAGAGAGGGCAGACATTGGCATCGCTAACGCAAGTGATGTTTGCTCTGCCTTCAGCTTTCTCTTCTAAGATTTCTTAGGTTCTTTTCCCTAGTTGTTTTTATTGCTTATATCCCTTGGTAAAGTGATTAGTGAGACAACAGAGGAGCAGTAATACAGACCTTTCTGCTTGCTAACACGATCTCCTGATGTTTTTTTTCCTTCCTGAAGGTGCCTCGCAGGAGGTGAGGAGCTGGGACTGAAGAGGGAGCACAGCCTAATGCCAAGGCCTTCCTAGACAATGCTGCTGCCTGCTGGAGTGTGAATTTGGTCAAGTAACGGTAAGAAAGTGATGTCTTCTTTCTCCTGAATTGGTAGATCAGTGAATACAGTACAGAATGTTTTGTCTGCTGTGCTCTTGTGCAGAGGGACTAGGAGCAAGACATTGCTTGTGAGGTTTTGTTTGCTTGAAGGCATCTCAGACGCATCTGGCTACTCCCTGCTTCCCGCAGCCATAAAGGTTGCAACACCCCTTCCCTATTGACACACATATATGACATGGTGCTGCTTACGGAGTGAGCCACAATTAAACTGCAGCTTCTGAAACAATTCTTCTGTAGAAACCAGATGTTCGGGCTGTGAACAGCACTCAAATCCTGCATTTGGGAAGCAGGGTAGACTTTGGGAAGCATGGAGATCTTGGCCATCGAGGTTGTGTGTGTGACACTGTGCTTTGTTTCTGTGGTTCCTGGATGGTCTGGGAGAGTGCAGATCTCAGGTTCCCAGGTACATGGGAAACGGTCTCTGCCCTCCCGTTGTATTTGTCTTAGGATGATGTTGCAGCCGAAAATCTGACTCAATTTTTTCTTGCGCAGTATCTTTGCAAAACCAGCATCGCGGGCTTTGATGGCCTGGTTTCCAAATTCAGGACTTTGTGGTAGTTCTATCCTGCAGGAAAAAAGAGCTAGAGGGAAAAAAATCTAGAAGGTCAACAATAATGAGCAGCCTTGCTCTAAAGGGTGCCCTGAAGCAACCCTACAATAACAAATGCAAGAGAGATGCCCGCAGAGCATTAACAGAGGACCAGCACTTGCTGTGCAGAGGTTTTCACTGAGCTTTTTGTATTTGAGCAGGTCTTGTGGGGAACTCTAAAGAAAAACACAAAACCAGTATGCAGATGGGAATGGGCTAAAAAGAATGTCATAAAAAAAGAAACTTATTTTATTTTCCAGCTGATAGGAAGCTGGAATTAATGTGGAAAAACATGTTGTTAGTTAATACGGATGAATGATACTCTGGCAGCACTGTTAATCAAAGCTAGTGATACGAATGGGTTTGGAGGAGAAAATTTGTATGCACTGGTTTTGATTCCTGTATAGAATAAATGGTTTTATCAGTTTCTTCTATAAAGCTTGACAAGCACCCAGTAGCCTGCTGTTTTCTTTACTTCTAATGACTCAGGAAAATCTAGAGAGCTCAGCAGAGGTTTTGCTGGCATTAAGAACTGGAGTTAATACTTCTAAAAGCAGCTACAGGAGCCAGATGTGTATCCCTGCTGACTCTTGACGTGATTTTTACCTGTGGCTTTTAGCTCTGATTTTTTTTATTTACTTTTGCTGAGCATGTGAATTTTCAGTCCAGGTATTTCTTTGGCATAGACTTGCGATTCAGGGAGGACGATTTATTCCTTTTCATTTCCAAGCGATCGCTCCATGACCGATCCTTCCTACGGGGGCTCTGCAGCAATCATGCGTCATTTCCCATCTCCTAAATGCTGTGTTTGGATGTGTAAAGGGCCTTTGCTTATTCATATCAGGAAAACTACTCTTCTGCTTTCCTACTTTGCAAAGATGTTTCTGTAGTGCAGGTGTGATGGAAAAGATTGGCTCAAGTGCTTTATTCAGCACGTGTCCTATTAAAACCAGTGAAACTCCCCGTCCAGGAGATTGAAGAGTGATTCGTGGTCACAAGCTCCAGGTGACTAACTGGTCAAGTCTGATTTTATGAGTACTGTGAGTTTCATAGACATCTTTGTAGGCAGAGGTGAGCGCTGTAAATAAACACCAAAACTCGGCAGGAGGATCACTCTGTGCAAATGCTTGCAACTGCTTTCCAGGACACTGGATTTATGCAAAGGTCGAACAGTTGTGTGCACTTTTTGTATGGATTTTCTTGTAGGGGCATAATGAACATGAACTTCATTAGCAAGAACTGAACCCTGGATCATCTGTTTAAAAAAATGTGGACTCTTGCCAAGCTGATAGAAAGGAAAACCAGAGGAATGTACAAATTTATACCCCATTCTATACTGCAGAGTTGCAAATGGTTGACAAAGACACACATGTGCCCAAGCCACTTTGCTTTGCAATTAGGGAAAACAGTTGCAATAATGGGAGATGAAACGCAAGGGTCGGCCAGCAGCTGAGGACCAGCCCGTGGCTGTCAATAGTTACACCAACCACAGTCAACATTAACATTTTTTATGTGGTATTGGGACTATGATGCAGAAAAATAAGAAATCAGAGAATGCAAATGCAATTCCAGGGCTTTGGGAATCCCCCCGCCGTTGCAGCATTACCTCTAACTGCCTCCTAACCCATGCCCACATCCTTCTGAAAGAGCCATTATGTACGTTATGTGTCAGCAAAGTCTCCTGTTTGGTTTTTTTCTCTTTGTCTCAGTGCTTCAGATAACTTTTTGCAGTGCAATTCCCGATGTTTATTTTCTCTCCCTAAGAGCTGATAGCTAAATATATTCCCAATCTCAACACTTTGACTTTTGCTGTTTATTTAATGACCTTCATTCACCTCAGTATGATTAAGTTCGTCTGTGTCTGGGTAGTTTGGTTAGCATTAAATTCCCTTTATTTTGGGAAGTTCATTTCCACACTGTGCTTTCTCCCAGCTGCCTTCCTGTAAGTAAAGAGGGTGGGTTCTGATCCAGGTCTCCCCTCCTCCTCAGTCCTGTTTTGCAATTTTTCCTTCCTGGCTTGCGACTGGCTTTCTTCTTGGAGTGTGAAAATCCACCCTGGAATAAGATGCTTTCCCCAGCAAAACCAAAATTTTCTCCTGCCAGGGGAGCCGACACTGCCAGGAGGAAAGGTGCTCAAGACTTGCATCCCTTCATCACATCACCTGCTTAGGACATCTCTACAATCCAATCCTTGGCAGAACATCCTTTCTGCCACCGTCAAGGGACGATGGTGGTGGGTCTCCTTGTGTGCGCATCAAGGCAAGGGACCCCTTGGCTGCTGTTTGCCTGTCTTAGCGAGCAGTGACTCAGAGCACAAGATGACATTTAGGATTTGTGCATAGATGGGGCTTTTTTCTCTCCTTTGAGGTGTGGTGTCCAGTTTGAGGTCCTGTGGCCACAGCTGCACAGCTGGCAGAGCGGGGCTCAGTCCTGCAACAGCAACCGAAACGCTCCACCTGGAGGTGAAAGCAAATTATAACTGGGCTCAGTGGCCAGCTGGGATTTGTAGATCAGCAGCTGAACCAAAAAAAGCAAAGGCTAGGTACGAACACTGTGTCGGTATGAACTGAGGAAAATAATTCATGGCTTAAAAGGAAAGTGATCTGGAAGTGCGTAAAGCCATTCTGTGTGAGGGAGAGGCAGGGCATGGGAGGAGGTGCTCCTACTCTGGGCTGTATCTCTCCCAGCATCTGCCTCCAGCCCTGCTGCCTCTGTCATGGGGAGGCCACTGAGCTTTTGGGGGCCAGAAGCAAGGATTTGAATGAAGGGATCTCCCCTCCCAGGGCACAGGTTTCTTTCGAGTTTGGCAGCTGAGGCGTTTTTGCTCCTGCCTCTGCACCCAGCCAAGCCTCTTCTTTCCTGGCACTGAGCATCCGCATCCTCATCAAATCTTACTCATTTTAAACATACGTTTTAAATATCCCACTGAACTCTTAATATTCACCACTTAACCTGCTCACCAATAGCTTGTGGTTTACAGAAACAGCATTTTTCAGTTATGAGCCATTTACTGAAATGAAGTCACCCAGACTAATTAGAACTACAATTCCAAGAGCTCAGGACCTTGGGGATAGCTGGGGCAGTGTTTGAGACAGGATCTATGTATTTTGGAATAACAGCTCCCTGCTAGCTCAGATGAACACAGAATTAAACGAGACGGTGATTTGATCCACCGGGCATTTCCACTGTTCCTGCAAATGAAAAGAAACCCTCTATCGTCTCTGAGGATATTTTGCACATAAATATTGCTCCAAGGGAAATTAGTGCTGAATATATGTGGAAAATCACCAAAAAATATAGTCATATATCTTGCAAGACTTACAGGAAATTAGCGCAAGTGAATTACCCTAAACAAAATTACTCTGCCACAGAGCACGTGTGTTCCAAGGAAGAATTTGAAAATCATTTGAGAAGGCTTTTTTTTTCCTTTGCAAAGCTAATGGATCTCATAATTTTGCACAGCCCTATTGGAAATAGGAAAGAACCTGCCTTGTCCAATTAAGAATTAGAAGTAGAGCAGCAACAGGGAGAAAGATTTCTATTAAAAAAAAAAAAAAAAGTGAATTTGTCCTCAAGCTCCATGAAATCCAACACAGCAATATTTCACTTAAAAATGCACCGTGCGATGGTGAGAACCGAGGGGGGACGGAAGAAGTGCTATGGGCAACGGCCAGAGAGGTGCAGCTCTTACAGAAACCAAGGACCCCTTCTCTAACATATGAATAAAAGCACAGCGGCTCCTTTAGCATATTTAAGTATTTACTGCTGTCTCATGAAGGAGGAAATTCCTACCACTACGGGGGAAAAGTTCAGGTTGGACAAATGGGGGGGATAAAAGGTGCTTGGAAAACTCTCTTGATCGTGATGGGATCCAGTAGCCTCTAGTTAAATGATTATTTTTCATCGTAAGGGCATGGCATAGAGATATCTGATGGCTCAAGGCAAACTTGTCCAGCTGGTGGGTTTGGAGGTGCAAATGGCACTTTGTGCCCAGTGCTGTTGGAGGAAGGTTCTTCTGCCCCGAGCTGCAGCCCTGGCTGCGCTTTTCTCAAACAATGCTTTGCATTATTGTAAAAATTGAGAAACTGGCCTCAGATAGGCTCAGGCCTTCAAGTTTATTAGCTGTGTTTTCAAGCTGGGCTCCAATTCCTTCTGCTGGAGTGCATACCGCTGTATTCTCCTCGCCATCTCCCGCCGACTGTAACGAGCTGTCAGAGGGGAGGAAAGGTCAAACTCCTTCGGCATCAGGTGCGAATGGGAACGCATGGAAAACAGATTCCTGTTATCATAGCAACCAAAGCGCTGCCCTTGGCGGGCTGGAGAACGGCCCCAACGTAGCAGCACAGGTGGTGCAAACAGGGAGGATTGCTGTGGCAGGGGTGTGTTGGAGCTGCCTTGCCCCTGTGCATGGGCTGAAGCTCTTCCAGCAGCTCATATTGTGTTCTCTGGTGCAGGGAATCCTTTTGATGTGGAAATCATTTGGTTTGCGCTTTTCACCATAAAAATTGTGATAGAGCTGCCTTTTTTTCTTTTTGTGAGCACTCGGAGATGTGCAGGCTGGTGCTGCTTTGGGATGGATGAGTTACAGTGAGCGAGGAACAGATACCGGGAGGTTGAATGCATTTATGTTTGTTGAGATCCAGGTGCCTCTATCTAGGGAGCACAGCAGGGCAGCTCTGCCCATGTTATTTGAGTCGTTTTAGAGCTTGTCCTAGCAAGAGAAAATGTCAAGGTAAGAGCAGTTCTGTAGGGAATACTGGATAATAATGACAGCAGGTTTTATGGTCTGGAAGGGAAAAGATGTGCTCTCTTTTAAAGAGAGCTCAGAGGGGTAATGGACCTGCACGTCTCCTTTTGTGGCACTGACTTCCTCAAGGCGAGGGCAGCGCAGTGTCTTGCAAAACCCCTTTGCATCCAATGGTTACAAAACACACCCTGTTGATGTCCCAAAGTGTTTCTGCTGGTGTTTCGTTTCTCTCCCTGACATTTCTGAGCAAGGCTTGCCATGGGTATCTTGGGACTTAGCCGAGGGTCCTTGAGTCAGCAGAGAAAGGTGTTTCAGAAAAGGCTTTTGCAGAAGCTGAAGGTACGGTTCACGTGTTGTCAGTAAGTTCAAGCTCTCTGCTTCCCCGCTATAGCGCAGCATTTTCTCTCCTAGAAACAGTGATAGACAATAAGAGCGAGCTGGGAAATGTTCTCGGGCTTTGACAGAATCTGGACACCAAACTGCTGATAAGGGAGGGAGACTTTAAAAATTCTAATAACCATTAAGTGAGAGCCACCTCTGCTCCGCATGGGCCTCTTCCCATCCCTGGGCCCAGTTCCCAGCACACTCTGTGTTGTTCTCTGTTCCTGGATGGGAAACAGCATAAAAAATGTTGATGTTTGTAATTTTCTGCCTGGGATTTGCCATATGCTGCTGGACTTTTGTTTTCCAGACTGGCTGCTGCAAAGCCTAACGCCAGAATGATGGGGTGAGCATCGGCGGTCTCTGAGCTCCCCGCCCAAGCAGGGAGGAGATGCAGGTCCTCGCTGCAAGGCTGGGCTGTCAGCTGCAGCTGAGACCTCTGGTAACGTACGTTACCAAAGTGGCTGATAGTAATCAAAAGTCCATCTAAATTAAGAGCTTTTTAAGCCTACAGGGAGCCTTATCTGCGAATTTTCTGAGTCACTACAATGGCAGCAGTGGCCTTGGTGTTAAATAGTGTCATGTTGGAAACTGTCTTGGCTGTTGGCAAATTCTGGCTGGAAAAAATGAACTGCTGTTAAAACCAGAATACCAGAATTTGTAGTTGTTGCCTAGC
Organism: Cuculus canorus; assembly: GCF_017976375.1. Classification (NCBI taxonomy): domain Eukaryota; kingdom Metazoa; phylum Chordata; class Aves; order Cuculiformes; family Cuculidae; genus Cuculus; species Cuculus canorus. The sequence goes on along the minus strand of NC_071413.1, from coordinate 5,658,797 downwards.
AGAATCCTCATTCCTTTTTAGTGTCCCCAGCATAGCTCTCCTTTAGCTGGGAGTCACCCATCCTGTCATGGCAGCGTCCTGGTGCTGGTGACAGATGATGAGGAAGGCAGGTGCTTCCTCCAAACCCAGCCGGGCCGGGGAGAGGAAAGCGCTTTTGTCCCTGTGACAGCGCTGTGCCTGCCGTCAGGTGAGATCTGTCAGCTCCAGTGTTACAGGTAACGGTGATGATGGGTGAGATAACAGCTACTCCTAACTGATGGGTTATTTTTCTTCCCGTGCAGTTCACTGGCAGGTCAATGCACTCGAGGGGCTTTCTTTTTTTGCTGTCACAGTGGGGAGTTTTCTGGTTCAGCCTGTCTTTGCTCCTGAGTGATAACTCCTTAGCAGATGAAGTGTGGATTCACCTGCCTTACCTTAGGCATCTAAAGCTCAGACACCTAATTCTGTGCTAATCACCCCCTTAACAGCCATAGAAAGGCACCTGGCATATCCTAAAACAGGTGTCTATGGCAGGTTGCATTAGCACCCTGCTCAGGTTGAAGTTTTATGACTGCAAGTCTTCCTCCTCTGCCTCAAATTACCCTGGAGCACATCTTGAGTTTTGCTCTGCTGTGGCGACCAAGATGATGCTGAACCCCACATCCTGAACCCCACTCCAAGGGGCTGCAGGTGCTCACCTGGGTGCCCCTGTGGTCACTTTCTCTCCTCTCTGGCCAAGACGAAGGCATTGCAGCTCCACAGGGCTGAAGGGGGAGGTCGGAGCTTGCTGCAGACAGTCACGCTGTGCTGTCAGGCTGAGCCCAGGCAAGCCTTGTGCCTTGAGATCCCAGGATGGGAGATCTGAAAGGTCACCACGGGGAAAGCTGTGTACTCTGGTTTTCACGTGTTTGCCTTTATAAGTGTATCAACTCCTTTGGAAGCACAGGCCAAAGGTTTGCATACACTCTGGCACCTTTTAAAAAGAGACCTTTGCATAACCTGAATCCTCTAAGCAGTAACGAGTGTTTTCTTGACATGCAACAGCCGTCCAGAAAGCACACAGACCTGCTTTAAAACAGCCAGATGCCTGCACTGGTTTATGGACGCCCTGCCGCAACACTGTCAGGCTCCCACTTAAGCTCCCCGTCACTCCAAATCAGCTGCTGAAAACTAGCAGAGGTTTTCATATTGCTGTCGGTTGGTATCTCCAAGCACGTGGGGGATGAGTGACGGCGCTGATGTCCCTGCAGTGACACCCACATGCAACAGCTGCATGGTTCAGCTCTAATTTCTTCAATATTAGGTGAGATGACATCTCATTTCACTTTTCTGCTCGTCCTCAGGATGCATTGCCTTTTCCTTACAGCCAGTTCTCTCTTGCAATGCTCAGCCTTCTGCTGATCCTCTGCACCCATCCCAGTCCCCCATTGAACCCAAACAAAGTTGTTACACTTGTGAGCTGCAAGTGCACAATGAACCCGGCATATCCCTGCTGCCCACTCTGCTATACATCTGCTGAACAAAGCGAGGGGGGCAAGGGGAGGCATATAAATTAAGGAAAGCTGGCTAGACCAACCCAGGACCTGTCCCTTCTCAGGGAAGTTATCTATTTGGGGAGTTCTCTGGCACCAAAATGTGATGGTTGGAGACGAAAAATTTTGTCTTCAATAGCACTATTTGACTGCTGAGTCGGGTGTGGGGTGGACTATTATTCCACCCACTCTCTCCCTAGTCTTCTTCCCCCAAAGAAAACCTTCCCCCAAACAATGAGTTTATGTCTTATTGTCTTCTCTGGCACTTGAAAATGTGAGTTTTTCCCATCTATCTTTTTGGCATCTGTTCACGGTCTCCAGGACTTTGTTGGTTTTGCACTGATTCTTGCTCTGAGACTTGACTTCAGGACCATGGGAAAGACTTTATGGCTGCGGTGGGGCAGCGTTATGTCTGAGTAGAGACATCGCTCACCCTGCAGACCTTGGGCTGCGTGAGGACCACATAGGCGGTGGGCTGCATCACACAAGGGTCTGATCCAGGCTGCTGGGAGCCTGGGGAGGAGCAGGGAGGGAAGCCAAAGGATTTTATTTCTTTCTTTATTCTTCAGACACCCCAAACCATACTTTGGCATAGTATATTGTCATGATTCATACATGTACTTCTCCTGAGAGAAGTAGCGGCAAAATCCTGGCTGTTTCTGGGCTGGAGCTTTGTTGTATCTGTGAAGAGAACTATCTGACATGGTTTTCAGCATTAGCAGGTGATGCAGGAAGCCCCTGTCAATCATTCATCTCCTGTCTAGGAGATGGAGTGGGTAAAAAAACATCCCAAAGCAGAGCCCCGGTCATGAGGCAGGAGTAGCACAGGTGGTGTTTTACATGTCTGCAAGGAGATAATACGATATCTCCTTCAAGAGAGGAGAACTGGGCAAAATAGCCCACTCCCTACAGCCTTTCTTTCCAACCCGAAGTCCTTTCCTGAAGCTAAAGAGTAGGGAAGAGTTCCCGAGAGGAGAGCAATATCTGTGCACAAAGCTCAGAGCAATGCGTGACGCTCATCCTGCCGAGCGCTGCTCTTGGCCCGGGTGGCAGCTTTCGCCCCCATGCAAACCTTGACAATACGTGTGTTTCTACTTGACTCTGTTAGTTTGCTATTGAGATTATTACCAATCCGGTACATTTTTTAAAGCAAATGAGGTTTCAAAACGCCTATTGATAAGATCTTTCTTGCCCTCAGTGGAGTCATTAATTCAATATGCTGAAATACCATTTTAATTAGTTTGCACGATGGTCCCAAGAGCAATGAAATAATGCTCTTTATTATGTGAGTATGTAGTGTGCTGTGCATAATCCTGTTCTTTATCTCTTGTCTTCTGTTCTGTCTCACTGGCAAATATTAGTGCATCCTGTCTCCCAGTTATACCCTTGTGCGAGCATGCCAGCAATCTCATGTTAAATACTCGATGTTACACTAAAACAACATTGTAGTTATTACTTGACTGGCAGAAAAATCAGAATTAAAGGCTTCCTTCAATTGCTTATGTTGTAGCCAGGTATTACGATGACGCCCACGTTGTGCGTGGTATCACTTATCCTTAACCCCTGTCTTCCTCCTCTCAGCTCTGCTGGTTGTTGCTAAGCTCTAGTAGGGCCAAGAGTAGGACCAATCATAGAATCATTTAGGTTGGAAAAGACCTTTAAGATCATTGAGTCCAATCCTCAACCTGGCACTGCCAACTCCACCACAAAACCATGTCCCTAAGCACCATATCTACATGACTTCCAAATACCTCCAGGGATGGGCACTCAACCACTTCCCTGGGCAGCCTCTGCCAATGCTTCATAACCCTTTTGGTGAAGAAATTCTTCCTAGTATCCAATCTAAACCTTCCCTGGCACAACTTGAGGCCTTTTCTTCTCATCCTATCACTTGTTACTTTGGATAAGAGTCCAACATCCACTTCACTACAGCCTCCTTTCACATAGTTGTAGAGAGCATAGAAAGTCTCTGCTCCATATAGTGCGATCGGAGCACGTACCGCCCTAGTGCTACCTTTGCCTTGGAGGAGACAAGCGACTGAGGGTGTGACGCAGGAGATGTCTCTGGTCACTGTGAGGACCTCCTGCTGCATTGCTGGAGCTTCTCCTGGGGACAGCTCTCATTTTGCATGCCCAGGTGGACGTGGCATATTTCATGGGTGACACCTTGTTGCCTTTTCTTCTCCTGATCTGATCCATGCTGATGAATGTGATCTAGACTCACTGGAATTAGAGCAGCACATTGTCCCACACTGATGTTACTGGAGGAATGCACTAAGCTGTAAGGGTAATGGCAGATGGACATAAATCAACTTTGCTGCTCATTTGCTGTTCTGCTCAAGCAGAGGGATTTTTGCTGGTAATGTCCTTGGTATGCATTTCGTTAAAGGTTATGTCATTTAATGGATATCATAAGGCTATGGTGAAACCCATTCATCAGACTGAGTCCTGCTACACTGAGTTTTGCATTTAAAGCTGCTTTCATTCTGATTTAGTTATAGCACCATTCTTTTACCTCTTGGGCACAAACCACAGGTCCTGTCACCATCACACAGCCCAGCTTCTGCAGACCTGTGTCATCCAGGGCTAACCCTCTCAGCATCCTCAGCAGCTGAAGCTCATTTATTGTGAATGGTGAAAAATGTGGTGAACTTACAATTCGCCTCTTAAGAAGACATGAAAAAAAAAAAAACAGAGATCCAGATTTAGCCCAAGAAACACATAGATTTGGATAAAATAATAAATGCTCAAGTATGTTTTCCTGCCTCGTTTGCTTTAATGCCTCTTGAAAGGTCTTTGAACACAAGTCCAAGCTCTCTAAAGAAACCCAGATCCTCCCTCTTCCTGCTTTGATGCACCTGAGCATTCATCCAGTACAGCGTCCTCGCTCTTGCGGCTGGTTTCCAAAAATGACTGCTGAGAGATCTTCTCTTTCATAACCTTCCCCTCCTTTTCCAGATGATTCTTGTTCAGCCCCACCATATGATCCAGACATCTCAACAGGTCTGTCGCTTTGTTATTTCAGCGCTGGAATTCAGATTTAAAAAACGTTTTGCCTAAATGGTACCTGTGTTTCTGTCTGCTGAGCTTCCAGAGGCTCCTCAGTGAAAAAAGGCAATGAGAAAAACAGATAGGCTTCACATTCAAGATGTTTTCAATAATAAAACATAGACATAAAATGTCCTCAGTGACCAAACAGAATTCATGGTCATTATGTAGGCTCCAAAAACCATCACAAGGTCGTCATGTTGCTTGTAAGCTAATCACATTTTTCACGGAGTACTGTAATAAGCTTGAAAATTTGTTGTACGAAAGTAAAGGCAGAAGAAAATCTTTAGTCTTAAAAATCAGTTGAGGGTTGAAAATCAATCTCGTGTCTGTTCCACTTGTGGTTGTCTTCTCTTTGTAGCCCAGAGACTTTTCTTAGAAACGTAGAATGGTTTGTATTGGAAGGGACCTTAAAGCCCATCCAGTTCCACGTCCCACTTGATCAGATTGCTCGTCCAACCTGGTCTTGAATACCTCCGGAGATGGGGCTTCCACAGCTTCTCTGGGCGACCTGTGCCAGTGTCTCACCACTCTCAGAGAAAAGAATTTCTTCCTAGTATCTAATCTAAATCACTTTCCTTTCAGCTTAAAACCATCACCTCTCATCCTATCACTGCACTCCCTGATAAAGACCCCTCCCCAAATTTTCTATAGACCCCCTTTAAGTACTGGAAGACTGCTGCAAGTACTGTCCCATTTCTTGTGTGTGATGAATTCCCATTGCAGATGAAAAGACCTCAAGATCCTGGCAGAGGTGGGAGACTCCCCTTCAAATTCTGTAGGTGTGCGCACTCTCCTCATAGACTGTAGAAAAGCCTTGAAGTTGATACTGTTCCTGAAATACCACCAAATCAGGGAGGAGCTACTAAAGCTGGAACAGTTTTCTGTCTGTTGAAACAAATAATTTCGGAAAAGAACAAACCCTTAATGGCTGGTTGGATGTGCCAGCTTCTTTCGCGTAGAGTGTAATTTGCAAACCACGAGGAGGTTGGTTGTGACTAAAGAAATATGGTCCATCAGATAATGTTAAAAAAAATAGAAACCTCTGAGTTACTTCCAGGTTATTGCAGGGAAGAGGAAAGACCAGAGCGCGGTGATGCAAAGGATGCCTTCTGTAGGTTGTGAGAAGGTCCCTGTGGGGACACAGCTCGCAAGGAGCAGGGTATATCAGCTGTTGAAGTAGCAAGCCCTGGGGTTTGTCTGGAGAGATCCTGTTGATCCAGTGACTCCCTGTGTGATCTTGCCCCAGTGAGCGAGCTTTGCTGCTTTTGTGCATGACGTGGTGCAGGCTTGTCCCAGTCAGATGATTTCTCTGCACACAAGCCCTCACCCCAATACCAGCAACGTGCCTTACATTAAGACTGAAATGTATATTAGTTGTTTTCATCCTCCCTCAAACCAATACAGATGGTTTTGCTTTCTGTTTCAGTCATCTGGAAAGGGTGTGTGTGCCCGTCACCAGAGAACGTAGGGAATACAAATGCTGTTCATCCAGGCTCTGTGGGGCAGGGTGGGAAGAAAAATGCACCCTAGCATTTGATCTATTCAATCTGGAGCCACCTCAAGGAAGGTTCTTCTCCTGACTGCCACCTCTGCCCCAGGAGGATTTATCAGGACAGGTTTTGTCTCAGCATCCCTCGCTCACCTCTTTGCAGGATGCCCTGAGTTATTTTCCCTGTTTTCTCCCTCCTGCACAGAGGATGTTCACGGCTTTAATTTGTGAATGGTGTAGGAAGCACCACAGACTCAGGACATCTTTTTTTAATAATACCCAATATCTTCTAAGGCATTACCTGTGAGCTTGGAAAGACAGGCATTTTATTACCTACTTGCAAAATGATTATGGTTATTAGCTTTACCATATATTGTAAAAATGAATAGCGGAATTTAACCCAATTGTGATAACATAGAGCAGCAAAGAAATCCAGTTATGTAACATAGCCTGTTCCTAACCAGGGAAAGGGAACCCTCTGAACTGTTATTCTTCCAGTAGGATGGCTGCTTTCTAATTAAGTTTATTAAGTAATATCAAAAGCATATGGAAGTGGAAATGCCATCGGTCCATCATGAAGTGATTAAGTTTGTTAGAAAGGGAAGAGCCCAGACAGACATTTCTCATAGCTGGTGCTGAAAAGATGATATCTACCCCAGCTTATCTGCACATCTATCTAGTGCCTGGCTTCAGCCAGCCCGTTTGCTTGGCTTATACCTTCAAAGCTGTTCTGCCATTATGCTGGGGATTATTTTTCTGCCAAAATGAGAAGTAATCCAAATATTCCCTTGGCTGAATCTGGGAAGTTATTAGGAATTTGCCTGCGCATGTTACATTTTTACACTTTATTATCCTATGCAGATCTTTCCTTTAAGGATTTTGTTGCTAAACCGTTCTGTTCATCATGAACCTAATCCAGCTCTGGTACCTGCTCTAATCTAAATAATGCTTCTTATTTTAAACCTCTTCCTCCTTTACACTTAATCAGTCTTTGGTACTGCTTATCCTCACGAGCTTTAACTCTGGTTTGCTGTACTGCACCTGAAACTGTGCTTATCTTCAAGCCAGTGTCTGGTTCCAGCAGCATCAGCTGCGGTTGGAGCCAGAAACTCCTGGACATGGTAATTCCTCATGCAGAGCCACTTCCTGGGGACTGATGCAGCCAAGGGCTTCCTCTAAGCCCCCCCAAGGACCTGCCAAGGGTCACATTGACTTTTTGGCTTCTTAGCAGGCCGGTGCGTGATGCGAGCTCTCGGCGAAGCATCTCACCTTTCTGTCAGACTGCAGCCTCCTGCTCGCCTAAAATATACACTTTTCCCCAAAAAATTTCTCAGATCAAGAGCAAATTCCTGAGCACACTCAAAGGGTTCCTGCATGTGTGGTGGTTGCGGAAGATGTCCATAGTCCAAGGAGATCTTTTGAGGCTCGGGTCTGTCTTTGAGATAGGCAACATAGGCAAAGCAGATAGCACTCAGTTATTTCTGGCCTAAGCAAGTTTGTTTATGTGTGCTGTTTCCATGCAGCTAATTTAAGGAGGACAAAGTGTGTGCCAGAAGGGAAAAATGTAGGGAATTGCCTGCTGTATTGTGATTAAGGGTGTTTTACGATTAAACCAGAGCAGTTCCTAATTGCCGCTGCACTAACAAGATAGTCATACGCGCACCACAGCCTGGGCTGTTTGTGGCTTTTTGCTCTTTCCACACCATCAGGTTATTTGCTTTCATCATTGTTGTGGCTTTATTTATTTGTTGTCTATCTGATGACAACCTTTGAATTAAAGGACCGTATCCTGAGGCTGCACCGCATCTCTCGGCGGTGGCTGCCGTGCTCAGCAGGGGAAGATTTGCAGAAGGGGTCACTGGGCACAGAGCGATCGCTGGCTGCAGAAAGGCTTCAGGTCTCGCTGCAGAAAGCAGCTCCTGTGAATATCTGTCTTTGCAATCAGATTCTGGGTTTATTTATTTGTTATGAGCAATGTGTCAGTCCAGAAGATTCCCGTTTCACAGTTGCCATTTGTCTTAATTGCTTCATATTTCCACACCTCTGCCTTGCTGGCAACAAGCGTGTTTCCTCCAGAGCTTCTCTGCCTCTCAACATCTTTTGAGGGAAGCTTCTGCCTTTTCTCTCGTGCAGCTCCTGCTGCCCCTGTGCAGGCTTTCACAGGGATGGATTCAAGCCTGTGAATTCTTCATCTTGTGCACAAACACTTATTCCTGCCCCCCTGTTTTGCAACCCCAGCTCCAGGGAGGAACGTGGGTGGGGAAGGAAGATGCACATCTAATTGTGGTTATCTTAAGTGATAAGAATGTGCAAACCTACTAAATGCATTTATTTCTGGACAAGTTTTGCTTAAGTATCATTTGCACTTAGTTTGTGGCTGCTATCAAAGGATAGGCTATGGATTCAAGGTGCTGTGCTTTGGACTTGGGCCATGTATGCCATGCCCAAAAGCTGCTCATGGCCACTGCTTGCATGAACTGCCTGGCCAAGGAAGCCTCTGTCCCCTCCAGGAACTGCCTGCACCTTCCTCAACCATGAGCCCCCGAACTCCCCCATGTCCGTGAAGTCAGTGCAATGACTCATGTGATGAGTTTACATATTTAAAGAGAGGAGTGAACTTAAGCATCTGCTTAACTTCAGCTAAGCACTTAAGTATTCTCCTGGGTGAGGGTTTAGGTTATGAATCCGGAGCCTGCTGAAGCTAAAAGTCTATTTTCTAACCTCTATCTGGTATGCCTGCCTTTCTTTCCCATTTCTGGGTTGCTTTTGTTCCAGGAAAACTTTCTAACTGAAGTCTCAGCTGGTGCCGCAGAGCAGTATGCGGGGTCCTTGCCATAGGGATTTTTGTGCTTGTCTCTACTTAAAAGAAGAGGCAGCAGGGAGGGAGAAATGGGAATAAGATGCAGATCAGATGATGCAAGTCTATAACCTGACCTGAGACGTCACCGCACAGACTATTTATTTCAAAGATTCACCCTTTGCCATGGCAACTCGGGGCCAAAGGCACATGCTGTACAAAGGAAAGTGCCCTGCTAAAGCCATTCACGTTGCTGGTGAGGTCTGGTTACAGCCCCTCGTTGGGCTGCTGCATGCGCCCAGGCAGCAGGAGCCTTTCCAGCCCCTCGGCACTATACATCTTTCCATAGGAAACTTTCCTCCAGGGCCCAGCGCTCACTCTGAGTTTTATGCAATTGCACAATCCAAGAGCTGCTCCTCCAATTATGAGAAGGGAGGGGTTTTTATTTTATTTTATTTTATTTTTTCCTCTCCTTTTAAACAAACTGGTCTAGGTCAATGTTGCAGTGGTGGCCAATGGTGCTCCAAGCTAGCTGTGGTATGGGGCTGCCTCTCCATCCACAGCCCACCACGATGGCTGTGCTCTGCAGTGGAGATGCTGCTGGAAGCCAGAGCAAGCATCTTTTTGGGGAGGAGGTGATGGAGAGGGGGTACATCGCTTTTGGAGGAGGGTGGCTAGTGTACCACACCGCCACCAAGGCCAAAGTGCTGAGTAGCACTGTGCTGCAGAGAGGGAGCACTCAGGAAAGGGGAAAAGGCAGATGTGAACGTGGATGAGGAGAGATGAAGGGTAAAATAGGGAGGACATGGGCAGTGCCCTCATCTACCCATTCTGTCAGACTCACCCCTTGACAGGGGGAATCCCCCCAGGGAGCGTGTGCGATGCAGCCACTGCCCTTTTCCTGCAAGGTCTCAAGCTGATGTTTACAAAGGGTTAGTCTTGTCCTGGGAGAAGCAGGCAATATTATTGCTATATTATATCTATTAAGGTCCAGTCCCATAGAATCATAGAATGGTTTGAGTTGGAAGGGATCTTAAAGATATTCTAATTCCACCCCCCCTGCGATGGGCAGGGACATCCCACTGGATCAGGCTGCCCAAGGCGCATCCAACCTGGCCTTGAATGCCTCCAGGGATGGGGCAGCCACAGCCTCCCTAGGCCAGGGCCTCACCATGTTCATTGTGAAAAATGAGCAAATTTTGCACCGTTCTCTTACTCCTGCGGCTGAGCCAAGCACGGTGCCTCACCAACTCATCAGCTGATGGTGGAGATGCATGCGATGTGCAAGATGCTGTTTTTTCAGTGCTGCCCGTGGTTCAAGAAGCAGGTGGCACATTTCCCCATGCTGGTGCTCATCCAGCAGGATCACACTGATGATTAATGGGCACGTAAGAAGGAGCTTCCCCTTCCCTCCACACTCTCCTTCCAGAAGTGAGCTTTGGACCACATCTCTTAGCATCCCATCCTAAACTAGTGCTTTGTCTGGCACGCGGCCGAGGGCAGAGTGGGCAGCTGCCTGCTTCCAGGCATGGGAGGGCACTTAGCACCGAGCTTGTCCACACTTAGGAGCACAGATCCCGAGCCAAGTGTATCCCCATAAAGGCAAAACTTCTCAAGATCAGGCCCATTGGGTACAGCTTTTGCTTCTGACAGTACATTTTGTATAAAAGAAAAACCTTTCTCCAATCTCTTTTTTTTTTTAAGTTAAAAAAAAACCACTTGGCAGTGGCCGAGATGCTGTTACTCATTTAGCTAAACAAAGCATGTGGCTGTTTGTATAGATATTATTCCTCTGGAAACACTGGTTTTAGTTAATCACCCTGTGACTTCTATTGGATTCTGTGTTTATATATTCACCAAAGCCTCTTTCTAGGCCTTTATGACATAATTTTGAAGTGTTGAAAAATCAAGTTATTCTCTGCCTGCATGGGCTGATAGTTTGGAGCAGGGATTTTTTTCCCCTTGCGAAGAAAATCCTCATAAACTACCTCATTCTTCAAGCGAAAGAACAGCTGAAAAAAAAAAAGGGGGGAAAGAAAAGGAGCTTTTTTTTGGCTGGGAAATGGAGTGGCAGATCCATCTCATTTGATAAGCCAGAGGGAGAAGTGAATAAACCAGTGTCTGGTTCCCATTAGAGTTGTTTAGGAATGATGTGCCCAAAAACTCTGGTGCAGGTTGCTTGGTGATTTGAGTTCCTCGTGATGGGCAGGGTCGATACTTTGGCTTCTTGCTGGCATTATTTTATTCTGCATTAATAAAATATTCCTTGAAATGCTGTTTTCTGTATCCAAACTGAATGCCTGCCCACTAAGGCTTGTGGGACCCCATGGTGGTGTGTAAGTGTATATTTTCTGTCAGCCCAAAGCACCGCGCTCAGGGCTCGGGTCAGGCCAGCCCTGCAAGCTAACAGCAAATGGAATTGGAGAGCTGCATCTGTCAGCAAGGCTTAAGCCCAAAGTTTAGGTTTTTTTGTAGTAAAAGGGCTTTAGGAAAGCTAACAGGAAATCAAAATGTTTCCATTACTGCTTCATTTCCATTAAAATAGGTTCTGAAAGTCCATAGGCAGCTTTAGGGACATGCACACAGTGGCTTTGGGCTGGCGTGCCAGAAAAAAGAGAGCGAAAATGATGATTAGGATAGGTCAGCTATGGGAAAAACATTGACAAAAAGCTTTTTACCATTTTGGAGCATTTTCTGCTTTGCAGGATTTAAAATGCTTTTCCTTCTGTTTGGTGAAATTTGCTTTCAGGGGGGATTTTTGACATTCCCCCCCCCTCCTTTTGCCCTTTTCTGCAGTAGCAAGGGGGCTGGCAAGAGCATTCGAGGAACCTCCTTCCTTCCACAAGGTTTTCATATTTTGTTTTTCCACTATGTAACCTTTTAAAAATTCTTCTCCCATTAGAAATATTACGATGTTTCATATTTCCTTGGCCAAACTGGATCCTTTCTGGAGTTCAAGCTGTTTCTTTGAAGCCACAAAAGGCTAAAATGAAACAAAGAATTTGCTACCAGAAAGGATGGAAATCTCCCCCTTGTCTGGGATGTTCGCTGTCAGATTCAGTGGGAAAAAAAACGAGAGGAAAGGAAAAGGGAAAATAACTCTACATTCAAGTCCCAACAAAAACAAAGAATGTTAAGGTAAAAGGGAAAATTAGAAAAGGTTTACGAGTGTTTTGAGAAAGGTCAGTTTTACAGGGTTTCCTCCCAAGAAGGTCTGAATTTTATTATAAGAAAGATGCAAAAAACTTCTTAGCAGGGCCTGAGGTGGTGGCAGCCCCGTCCCTGGAGGCATTCAGGGTCAGGTTGGGGCTCTGAGCACCTGATGGAACTGAAGATGTCCCTGCTCACTGCAGGGGGGTTGGACTGGATGACTTTCATGGTCCCTTCCAACCCAGGTCATTCTATGATTCTAGGAATTTCAAAGGGTTGACCAAGAATAAGCGGGCAGAAAACAAGGTTTCTGCCTGGTTTTGCTGAGCTAAAAGCAAAAGGTGGAAGCTGTAGTTTCCACAAGTGGTGGCAGATACTATGTATTTTTAATTTCCTGCAGTTTCATTGGTTTTATCTGTTGTTGTTTGGAGATACAAGCTGATGAGACCACTTGTTCAGTTACGTGGTGGAGATGTTAGGATGTGGCTATGGCTGAGCCTCTTTACACCACAACTGGGGCCCATCCCAAGACATCAGTAAATAATTTGAATTAGTGTAATAAAATCCACAGCCAGGCAAAGTTCAGCCCATTTAGAGTTTAATTTATTTATTGGAGAGAAAGAGCAGGGTAATTCTGTTTCCTACCACCCTACCGTGTAGTTCGCTTCTATTTTTGCATCAAAGCTACATATTGGTAGAAACTTTGATAGTGGAAAAAGAGTATAAGCAGCTCCAACTCCAAGAAACACTTTTTATACCAGCCTGGGGCAGTTTTGGGCTATCAGACCTCCTCAGAAATCTGTGATGCCATCATCTTAGAGGATGAATAAGGGGGCAATTTGGAAATACCATCTTTGCATAGCTTCATTTTCCCTGGGAGAGGGGTGCGCTGCTCCTCTGGGAATTAGCATCCACATCCATTATTATTTATATGCGCGTCAATAATTATCTCTGTACGTGGTTCTGCTCTTTCTGCCACTTTTTCTGCCTTTTCTGTTTCTCCTGTTTACACATCCTGGCCAAGGTAACACATTGGTGCAGGCTGCTTGGAAAGATATAGACCACATGAGGGTGGTTGCTGGAGGCTTCTCCTCCTTTCTAGAGGTGTTGTACTAGCACATAGGTGAGATGTTTTCCATACATTTGACACACAACATGGCGTAAAAATACGTTGTATTCCATCCAGATGTCTTGATTTTCGCAAAGCCCCACACAGGGAGCCCTTACAAAGCATGAAGATGGGGCTGCACCTGCTCCCCATACTGCTGGGTCAGCAGCTCCTCATTTTCTGCCCCTCAAAGGTGCTTTCCTTGACTCCCTTTCTGCAGCTTCAGTTTTTGCTGCCTCCCATTTGAGGGCAGCTTTGCTAGGTTTTTCAGGAAAGGAACATTTTTCTGTTTATATTGCCTGAATAAAAACATGGGCAAACATGACACTCACCAAAAAGCCAATAATGCCCCAGAGCAGTCCCAACGTTGTTCTGCCTCACAGCCTTCTTCTGCTGATCTCTCTTCTAATATATCTGAATATTTTGTAGTTTGAGAAGCTCTGGCATCTGCAATAGGTGTAAAACTATGGTCTGGCAGCTGTGCCCCAGAGCCTCGCCACAACATTGCTTTCTCCCCAGTAGCAGTGTGCTGGTGGGACTTGTTCCTCGCAGCCCAGCCCAGCTCCCCGACAGCGGAAAGCCAGATTTCCCTTCAGCTTGAACTCAGTTAAAAACACATAGCGTGGTTCTTGGAGGGGAAGCAGCTTATCGTTTGTGAGTGACATCCCCTCCTCTCTCTGACACCTCATAAATTGAGTGTCTGCTCTGAAGACAGGTTGTGAGACAGTGGGGATGGCAGATGTGGCAGCTCCATCACACCTGCTTTGGGGTTATTGATGCTTTCCCTGTTCTCAGGCAGAGATGCTCACCAGTACATTCGTGGCATTCTGGATGTGAAACGGCATTGCCTTGGATGGTGGTTTAATTAGTTTCCAAAACATTTTGTATACAAAAAGTGCTAAGGGCCAAATCTGCTCTTAATTACCTTGTTTTGATTTTCCTGGAGCTCGCCTAGGCTGTGACTTGTGGAGCTGAAGGAAGCTGGCGCTCTGCGTTGCTGAGTTTATTGCGCATATCTAAGGGCACATGGAGGTTTTGACATGCACACAAATACAAACAACCTTCCTGAGGATATCAGGACCCAGAGCTGTTGTGCCCTGGCCACATCACGGTGGTTACAGCCCAAGCTTTGCTTTTTATTCTTCTCTAGTAACCTGAGGTGCATCCTGAAAACAATTTCTTTGCTTTTCCCTTTGGCTTCCCAATTTTTTTCCAACACCAGCTCCTTAGGTTTGATGGTGATGTGATGGTTGGTAAAAAATGCAGGGAGAGGAGCTGCAACACTACTTTGCCCAAAACAGTCCCAGTTGGATTTTTTGTTCCTGCTTTTATCTGAATTCTCAGACAGTCTCGTCCGTGCCGTTCCTCCCTAGCCTGTGCTGACACCATGCAAATGCTTTCAGGAGATAAACTGGCATTTTTGGGTGAGCTGCGGGGGGAGGGGGATATTTGTGGAAAGCCTTTGCATTTCAGGGTGGAACTGATACTAGTTGAAAATAGCTCTGGAAAATAGCTGCAATCTCAGCTTGAGACCCAATTTCAGTTCCACTGCTCCTCCAAACCACAGAAATCCACCCGGCATCTTCATTTTACATCAGCAGGGACTCCGTTGCTGCAGAGCGTGCATGCCTCTGCTCCTTAGTGGCTATCGGCACGCCAAGGGATGGCAAGGCTGGGAGGCAGCCACCACGCTCCTGCGATCCCCACCATCCTTCCGCAGGGATCTGGCATCCCTAGTGTTCTCTATGCCAAAAAAACCTTCTATCTAGGGTACCAGCTGCCTCCTGAACTGAACCGGGAGTGCTGGGCACGGGGGAAGCTCAGAGAGCCGGCAGCCCCTGAGCGGGCATGGGAAGAGGGAGTTTGCTGCAGGGGAGAGGAGTGGCAGAAAAAGCAGATATTAAAACGCGAACACACAAAGGGGCTTTTTCAGGTTGCCCAGGAAACAGCAATTGTGGAATTCCCTAATTTTGCTTTTACTTCTTTAAGGTTCCCTTAATAGTACTGGTGATGTGTTCTCGCAGGTCTGTGCAGTTGACAGTTCATAAAGCAGCAGCAATCACTCACGCTTTGGGATTGTCGGAGGATGGGAAGCCTTGTGTAAATGCAAGTGATGATGTAGCATTTGCTGCTTTCATACTTTTTCATGTAGAAACCTAGAAGTCAGAGGGTAGAACCTGTAAGCACTTTAAATGAACAGTTTATGGGTGGAAATCCTGCCTCCTGAGGCGACTGTTGCTTTTTGAAAGGGGATCAGTTTGGAGATTACTGTGTCTTCAAAAGGAAAAAAAATAAGAATCTGATTCGACTTGTTCTTGATCCCCTCAAATCACATAAACCCGTCTCGCATCTCCCTTCTGGCTTGTGTCGCTGGAGCACAACCCTGATGACCCCAATGTGCAGATGCCTGACACAATGCGTCCCATATGGAGCTGGAGGAGCCTCTTTGAGCAAAACACAGCACGAGGCAATGGGAGAGAGAGGTCTCTCAGCTGCTAAAATGTTTTCCAAAGGGCAAATCCTACGCAGTGCTGAGCCAGACTCTTTCAGTGACACCGTTGCAGTTCATCTATGTGTTGCCATTGCATTTGGTCTGGCCAAAGGCTGAGCTGGAGCTCGTGCACCTTCTGCTTTCCTCCTCCCTGGTGCGCGTGTTCTGTTCTTTTTATGGTTTTTATTGTAAGCAATCATGATTTGCACGTTAATATAATATCATTATGATAATCTGGCAGTGGGCAAAGCTGGATGCAGCATAGGAAAGTTCCTTCATCTCCTGTTTCCATTTTTCTTGGAAGGGAGGGAAGCGCAAGAGGCGGCGTCCGAGGCACAATGGGCTCGAACCCGACGGCCAGATTTCTGGCCGAAGCCCTCGATCCAGCAGCCGAAAGCATGGAAAGGGATTTATTCCCAATTGTAGGCTTTGGCATGGAGGCCATGGTTGTGATAGGTGCTGGCTGGACCTCTCTGGAGTAGGATTCCCCTCCAGCCGCAGGTAGAGCACCAGAGCAGCAGTGCTGGGTGCTGCAGCTCAGCCACATCCAGACCAGGTGGGGAGAGGGACAGAGCAGAGGAATGAGCACAGAAAGCAGCCCCTGTAGCAGAAATGCAGCTCCCTCAGCTGTGGTAGTGGGACCCTCAAGCCTGCAACACCCTCTGAGTCCCTTGAAGCCCCAACAGCCGGAGGCAGGGGATTCACAGAGGTTCGTTTAGAGTAAAAATAATGTAACTGGAAACCCACAAAAAAATGCTATAAGAGAGAAGACAGCCACTGGAATAGAAAATCAAGTCATTTTTTTCAATCTAGTTGTTTTTAAGTCAGTATCACTTTGCCTTTCGAAATCTGACTCAGGACTTTTGCATACTTGAGACTGGCAAGGTTGGCTGTGGTACAAAAATGTTTGCCTCCAAGAAAGCCTGGCAAAACATGCGACTTCCAAAAAAAAAAAAAAAATTAAAAAACCAAACAAAAACTCAAACTGATCCCTTTATATTTTCTGTAGCTTTTACTGATCTGCTCCAGCATGGTCTGTCTCACTTGTTTTTATTGCCTGTCTAGGTACATTACGGATCTGAATTGCCTCCTAGCATTTAAGCTGAGTTAAAATTCCTTCCTAACCTTAGGTTTATCAAGCTCCTTTCTCAGCTTTGGCATGTGTCAGGCTGCTAAAAAAAATTCCACGTGCCACGACTTGTTGCCGAAGCCTTCAGGGCAGATGAGGGAAGCTGGAGCAGGTGGGATTGGAAACAATGATTACGGCAGAAGCTGCTCACGTGAAACCACAGAGCCGTGGGCTGTTAGAAAATTCAGCGGTAGCAGACTGAAAAGGAGGGATTTGGCAGCCAGCCACCACCAACAGACACTCATGAGTTCTGTGGAGGTACCTGCCCTTTCCACTCAGCCTTTGCAGTTTTTCACCTATGTGCCAGTGAAAAGCCGACGTTGGCATTCCAGGCTGAGCACCCGGAGCACGTTCTGCCTCTCTGCTCCTCCCTAGGAAGCGCAGAAGCCCTTGCCTGGTCCACAGATGGGACAGGCATGTGTCCTAGCAGACAAATATTTTCTTCCAAATATTTCCCAGGTGGTATTTCTGGTGGTGACTGGGACTGTTTTGCCCCTGGGGAAGGGGGAGTAGGATTTTCCAGCTGCCTGTGGTCGATGCCCATGCGGAGATGCAGCTGACAGCAGCAGCGCCCCAAACAAGATGACAATCCAGCGGCGGTTGGATGCTGGGGTGGGATGAATGTCTCGTCTTTGCATGGTTCAAATCATATTTATATCTGGAAAAAATAAAGCAAATTGGGGCAATGCCCTGGGATTCGGCTGCTGCCTTGGAAGGCTGAGGAGTCACTTTAGATCTGTGGGTTCCTGAGCCCAACCTGGTCCATACTGCATGTGGCTTCTAGCAAGAGAGGAGGGCTTGGAAGGGGTGTAATATTTATTAGCAATAAAATAACTAGGTAGTAGAGGATGCAAAATTGGCCCCAGATTCCAACGGGACCCAGAGACTATCTAAACCTGGCATTTTTATAGGGACACTGCCCTGTGTGGTGGGAGATGTCCTCTTTTCACACAAAGGAACAGAGCTCCAACTCCCACCCCAAAAATCTCACCAGGGCTTTCCCTTGAGATTAGGTTAGGTGGGGTTTGTAAGTGAAAACATCTCATCTGACCAAGCTTTAAGTTTGCATTTCCTTTGTGAAATATGAAAATAACTTCGTTTTCATTAGAAATCAAATGTTCTGACCTAGCACTGTTCTCAAACACCGAGTCTTCCCTCAGCGGTGTTGCTGTTGTATGTGTCAAAAAGGAGCAAAAATTCCAAACCAAACTTTAAAAAAATATCCCAGAAATGGCTTTTTTTTGGCTGGATTTCTCCCATGAGCTCCATCCAAGCTGGCAGGAAGGCAGGGAGGATCTGCTTGAGAAGTATGGATGTGGACAAACGCCGGAGCAAGGAGGAGACCTGGAAAGTTTGGGTACACTTGGAGGAAAGCAGCTCTTTGGGGTCATGTATGGAGGGAAAAGCGACTTCTGCATGGGGTCCAAATGAATCTGAAAGCTCTTAAACTCATTGGGCCAAACTGCCACTAAAGAAATCATCAGGTTCCTCTGGCCTTAGTAGTTAATAAGCCATAAATAAACCCCTCTCCCTGCTATGGTTGGCGAGCGAAGACTAATGTCTTTGAAAGACGCATTTTCTCCACTTTGTGCTGGAAGATTTTGATTTTGCAGCTCGGGCCAGCCGCAACAAATGCTTTTTCCCCCTCCTTCCCGCTCCCTAGTTTCTATTGCTTTAGAGGGCTACAATAGTCAAAGTGTTTTAAATGAAATTATACCACTAGTGGGAGAAGATCCAAGTGTATTGTGCCAAGCTCTGTACAAACAGCCCAGCAGACTTGAACTACTCCAGGCTGCATAATGGAAATCACCCATCTTGGCTGATAATCTGCACATGATTCACACTCTGGCAAAACGTGTTGTAACTGTAGGTGTCGGTTAAAGTCAGGCCCTTAAAGCTATTTTAACACGCTCCTTTTTAATGTAATTTCCTTTGTTTTTAACAGGAGTATTCATTAGAAAGCTGCCAGAAAAAGAGGAAGGGGAGGGCTACCGCAGCTCTTGGGTTTGAAAATGCTGGGAGGTGGCTTTTCTCCAAGGCCTGAGCCCATGCAGGGTCTATCCTACAGCCATGCAAGGTGCTGAGATGAGGGAAAAATGCCTTGGCCAGAGCTGACTCCACAGCACCTGCTTGGATGGTGGCATTTTCCACCCAGGAAAGACAGCTTATTTCCCAGGGCACCATAGTTATGAAGAGTTGCATTGATGGTTAATGTTATATAGATCTTCGCTGGGATGTAGGAGCCACAAGAGGTGGCTTTTCCCGAAGTATTGATGCTCCGGTACCCACAGTGCTCTAAGCTCCTCTCTGGCTCTGGTGACTCCACGAGGCAGTTTGCACCCATTTTTGGT
This sequence comes from Cuculus canorus, assembly GCF_017976375.1. Lineage (NCBI taxonomy): Eukaryota > Metazoa > Chordata > Aves > Cuculiformes > Cuculidae > Cuculus > Cuculus canorus. Next base: position 5,639,720 of record NC_071413.1, on the reverse strand, counting down.
CTAAGTGCTCTGCAAAGCTGGGTCTGTGTGGCCACGGGGTTCCTTTCACTATGAAGAAAATGGAATTTAGAAGCCAGCAATGAAACTAGAGGTGCTCTATGTGTTGTTTTTCTAAGACTGTGTCTCTCTGGCTGCCTTGAGGATATTATTGTGCCTGAACACCAGGAGCTAAGACAGGGCTGATGAAGAAATCCCTGGGAAACAAAGGGAAAGATGAGAGTCCTGAGGAATTCAGCCTGTCCTTTCATAGAGCAGTGCAAATAGATGGGAAAGTTGGGCCAAAACAGGTTTTGTAAAAGGGAAAAAGGAAGATGCATAAGCAGGCTACTACATGAATCCTACCCCCCTTCCCTGAGCTGCTTACCTTGGGGATTAAAGGGAAACACATCCTAAAATATCTGAAACATTTCAAATCATTTTACATTCGGGAATGGGAACACCCTCACTTTCCTTTGAAAAGGCCAAACCAGCACAATAATTGACATGGATTTGGTCTGGATGATGTACCATGCTCACCCTGAAAGAGATTTCTCCTACAGCTTTTCAGCTCATCAAGCCTCCAATTCTTGCTCTGAGCTAACCTCAGAGTGCTTCCCCCCTCCAGGTTCACTGGAATTTGCAAAAATGAACCAAAAAAATCAGTTCTTCCAGCCCCTATCTGAGATTGGGATGATTTACCGGGTGTTGGGGTTAGCAAAATGCCGAGTAGTGGTCCTTGTGCTGGAAGTCACCTTTCTCAATGGGAATGGGGCTTCTCAGCAGATATTGGTATGAGCAGCAAATGTCCATTGGTTTATTAGTCTGTGCTGGTTTTACCCAAGGATCAGCATCTCCCTGGCTGCTCCCAGGGCTTGCGCCATGTCCTAGAGCTTCTTTTGCCATGTCGGGCTCCTGCATCACCCCTCAGAGATAGGGTTCTTTTTGATAACGCCATAAGCATGATACGGGTTTGAGTAAGCAGGACAGAAGAGGGGATTGTGCCCACTTTGCTGGGTAGGAAATAATCTGGCTGCAGGTGTTTACTCCCTTCACTCCTGTCTGAGACTGCAAAAAAATTAGTTGCTGTATTGCTGCAAAGCAGCACTGCAAATCATCAAAAATGTCACTGTAGCAAAACAAAAAAATACAAAAAATCACCCAAAATCAAACTTATAACTATATTTTGCTAAGAAATATAGAATTTTTCCATGCCTTTTGCCATCACCTTCCAGACAGTCTTCAGCAACAAGCTGCTGTCTTAGATGCAGGAAAACAAAACCTGGCATGGGACAGGGGAAAAGGGTTTTCCAGCTTCCAAAGGGTGATGAATATCTGAAGAAAAGTGTTCTGTGACTACTGAAATATGTGTACTTCACCGGGACTGGGAGAGGTGACTCGATCTGGCTGGTTTTCAATTAAATGGCTTTCCTTTCTTGGCCTCTCGTGAGGCATTTGGAGATGCCCGGGGCAGCGGTAGCGTTATGAGAAGGGGCTGGATCCAACCCTTCATGGGATTTGTTTACTTTTGTCTGGAGCAAAGCACTGCCTCCACTTCTGAAGCAGTTTGGAAGCGTTTCCCATCATGTCCTTTGCTGCTGTTTATGGCATCTGCATTTTTCCTGGTGACCCTCTGCACTGTCTCGGTGGCCTCGGCTCATTCAGTCATCCCTTTCCCCTTGGCAGAAATGGTGTCAACAAAACTCTGCTCTCAAGAATGCGGCTTGACAGTTTTCTGCCCCATTTTGGGGGCTGTTTTTCCTCCCTGCTGTCCCAGGTTACTGGATGTATGCATCTTGTCTTTGATGTTGAGGGTTTTTCTGGCTCGTGCTTACATTATAGCTGAAGACACATGCTGGCTATCGAGCGTTCCACAGGAAGGCTTGTTTTGGAAGCACAGTGGGGCTGCCTGGGAGACCTGCTGCTCAGTGGATCGTGCTGATGTGAAGCTGGGGTCAGCAAATGGGGCTGCACCCCCTTATCAGGGCTCTGTCACACATGGTGAGAAGGGAGTTACTGCCAGAAATATTCCCCAATAAGGTCTCTGTAGAGACAGGGAGGAGAAGGCTGGATGGGATGATTGTGCATCTGGGGTCAGATCTGGTCAATGGAGCTGCTGTCTTTGGGACAGAAGCCCTGGGGTATGTTGGAGCGTGTGGTGTGACACTCCAACCCACTCTTCGCCCACTGCACCACATTGCTGGAGGAGGACATTTCTGCTCAGATGCATGTTTGGACTCTTTGTGCACTTCAGCAGGGCTTTTCTTGCCAAAGCAAAACTCAATACCTTGGTGATGGGCTTCCCATCTGTGTTCAGGGCTCTAACTTCACCTGCACAAATCACCGCGACTATTGTAGCCATGCTCTTGAAGGCTCACCATGGCATTCTGTAGGAGAATCTTGCCCTCACTTAAAACATGGAAAGAACAGATGAGGGGTGGAGGCAGCACAGCCAGACTCTCTGTTCTGGAATGACAGCATCAGTTGGTGGGGTTGAGAGAGTGAGAACTGGGATGAACTTTCTACAAGAGGGTGGAGAAAAAGCTCTGAGGAAGGTGGAAAGGCCCCAAAGCCTTCAACTTCCCCTCTGTGGTTTGCAAGAACAACCAGGAGATTGTAGATGTACAAAATTAGAGGCCAATATCAAACATCTGGGTCTCATATCTCTGTTTACCGTAAATGCATTTAGAGCGACGCTCGTGGCATGTTAAGTCATTTGGCATCCTCCATTAGCACAGAAGATGCTTTCCTGCAGAAGAAAGTGGCTCTCTTTGATCTGCAGTGCTTGCATAGGACACGCCTCACATCTGCCTTGGTCTTTGTACACTTCGGCTGCAAGGAGAGATTAAAAAAACTGAGCTGTGTTGATTTCAGCATTGTATGAAAGTATTTTCCCATCATTTTCTGTTGAAAAGATTGATTTAATTAACATTCTTATATGTTTATTATTTAAGAAAGCATGTGCTGATGTGCTGCCACTGCTTTTTTTTTTTTGGTTTCACCAAATTTGTGTGTTTTATGAATTAGTTGAGTCGTATTCCATGGTATTCCCATAATGGGAAAGGAGGGATGGATGGAGAGCACCCACCCATCCTAGCCTGCATGATTTGGTGGACTCGGCGGGCATCAGCTTTATGTGATTGGTGCCCACACATAGAACAAATAAGGAATCGCTGCTGGGCTTTAAATTCACTCTCTCTGCTAATCTACATTAGCTCTCGAACACCAGACCTGCGACGTTTGTTGTGGTGACACTGCAGGTGAGGGCTGGATGTGTGCAAGGGCTTTCTCCCCTGGTTATGATCCAACACTGCTGGTTTAGGCAGCATTGCTTTGGGTCTATGGTTTTTAATTCACTGCTTCTTGACTTTAGCAAAGGAATTGTTGGGAGCTACATGCTTTCAACGAGAGGCCAAAACCATGAGAGAAAGCGAAGTGATGGTGAAGATATATCTGTCATGGTGGTCTCAGCAGAGCCTTCAGTGCTGTGTGAGGGGGATATTTATGGGCTTGCAAGCTGAAAGGGAGACTGCCAACATGGTCCCTGCTGGGATGTTCCCACCTGCAGCAAAAGCTGGTGAACAAATGCCCTCCCATCTGCCCCAGTAGCATGAAATAAGGTGTCGACAGTGGCTACTTGCTGCTTGTCAGTAGGAGAGGGTCTCAGGGCTCCTTAATCTCTTCTGAGAACAGCCTGACATGATTTTGAGGGTCCAGCAAGCCCTGTTGAGGTTCCTGACTTAGCTCTCCTTAAGATGATTTGGTCCATGAGAAGGTCAGTGTATTTAGACAGAATTTGTGCCAATGACTGGCCAAAAAGGTACAAAGCTGTGTACAAATCTGGATACTGAATGATGTCTTCAGATGACAAATCAGAATTGGGGCTAGTCAAGGCCAGCTTTAAAGTCCACTTCTCTCTGCAAGCTTCTGCTCAAGGCTCTGCCCAAAGAAGATGGTGGTGGCTGCAGGGAGCACTGAGCGTAGCAGTCCCAGGAGTCGGGGCTTGCTGTGTTGTGGCCTTGTTAAAATAAAAAAAGAAAGGGGGAGAAAAGAAAAGCCATTTTTAATCCAAGCCCTTTAAGCACATGCTTAACCTCACGCCAGCGCTGGAGACTTTACTCATTGCAAAAGTAAACATGTGCTTTAGGGCTCTGAAAACAGATACAAAAAAAATCCCACCCTGAAGGAGCAGGATAAACATTGCTAAAATGTTATCGTTTGTGCGATTGCACTCTGGGTCCTGGATATGGCCACGACTGCAAGAGTTTCTTCCACGGCATGGGAGAGCTCCTGGGAGTTTCCCGGGGACCAGCTGGAGCAGGGAACAGATTCATTTAGCATCCTCTGCCCTTATCAGCATAAACAGAGCCCACAACTTCTACGGGGCACAACAACCAGACAAAGACTGGCCTCCAGCTCAGGGGTGGTTGTAAGATGGGTGCTGGTGTCTCCTTGGTCCCACCAACCCATCTATCACCATCAGTGGAATGGTTTTGAAATGCCTCCTCTCCTGATGTCCTGACCAGCTGCAGTTAGTGCCATTCCCGTTGGGTCCCTACATGGGTTCCAATGGGCTCCAGCTGGGTGGGCACCCAATGGGTGCATCCCAGGGAGATCTCCATCCTCCTGGAGCCTGTGCAGGAATTCTTCTTCTGGTTAGTGCATCAAACGTGTGCTTGGAGCTTGTCCCACACTCCTCTGAGAGAAGCCCCGGGAAGCAGGGGAAGGTATACATATAATCATAAAATCATAGGCCTCTGAAGCCTAGACCTTACGGCTTTTGCCAAGGGGCCCTCGGCCTCTCTGCGTCTCTCTCTGGGGCTAAAGATAGTCGTGTCTGCAGCTGAGCTGTGAATCAGGAGTAAAAAATGTGGGTCACCTCCTGTGCGAAGAAATGAACGTTCAGAGACTCATCTGCTCCTGACCTCATTTTGTTGGGTATGAATCAGGCCTCCAGCCCGACGGACCCCACAGCTGCTTCTGCTACAGCAGCTTCAGATGCGGTTCCCAAACCTCACAGAAGGCCTTTATTAAAAGCATTTTGGGGCCAGTTTTCTCAGTTATAACGAAAGGGTGTTAATTGGGGAAGAGTGCAGGCATGGCTTTTTTCCTGGGGATGGTGCTGATGCACCAAGCAGTGACCCAAAGACTTAAACCCAGTGTTCCCACCCCATGCGTGTGTGCCCACGTGTGTGCATAACTGCACACCAGCACGGCTGGGTGTGCTTTGCCGTGGCATCTGGGTGTGCTGGGACACAGCACGGCGTGGGGGGGACACAGGCACGTGTCTGCGTGCAGACGTTGATGGGTACGGGTGCGTGTGCACCAAAATGCAATTGCCCACAATGATGGGTACAATGATGGGTACACGCAACCAGGTGTACGCAGCCAGGGAAAAATGCACATGCACTTAATGCAGGCTCTCTTAAATTCTTTATTTCTATCCAGCTGTTGCAAAATCCACTCCTGTTTTTATTTTGTTAAAGTAAAACCTGACATGGACTCCAAACCAGCTAGAAACCCGAAGGAGAAAGCATAAGGCTGGCACCTGGGAGCCCTGAGCAGAGTCCTCATCCCTGCCACACGCTCCAGGTGTGCTCTTGGAGGAGTTGCTTTATTTTTCGGTGCCTTGCTTTCCCCTCTCCTAAGCCAGGTGTTATGCAGCTCCCCCTTCGAAAATAGCTCTGCTCCCAAAGCACATGGGGCAGCGGTGGCACTTCTGGAGGGTGGCACCCCTGGGACCCAGCTTGGACACACCACTCCAACTTGAAGAGACATTTGGTGTAGTGTCACAGATTAATAAGTACATGAAGTGCTCTGCCTGAGTTGTCTTTAAATAACACAATTACAGCGGGGGGGGGAATCTCATCCCTGAAGGTGGAAGGGAGCTTTCCTTTTTGCATCCACCTACGCTGAAAGGTCGGACACAGCAGAGGAGCGTTTCGCCCTCGTTAGGCAGATAAAACTGGAACACATTCAGAGTCGTACGTCGCAGGCGTGACCTGCAAAGCCTAACAGCACAAATTGCTCTTGGATAGAGGCTGGGGCTGCTGCATGCCGTGGCTCGCGTTTCTGCTCCCATTCAGGTTTTGTCGCCCCGCAGATTTTTGTCTTTCAAAACTGTGGAGTCAGGAAATAGTTAAATGCTACAGTATTTTGATTAGCAGAGCCTTAAAGTCAGTAAAAAAGACAGTCAGAGAGAACTATCAGGAGCATGCTAATGAAGTGAAGTCATCACCAGACACTAGAGAAGTATTCATGCCTGCTCCACACCGGACGGGTATCGTCGGATCCCAGCAAGGCGCGCGCAGGTGGAGCGGAGCTCACAGGGACCTGGGGCTCAGTAATCCTGCTGGATTCACTCTCTTCCCTTTGGATATTGTAACGCTTTCCCTGGGATTTTTTTTTTTTTTTCCTCTTCACTGGAGCTTAATGATATTTCCAGCTCTGCGGGAGCTGCAGGAAGACTGGAGATAGTGCAGTGAGAGCCTAGAAAGACAGCAGCTCCCGGCTCTGCGGGAAAGGTGAGGGCATTCTCTTGGAAAATCCCTTGGGTTTCTCTGTATCGCCGGCAGCTGGGTTGTGCAAATGCCAGGGGTGGGGAAAAGGGAGATGTTTCTGGAAACACGGTGATGATCGGTGCTCGCTCTGCAGTTGGAAAGTTCCCTGAGTGGTGTCAGGGGACGGTGATGCCCCAGCAAGCACTGCCTGGCCCCTGCGCCCAGGTATGGACCTCCCAGGAGAGCAGGGCAGGAAAGCTGCTGCTGGGAATGGCAAGTAAAGCAGAACCCAGCTGCCTTTGGTCCTTCCCCTCGCGTCTCCCTTTGAAGAATATGTGGGCAGTTTTAATAGCATTAGAAATTCTATTCTTCTGGGGTGTTGCAAAGAAACTGTGTCAAGGTTTTAACATCCTTTCTCTTGGAGGCTGTGCATGTTAGCGTCACCAGCTCATAGGCTCAGGTCCTACCTTTTCTGTAAAAAATTGCGCTTTTTTGGAATAATTTAGAAACTTAGGACAGAGCAAAGTTTTAGTTAAGCAGTGGCCGTAAGGCTAGACCCGGTAACTTATGCAGATGAATCCACGCTGGAGCTGATGACTCGACAGTGCTGTTTAATTTATAAAATGTCACACCACGAAAACATGCACTTCTGTTTATTGTAAATGAAAGAAAAATATGCAAAGAGGTTTTGCTCCTAACCAGATGCAATTAACCCATTCAAGATGATGAGTTCCTGGGACTGTTCCTGGGATAAGATGAGTGTATATCGTTTTACAGCGGTTAGAAATGAGCTGACAACTCAACTACTGCATTGAGCTCAGCACTCATAAAAACCCTCTGCCTGTCTTCAGGTCTATTCCCAAATTTGCATTTTCTTCCTTAGTTTTCCTATTGCAGAAGCATCCAAGCTTGTGATGCTCATACTGTATTTTGAGGAAGACAGACACCCAGTTTCTGGGTTTAGGTGAACTCCCGTAATACCTTGTTCCTCATTGCAGATAATATGTCCTTAAGAAAAAGAATCCCTTGGTTTTATCCATATGGAGATTAAAATTATATCAACGTTATCAGAATTTCGGGGGCCTAGGGACTCCCAGCAAGACTGGCATCATGATTGCTTTTCTAATCCTATATCAGAGGCGTCTTATTTCCTTGTATCCCACTATAGCTGGAAAACCTTAATGAGAGTTACCCTAAAGGCAACATCTCACTATTCAGCTACACTCTAGCCCAAAGCAGACTCCTGCAAACCCCTGTCACTGGGCAATGGAGGGGCACAGATAGGTGTCTTCCTGCCATGACCATGGGAACAGCTTCCTAGGAGGCTTTTCCCTTTGCAGGAGGTCTCTTAACGCACCTTCATCCACGTGCGTTGCATGTCAGGATGGTACCTCAGCGAACTCCTTGTGATGAACCTAGCTCTGCATCCCTGCTGCACACAAGGATATCACACCAGCTTCTTCTTTTCTGTAGCAAGCATGCTTTAATTAAGTAAGAGGAAATTCAAAGAGGATTGCCTCCTTGCACAACTCCATCCCCAACACCTTGTGTGCTGTCTGTGGTGGGTGCAAGCACCCACTGAAGGACCTTGAGCGCAGGCAGAGGTGACCCTGGGCAAGGTCTTCTAGGTGCTGCAACCTGCTTCTGCACAGCCTTACAGCCCAACATGCCGCTCCAAGCTTTCATGGTGACCTTTCCTTAATATGCCCCGAATCATTTAAAACGTTGAGATAGAGATTCACCTCACATGCCCTCCCAGCAAGCTGCCAGCAGGGCTCGTGGCTGAATTGAGCCGCCCAAGAAAAGAAGCTAAGCTTGCCAGTTGCTCTTTTTTGCATGGATTTGTGCTCCACACTCAGCAGCAGGTCCAGACACAGCTGTGCCGGGTACAGGTGGCAAAGCCTGGCTGTCAGGCTGGTTCTGGCTGCCTTCAAAGGGAGATGGGATCGTGTTTTCCGAACATGTACCACACTTTATCCCACCAAGGATGTGGATTTTGTCACTTTCTCGAGCCCTGTCTCAGCTCGAGTTGCTCCGTTGCCAGCTAGTTGTGCATCCAGTGCAAATGAGCTAGTAGCTCATTGTGTTGTTATGACTTTTGCTGCAGATTTTGGGGGATCGTAGCAGCCAGGGACTTGAAAGTCAGCTAGCAGGAGCTGGCTGCAGGTCCCATGGGCGTTAAACACCCTTGGCTCCTCTGCCGCCCGCTTTGGCTGGCTGTCCTTGGAGGAGAAAGGTGTGAAAGGGCCCATGGCCCACTACTAAGCAACAGTTACCAACAACCTTAGGCAAATAAAATATGTGAGATTATGAAAACAGGGGAACTGCAGCTGACTCCCAGCATCTCTGCGGTGTGAGTCAGTAGTGCATGTTTGATGCTCCCCACTCGTTCCTAGATGACAGCATCCACACATCGAGTCTGTCGGTCCTTGGAGATTAGACATCTCCGAATATTTATGATGGTTTTGAATAGTGTGTACTTCACTGGCTGCTAGATAGGCTGAGCAAGAAGCAGGGATTTACAGGTTTCTGTTCTTAAGGCTTATTTTTTTTTTATGCTTAGTTACAGGACATTTCAGATGTTATGTGCTATTTCTCCGTGCATTTGGGGCCGCGGCTTTCACCCCAGTGCAGCTCGTTGTAGATCAGGTCATCAAGCCTTGACCATGCACAAGCTAAAAGAGAGGGAAATTCAGCTGGCGAAGAGAAGATGTTATCCTAGTGGTGTTCATTGCGAGGTTTTTATGCAGATCCTCAAGATCTGAATTGCTCAGGGAGTATTTCAGCGAAGTCTCCCTCCAGGGGACTGTCCAAGTGGTCTAGGGGGGATGCCCAAGTTCCATCCAGAGGTGGGAGACCAGGAATCATTTTCAGAGGTGCCCATCCCACCACTGAGGTTCAAGGGAATACCAAGTGATCACAAAGCTAGCATTTACTCTGCAAACCTCTTTACAAAAGTGGTTGTATCCAGTACACTGTTTCCAAGACAGCTTTCCCAGGGTGGTCATGCTGCTGGCAGAAGGACTGGAAGTATTTGCACAAGCAAAGGCACTTTGCACATGCTGGTAGATTTATATTGGTGTTGAACTGCTGCTCTATGGCATTATATAAATAACTGTATAGGCAGCCTGTCTCCATGGGCAGGCAACAGTCTGTCCATGCTCATCTGCAGAGGTGTTCCCCAGCTCTTCTGGCAAGCTGTGCTCCCAAAATCTATCAGGATTTGGGGATGGTAAGGCTTGCTGCAAGAAAAAATCCACGTGTTTGGGCCAGGCAGCCATTGCTAGGGCAGGTTTGCCATCCCATGGGCTGTGCTGCAGACTCTGACTTTTCAGTGATGCTGGTCGTGAAAAGTTGAGGGTGGGATTTGGGGTTAGTAGAGGGGACCTGTCTCCTGAGCCTGCAGCGATTTGATTGTGACCTCAGATCACTCCTGTCCCCCCTGCAAGATGGATCTTCTGGGATGTGTGTTGTGATTTAGCCTGCAAAATACAAATCCTTGCAAGAGAGGCACTGAAGACAGTCAGAAAGTTAGGGAAATCCCTCTAAGAGGAGAAATGCAACTGCTTTCCCCATCCTGCTTTTAAACACATCCTACAGCACAGAGCCCATCTCACCTCACCCTGGGAAATGCTTTCTTTGCCTGAAAACTACCCTCATTTTTCATCTTGCTGCTCTCTGCCATGCCTGCAGACACTCCCTTGTGTTTACAGCTTCCCCTGTCCCAAGACTTGCTGAGGATCCCTTTGAATTGGTGGCTGTCACCTCCATAGAGCATGCACCTTTCTCTGAACAGAAGACTCTTGTTAGAAGGATGGAGCCTATCATCCCAGTACCATCTAGAACCCTTGTCCCCTTCCTCACCATCATCTGGCATCGAAATGGCATCTGTCTGTGGGAATATTGCACTGCTCTGCAAAGTGCTCAACGTCCTCCGCTGTGGACATCTCCTACCCAGTGGCACACTGAGGGCAAAGCTTGAAGGATCTTCTCCCTGAGCTTTTGAGGAATAGGGAGTATGAGAGACAGGCTTCAGTGCAGGGACAGAGTCTTGGTTCAGAGAAGGGCTCCAGTGACTTCTGATTTGCTTCTCTGGAAAAGCAGGATGCAGCAATGCAAAGCCCTTGGTAGCTTCTGTTTTCATGGAGGTGTTGCGTGGCATCGCTCCATGTGCTCTGTCGGGCTTACAGCCAGGGGCATGGGGTGAACAGTGGCCACGGGCTACTGTACCAGCATCTGCCCTGGCACTGCCACCTCCACTCTTGTGGCTGTGATCCCCTCTGTACCCCTCGTCCATGTGCTGCATCCCTTGGGGACACACAGAGCAATCCCTGTGTGCAACAGGATCCAGCAGCAGGTGCTCCGTTCCCTCCAGGATGAGCACTCCCTCCGAGATGAGGAATTGCTCTGGAGAGGTGTCTCCTGCTAGATCCCAGGGGGCTGCGAGCAGCAAGTTCAAGCAAGATAACTCTACAGCCTGGTTATCTTCTCTGCTCCAGTGTGTTGGGTGCACACAGGTCCCTGCAGACCTCGCACTCCAGCCTGGGCAGTGCAGGTATCTGCTGTAGATGGAGATCATTTTACAGGGCAAGACCCTGCTGTGCTGCTGGAATTCTTCCCGTTGCTTGAGCTATACCACTGTGATGCCTCAGGTCTGTGCTTCCTAACTGCACATCCTGGTTCCACAACCACAGGATAACGCACCTTCCCCAAAGCATCCTCTCTGCTCCTCTTGCAAATCACGCTTTCTTCTTCGCTTCAAAGCTTAAGGGGAAAATACCCTTGCGGAGGACCAACTTTTTATCCCTTGCGTTGGTTAAAAGAAATGGAAAGAGAGGCTTTGTCTTGGGTTTATTTCAATTAAAGTGAAGGAGGGAGCTGGGTTCGTCACGGCATCTCTTTCGTTGGTTCTCAAAGGCTTCCTCGGGGGATACACGAGGCAGGGAGACTCCGAGAGAGCATTTCTGACAGCAGCCAGTTTTTGGGGGCTGGAATATGTGGTCCTGGAGTACAACATCGCCACCTGTTTGCCACAGGCGAATATACAGTAGGATAAATCCCGACAAGAGAAATCCCACCAGGATGAACCCCAGCAGGATGTGCACCGCAGCAGAACACATCGCATTGGGATGTAACCCATCAGGATGCAGCCCATGGGGCAGCCCTGCAGCACGGCTCCCGGCTGCAGCACGCACTGACTGCATGCCTGAAGGCAGGACGAGGAGAGGATGGAGAAATAGGAGTAAGTGCTGTTTTTCTGTCCGAGCAGAGGAGCTCCCCAGCCTGTGGGGAAGTGCAGAGTGTGCTGCTTTGCTGGTACCACCTTTGCTGCTCCACACTGTTGGACCTCCTGCTTCCACAGGCACCTGTGCCTGCTTCCCTGGAGCCCTTCTCTGCCAGCCTCTTAATGTTCTTTTTTTCCCCATCCTCATCAAAAGTTTTAAATATGTCTCTGGAGCCTGATACAGGCAAGACTAAGTCAGTGAGACCAGAGCATCACAGAGCTGTGTGTGATTGGGATGGCCTGTGAGCCATCAGGAGCTTAGTTGGGTACCTGTGCACTAACTGACAGACAATGGAGCTGCTACACCCCCTTCGGAGCTTGTTGGAAGATTTGACCTGTGATGGCAGCTAGAAAACACAGCGAGCTGGAGCGAGTGAGGCTAAACTGCTGTTGAGGGATTCCCTTTGCTCCTCACTCTCCCTTGAGCAAAATTGCTATGAGGGCTGTGTCTTTCCAAAATCCCCCCGAGGGGCTGGCTTGGCAGGCAGCTGAACTGAGCCACGGTGAGTGCTGCATCACACTGGAGTCGGTCTGCTGGGAAATGCAGGGTCTGTTCCCCAAAACCAGTTGCTTCTGCTGGAAAAGTCTCTAATAGGGAAGATGCCTTGAAGAAGAGCAGGCTGAGAGTTTGGGCTGGCTGGAGCAAGAGCTAGGGCTGAGCATCAGGGCACTGGATTCATACACCTCCCTGCTTTGATTTTGGTGGATTTCATTGGTTTTCAGCAGATATTGAGGATAATTGGCAATAGGCTAAGGATTCATCACGTGTTGGGTTTATTCTCCTTCACCTCCATGCTAAAAGCTATTCGTGCCTATAAAGTGCATAGGGGACGTTTATTTACTTTGGACAAATGCTCCCGTGCTCCCCATTCCCATGAATAGCATGTGAATGGATTAAGTGTCAGGCTTTTGTTTGAAAGAAGCCTTCTAGGAAATGACTCAACAAGACATTTGTGTGTTTAAATTTGTCAGGATTTGAAATATTTAGATTCTGCTTATGAATATTGAGTTGGAAGCCCTGGCTGCTGTTTGCAGAAAGGAAATGTGTTCGCGCGCACACACACACATTTGCACACACACTGATCTCTTCTCCTTTGGAAAGCGGTAATGAGAACAAGCCAACATAGATAGTTCTGTTAATGGGAGCTTATAGCACGAATCTGCTAAACAGGAATAAGTGGGCTTTTAGTGCTGGAAACACTGGCCACGGGGCTGTGGGCTGTTTACTAGCAAAGAGCAGCTGCTCAGAATGGGCTGCAGGGTAGCAGAGGGAATAAATGGCAAAAGATGGAGACAAGAAGAATCAGGATTTGATGAAGGAAGAAGTGAAATCAGGCACATAGACTCCAGTCCCTTACCTACACTCCGCTGAGCACATTTAATCCCTGAAAGGTTAAGTAGGTGAACTCACTGCTCATTTCTCCCTTTGCTGTGTATTTCAAAAGCTGCCTTCTACTCCAAAAGATGTGTCAGTGTTTATCAAAATGTAAATAACTCTCTGTGCCTTGGCTGCCCTCAGTGGAGAACTAACATCACCATGGGTCCAGCTGCTGAATGATGGAGATCCTTCTCCTCCAGGAGGTGGGGAGGTGGTGGACTATCCTGCTCCTCTTCAGAAATGTGTAAAAAAGGTCTCAGCCTCTGGGGCTGCTCCAGGATAAGCCAGGCTGGGTGCCATGATGGGGAAGGTTGTGAGCAGGTTGGTCATGAGGGGTCATGGACACAGTAAGACACATTTGGGGAGAGATGTCCCAAAAGTGGGATCTGGTGCAATATGGGGCTGCAAGGCTCCAGTCTCCTTCAGCTCCACAAGTCATTTTTGTGTGGCTGGAACAACCTTGTCTTCATTTGTTTGATGTGACTTAGATTTGTTCGCTAGGGTTTTGAAACCTCTCAGGAGCATTGGCCAAAGTCATACTCAAAATGACTCTCCAATGACTCTGTGCCAGCAGAAACAGCATTTCTGGGCAAAGCTGCCGTACTCCCGCCATGACCCTTCTTCTTCCCACTTGGAAAGTGAGAGACCTTTCTCTTCTTCCCATATAATATCTTCTTTCTTTTCCCAAATTCTGTGCTACATTTATGGATATATATTCCTGCATCCTGCATCTCCCAGCCTTGTGAAGCATCTTGAGCAGTGTCTGCACCTGTACTCTACCCTCCATAGGAGATAGGTGGCCTCAGAAGCTTGTGCTGGTACCACAGGTGATGGTTTGGGATGGGCTGGTGCATGATCCATGGCTGGGTTGGAGTCAGAGGTGTGAGGTTATTGGAAGGTGCTGATTTGTGTTGAGCATGAATACCAAATTGTTCTCCCTGTGTCAGTCGTTATTAAGCAAAGCCAAGTCCTAAAAAAAATATTGAGTTTCCTCTCCCATAATTTAGAAGAAAAACACTTATCCAGCATTAAACAGCACTCATGAGGTGTCCTTTCATATCTCCGCACAGGGGAGCTGCCGAAGCACCTCAGGGTGAGACTGGAGCCCTCTGTGTCAAGCAGAGAGAGGATCCAGCCCTGGGAGTAGTGGATGTGGACGAGGGCAGCAACTTTGTCCTCCTCCTAGTTTTTTTTTTTTTGCTTTATTTTTTAATGCACTTGCAGCTTGAAACTCTGTGAATTCTTTTTATTCACACACTCAAATAAAGTTCAGACTCAACTGCTACATCTAGAGTAGGACTTTAAATAGTCTGTGCCACTTGGTGTGAAAAGGAGCTGGGACAGAACAGAGTGTAGGGGGAAAGCCCAAATGGCATTAAGAGAAATCTGGTAAAGCTTATGACTACAGTGACATTGGAGGATGCAGAAGGATGAGATGTGGTGTCCTGACTCCACGACCAGTCCCATGACCTCAAGTCCCCAGTGCATCACCACTGGCAGCTCTGCACTGGCCATAGCAGAGCTCAAGCAGAGCTCTGTCCATCCAGATGCACCACAGTTAACTCTGGGATGATGCCTGAAGGCCTGGGAGATGTCTGGGTCAAAGTTAGGTAGAAAAGGATGGTTTTCCCTGCTTCAATGTTTTTGTTCAATTCACAATGCAAAACAAAAGAAAAGCGAAGGATTAAAGTCCAGCTAGGTTTTTGGCCAGCTGGGAGGCAGGAACAAGCTCAGCAGTTCTCCTGCCTTTGCAGGTAACGCCCGAAAGTTTCATTTTAAAATTATGAAAATGGAAAATCCAAGCCTTACTTAGTTGACTGCAAATGGAAAATCAAAGTTACTCAGTCCTGTTGCAGTATTCAGGACAGTCTGTGAAAGAGCAAGAAGAAGAAGCAGGAGAAGCAGATGTGGTGACACCCTCTGGGCAAGTGACTGCCCGTGGTGCCAGGAGCTGGGTGCCAGGCTCCAGAACAGGCTGTGGCTGTGCCCTGCATTCCTGAATCATTCCCAGCTCTTCTTTTAAGCAGATGCCCTGAAACGGAAGTCCACATCAGGAATTCCGTTGCACAGATGGAAATGCCATCACAGGGACACTGTGGCCACCAGGCAATGCTAAACCTGCAGGAAACATGGATCCTCCTCCTGCCAATGCCAGCAGCCACCCCTGCAGCCTTCCAGACTCTCAAACCCCTTCAACCCAAGGCCACGGCTTATAGCTCTGCTTTCTGCACCACTCACCTTGCCGGGGGCCACATCCTTCTGCCTCCCTGCTCTTTGGCAGGGTCGTGCCTGCAGTAGTGGTACTCTTGCCATGGCTCTGGAGGCAGATGGATACATCCAACCTCTAATACAGGGTGCTGCAACTCAGCAGCCTCTCATGATGTGCATGAGGACTGGTGCTGGTGGCACGGAGAGGGGAGCAGGGAGCTTGGGTCTGGCTGAACTCCATCTCTGCAGCATCTGTTCAACCCAAAAAGTATAGGAAAGGTTTTAGCAGCACGCAGCTGCCTCTAAGATGCCTATTTGGGCATAATCACAATCTTTCTACATCTAAATAGCCAGAAAATTGAGCCTTTGAGTTTCACGTGTGCAAGGTCAAAACAGTGCTGGAGACCTGGATAAATGAGATATTTATGCGGGGAAGGGGGCAGCAGCCCAGGAGCTGGGAATGGGCGAATGCACCAGCCACTTCAGCTGCTCCCCCCCCCCATGCTGGCACTTGCCTCCTGGATTGCATCAAAGAGAGAACATCGTTCTTCTAGCAGGCATCGCACGTCTTTCCAAATCAAATACAAGCCTGCCTGTGGCTTGGTGCTGGGAGGAGTGGGGGACAGTCCTGGGACAGAGCAGCAACGCTGGCAGAGGGCAAGACAGGGCTTCGAGACCCGTGCCAGCCTGGTGTCACCCCACAGCAGTCCCCTTCAGCTCAGCCAGTGCCACCAGTTCCTCAGCGTGACATTTCACTCCCGTTCATTGCCAGCTCTTGCTTGGCTTCTTGCCCCTGGGCACAAGGTTGCAGGTTTTTTGCCTCAGCAGAAGAGGCAAGGCAAGCTTTGGTTCTTTTATTAGAGTTGAAAAAGAAGCTTTAAAGCAGGCGTACCTTTGCGTCCTGAACCAAGTCTGCACGTCAGTGCTGTGCCAGCACAGCCAAACAGCAAAATCCTCACGTCTCACCCCAGCTGCAGAGAGCCAGTGTTGCCCGGCAGCAGAATCGCAGCTCCACACCAAAGCCTGTGCTGCTCTAAGGGCATCCCCCACCAACCCAGCCCAAGGCACCAGGGCAGCTCTGGGTGCAAATATATTTTTGTAGAAGAAATATAAAAAATTAAGGTTTGACCTCGTGATGTTCTGGTAGGGTAAAGAGCAGTGTGTCCTTGGAGCCAAGACCCCATGTAATGTTTCTCAGTTGAGCCTGTGACAATTCAAGCTGATCTAAAGGGCTTTCCCGTTTGCTGTCACCAGCTCTTGGGGGGACATCACCTGTCTGGGCTACAAAACTGTTATTCTGGTCCTGTGATTGTCCTGGGTTGGTGCCTTCAGTCACCATAAGCTGTTCCAAACGTCTGGTGACTCAGAAGGAGCGTCAGGAGTACAGTCCTATTTAATCTGGCTTTTGCTTTTGGAAAAGACACCGCCATTTAGCTTCCTCTTTGTGCACTTTTGTGCACTGGGCTGGGCTTACGCTCGCAGCTGCCAGAAACAGAGATGGGCGGTGTACCCCAATGCTGCACCCGGGCAGGGTGATATCAACCCTGTCCCAGGTGTAAGGGAGATTTTGACAGCTGATGGTGGGTCAACAGAGGTATTCTGGATCTAGGTTTTGGCAGTCCAGTACTTTTTCACTGTGCAAACGTGCCTGTTTGCAAGGGAAGAAGAGGATACAAAGTCCCAGTGGGAGACGGCGCGTGTCTCCTGTCCACATCTGGCCCCTTGGAAGCAATAACACTGCTGAGACCAGCATCTTGTACGCGGGAGCTGCAGATGCTTAGCGAGGAGAAATGTCTGAGATGCTTTGAGATAAGGAGCCAGATGGGATGAGGAGGGTGCTCAGTGAGGCTGAGAGAGCCAGCTAAAGGGTCCAGGACATCAGCCCCGGGCTAGGTACCGGCACAGCGTTCTTTCTCCCACCTGCAACCAAACACACATAGTTCCTGGGAGACTCCAGTTTCCCCATGTGTAAAGCAGGAGTGGGAGTGCTGGGGTGCATGCCCACTGTGGCAGCACAGCTCAACCCAGGGCTGACAGTGACCTATTTACCTACGGCAGAACTTTCTGCTCTACTTATTTGACCCGGCACCTTTCTATTTGCTTAAAGCCAGGAATGTTTCCTCTCGGCCAAGCTGGGCACGCACGCAGGTATGTTTGCTCGAGAGACAGACCGCTGCTCTGTGCATCCCCAGCTCTCAACCTCGGAGGAATTCAAACCCTTGTGCTGTGATACTGTTGCAAAATCCCCCCCAAAAAGCTTCCAAGTTTTTCTTTCTCCTCTTCTCCCCATCCCTCTCAAGCTGCACGGTCATCATCTCAGGGACAGGCAGTGCTGAGGAGTAGAAAGGTGACATTGTTCTGCCCTGGAAGGCCGTCAGCATCCCAACTCCCCGTCTCTGTAGCTGCCTCAGTCATGCGTGTTTGCATATGTTAAAAATATTTAGTCCACTGCTAAAAAAAATATTATGCCCGAGATCTGGGGCCAGCTAAATATAATGCCATCTATGTGTCCGTGGCGCTGCGTGCCGGAGGCACAGAAGGGTACTATTTGCCTTCGGAGCAGTCCTCGGCTCTGAGCAGGGATGCCAGGAGCGGTCCTGATAGTGATGTCTGCCAGAAATGCTTTTCTCCCTCTTGGAAAGGGATTTGGGGCAAAGAAAGCTCTTTGCTGGGGTATGTGTTGTGGTGGTGCAGCATGCTGCCCGTGCCAGGGTGCTTCCCTGCACCCATGCAAACTCCATGGCTGCAGGCAAGATGCACGGGACAGGAGGGGAAAAATCGTCAAAAAAAAAGATGTTGCCTCTAAGAAAAAGTCGTAAAAATGAAAGAGTGGACTGGGCTAATTCCTGGATTCACAGCTAGTGGGACAAGTGCAGCGCAAGGGTGAGCCAGGGATGGCTTTGCTCCCCAGACCCTCCAGTGCACGGAGCGGTTTCACTGCGTGGACACAAGCCATGCTGGAAAGGGCTGAGACCTCCCCAACCCATTTCGTGCATGAGAGCAGATTATGGCCCTTTCCAGCCTTGCCCAGCCTTTAGTCCATGGCCTGGAGGTACTCAGAAATGCTCGAGCTGGGGGGAAGCTTCCAAATAAGCTTCATACAAATAATTTCAAGGCAGCTGAAAGTTGAATATTTCCCCGTAATAATCTGCCTGTGTGAGAGACAGGAGAAAAGAGTTTGTGCTGACCACAGGAGGAGGACAACAGGGAGTGAGGCCACAGGATTTTTGTGCAGAAGCATTGAGGAATCATTTCCTCTGCTTTTTTCCTTATATATTTTTTTTTGGAGTGGGAAAGGGGACTGCAGGAGGGGTGGAGAGGTGAAATAATCCCAGGCAGAGAGTGTGAAGGAATCTTTATCCCCCTTGCTTTTTCTTTTTTTCCTTTTATTTTTGCTTTTTGCCCCTCTCTGCAAGTGTTTTGAGAGGCAGGGGAGCGAGCGGCTCTGTACACTGCGGCCATTCATGGCTCAGCTGGGGGCGTGCGGGGCGCGTGGCTGGGTGGGAGCACACCACGCCGGAGAGGAGAATAATTTGTTCACAATATAGAGCAGGGTAAAATAGGCTGGTTGTCTGAGCGTGGATGTAGCATAATGTATAGAAGTGCAGGCATCAATAAGCCTATTTATTAGCAGAGCCTTTTGCTGAGCAGGGCTGTGAATAAACTATACAGCTCATACAAAAATGTAAATGTTAGTGATCCCTTAGAGACATAATTACAGGAAAAAATAAGGACAGCTTTTCAGCATTTGGGAAGCCAGCCTCCTTCATCCCCTTTCTAACTGCCGATACGCATATTATTTTCCCCCTGTGGGGTGTCTGCATCCAGCATGGCGCGTCCCCCCTCTTGCAGCTCCTCCGTCGTCCTCCCTGCCCACTAATTAAAGGAAAGTTGTGTCTCCACGTCCCACGAAACGTGTTCGCCGCCTGCTTTGGTGTACAGAGCTCTTGAATTCCTCAAGCCTGTGTGCCACTGGCTCCCCTGGACCACAGTGAAAGGTTTCATTCATCCCTCTTCTGCTGCCTTCTAGAGTTACCACACCCTGGGCCTCTGCTCCGCAGCTCCTCTCTGTTTTCCTTTCATTAGCAGGATTCCCAGATTGAATGGCTGCGAAGAGCTGGGAAGAGATGCTACTACCCTGTTAGCATAAGAGCTCTGCAAATACTTGCCCCACATGCGCTCCTGCCATTTGCCGTGAGATCTGCAGAGCAAGAAAGCCACAATCTTTGGGGTTTGGGTTGCGGTTTTTTTTCTAAAATTCTACTATAAAAGCAACAATAAGTGCTGCCCTGACTGCTCTGTGCCTCAGTTTCCCTAAGCACACTCTGTTCCCACCCACCACAGCAATGAGTTTGCAACGCTTTCTACAAGCTGACAGGAGAGCTGTTGGCAGGACAGGCACTGCCCAACCTTAAAAGATGCTTTGGGATCTTCTGGTGCTTCTTTGGCTGCATCCAAGCCATAGCAGAGCTCCAAGGCTGCACATCAGGACTGCAGCATAGCATACACATGTGTCTTAAGTACCATAAGCTTTATGGGCTTGGCTCTCCTTGCCTTACCCTCCGTGCCCCTGCCAGTGTGCGATGAGGAATGAATGTTGACCTCAAACTTAGCAGCCAGTTCGAATCTCTGATAAAAGGGAGATGGACGGAAGAAACCCATCACAGGCATGAGTGGACTGCAGTGGGTCTCCCTAGGCAGAAAGTGGTTTCGGTTGATGTCAGCATTTCTTTTGGAAGTCAAGCTATCGAGCAAGTCTTTCCCAAAGCAAGATTAGAGGAAAGTAAGAAAATTAGTTCCTAGGAAATCCGTGCTGGGGCGTGGAGGTTTGCAGAAGGGTTATAATGAGGGAATATGCTTTGCAATGGAAGAGCAAGGCGCTTTGGAGCAGCTGTGGCTTTTGCTGTCCCCTCTGCCACCCTCCAGATGAGATCAGCCCACAGCCCTGGCCTGGCTCTCTTACTGAGCTGCCACTTTTATGGATGAGCTGGTGAGGCAGATTAACTTTTGATGAGTTTTGCAATGGAAAAGGGACAGGCTTTTCGACAGAAATTGATAACAAAATGTTAGCTTTGCCTTGACCATCTATCGTCCGCAGCGATGTTGAATCTTATTTGGGTTTTTTGGCCCTTTGCAATTATTCTCGTAGTAGTGGGGACCCATCTGGGGTCAATTTAAGTTTTCTGATTACTGATTTGTATCTTTAGTTGCTATTCTAGGAGTACCGGTAGCTCAGAGTCCTGGGTGGTTCATTGTGTTTTATGGAAGGCCTTTGAGGCCAGACAGGCTCTTTTGGGGTGCCATCCCCCATCTTCCTGTTGTCTAATGCTGGTAGTTTTCCTTTCTCCATGGATGGGTGCAAATATGAAGGCTTGTGGTGGGGATGACAGGTAACGAGCACCCAGGTTGGAAGGGGGTTGGAGAGGTGCTGTATCTTCACCAGCAGCGGTAACTTTTTCTGGTGCCCACGACCCTGTAGATGCTTCCCATGGCTTCACTTGTCCCCTGGAAACCCCAATGCGGTGGGAATGGTGTTGGCTCCTTCTGTCCCATAGGCAATGTGTCCTCACAAATATGCTTTTAGCAGCAACACTAACTGCTGCGTGCTGGGGGTTTGAAATCTGCCTTGCAAACCCTGTTGAACTCTAAATTAAAAGTATTCTTGGCCACTCGACCTCCTCTTCCCATCAAGCAGACAGTGCTACTGCTGGGTTGTCCAGTCAGAGGCCACCATCCGAAATAAATGTCCCGAGAGTCTTCCCAGCCAGGTCTGCAGTGTGGTTTTGCACCAGCACTCCCGATGATGTTGGCATAGGGACAACCTCCCTTACCTTGTTCTTTGATTTCTAGCCTGTAGTTGGTTGGGTTGTGGTTTTGAGTAGCAGAACACGCAGATGGCAAAGATGAGTGATGCTGCCTGCAAAGTTCAAGGCCATAAATCAGTTTCTGGCTTGTCTCTGAGGTTGGGTCCTCAGGACCTTCCTTGGGACCATCTCATGCAAGTGCTTGGCCAGCTTGCGTGCTCCAAAGCTGTGGAGATCTGAGATGCGAATTCAGATCAGGATCTAACATCCTTGATGTGTTCTATAGTCAGACCAAAGTCTGTTTTCACCTCATTGCTCACGCAAACATGGGGTTCGTGTTTGCAAGGAGGCTGGTGTGGTGAGGAACACCCCAATGGAGCAGAGGATCTGTGAAGATGGATCTTGACCCAGCTCATTGCAGCAGGTCATGCCAGTGGTCCTGCAAGTTGCCTGGCCTGCAACAGAAAGATACTGGAAGCCTTTGGCTAAAAGGGAGCGATGCAGGGCAAAAATCTTCTACATCATCTAACATTGCAGTGTATTAATAGTATCTAATTAATACTTACTTACAATTTCAAGCCATTAAAAATAAGCATGCAGCCAGACGTATTTAATTGAAAACATCATTTCCTTGCACTTAAGATGAGAATGGTTTCAAGCCCATCAGATTTCCAGGAAATTTGGATGTGAGTTAGATATCATGGAAGAAATTCAGTGTGAGGAAGAACAGGGCACTTCAGTCCTGGTATCTAATGCATCAAATGTTGATGGGGTCATCTCCACCTGGGGGAAAAAACAGTATTCCTGGGTCTGAAAAGGGAATTCTGAGGCCTCCAAATGATGGGCTGGGTTTTGTTTTAATGCAGTCATATATGTATTTCAAGCAACATTTATTAGTGACGTGCCTCATGCAGAAAGATGCACCTGGCTTTGATTTATGTTACATGAGAAACGTCTTGGCCAAGGCAAAAAGCACAGAGCTGGGGAGGGGGGGAACACAAAATGAAATTTTTCTTTTATTATGCATAATGAGAGGTTTGCTCCGTGACAATTATATAAGTGGTTTCATGTTAGTGGGTTCAAAATAAATCTATGAATACAGCATGTATTTTAAAATTCATTGTTTTGCCCTGTGAATGAGTCTTCTAAAAACGTCGCTGCCTGGGAGCCAGAGCCAGCTCACTGTTAGACTGGGTTCAATCCATAGTAGCTCCTTTGGCTTTCAAGAAGTCCCTCTGGACTTACCTCATTAGCTAAAATGAGCCTTTGTCCTCCTTCATCCCTCCTGCTGGATGTGTGTGCTCTGTTGGAGATTGTGTGGTGTTTCACAGTGGTATTTGCCAAACAGATGCTTAAGGTCGGCACGCTGGTACCCTTCTTACTGGAACACAGCATGCTTTGGATGCATGGAAGTGACTTGCTATTCAGAGGATGGTTTAAGGTGTTCTCCCCAAGGAAAGAGCTGCCAAAAGCCACCCATATGCTCACCTTCAAAAAGCAAAAGTCGAGGCTATGCCAAAGCCTTGACAGCTCTGGGAGAGTGATGGGAGAGCCGGGATACCAGATGCGAGCAGGCAATATGGGCAACACCATCAGCCTGGACTGGTTCACCCATGCAGAGCTGGGTTCGGGTTTGGTGGGACAGGCTGGAGGCAGGTAACATTTTTCAGCCCTTTAGTTCTGGTTTTCATCAAAATAGGCCTTTGCTGAAATTACACAGGCTGTCGGAGAGCTTTTGGTCCAAACTGGTGTGTGTTGTTACACACCGTGTTTCTGTAGGGTATTGGACGTCAGGAGAGCAAAACTGTGGATGAGAGGTTGTCTGTGGTACAGGGCACAGCCCAGTGATGCCAAGAAATGTTTATTCACTTCTGGGGCTGAACAAAAAAGAAAGAAAAAGATGTTAAATATGAGTAATTCAAAACTGCATGAGCTTTCTCGAAAACAAAAAAATAATGTCAAGAGCTGGTGTAGCCCCGTTATTTGCAGCCTGCAAGAGCCAGATTGACTTTTCAAAGGCAGTTTGAAGTCGTTGTTGTAAATAAGCATGCGCTCTTCCAGGGGCTGCTCCATTCAGAGCTGCTTGGATGGCATCCAGTCCAGGGGTTTTATTGCTATTCCACTTGATTGCCGAGATTAGATGACAACTCATTCTCTACACTTAACGGAGCTTCAGACATAATCGTCGCAAGATGAAAAACGTCAAACAGTCTCGTGCTATGGAAAGTCATATTGACCTCAGAGCAGGGTTTCAAATGTTATACCTGCTGCTGTCAGAGGAGAGCAAAGCAGATAATCCCTCTGCCTTTTATCCTTACAAGCTGGGAGAATAATGCCATTTTTTACCTTGAGGTGTGAGCAGACCTGAGCAAAGACTCGGGGGAAAAGGCCAAAAACTCCTTCCACGAGTAGTGCTGCAGGCAGGAGCATCCCAGCACTTTGCCAGGACAGGGCCTGATCCTGCTTTGCCACAAATCAGCCCCAGCTGCCTTGAAGGCAGCGAGGTGGCTCTGCATTCACTCCGGTGTAACTGGGAGCGGGCTGCTGGTGTGGAGGATGTGTGCCTTTGATATTGTAACCTAAAACTGGCAGCTTTCCCTGCTCTGGCAAGAGTTTAGAAACATTGCCATGCGAGCTGGTTTTCCAGAGAGGCCTGAAAATGCAATCCATTATCTGATATTTTTTAGCAGCTTTTTTAATTAAGGCTTTGGCTAAAGGGCTGATTAGAGAGGTGTGTGGGGGGTTTTTTTGTCCTTAGGGACTTGGCACATCCTTACAGCTGTCACCCTTCTGCAACTACAAGACTCACTTTTCCTCCTGTGTCATATTCAGAGTATAGCGTGGGTTTGGGTTTTTTTTTTCCTCCTTTTCTATCCTTTCCCCCCCTCCTACCAGAGGTGCAGATAAATCATTAGAGTCTCTGCTCAGCTTGTCTCCTTCTCCTGTAGCCCAACTTCTGTGTGCTACTGGCTGGTGCGGCGCAGAGGGGGCGTGAGCAGCGCAGCTCCGTGCCTGTGGTCAGTAATGAAGACTTCTCTTTTTATACACAGATTACGGAGGAACTGCACAGGGCCAGACGGCAGCTCTTAATTTCCCGACTTTTTAATTTTTCAGCCCTCGCGAAGGAGAATGCAGCCTTCCCCTCCGGCCAACGTATAATGAGGTGAGTAAACACCCTTTTGTCATTTAAGACTTGCTGCCTGATGTCATGTAAATATTATTTTTGTTTGGTTGAAGGACGGGGTGGGGGGGAAAGGAGAATGTGCTGTTTGCCACATGTCAGTGTTGGGGGTTTAATACCTCCGCTCCAGTGATTTCCTAAGGTTTGTTTGCCTTGCTGAAGGCTCCTGCATTTTTGCTCTGCAAAGTCCCTTTAACAGAACTTTTCTCCCTCCTTCTTCTTTCTTGCTCATTCAATGACACAATGAGGTTTGTCAGAGTTAAAAAATGATGCTTCTTTGCTGCAAAATATTTAAGCTATTTGTGTCATCTCAGAACTTTAAAAGAAAAAAATTATTGCCATTCTCTTCCCCCTCCCCAAAAAGCTGTCCCTGGTTTGCAGCTGGCAATGCCAGGACTCCCCTGCCCTGCTCCGGGCTGAGGTCTGCTCCCCGTAACCCCTCCGGAGAACCGGGTTCTGCTTTCCTGCTGTCATCAGCTGTGACGATCCCACCCCTCCTAAGAAAGTGTCCCATCCTACCTCTCCTGAGGAAGTGTCGCCTCTGCCCCAGCGGGTTGACCCCCTGGGAGATAAAGAGTTAATCTCCCCCCCCCCCTTCCCCTCTGACTTCAGCTGCAAAAAATATGAAGTGAAGATAGATCTGCTCATCTGCTGAGCAGAGAAGATGCCTTTGATGTCAGTCCTTCCTTTCCTCCTTCTCCTTCTTCCCCCCCCTTAACCCTTCTGCCGGTGCTTGCTGCCTCTTGGCTGGATTTAGGGAGCCCCCCTACTCGGAAGCATCATCTGTGTGGTGGAAGGTCATCGACATGCAAGGATGTTGTGGGGTGCTGGCTTCTCCCCACCCATTTGGTCCCATCCACCCCACGATTGGGATGTGCATCTTCCTGGGAGAGGTCCCGGGATGGGGTAGGGGGACATCGGTGGGAAGTGCGGACCATCAGAGCAAGGTCGCGAATGAAGGATCTGTCACCTGTGGTGACCCTGACCCTGTCCCTACATGCAGGGCTTAGCCTGAACGTGTTGCTTATTTTGGGGGTGTGGGATGTTAACCCCTTTTCTTCACCATCAAAGAAAAGCGTTGCTACCACTTTAAGGCAGAAGTCCCTTTAAGTGACTTTCCATTTGCTGCTTCGGAGAGCTGAGAATTCGGTTTCCCAGATTTCCTTTGAATTGTGTGCAATAGTCAGAGGGAGGTTAAAGAAAAAAAACAACAAACGACAAAACTACTGTACGGTCGGGAAGCCTTCAGCAGCAGCGAGACCCGGGGAGAGAGGGAAAAAACTGAGATTTAGGGGAAAAAATGAGATTTAGGGGAGAAACTGAGATTTAGGGGAGAAACTGAGATTTAGGGAGGAAAAGTCATCTGCTACCATTTCCCTTTGCATTCCAATGCCAACCCCTTCTCCCTGTGTGGGGAACGGAGGAACGGGGCAGTGGCAGATGGGGAAGGGTCCCCACAGGACATGCGGGAGGATGCTGTGCCTGTGAGGATGCTGCACCCCGGGGACAGCGGCGCGTCTGCACCCACCCGTGCTGGGTACCGATGGGGTTAACAGCCCTCGCCGGCTAGGGAGCATCCTACATCGCTGTTGTGCCCCACCAAATTAATTTGCACTTTCTTTTCCTCATATTTGCTCTGGGAAGAATGGAAAAGTGGGGGGGGGGGGGAAGGAAAAACAGAGAGGGGGTAAAAAGGCCCTAAATAAATAAGCAGCCTGGAAGGGGGCTGGGGAAAGGCTCTGTTTCCTCAATTAGCTGGGACTTGCCTTCTCTTGACGAACGGAAGGCAGTGCGTTTTAGCCTCTGGATTTGTGGAGCTTTCTCAAAGTGCCAAGTCTGGTTATACGGGGACTTGGGAGGTTTAGGTGGAGGAATCTGAGTGGTGTTAGGCTCTGTTAACTCCTTCAGGGCTGAGCAACTTGGGGAATGTGGGCCTGGCAGCGCCATGCGAACCTGCAGCCCCATAGGAAGGAGGTTTGGGGCACCTGAGTGCCTGGGAGAGGTGATTCCTCCAGCTGGGACCTTGCCAGGCTGGGGGTTCACCTGCACAAGGTACGCTGATGGAGTGATGCCGTGGGGACAGGCAGACTTCGGGATGAGTTGAGTCTATTTGTCATAGTTGTTAGTGGGTGACTCTCGGGACCACGGTTAAAGAGCAGCTTTTGGGGTTCTGCAGAAGGTCAGGATGTATCAGCCATCCTCATGCCTGGGAGGAGAGGCTGAGGATGTGGTTAGCTTGCAGCGAGGTGCCAGCATCGCAGCACATCACACCTGTGCTGCACCGTCCCATACCCTGTGGCATCGCTCTTGCGGTCAGCAGACGTTGTACATGCGGTAATGGCAGGAATTGCTTTTGGCACCATAAAAATACGGTCATATTTTGGGATAAAGAAGACAGACATCCTGACCAAGCTGGTGCAAGGAAAGTGCTCTCCAGCAGAATAGTTACCTGTGCTGTCAGTCGGACAGGGGACGTGGGGAAATGCCTTCACCTGTATGGAGAAAAAAACTCCTGGGAATTTAAAATTTACATCCCAGTCTGTTCTGTCCTCGGAAAAGAGGCCTTGGCTATGCATAGATGTGGGATGTGTTGATGTAGTTCCTACTGACCTGCCATGCCTTTGCCCCGAGAACCACCGTCCCCAGGACATCAGCCCTCGACACACCTCACGCCAGCACGGCTGGAGCCGGCACCCGGTAACGCCGCTGAGCCACTTCATGGGCGAGTGCAGGCAGCACAGGAGGGGCTCCTGCCCGCCTGCGCCTGGCAGGGAAACCTGTCTGCCTCACAGTCACACTAAGGCTCCTTTACCCCTCACTGGAAGCATAAAGGGGCCTTAAAAAGGAAGCAAAAGTGACTTAAATTTAATTTACACTCACTTAGAGACCTCTTTACATGCTGTAGGAGCATAAAGGGGCCTTAATGTAGCTGGGAATCAACCCCTGAAGGTATCTGTGCCTGACTGCTGGGCATTCATTTTGTAGAAAGTCACCTCAGGCTGCAATCCAGCTTTTAATTCCTCAATCCAGACCTGCCAATGTACAGGGAGCAACAGCATCAGCCCTGATGGGGTTAGGTCTCATTTACACATGAGTAAGCAAAACCAGAGTTGAGCTTCCAAGGAATAAATCGCGGGATGCATGGTCTTGGCTTGCCAACACATTTGTGCCACCCTCAATTCCTCCATCATCTGCTTGGGATCAAGTGAAAGGATTTCTCAGTTTAAATTCCTTTCCAGCATGGGAAGGGACTCTCCTCTCCACGCTGCCGAAGAGCAGAGGGCCAGGGAAGGGGAGCAGGATGACTCACAGAGGGGACAGCCAACGGTGTTCCTTGTTGCTTAACACCCTCTCGTGTAGATGTGGCTTCCCGGGAAGTCTGAGCCTGCCCTTGCCTTTCTGTTATCGTAAACAAAGCAAAGATTGATGTACTGTGCACTGCATGGAGGAAACCGCATCGTGGCTGTGCGCCCCAGGAGACACCACGGAGTTGTTCAGGGTTTTCCTGGTCCCCTACGAATCCCAGCTGCTGGCTGGCTGGAGCTCCTACAGCAACCATTGATGAAGTGCTGCTCGTTTTAAAGCCTTAACACCCTCTCCACAGCCCAGTGAAGGGCAATGGTCCGTAAGCCATTTAGGAGCATCCTCCGCAACATCAGGAATCCCTTTGCTGCCACTGTCATGGACTCTGCATCCCAGAGGAGCTGGCAGAAGTGATGTCCAATCTCAGGTCTGGTGAACCAGAGCCAGGATTCAGGGAAACCTGGCCCGTGTGGGGTGACACGACTGCTGGGAGGGAAGGTTTGCGTGTCTTGCAGACTGCTGCTGTGCCCCCTGGACAGCTGGGACACTCCTACCTGCCTGCACGTGTGGGGTGAGTTTTTCAGAGTAACACCCATCAGGTGTCTGAAAGCCAGAGTCTCTGTTTAGAGCATTGTCTGAGGGTACTGAGATCCAGCACCTCTGCTTATTTATAGTCCCAAAGGCATCGAAGCAAAGAGCCTGTGGATGAGGCCACTGGTGGAAGAGGCTGAAACCAAGAACTTGGCCTGTCTTGGAAAAGGACAGGACACTGATATCTAAGACAATCATCCAGATTTAGCACGACTCCAGTTCAGGAGGGAATATTTAACCTGGAGCTGTAGGGTTGTTGTTAATGATGATCTAAGCTAGCATTCCCACGGATAGGGTCCCTCTTGGGGCCTGTCCCCTCATCCTTCACCACGGAATATTCTCAGAGGCATGGGAACAGACAAAACGACCTGAGCTTTGACCCTTTCTCCCTGCTCCTGCGCTCACGAGGCTGCTGGCACATCAGCCCCCTGCACCGTGCATGGGGGATATAGGGGTGAACATTTTGCTCTGCGAGGACGCACATCCCCTCCTTCTCCAGGGTCTTGCAAACACTGAAACAAAACCCAGCGGGGAAGGACCAGTGCTTATGCTGTCTCTTGTGCTTTAATTGGCTTTTTTAGTCTTTGTTTTTAAACATAATTAATGGTCACCTATTCGTGACCTGGCGGGGCTGGGAGGAAGGGAGCGGGACCAGGAGCGGAGCTCTGGAGTGCCAGGCGCTGGCAGGGTGGCAAGCAGGTATTTATATTGCGTTTTGGCCTCCTTGCAAGCCCGGCTTCCCCTGTGCCAACCCTTGCTGCCTGCCCACCTGCCTTCAAGGCAACACTTTGAAATCCACCTGGCATCATCTCCCTCCCCTCTTGCAGCCTTGCCTGCTGGCAAAGTGTTTTCTACCAGTGCATTACCCAGCAGCTCTGCCCCAGTGCCCTCTGCATGGGATGGGCTGGAGCCACTGGGAAGGAGCTGGGCATGATTGTGTTTCCAGATGCAATGCACAGTGAACTGCAGGACTCAAACCAGCGCATCCTCCTCATGTGTCCATAGAGATCTTCAGAAGGCATGTGAAAAATGCAGCCACGGGCAACCATCAGTGTCCCCTTTAAAAAAAAGAGCCTGATCTATTTTATGTTTGGATCTGCTGCTTTTTAATTAAGGGGAACAGCCTGTCCCCTCCCCATGGCCACAAGAAGCTGCCCAGACAAATGTGGTGGCAGAAATTATTTAACACCTCTTCCTGTCAAGCTGTCGTGTTTAATTAGCACCCTCCCAGCTCAGCCCAGGTGAAAACCAGGCTGCAATAACACCGGAGTCCTGGCTCAGGGCTTCCCACTCAGCAACACCTCCAAAATACCTCCCTGGGAGGGAAGTGTAAGGAGAGCCCCACATTTCTCCCAGCATTTCATGGTGCATTTATGTTTCTTCTTAGTTGGAAGTCGCAGTCAGGACTTCCCAGACTGGCTGCAGATCGAGAGCCGGAGACGCTCCCCAGCCCTGCAAGGGGGAAAGGCTGCTCTCCAGTCCCGTACAGCCGCAGGGGTACGATAAGCTAAAGCAGCTTCATGGCTCTGCCTGCCACATCTGAAACCACACAGCCAAAGATGTAAACTGCTCCGCTAGACACCTCCTGCCAGCCCAGAGGTGTTTGCACAATGCTGCTGGGCTGACTTGGCACCAGCTGGCTGGTATTGACTCTTTGAGCAGTTTTAGTGTCTCCCTGGATTGGGTCTCACCTGCCCCTGAAAGCATGGACACCAAAACTCCTGGGCTTTTTGGAGGAAGAAGAGGAGGAGGCAAGCAGGGAGCAATGATGCACATGGGAGGTTCAGAGCAACCTTCCCTGCCATCCAGAGTCCATGGAGGCCACTGCTGGGGTATCACCTTTGCCTTCAACTGAGTCCCCTGCCCACCCCATCCAGCCTGGGGGAATAATCTTCATATGCCAGCGCTGGGCTGCAGAGGATGGGAAGGAACCCCGTGCTCTCCTTGTACTTATCAGTGGCCAGAAAACAAATTCTTCTAACTGACAGCAAACCACAGCATTTTACAGAGCGGAGAGAAGGCTGGTGGTGTATCAGGCATGCTGTGAAACCGGAGCAGGACAACATCCAGACCCGATGGATGGAGCAGAGCTGACCTGCCTTGGCTGGCTTCAGTCTAATAACTCAATCGTGTTTGCATTTAATTACAAATGCAAAAAAAAAAAAAAAAAAAAAAAACGGCTTTCTTTTCACAACAACAAAGCCTTGAACCACACTTCAAAGTTGGGTTTCTGGGACAGTTGCATACCTTTTAAAAATAGCCCTCTGAGCAGTGCCAAGTGCTAAATGGATTGCAGAGGGCAGGTCCCCCACGTGGGGCTTCAAACAGCCCAGCCAGTGCCGCTGCCTGCTCAGCTGCTTGCCTGCCACTGCTGCCGCTCCCCCGAGACCCTCCCAAAGAGGAGCAAAAATGAAAATGAAAAGCTGCAGGTCTGATTTCCTTCTCTTGGGCTTTTCTTTATCAGCATAGCAAACTGGGAGATGGCAAGGCTGAAACTACAAGGCAAAGCCCGTAGACGGTGTTTGGGAACGGTGTGGAAATGCCTACCTGACACTCTTGTGGCCAGCGGTTTATCATCTGGGAAGTTCTAACTGGAATATCCATGGCAAGGAAAAGACTGGAGGGGAAACTGAGGCAGCACTGGTTTGGGTCTGGGTGGCCTCCTGCCCTGTCCTGGTCTCCACTGGTGTCCTTCTATCTTCCCAGAAGTCTCCTGACCTTCAGCCCACCCCTAGTCGTCTTCATGGTCAAATGTCCTCAAATCTGATGGCCAGGCCAGCTGTGCTTTAGGGTCTTTTTACTTTAAAAGAAGGAATTCTGCTCCCCTGAACATTCTTCTAAGACTGAGTTTACTTTCTCCCTTGCTCATTGGCAATGCAGAAATTGTAGCACACCAAGTGGGAAAGAGGAGGTCTGTAGCAGAGAGCCCAGTTCTCACGGTGATTAACCGAGATAAACACAAATCCACCCAGCAGCACTGACGTGCCCTGGCTCAGAGCATCCTCGTCCCTGCCCTGACCTCTCTCAGCAGCGGCGTGGGCAGGGCCCTTCCCGTGGGACCGCTGCTGCCAGGGATTTAGGCAAAGGCTGCCTCCTCGGGGCCTGGAGCCAGCCCAGAGAGGGCAGGTTGTCCAATGTCAAGGTGAAAGTTTTAAAGAGGGGGTTTCTTACTGTGGGGAAGCAGAAACTGAATCTCTGAGGAGCTGGGATGCAGGGTCAGGAGCTGAGGATTTGCTTCAAACAAATTTGTTGCATTTTCCTGGGGTAGCATTTCTTTGTCTGTAATGCCTGACGGGTGTGTGGGAACCTAGCAATTGTTGATGAAGACGAGGGATTTTGACCTGTGCCATGAGTCAAGGCTTCAGTTTTCTTCCTCATTTGGCTTTCCCAGAAGCAAAGTTAAGGAGTATGAAACCTGATGAGATGTCAGCATCTCATAGCATCCTCTGGAGCTTTGGGATTGATGTGGCTGATGTCCCTAGGTCCCCCAGGGCCACACCAGCACCATTCAGACGCTCCCATGCTCAGTTGTGTCCCGCAGCATCACCGTTCCCATCACCGCAGACGGTGCTGCACTTTTCCTCTGCGGAGAAATGCCACCTGGGCTTGGGCTCCTCCATAAAGCCCTGCAAACCCAGCAGAAGCAAATTGCTACCTACTGGAGTTGAAACCTGGCTCCCAGGGCAAAGGAGACTGCCTTTAACTCCAGGAAAAGCTCTTTGTGTCGGAAGTGTGCTTTTCTTGGACCGTTCCGCTGTATTTATGCAGGCTGGTATGTGGGGAGTAATTAGAACCTCATCCCAAGTACTGGATGAGCATGTTTTCCATTCTAGATGTTGACGGGTCAGGTTATCCGGCTGCCTCTCTGTGCCTAAAAATGTGGACATTTTATCTTTGCTAAAACCTAAACAAGAACCTGGGAAGTTCTTGGGCTGGAGAGAGCGATGTGGGTTATTGACAGCCTGCCTGTGGTACGTGTGGTGCTTCACACACGTATGAAACCCCCAGATTCCCTGTGCCCACACCTAACGCTGCTGCAGTGATGGGAATGGGGGGAATAGGAGAAGCTGGCGCAAGTGTCCGTGCCAAGGGGCTGAGGCTGTTGCCAGGGAGCATGGGAAAAGGATGCTCAACCGAGCAGAGTGAGCCCAGCCAAGGCTGGTCAGGCGTGAGGATAAGCTGCTCCTGGCCGGAGCAGGGATGCGAGCACCTCACAGCAGCCACCAGAGAGTCCACACTGCTCTGAGAGGGGAAGCAGGGAGAAGTGGGTGCTTCGAACCTCCAAAGTGGAGGTTTCAAAATAATACAGTGTCTAACCTGAGAGGACAAAGATTTGAGGATGCCAGGGATACGCTCGCTCTTATCTCTCTAAGAGACATTTTAAAATCTATGGGGAATACCCAGGGACAGCTTGGGTTGGGAAAGCTGGCAGAGCTGTTGGAGGCTTCGGGGAGTTCACACAGCCCCAAGAGGCTGAACTAAAATGACCTTATTTGAGGTGATTTGTGAGATGAAGATGAGGAAGCATCCCCTCTGCCCTTGCCCACTACAGTTCTAGTGTCCTAGCCCATGCCTCGGGTGTCCCTTTCCATCCCTCCAATGAAAAAGCCCCCAGAGGACATACAAGAAGGGCTGGGTTAGTTTCCCAGTGTGGGATGTCTGTTCTTCAACAAATGGATTCATAAAGAAGAGGGGAAGGAGCACACTGAGGTGGGAGCACCTCCAAACCCTGCCTATGCATCCCAGTGACCTGAGGACAGGATGCTGGATGGAGATGGGATGGAAGGAGTGGAACTGGCTGCAGGCGAGAGCAGCAGCAGTGGCTTCGCTCCTATCCTGCTGATCCCCATGTTTCACAGCAGCCCTGCTCCCGTTTTGGGCCATCACTCACTGCCAAAGCATCGCATCGAGGAAGGAGGATTATTTTCCTTCTCCACGTTTGCCTTCCATGCAAACCAGCCCTACCGTGTAATGTTTCTCATTTCCTCTATACATTAATGAAGGCTCGAAGTGAAAAGCTGCACACTTAGGCTGACCTAACCCTGAGCTAAGCCGGCAGCCGGAGGGACACAATGAGCCGGCTGTTCAGTCCTTGCTGGCACTGGCTCCTTGTCTGCTCCCAACACAATGGTGTTTTCCTTGGCCAGCGTTCAGAGGCGCGGGAGGGAGATGGTGACAGGGAGGATTCCCACATTTCCGTGCCGAAATTTCCCAACACCATGGTGTTGTGTCGCCCAGACATGCCACGGAACCCGTCCTTGGTGGTGCGACCCTGCGGTGCTGACCCTCACCCAAGAGTGCAGGGAGGGGGGTGAGAGGGGCAGCACAGCTGAGTATGGCACAGGATGCTACCGACGGCGGAACCAGTGCTGCACAAGTGGTGTCTGCGTGTGCAGGGTCTCTGTTCCATCCATCCCATTGGCATCCTCTTTGAAATTTAAGAAAAGCTAAACTTAGTGGTGGAGCGTTGCTCTTGAAATGGAAAATCTGGGCTTTTTTTGTCCATCTTCTCAGCTGACACTAATCACCAAATAGTTCTGTTGGCTCACACCTGCATTTTGCAGTAATAAAATCTTTCTCCACGGTATTCCCCCCAGCTCTAGCAGTGCAGCCAGTTATGTGCTCCCCAACAGCATTTCCACTAAGGCCAGTGCTTTATTTCGTATAAAGTCCTTGTGAACGTGTTTCGGTAGCTTCTTCTCCCTTCAGACCAGAGAAGCATTTCATTGCAATTCACTGTGACACAGTGGAGGGGATCAGCTGTCCAGGCCAGCAGCAGGGCAGCACAGTGGCTGCGCGTACAGCACCTGGCTGATCTCAGACATGTTGCTTTTCCATCAGTTCAGCATATGATGGGGACACCAGCATAACAAGAGGCAGCAATCCATCATGGCTTTGCCGAGCTCATCACCGTGTTGGGCATCTACCACTTTATATTCACCTGCACACCTATTTCACCGTGTTGTACATCCACCACCTATTTCACCTGCACATGTCGCAGCTGAAGAATCTCCTCCAGAGGAGATAAATGTTTTAATGAAAACCTGCACAACCTGTCACTGTGATTGCTGAGGTCAAGCACTGGCTTTTCATTGCCTTGAAGTACTCTCAGGGTGAGAGGAGGTGAGCTGCGATCCCAAACCTGCATTTCTCAGCTGCTCTGGCCATGATGCGTAACACCAGGCAGTGGTGTCAGGTCTTTGCCAACCACTGCACAAGGGGCTCTGCCTCTCATCCCAGTGCTTCATCACCCTCTGGCTGGAAGTCCGAAGCCCTTTTCCTGCCTGCCTTCACCTCAATTGCAAACAAGGAATTGCAAAAAAGGCAGTTGAAAGCAAGGCAATTGGAAACAAGGAATTGCAAGCACGGTGGATGTTTCCTGGAGCATCCTGGAGGGAACTCTTTCTTCATATCACAGCATTTTGCTCTTCAGGATTATTTTATTTAATTTGGAAGTAGCATAAAGCGGTGCTGTGGATGCTATGCAGGTTGGTGCAGCCGCACCCGACAGCAAATCTTCAACAGCAAAGCACTCGGCTCATGTGGAAGCCAGAGCAATGAGCCCTGGGCTTTGTCACGGTGCTCCCATGGAAGCAGGGTGCAGTGGTGCCAATAGATTAAGGCTGAGATTTAAGTCCAGTTTTAGTGCAAAAAATATGAGAATCCAGTTCAATTTATTCAACTTGTTGAAGAGCAGGCTAAAAGGGGATTGATTACAGCCTGAAATGCCACCCAGAGGGAAGGTACCTGGTGGCAGAAGCTCTCCCATCACACATGCTGCAGCATCACTGGCTCTGCTGCTGAAGCTGCAGGCTGAGCCATTGGAGCAGGAGGTGTTTTAGGAGCAGGGATAATTAATTTTGGAAGAGATTACGAAAGCTGTGGTGAATTCTCTGTCACTTCAAGAGCCCAAAGCAGACTCTGGACGCTGGTGTAAAATATCTGCTTTCATTCAACCGCAAGCTCTCGGGGCGAGGCCAGAATCCCTCGGTGAGACTTTTTTGGCCAACGATGTGCTGGAAACCAGTAACTGGCTGATCAGAGGGAAGAGTAGTAATCTTAATTTATCACGTACTTTTCATCCCAAAGCACTTCCACAGTCCGAGTGATCTTTGCTGCCAACTGGTTGTAGCAATCCTTTAGACTACCCGAGCTGAAATGTTTCCTGGGCTATGACGGCAGCAAGGGCTGTCAGGAGGCAGACACAGGTTGTTCTGAAAAATCTCCTTTTCCAGGAGAGAGAAATCCTTCCTGGGAGATGCACAAGCTGGACAGATGGAGCTCCCCGGACAGGAATGTCAGCCAGGGAGAGTTTCACAACCCTGAGTTCATGGCGAGGTCCTTGGGACAGTTACAGGGCTTGCATGGTGCGGATATGGTTTGCATCCCAATGGATTTTTCAATGTAACATCCCTCCCACGGCTGTCAGGGTGTCAGTGCCAGCAGCCCTGGCTCACAGGGGGAGCAAGCTGGGAAATTTTGTGGCATCAAAAGCCACCACACTTGGCCCGAGCAACCCTGAGATGACAGCACCAGTGATGGGAGGGCTCAGCTTGTGAAGAACATTTCAATGCAGGGCTGCATCCTGGCCGAGATGGCTCCCCGGTGGCACTGGATAAACCCTCAAGGCGAGGAAAGGCATATCTGAGTATTACACAGCTTCAGAAATCGAGGTCTTAGCCTTCTTCGCCTGTGACAGGTCTAAGCTGGGATTTTCCCTTTGCAGCTCTGAGGTTAAACAGGAGCCTCACACCCCAATGTGTGCATCCAATGTGGGATGTGCACACCCAATGGTGTGGTCTTCTGGTGATCATCTCCCTGCCGGTCTTCCCAGTCCCAACCTCCCCATGCCATGGCCTTAGATGCATCGAGCACCAACCTCTTGACTTTGCAGCTTTCAAAGCGATTCCCTGGGCAGCTGCTCCCGACTTCCTCCCCAGCCTTGCTGGGGACTTACATGAAAAGGTCATTCATAAAACCTGACGTTTTGTTTCATTGTGAATGCCCTGGTGAGGGCCTGGCTTGAACTCTGCTTTTATTCCATGCGGCTTCTATTTATTTCTCAGATGGATTAGTAAATCGACGCTGTCGCTAAACATTAGCCCAGCTGTTTCATCACTTTCCCTCTGCGAGATGACAGTTCGTTAGTGCATGGTACCCGTCAGGATGCTGCCGCCGCCTCGCTCTCTAAGCAGGGCTTTGCCTCCAGACTTGGCGGTGCCCCGCACCATCCCTACCAGCTGAATAAATGCAAGCAGCAATGAGTTAAAACTAACACAAATAAAAGGCTCCCCAGGTAACAAGTCCTTATCCAGTTATCATTTTTAGAAAAGCTAGGGGAACACATGAATAACATGAAAGGGCATCATTACCGGCACTGTTCAGGCTCTGTGACATGAGACAGAGGGAGAGTTGGTACAGTTTGGGGTTTGTGCATCCGGGAGCTGCACGTTAGCCCCCTTTGAAAGGTTTTGTGCCCTCTCTCAGCTCCTAAGTAAACCTCTCGTCCCCCTGTCAGCATTGATTTGTAACCGTACTCGTGGCATCTGGTTTTCATATGAAGGGTGGAATACAGGGGATGCTGTCTGCTCGCTTCTGCCCAGAGCGATTCATCTGGGGCTGGCTAGCCAGAAAAAAAAATGTTCCTGAAAGGCACTAATCATTGCGGAGGCGGAGGGCAGAGAAAGGATCCGCTGTGCCTGCGTGCAGCAGGATGCGAAATGAGGGGCAAGAGGGTGAGGAGGAGCTGTAGCCCACCTGGGTCCAGGCTTTGCTGCAGCCTCTGCCTCTACACAGGACAGGGATCTGGCAAATGCATCCCAGAACGTTAGGGCAGAGGAAAGGATGGGTTCACAGGAGGGATTTCAGTGGTGATTGATGGTATGTGTGCGTGGCACTTGCTCTTGTGGTCTATCTGCCCCCCTGTTTGTCCTCAGTACCCTTTCTCCACGTTGTTGGCAGCATTGGGTAGCACAGGGTGGGTCTGAGCATCCCAAACACCTCCAGAGCAGTGCCATGGGGTCTGCTCCAGCCAGCCAGTGCAAAGCCCACCCACACGGCACAAGGCTGGGGGCATTCAGGCTTTTGCAGGGTCTTTGAGGTTTTGCTAGTGGGTGAAACGGGATTGTTTCAATGTGGTGTGGTCAGAGCCTGCTTTATGAAACGGGCAGTCTGCTCTTACCCTCTCAGCGATGGCATTTGGAAAGCCAAGAGGAAAGCCTCTGCCTAGAGTCAGCTCAGGGCACCAGCACTGCCCATGGCTTCTTCTTGTGTTGGTTGGCTTTGACTCTTTTATTGCACACAGCCATTTTGCTGCCATTTCTTGGAACTTTTGAGATTCCCAGCAGGCCAAGACAGTCCCTATCCTGCAAAATGCATTAGGAAATGCCAGGCTGGCCATCTGAGAGCCACAGAGGAAGCAGCACCTTGCCCCTTTCCCTCAGTAGCCATGCAGGACCAAGGGCGCTGGGAGAAGCTGTGGGCAGAGTTCCCCACGTGTGCTGCAGGGCTCACGCTGGGTGAGCAGGGATGGGGACGTCCCAGGTGACAGTTAGTTCTTCATCCATACATAGTGGTGGCTTTGAGGAGTCCCCAAGCCCAGAGAGCCCAGCCAGGCATGGTGCCCTGGGCAAGGAACTCCCAGCCAGGTGAGGTTCACTCATTCTCGCCTTATTATTGGATCTGGAGGATGAGATGAGGCTGTTCTGCAGGGTGGCTTCTATCAAAGTCCAAATCCCAGCGCCAGCATACCAGAGCGCTGATATCAACCCCAGCAGGGACTGGCCAACTGGGAACACTTAAAACAGGGAGGATTGCAAAGCCTGCAGCCGTGTCTGTAGCTGGCACAGAAGCAGCCTTAAAAAGAAGAATATCTGCCTCTAGCTGCTGAGGCACCAGGGGCAGAGGATGCTCTCAAACTCAAGATCTGCCAGGGGGGCATCTTGCACTGGGTCATTAGTCCCCATGCTTGATTGAGTGCCCTTCTGTCCCCAGCTGCCTGCTCCATCCCAGGCTGTGCTTGCTGCCTTCCTCTTTGCTTTTGTCCTCCCTAGGAGAGGAGAAGCCAGGTACCACAGCCCCTTGGAGTTGTGCCTTGGGGCAGAGCTGGATGTACCCTGATGTGCAGGACCAGGTTCAAAGAGTGCTGGAGACTTGTGCGCTCCCTTCCCTTTGCTAGCAAACCACTTTCAGATCCCATAAATCCATTAGGGAAGCAGGTTTCAGAATAATCTATAATTTTAACACAATAGTCTTCTTTTCTTAAACCAGTAGCTGATGATCCACAGTAAGGAATGCTCCAGAGGAAGCTATTTTATTCTCCCTTCCCTCACTGGACTTGATGCAGCCTTTGATCCAGACTCCTGATGTTATCAAGTAGGAAGCTGCAGCTCTTTGAAGTGGGCTTCATGTAGTGATTTAAACTTCTGGACATTTTAAATCTTCAGCATTGGGTGCAGCTTTGGTACAGATCACACTGACTTCAGATTTGAGGACAGTAGCCACCGCGAGATGTCCAAGGGCTCAATTGGGACCATTTGCACCCCAGCTTGGGAGATTGCAGACAAAATAATAGCTTGCAGGCTGCTCGAGGAGATAAATCTTAAGGGAGAGAAATGCTTCAGGGAGCCCAGGACTGTGGCCTGGGTAACATTTGAGTGCTTCACTGTCGATTTGAACATCTGGCCCTGCCTCTGTGACCTGGGGCTATGGAAACAGGTCACATCCTGATTCCAGAGAAGCTGCACGACGTGGATGTTGCATTGATGTTTTCAGGGTTGCACTTGTCTGGGTCATCGTAAAACTCCTTCTGCATTGCTCCCATGGCTGCTTTCCCAAAATTTCACCCCCAAAATGTCTTGATTTGGAAATGCCATGGATCTGGCTGGAAGCAACAGCACAAAGCTTTCCCAAAGCAGCAGGAAATAACTCCAGGATGGGACCTGCCTCCAGCAGCCGGTGCTGGGAGCTTTACTCACCTGTACCAGATTAACAGGGACATGGACAGGCTTGGTTCAGTTTGCAAATGAATCCCACAGTGCTAACAAGGAGCACCCATGAGCCATGGGTCGTGCAGCCACCTCCTAGGACATGGGGATGAAGCAAGGTTGATTCATGCAATGCTTTAAACTGGGCTTAAATTGTAACTGTTATTGCTTGTTTATACACCTATTTTTTGGCATCCAGGGCAAGTTGTGCTGGGGTGCTGCACAGGCACAGAGCAGGAGGGGAGTTTCTGTCCCTCAAGACATCCTGAGTACTAGCTGAAATGATGCAGGTTCAGAGAGTAGGGCTGAGGGATTTCGAGGTGTTTGCAAGTGTTTGCAAGCAGTTCTTCCCCCAGCATGGGCTGAGGAGGACACAGGAATTTGGGCTATGGGCAGGTACCCTGAAGCACGGCCAGAGAACCTGTGCCAGCCTGGTGAGCCTCCCCTGGCGGAGGCAATGGGCTGGAGAGGAAGTCTTGGACATCAAGTCTGGTACAAGCAGGGGCAGAGACACTGAGAGCCCCAGTGGATCTGGCTTGAGCCTTTTTGTTCTCATTCCTCATCACTCAATTAAAAAAGCAGGATGAAAATAGAGCTCAGAGATCAACAGGCTGTAAGGCCGGGAGAATGTGGCCAGTGTCCCTTGGCATACAGCACCTCTCGGATTTTGGCAGCCAGAGCACACAGCCCTCCCGAGCCTGGCAGCACCGTCAGCGAGGGGGGCTGACTGCAGGCAGGAGCGACAGCAGCACATGCAGGTGCTCGCCTTCCCCTTGCTGTGCCCTCAGTGGTCCTGGCTTTGGCAGGGACAGCACCACGGAGCTTGGATGGGAGCCCCCTGTGAATCCTGACGCAACATTCCTCTCCCAGCCAGGCTGGGAGGCTCTTCCAAAATCCGTGCAGTGGCTTTTCTGAACAGCTTCTCCATCAGAGCTTCTCCCACATAGCTCCTGTACTTTGGACTCAATATCCTAGGGTGACAGGACAATATCCCTGCAGCGACGGCTTGGAGTCCATCTCCAGCATCCCCCATGCAGTTGTTCCCCAGTGAACCACGTTCCTTTCTTTTTCCACAGATCCAGTGCCCAGTAAGCAGTTTCGAGTGGCACAGGACCAGCACAAGTGCAGGAGAATCTGCCCAGGACAATTGGGAATGGCCTCTCCAGCCTTTGGGATTTGCCACACCAGGGAGATCCCTATGTCCAGAGCTCGTGAGGAGCCCAAATAGGACAGAGGAGTCCTCAGGTGCCAGGTAGGTGATGGGGACACAGCCACCCTCTTTGGGCAGGAGACACAGAATGGGTGCCCAGAGCATGCTCACGGCTTAGCACTAGCTCCAGGCAGTGGTAAAGGATGCACGCAGCCTTGGAGTGAAGTGCATGGGTCAAGCACCGTTGTACAGCACCAAGCACCATCTGTTCGTCCTACTCCTTCCTGAGACAGCAGCAGAACTGCAACTGCCTCCTGTGGAAAGGCTGGAGAGGGGTTGGAGGAGAGAAATGGTCTAGATACAGGTCTCTGACATGATAGACCCAGAACCAAATGAGTGACTGGTGCCCCAGAATCCCAATGCCACTGCATATCCCTTGAGAGGGCCATCATGCCGTAGCAGCTGTTTATTTGTTTCCCATCAGCCCAATCAAGGGATGCTAATGAATTGCTGCCAGGAGGGGCAGGCAAAACAGCAGGCTCTGCCCTGATCAATGTCCTGCTGGAGGAAGGGTTCTCTCTGAAGGACTAATCTCAATACCCACTGCTTGCCACTTCGTGCTGAGGTTGATTTCCCATGTCAAGGGTGGGTGATCCCAGCACCACTGCCTTGCTCCCCAGAGAAAATTCCTCAGGTTTCCTGATAGTGTAAAGATGCTGGACATTGCATGAGCCCATACTGCGTCTTCTTCATTCTTAGCACCAAATCTAAAGCCTCATGTGGTTTTTCAGGACAGAAAATCATTATTTTTCTCCCCCTCACAAGCAGCATCTCCAGCTTCACAGCAAAGTCAGGGATTGAACTTTTGTCCTGCAAACAGAAATGGCTTTAATTGTGCCCCCATAAAGCAGCTCAAGCTCTTTCCTTCAGGAAGCTTCATGAGGAAGATGGAAAATAGGCCCTTAATGCCTTAAGAATTTTCCCCTCTTCCCCAGCCCATCTTCCTTTCCATCAACTTTTAAGCTCATCCAAAAACTGCAGCCCTCTGTTTCTATACATTGATGGC
This sequence comes from Cuculus canorus, assembly GCF_017976375.1. Taxonomy (NCBI): domain Eukaryota; kingdom Metazoa; phylum Chordata; class Aves; order Cuculiformes; family Cuculidae; genus Cuculus; species Cuculus canorus. The sequence goes on along the minus strand of NC_071413.1, from coordinate 5,598,294 downwards.
AGCACAGGGAGGCTGCAGCTTTGCCAGCAGCACAGGATTTCCATTGAGTTCTAAGTGGAAGCAAATGGTTTAAAAGGAAATTAAATTTACAGCTCTATAAAAAATGCATTTTATTGCTTTGCCTGTCGTTTGGTAGGGGCAGGGAGATAAAGGAATGCTTTGCATTTGTCTCTTGCCTTGGAGGCAGAAGGCAAAGAGAAGGAAACCCACTGATCATGCAATGGCCGGGTGGCCAGATTTGGTCCCGGCTCCTTACAAGTCCATGGCAAAAACCCAGCAGGGGGATGCTTGGAGGTGGTGCTCGCAGGTGAAGCAGGTTTCTTCATGCTCTTAAATGTTGGCTGGATGCAGCCTGAGTTTGGCTTGGAGGGCACATTCTGCCCTAAGAGACTGAACCGGGTCCCACTCCAAATCCCAGCTAAGCACTGCACTTTCTGCTTGCAGCTGCCAACGTGCACGCAGCAACACATAAGGGCTTATTTACAGGGAAACATAGCTCATCTCTAGAATTTATTGATTAGTCTCTTCCTCATGGTGTTACAGCATTGATGGGGTGCTTAAATGGCAATAAAATAGCTGTACTGGACATCTATGAAAGCCAACACTAGATTCTTCGACAGAAATAGAAGAAGAGGAGGGGTTGGTGCCTTCCTGTTAAAAGCAGAGTGGCAAAGGACTGGCCAAGGAGACGGGCTCACCTGCTGGATCCATCTGAGCCGGCATTGTGCCGTGTCCAACCGAGCCAGGAAGATACCGCAGAACAGGGGAAAGCAAATGCCAGAGGCTCACGCAGGCAGGAAGCTTGGCACAGGATGGCCGCTGGTGCAAATCCCCCAGGATTATAGGTGCCTCCCTGGCTTGCACGCAGATGGGTGCAGGAGAAGCGATCAATGGCTCAGCTGGGCTTGGTTTGAACAGCACAGCACCTGCAGCCACAGCTTTGGGGTTGCACATCACCACCATCCTAGGAATGATCCTTCCTGGGGCTGCCAGCTCTGAGGAGAGCCAGTGGGAGAAGGTGGGGTGATGTCTTTCCCTATTGCCACCTCGCTCAAAGCCCAAGCACAAGCCAAGGGCCAAGGAGTAATATGCCAGCAGGTCTGTGTGAGGTGGGCAAAGGCGCTTTGCCTCTTCCAGCACTGCCTGAGCTACAAAGTAAGCGTGCAGAGGCTCTTGGCCCTCCAGAGGAGGAACCTCCCCCAGCTCCAGCCCTCCCAGCTGTGTCAATAGAGGAGGAAGAAACAAAAGTGCTCTTTCTTCGCCTGTTGTTTATGCAGAGGGGGACAAGCCGATGGCAGTTGCACTGTGACACTGGCTGCTGGGGACAGGCGTGTGTTGGGCTCAGCTGAGCTTTCTGCAGCCTTCTGGGAAGCATTCAACAGCAGGGTGCGATGAAGGGAAATCCAGAGGCTCTGCTTTTGTATATATATGTTCTTTTGCTCGGGACTTTATTGAGAGCAGATCATTAAAGAAAGGAAGGGAATGGGCTCTCTGGCCTTTCTCTGGGCTATGACTTATACAGGTTTTATTCCCAAGCAGCATCTTTGCTGTCACCAGGGCTAGGGTGGTGGCAGATCCCTGGACTTTGCTGGGACACCTCTCCCTTCAAGGCTGTTCATGCAGGTCTCACTGTCTCCATGCCGCCGGCTGCACGCAGGCTCCCCGCTGCATGCCCTCCATTCCCACCTCCAAGTAACCTCCATCACAGGCTGTGCATGCACCACAGCCCAGAGGAAGGAGGACCAAGGACATTATGGGGACAAGACCATGATGTCCTCTCCGTTCCTTCAGCACCTTCCAAAGTGTGATCCTGCAGGCAGATCCTGGAGTGCTTTGCAAGATACGGGTAGCTCTCCATGTTGATATCTTACTAGAGAATCACCTAGCGATGCTGCCATTCCTCTCACGCTCACAAATGCACAGAGCTTGGTAGGGTTTCAGAGCAGCAGCTCATCCCTGGAAAGCCTCCTCTGCACACCCCTGGGCTGCAGACACAGGAGCTCTCCCATCGGCCTGAGTCCGAGACGAGCCCAGGTGCAGGCAGTGGCAGCCACAGCTGCCGGCCGACCCTCTGCTGCATTTCCTCTCCGGCACAGCTCCACAGCAGCCTCTCCAGACCTGACATCAGCTGTGAAAACAAGAGAAGCCGCCTTCCTGCATGGTGCAGGAGATGTGTCCGACTCCTCCGATAAAGCCCCTGCCACCGCTGCGGTGTGGAAAGCAGAGGACTCACAGTATTGGGCACACTGGGCATCTCAGACTTTGCAACAGGAGGATGCCCAGACCCGTTTGCCAACTGCTAAATATTACATATGTTTCTAGGACTGGAATTGAGATGTGAGCATTAAGCCACCGTAACTGTTCATTTTAAAGGCCCTTGCCTGAGATCAGCTGGGAGAGACTTGGAGGAAACCCCAGCCCTGGTGGGAACACAGAGCTCCCCTCATCTTTCTCCCTAGATTTGCTCCCACTTTCAGAACACTTTAAAGCTGGTATTTAAGTATTATCGTCCCTCCTTTCGGCAGCGCCATCAACCTAGAACTGTCCTGCAGAAGATTACAGACTCTGCTCCTGTTTTCTGCCTCTGTCAGAGTTGCATAGCCCTGACCAGGCTGCTGACACTGGGCGTGGGCTCCAAGTCTCCGTGAGCTTTCCTCCTCCTTGTGCTGCAGCTGGATCAATCCATGGAAGCTTCTTGCAGCCTCAGAGCTGGTGAGCATCTCTGGGAGCTTTGCTCCAGCTTAGACCCTACGGATGTGACAACATCTGCAGGCAAGAGCAGGAGACCTGAGGTGACTCTGCCCAAACTGGTGTCAGATTGGGAATACCTGAGGGGTTTTTCTCTTGGATCCTCATTTTCTTCATATACAATGATGGAGTTGACAGAGTCACCATTCCCACTAGACGCTGTGAAATCCCCAATGCAAAGCCAGTCCAGTGGCCATGTACGTCTGTCACTGTTCTGTAGGAAGCCCAACTCAACACTCTGAGGATGAGTCACACAGTAAGGAGATAAAGCAAAGTTGAGCAGAGCTATTCTGATTCACACTTTCCCTTGAAAAGCGGCAGATTTATGCTCAGCGTTTGTAGGGGCAACGCGATATAAATCAGCTGCTCTCCCATGTCAACTCCATTGCTGCTGCTGGTTCCCACGCCTATATCCATTGTAATCTTCGGGCTGACAGGGAGAAATCATTCCTGGCTGTTCCTGAGGCAATCCAGTGTGCCTTGGGCAGGAGAAAAGGAGTCCCAGAGGGAGGAGAACAATGTTTCAAAAAAAAAAAAAAAGCCTGTTGCATCATGCAGATATACATTTTGGTGGTCCCTTCTCCAGCTGGCTGCTCTGGCCAGGTCTACCTGCTGCTCTGGACCCAACGGGGCCATACATCTGTGATGGGTCAGCTTTGGGGTGCCAAGCCCGTTGTCCTCAGAGCTGTCTGTGTACATGCATCACTGAGGCAGTGATGCTCAGTGGATGCACGAGCGGGGAGTGCCAGTGAGCCAGCGTGCCTGGGTTTGCATTGCAGCTTCTGATGCTCAGCCGGTTGTTGGCAACTGGAGCCGGGGAGAGGAAAAACAATACGCAATTGCACTGCAATTAAACAGCCTCTTAATTGTAGTGCTACATATGGCTCTTCTGCTGCTTTCTAAGTTTGGTGGCATAATTACAGCAGCAGACTAAAGGCAGCATCTGTGTTCCCACTGCGCCAAGCCCTGCCTTCCAGGGATTTTGGATTTGACCATATAAATCCTGGGCTGAAAACTGGCATCTGATGAAAGGGAAAAGTAACCCCCAAACTCTGCCTGGGCTTGGTTCTGGTGAGGTATGACGGGCAAAGTCCTTGCATCTCCTGCAGCCCCTGCCATGCTTGCTGGCCCTGTCCTGGGGCAGAGGGAGGCAGCGCATTTTCCTCTTTGTAACGTGTTTTTGCAAACCAGCTTTAAAAAGAAAAAAACCAAAGTCTTGCTCTGGTCGATCATTGTAACTCTCAGTTTAGAAACAGGCGGTGAGGAAGATTAAAGGGTGGCTTGGGGGAAGGCAGGCTGGGTGTCAGGATGCTGGGGCGAACTGGAAGCAGACGCGGGTACGAGGGAGCTGTCCTCTTGCCGTGCCTCCATCTCCGTATCTCCATTCTTTCTTGAGACGACTCAGGACAGTAAAACCATTTCCCCCTGGCTGATCCAAATGCCAGTTTGTTGCTGTAGGGCTGCTTGTGCGCAGAGGTCTGGTTTAGGAGCACCCCTGCAGCATCCCTGTACCCATGAGAGGCACCAACCACCCTGGAGGGCAAGGGCACGGCAGGCAGCGGTGCCTGCCCCGCGGCGACGGGCAGCACGGGCACGGCGAGGCCAGCAGGGTGCAGGCAGACTCCCTGGCCTGTATTTCATTATTTTTATAATTTTTTTTATCCTGTGGGTTTGAGGAATCCCGAGATAAATGCCACTTTCTGTGTTAAAAGGAGGACGTCTTGGAAGGCAGGGGAGGGAAGCTGAATCGCAGCCTGTGTTTTCGGTTGGAAACGTGTCTCGGGTCCCGAATGTTTTCCGTCACACAAGCGGGTTTGTGTGGGTTCACCTGGGCAGGAAGCGGTGGGGTAAAGCGATACCCCACGGGGTGCAGGCGGCCCTTCTCCAACACCCCCTTTCCCTAAACCCGATAGCAGCCGGCGGCTGTTAATGAAATAAGCAGTCACTTTACAGCAGCTCTTGCACCATGTGCGAAAATTATTAGTTGCAATCTTTAGTTGAAAAAACCAAGGAAAAGGAGCGTGGCAGATGGGAGATGCATGAAGTTATTTGCTCAGCAGCCCCATCCCCATGCCAGCACGAATATTCCACCCGGCTTCCCCCTGCAAATATCTCCTGCCTGCTTCCAGCAGCCTTAAATCTCCAGGTGAAGGAAAAAAAGACCTCTTGGTCTGTGAATTCACTGTAAAAGTATGCAGGATTTAGTAATACTGCATTACCACTCGTTCGGTCATTGTTAAATAGCTGAAGGAAATAAATTGTTTCCGGTGTCCTTCGTATTAGGTATTGTCTGGGATGGTTTTTGCGGGGAGGAAAAATAATCCCAGGATAAGCATGGCCTGTCAGACAGGGAGTGATGTCCTGAACCCCTGCCCTCTCCTACCAGCATCTGCCCGCCACTGGGGTCTGAGAGAAACCACTAAGAATGGGTTTCACCTACTTCTCAGAAGCAAGATTTAAAAAAAACTTTTGTCACTGTTTGGAAGAATTCAGTTTTCCAGCCAAAATATAAAAATACAGGTTTTTTTTCTAGACTCCTGGAGGGTCGGTGTGGTGCTAGGAGGTTGTGTTCTTTTTCATTTCTGCTTCAGTGGCTGAGGATGAGGGAAGGGATGGAGGACACAGGAAAGCGTGGAGCCCGGTTCCTGGATGCTGCCTGCCCCAGGCTGCGGGCCATGGTCAGATCCCCACCCACTTTGTGCTTGTAGCATCACTTCATCACTGGGATTCAGCCCCGAGAGCGGCTGCATCTGCATTTTCCCTGTGGGAAGGGCAGCAGCATCCTTTCCTCTGACCTGGTCTTCCTGAGACAACCCTGCTGTGCCTGAAAATGACACCCCAAAAGAGAAGGGAAATTCCCAATCCTTGTTTTGTGTTTTGCAAGCACACATGAAGAAGGGATCTTGTCCCAGACCTGTACCTGGAGTGATGCAACAGGGAGGGACTTGGGCTTCGAGCTCTTTTCCGCTCTGTGCAGCACCAGCAAAAGGAAGATCTTTGCAGGATGCCATTTTTCAGCCCTCTGGAACATCCTCTGCTAATTTTTTTTGACTAATGAAAGAAAAATACAGTGGTATGAGGAAGGGGATTTTGTCACTTGTTGTGTCCCTGGAGAAAAAGCGCCTCCTGAGCAAACAGAGCCTGAGCTTGTCCCGGCAATGAATATCGGCATTATTCAACTACTCTCATTCACGGATAGTGCCTGGTGTAAAAGAAAAAGAAGAAAATAAAAGCAGAAGAAATAGCGCAGAGCCTCTCTGTGGGTTTTTACCACCTTGGTATCGCCTGGCTTGTGTCCTCTCCTGCCACAGGTGGGACATCTGCCATGGGTCCCTACATCTGCCACCCAACAGCTGGACCAGCAGGAAGGGCTGCGTGTGCCTGGAAACCCATCGGCAAAATGCTTTTCATTACTCACTCTTTGAAGTTTCAGGCATGTGCCAGACTTGTGTTCGGCACCTGCAGACGAACCTGACCCAAGCAGCTGCCCAGCTCTGATGTTTTGTGGCGCAGGAGGATCTCTGCTGCCCCAGGATGCCATTACCCTCCTGGAGAGGGGCTGGAAGGGACCAGACTCATGGGAGGGACAACAGAAAGCATGGCTGGATTTTGGTCCAGCTTCTCCTCTCCCCACAAACCAGCGATGCACCAGCAGGACGTGCAAACCCATCCCGCTTTTATATTACTGATGCTTTGACATGTCCACACATCACGCTGGCAGGATGAGGATAACCGAGCTGCTGCCACCCTGGGTGCTGCCCACCAGGGGCAACCATTCTTTGCTCTCCAGGTGGTGCTGCCGGGGCAGTGCAACCCATCTGACTGCACCAGCATCTTTACGAAGCAGCCGATTGAAGCTCGCCATGAATGTCCCTCTGTTCACCAGCCTTTTCAAAGCTCTGGACGTTTTTCTTGCCCCCAAGCATTCCTGTTCCCATTGAGAACAGACAGCAGCTCTCAGCACCAACACGCACAGCCAGGTGCGGTGGGAAGGGCTGCACCAGAAGCTCTTTTTTAGGGGTCCCACTGCCAAAAATGCAACATTCCCAGTGTACCTACGCCCCGGCATGGGCTAAAAGATCACACTGGAGTGTCCAGTGCATTTTAGCAGCTCAGACACAATAGAGCTGTAGGACCTGCCGAGGAGCTTCAGTGATGCTGGAGACTGACATTGAGCCCTTTCATAAACCTCTGACCCCTGTGGTTTCCTGCGTGGCACATCCCTTCTGGTTTCAAAGGGCCATGAATCCCAGGCAAGAAGGTGGTGGCAAGCTCAGCTTCAGGCAGCAGCCCCAGCCAGGAAAAAAGGTTGTTTTCAAGCAAACTGGATTGTTCTCCATCAGAATCATAACACTCAACTCCCACCTCCCATGGGCACAGCTCCAGTCATGAAGCAGCACCTACGTGTGCATCCCAACCCCACGGGTGAGAAAGGGAGCCTGAAGAGGAGGACACCCCAAAATTCCCAAGCTGCCTTCTTGCTTTCTGGGATGCAACTCCCTCCCCACAAGCACTCCCCTTCCTTCCAGTCCATGAGGCCTCTACTTACCCATCAGCATGAGGAGGATGGCAAGCTGACACTTCCCTGCCAGAAGTCTGTGCGCCAGAGTACACAGACAGGATAGCACACACCGGTCACTCCAGCCACAAGTCCACCAGGGATCAGCCAAATCTGCCTGTCCCAGTGAGAGACATCTCTGTACAGGGCATCTTCCAATCAGCCTTTGCATTTAGTTCAATATCTTGTTTGCTTTCTACTCCCTGAGCTAAGCATCAGGGCTTTTGCAGGGACAGTCTGGGGTTAAAGCAAACCTTGCAGTGATCGTGGTCTCGGGTTCTTATGCAGTCTACAGAGTGATTTCAAGCAAAGCCATGCATGGGGCTGCTCCCCTCTGTGCCCTGGCTGTAATCAGATCTATCCCACAGCAAGCAAGCATTTGTATTTGCAGCATTTTCTGAATGTTTTGCATTTGGGAGACACACGAGGAATGTCTGCTGGGGAGGACAAACAGCCTGCAAAAGAGTGAGGCACTGGTGTCTGCCTGGGCTGCGTGCTGGGGACTTGACCCCTTTCCCCAGGACTGTCCCTGCTTTGGTCCCACTTCAAATCCCACAGCGTTCCTGGCGCAAAAAATTCATTTTTAACAGTGAAAGAGAAACTACTGTTTCTACCAACACTTTCCCACTGCACACTCCCCCGGGATCAGTCTCCCACAGAGCATCTCCTGGTCTCCACCTTGAGCCCTGAAATAGCAGCCGAACATTATTTGGGAGAAGGTGGCTGCTGGAGCATCGCTCGGTCTCACCATCCCCAGCCTTCTCCTCCCTGAACGCCCCCATCCAAAGTTGGCACCGTGCCGGACGGCTGCTTGCAGACACCTTTGCTTCCCTCTGCAGGAAATCTCCATAAATTGCAAGTCGGCCTCTTTGCATCCCATTATCCCAAGAGCTGGACCCCATCAGAGATGGAGCTGCTGCCGGGGGGACACCAAGTTCATGTCTGCATGGCGTGGCCTGCTAGAGCCACTGGCTACTTTTATCTCCATCGCTTGACTATTATACTTAATCAGGAAGGGGGGATATAATGATTTTTTTAAATCCACTTTTCTTTTATACAGAGCAAATTATAATCACTTTTAATTGAAAAAAAAAGCTGATAATATTCTGAACCGAATTTCTGGAAGAGAATAATTAACAGTGCAATAAATCCCCAAAGGAAATGCTCATTAATCTTGTCTTTCAGAAGCAAATTTCAGAAGAGAGCTTATTTAAAACATTGCTAATAATTATAGGAAAGTTGACAGCTTAAAAGCTTCCAAATCGAGCAGAGGTCTCCTCCTATCAGATCCTGCAGTAACTGGTTCAGGCTGGACAGGAGCTCTCTGGGCTGGGGTGGCTGCTGTGGCTTTTGGGTACCACCAGTGATGGGTGGGACTCCTCTGGATGGTGCCAAGTGGGTAACGGGGGTTGAGGAGTCTGTGTCACCAGGGCTGAGCTCCCACTGAGGGTCATCCCTCCTGCCTGAGCTCAGGGAGAAGCACGGGGGGTGACAAGATCACCTAAACCAGCTTGGTGGGTGCTCTCAGAGCATCCGTGGTGGGGCTGCTGGTCGGTGCCGTGATGATCTCATGCTGCCCATGGTTCTTGTGCTGCCCATGGGCTGTCTAAGCCTCGGTGTGAAATACCGCTCTTTTTGTCTGCCAAAACCAGGTCTCTGTGGCCATTGCACCCTTTAAGCAAGAGCAGCATGGGAAGGAATAATAGGATTTCACTGCTCTTGCAGGGAAGGTGGCAGTTGCTCAGTACGTTTGCTGTGGCTCAGCAAGACCGGTGTCACCAGGACTCACTGTCATCAACAGGATAAGACCTGCAGGGAAGTGTCCTTCCCCGGTTGCTCACATGTGAGACCCTGTTGGGTGAGGGCAGGATTTGTGCCGTTGCTGACATACATCCAGCCAACCCCAACTGAAGTCTGTGAGTGCGTTAATTGCAATGAGCCAATTAATTTCACTCGCAAATACGTGTGTGTGTGCGTGTCTGCCCAAAGGCAGAACTGGCCAAATGAACGTGGGGCTGATTCTGATCTGTTGTACCCCCCTGTCCCCATCTCTGAGCAGCCGCTCTGGCAGCCGTGCTGCTGAGTGAAGAGGAGGAAAAGGATGCCAAAAGGACAACGAGCTAAATGAGGCTTGGGTGAAAATACTGGCAATGTGCTCATTGCTCTCAAGTTTCCTGTCCCCATTTGACCAGGACTGGGAGTGGGAGCAGAGGAGAAGGCAGCTTGGAGCAGACCCAGGCTCCACCAGAAGGAAGGAAACATGATATTGGCCTGGGAATGGTGTCATTGCCTGTGCTCTTTTATTCTGTTTGGGGGGGGTCAAGAAGGCTATGAGGGAAATGCAGAGCAGGGCCGTATCCCAGGAAAGTGGGGCAAGGGGGGTATGGTGATGTGGAGCACTGACATGCCGTGCTGTGGTGATACCCAAAGAGGTCAGGTGGGGCTGGAGGCATCCAAGGTGATGCCGTTGGGCTCCCTTTCCCCCAGATCCATCCTTTATCTTCGTCTCTGGCGGCACACATAATCATTTCTCCCCGTCTTCCACCAGCTCCCCTTCAGCATCCTGTGCACAGGGCTGTCAGTGGACAAATTTTTGTTACGTTTAGAACAAGAGGTAACTTCTCCCTTTTGGCTTATGCAAATCCACTCTGCTTTGATAACGGATCTGCCCAGGTCACACGGACCTGGGGAGATGGTGAGATTTCATCGCAGCAATATTTAATACCTCTTCAAGGCCCCAGTGAAAGAGAGCACTTAATCCCATGCTTAATTTCATTTCTGTGCCTTAAAATACTGAGCGATGTGCTCATCTCAAAGCGATGGCCTGGGCCCACTCAGGCACGCTGTGGTTCTCCAAATAAACAGGACAGCAGCAAGATTTTGGCAGAAAGTTGAATACGGGCTGCAGTCCATCCTGCTCTGTCCATTTGTGCCCTGGCAGGATGCGACCTGGTTGTCGGGGCGCCTGCAGGGTGATTCAGGCTGTGCTGGTACGCAGAGCCCTTCACCTCCCCCAGCGGGACACCAACTTGCTTTTATCCTTCCGATCTTCTACTTTAATCACTCCAAGGGATGTCTAGAGGAGTTAATTTGGGAATGGGGGGGGAGTTGTTATTTTTTTTTGCTGTGCTCTTCTGCCCGTGTTTCACCCTGCCCCAGGCAGGTCCTGCTGCATCAGGGACCCCTAAGGGTTCCTGCGGTCCCCTCCCGCCTGCTCTTTGTCATCCAAAGCCATCATTTTCATTAGGCAGCTGCTTGGTACCTCGCTGCCCCACGCGCCTTTTATCTGCATTCTGTTAAATGATCTCAAATATGTGATATGATAAAGACAAACAAACACCCGTTCAATTTAGTTCACCCTAATGCCAGACTCTACTTTTACCAAAGTAATTAAGATTAATGCAGTTGATAATTTAGGAAGCATTCTTAAATGTACCCTTCTGGCAGCATCTAACATGTAATTTTACCTTAGAAGATTTATCGGAGCACTTAGGTAACAGATAGTTCCTTAGCAAACAGGAGCATTTAGAAGGAAAATGAAAGATTAATATTTCTTAAATAAATGTCAAAATAAGTCATTCTTTATTACAGTCCTACAAAGATGTTGTTGGCAGGCCCAGCCCCTCTGCTGATTCCCGGGGGAGATTAAACCCGCCGCAGTCTCGGAGGCGCAGTGAGCAGGAAGGGAGGAGGTCTCAGATGTCCGATGCCGCTGTTTTTTCAGGGAAGCAGATGCTTTGAAGGGCTTTGCTCACCCATGCCAAAGAACACCAGAACCAGGCCAGCCCCTTGCTTTGGGGGGCAGTTTGGGAGGTGACCCTGACCTTACTCCAACCCATCCCCATTCATCCCGGCGGCTCCCAGCCCCAGTCAGCACACCCCAGCTGCCTTTCGACCCTGCAACGGTGGAGAAGCTGAGCTAAACCTCCAGAGAGCCTCGTCGCTCTCTATCACCAGCCATCTTATTTCCTTTGGAAAAGACTCAGAGACCATTGTCCATAGCTTGGGATGGCACCGGAGCAAGTGGCTGATTGACACCCAGCTCCTGTGACCGCCCAGCCAGGGCATTATGGGATTTTCTTTGCCAGGCCACTGTGATCCATCCATCCCTTTTGGTGCAGACATCAGGTTGGGATGACCTTCAGCTGCGGCTGAGCCATATCCTGTGTCTTCTCCTTTCCTCCCACCCCAGCCACCTCGTCTGTGCAGTCTCCCATGGGGCATCCTATCTGCCAGACGTGCAACCTCCTCTCGCAGCACCTCAGGGTCAGCTGGTGTGAAGATCCAGGAGGGAACCCAGGCACTGCACCAAGACACTGGCTCGCAACACCCTCCTATTTCACAGGGTGCCCAGGGAGCTGCCAAGATCAGCCGTGACCACCCAGGGACCTGTCCTCCTCCACTATTTTTCATTATAAATTGAGGAAGGATTAAGACTGTTTGCAAAATCTGGATCCTGAGCAAAAGTTGGATTCTTACCAGCTAGGAAATTCAAACCTATTCAGATCCAGAAAATCAATTTTGGATCATTCTGAGCAAGAAACAAACTCACTGAATAACCTTCCAACTTCTCCTTGGGCCAGAAAAATCTGCTGGAAACAACTTCTCATGGTGCTTCTTGCCCCGATGCAGCCAGACCAGACTATCCAGGAGTGTGTGTGTGTGTGTGTGTGTGTACACACCCCCAGCGTCTTCCCCAGTCACTCTTTCAAAGTCCTTTTCAAGCTGTTGGCACCAGGGCTCAGCTCCTTCCTGCTGTGGTTTCTGCCCAAGGGATGCTCCTGCCTCCCTCCAGCCTTTCTCAGAAAGAGCCTCTGTCCATCCCCAAATGTGTCCCTTTGCTCCTGGGCAGTCCCTATGCCAGCCTCCCTCCTCAGGGACAAGCAGGGACCAGGGCTGGCAAGGGAAGTGTCACATCTGCCCTGGTGAGATGCTCCCACCCGCTGCATCGTGCCTGGGCAGGAACCAGACCTCTCACCCTACTTTTGTCTTTGCTTGATTGGGAAATGTGTCAATATCAGGACAAGTTTTGATGTGTCTGGATACGACCCACGCACTCTGGAGGAGCAGCGAGAGTGGGCTAACTCCAGGCTGGACCTGGGGCTGGAAGGGATCCCTTAAAATCCCTCCTTTTTCCCATCTCTCTTCCAAGGTGCAATGTAGGCAAGTACCATTTAAGGAGCGTGGCCTGAAAGAAGTGATATGGGATGGAGATGGAGCAGGAGGTGGGTTGCTCTTCCACCACTTGCCTGCCTGCCTGGGACTGGACATTATGGGGACCAGCACATCACCACCCGGCCAGGGGTCACTGAGGGTTGGAGACGGCAGGGGGGACCTGAGCTCATCGCTGGGTGCAGGAGCAGGCCTGGCTGGCAGCAGGCTGGCAGCAGCCCCACAGCTGCTCTTGGCACCTGCAGGAGGACCTGAGCGCACCTAGGGCTGTGGTTTGGGGTTTGGCTGTCCGCAATCTTCCCTTCCTCCTCCTCACACCAGAAAGGCCGTTTCCTGCCTTTTGGAGCCATATCCTGACCACGGTTACGATGAACCCCTGCAAGGTGGGATGCAGGAGACAGGGTGCAGAAGAGAGGGAGGCGGGACCCCATCTCCATCCATGCCTCAGTTTCCTCACTCCTACAGCACCCGACAACCACGTGCCTGGCCAAAGCCACCAGTCTGTGGGGGACTCAGCTGGGGGCAGCTGTGAAGGGGCATTTGGGGGTGGATACCCCTCCTTTTGGCAGCTGAGCTTTCCGTACTCGTCGTGGTGCTGGCAGCCAAGCCAAACACAGATTCCTGACGTGTTTTTTTCTTTCCTTTGCAGCCAAGAAATTCATATTTCATGGGAGGTGAAAGTGAGTCCCAGCAGTAGCTGAGCAGCAGAGGGTGCCAAGGTACGGCCAGCTGACAGCACAGGGTCGGATGCTATTTTTGGGAGCTGATACTTTTCTCCTCATCCCCAACATGCTCAGGGAATGCCCCCAGCCCTCCCAAGCCCCAGCTGCAGGGATGCTCAGGGACCTCCCTGGCTGCTCTTCTGGCCCTGCAGCAATCCGGCTGCAAGGCACAGAAAGTTTAAAGAGGCACCAGGCTTGGAGAAGGGGCCAGTTCACAAGGGAGAGGGATTTTTCACATTCCCGGCCAAAGTTGTGGCTAGATAGGATTGACCCACCTCGCTAGGATTTAAATCCTTTAGGCAGTGGTTATATGCTCCTTTTTGGGACCAAAAACCCTAAGCATGTTCAAAGTCACCCCCATATCTCCTGGAGCCTGTGAAAGCCTGCAGAGCTGGAGGGGTTCGTTTTGAGACCCCCTCAAACCTATCTCCTGCCCATCTCCTTCCCGCCAGCCACACTGAAGGGGTTTTGTCTGGTTGATGCCACCCAACCCACACCTCAATTTTTCTTCCACCCACTCCCATGCCTGTCCCTGAGCCACCGTTGCCGAAACCGCAGTGTCATGCCATGATACCCACCCAGATAACAGCAGCCCCAGCCCAGGATGGTTATTTATTCATCTTGCAGGAGCAGCCTGTGAGCTTGTGCGTGCCAAACCTCAACTGGAGCTGCGGTCCCAGGATCCCCACCCCAACCAGTGCCCCTTACAGCCAGCCCTGCACGTCTTCCAGCTCCATCAGGGCTTCGCTGGACCAGGCACCGAACATACAAATAGCAAGAACAGTCCCTGCCTTGCTAATCTCAACAGACGATACAGGGAGCAGATAGGCGAGGGGAAGCATTATCGGGCCTGATTTACAGATGGAGGGCTGAGTCACCGTGATTAACTGACTTACCCAAGGTCATGCAAGGGAGAGGCCAAGCCGAGTGCTGAACCCGGCTCTCCCGAGTCCCCCAGCAAGGCCAGCCCTCTGCTCCCCACCATGGGGAAGGAGTTTTGCCTTGCATCCGGAGTGATGCTTGGTTGAGCCCGGGCAGAGGCTGGGCAGCAGGGCTGAATCTGCCTCTGCAGGCAGCACCACCGTTTCAGCCCTCTCTTCCTCCTTTCCTTCATCAGCTCGTGGGGTTTTCTAGTTGGTTGTTGGTTTTTGGTTTTTTTTCCTGTTCACACAACGATTTTGTTCCTTTGCCACTGTTTCCACTGCAGCGGGGTTTTGCCCTGGGGAGATGCTTCACCTGCTGCTGCCCTGCCTGTGGTGGGGATGGCATTGTCCCCTCCGTCTTCACGGTGTGGTTCCCACAGAGCGCTCACTATGTTTGGGCTGGATCTGTAAAGCCTCAGATGATGGATGTAGGCAGCTGCCTGGGGAATATCACTTTAACTTACCACACCCAGCCCTCCTTATCAAACACCCCATCGGGAGCAGCACCTGCTGAGCTTCACCAAGAGGCCCCAGATTTCTGTGCCGCACTGCTCCCAGGGCTGCCGTGCCATTGCCCCCTGCCACTGGGATTGCAGAGCGATGCCCTGTGGCCACAGCCAGCAGGAGGGACCCCCACGCAGCGACAGGGACCTCCAAGCCCTTGCGTGGAGACCAGCATCGGGGTTTTTGGAGAATGAAGCCCTAATTTACACCTTGCCCTTATCCCTATGCACCACCTATAGTTTGCATGGGATAAATTCATGCCTATCTCCTGCCTGGGCTCTGCCACCCGGCATCCTGGCACGGCACGTGCCTCTTGATCAACAGGACAATCTCGCATGCTTTCCTCATCTCCATCACTCTGCCAGAGCAGGCAGCACGGTGTCTGTTTCTCCTGGCACTCAGCACTAATGCACCAGTAAACCCCGTCCCTCACCATGCAAATCCTACAGCTTTACGGATACACAAACAAGCCTTTCCTTCCAAAAAAAAAAAAAAAAAAGGGCTCCTTTATGTGGCTGAAAGAGCACGACTGTGATAATGTAGCAAGTGCTGGCCTTGGGTATTTTATCTTGGCAAGGGGCCTTTGCAAATTTAAACAGCAGCAAACAGGCTTCGCAGTTGTGGCTGGGAGCAGCATAAGTGGCGCATTGTTTTGCAAGCAAACCCCTTGTGTGCCAAAGGGCCGCGTGTGAGCTTTGGCCAGGGTGCAGGGAGCAAGCATGATAGGGCCGGGCTATATCAGCCCGGAATTCATTTCACTTAACGGGATGTGAAATTCTGGAGGAATTTGATCCCAGCATCTCGAATCAGAGAGGAGACCTTGGGGAGTCCCCTCTCCGGCTCTCCCCATTGCGTTGCCTTCCCTCCCTGCAAGGGCTCACAGCATCTTTGCGGAAGGAGCAGGGGGATGCAGCCAAACCTCTGCTGTCTCTCTATATACACAATAATATGCATATTATGTGCTCATATGTGTCATAGCAGCATCACAGAGCACCTGGGTGCTCACCCTAGCTGTTGTGTGCATGCAAAGCATCAAACGTGAACTGAGAGACAACCCGTGCATGTGGTAGAGACCCCAGATAGATGCAGGTCACTCCCCTTTCCATGCAGAAATTCTCATTTTGTGCTCAGGGACAGCGAGGCTGTGCAGCACAGGGTGGACTCTGAATGAGGCTGGGGAGCTGTAAGAATTACACTCAGGAGAAGACTAATAAGCTGAACTTCACACTTCTTTGCAGCCAGATCGCTCCCTCCCCGGCTCCCAGCAGTATCCTGCCTTTGCCCCCTGTGGCAGACAGTAAAGAGGCATTTCTAGTGAGCAAGGAGAAAGAAACCCTTTCTGTTTCCAATAAGACTTTTTCAAAGGGACTCTTTAAAACAGAAGTTTACTCTTCTTTTTAATATTACCTGTGTCTGCGGCTAAAATCCCAGTGGTACCTTTTAAAAGGCTGGGCTTGACTCGCGCTTCACGTCTAATGCCCTGAGGTCCCGTATCATAAAAATCAGCTGGTAAATTCAGGACTTACTTTTTATTCTTTCACCTACTTAACAGCGTCTAAAATTGCAAGGGCAATTTGCAGGTGATGTTAAAGTTAAGACAGAGGCAGCAGAAGCACAAGTCCTTTTCTCCAGGGGTTTCTGAGCAATGGTTTGGTGGAGGGGCAGTTAGGTCAAAAGGAGGCACTGGGAGGGAACTGAGGTGGGGAAAAAAAGCCTTTTGCTGCACAGTCCAATCTCATGGTCCCTCCAGCTGCAGGAGCTGGGACACGGAAACATGGGAGTTCGTCCCAGGATGCCTCTCCCAGCCCAGCCCGACAGCCCTCCCCACTAATCCGTAGGTGGAGCTCTTCTGTCATCTTTTTCTGCTTATGTTGCTAAGTAGTAAGCCAGAAATAGCTTCCCCGGGAGGAAAAAAGCGCTTCCCTCAGCAGTTTTTGCCGAAGGTGAAATGCTCCAAGCATCCTTTGAAGAGCCAAAAGCTGGAGGACCACCCCGAGGTTTCTCAGGGGGGGTTGCACTGTCTCTTCCTCCACCCCCTTCCCCAAGACAGTGCCAAAAAAAGGGGCCAAAGTATCTCCCCTCCTTCAGCTGGCCCTCTCCTCAGCTGACAGCTGCCCTTTCTCTCTTTTCTCCATCCCAGGTGTGAAACGATGCAGCAGAGCCCTACCAGCACTTGGGACCGCACGCCATGGGGAGCCGTTGCGCCTCTCACCGCCCCGCTGCCCACCAGAGGAGAACCATGCCCATGACGGAGGGACAGCAGCTCACAGCGGGACAGGAAAACGGGGCTTTCTAGCCTTTCCCCCCACCTCGGTATCATGACTGGAGAGACCCAGCATGTTTACACCATCAGCGATACTGAGGCCGGCCCCAAAGACCCCGACAAGGACTTTGGCTTTGAAGGCTGCAGGGGGAAGGATGGGAAGGTGCTTGGTGGGGAGAGCACGTCCTCCTTCCCCAGCCCCAAGGACAAGGAGCCCCACAGCCAACGGGAAGCCGTGATCCGGCCGCAGCAAGCGGGAAAGATCGACTTCAAATCCCTTCACTGCAAACCCAAGTTTGGCAACAATGATACCTGGGGAGAAGTCAAGGGCGGCCCTCAGTCCCCACCAGGGAAGGGTCGAGCCCGTGAGCGCACCCGGCGCTCGGGGAAGGGCGAACGGGGCCACCATCAGCTTTACCGGCTCAGCATTGCCGGCACCCGGCCAAACCCCACCATTGGCATTGCCTACCCCCAGCAGAAGGTGATCCCCCCAAAGAAGCCAGAGGCAAATCATGGCGCCGTGCCTGGCAGCTATCACTTCCATGTGCCCAGCATCCCCCAGCATGAAACCGAGCTCCGGCAAGAAGACCTCAGCTTTGGCCACTGCTTCCCTGATGCTGCTGCCGGCCGAACATCCGCCAACTATACCTCACAGCCCGCTCCACGCCACAGCCCCAAGGGGCAGCCTCCTGCCGCCGGCATCCCCCTCAAGAGCCCCGGCACCAATGGGCAGCTACATTACTTAGAGTTTCAGGCAAACGGAGCCAACTCCTGGCCTTCCCCAGAGAAGAGTTTTGCCAGCGCTGGCTACGGGATCTCAGTGCAGAAGCCCAACACCTTCCCCGAGGGTGGCAAAGCCAGCGCCCATGGTCTGGGGACTTTGCCATGCCAATACTCCTTCCAGCTGCTGCACGACTCGGGGAAGGAGCCGTACCGCAGCGATGTGGGGAGCCAGGAGTACCTGGACACGGGGCTTGCCACTGGCCAGCTGGCTCATGGCGCCTTCGCCTTCCACTCGTCCTCCAGCGAGTGGCAAGAGGAGGCACTGAGCGGCAACTCCTATGACAGCGTGTCCCCCGAGGGCAGGCTCTACAGCTTGCCTCCACCACCGTCGCCGTTCCTGCATCCGCCACTGGCCCCACACCACAGCCCACTGCAGTGCTGCAAGGGCAGGAGCGAGCATCCCACCGACCCCAATGGTGCTCTCTTGTCATCTGGTGCTATCGACCAAAACGCAAGCACTTTCCAAGAAAACCAAACTGTTTTTCCGTCTAGTTTACACTCACCTAGTATGCCAAAGCCAGTCGGTAAGAGGCAAGCCTCAGCGAAAGACAGTGTCCCTAGCCCGCGGCTGCTGGTCCAGAGCAGCCCTCTGAGAAGGAGCATGCCACCAAACCCTCTCTCCCAAGTGCACTTTCAGAGCAAAGCCTATTGCAATTCCCCCACGGGCAGTGCCAGCGCAGGATCTGTGCCTTTTGAGACAAGCATTCCCACTACAGCACCCACCCACCCCAGGCTTGTGCAAGCTTGGGAAGGTGCCACTAAGGCGTTTTCTCCCATGGACCAGAATTCAGCACCTTATTCAAACCTTGTTGGAAACCAGTTCTCATTCGAGTGCCAGTCTGGCCCCGAGCAGAGGCAGCACAGGCAGAAAAATGCCAGGATGCCTTGGCAGCAAATACACCTCACTTCTGCAATGCCCGGTCAAAACAGGCTGGAGTTGTCGAGACAGATCACCAGCCAGAAGCTCCCCTTTCCCCTGGGCACATCGGAGTGGGAGGGGAGTGGGAAAGCCCAGAAAGGCCCCACTGCAGGTAACCCTCCAGGGTATCACAGCAAAAAGCTCCTGTCAGGAGAGAGTCTTGGGGTCCAGAGGGGGGACCTCAACTCGACAGGCGCTTTCTCTTTCGAAAATGGGAAGGAGCCAGGGTCTCCCGCCTGTGAAACGAGGAGCAAAGCCCTCTTCTACAGCACGGGTCAAGCAGGTCCTCCTCCTCCCTCCAGGAGCTCATCAGGCTCAGCACTGGTCCTGCAGCCATCAGCCTTGGTAGCTGCCTCTCCTTGCGAGTCCCCACTGCCGTCCCCTGTCCCCAACCCCACCTGCAGCAGCACCTGCTCGTCGCTCTCCCCCATGTCCAGCAGCCCACTCAACCCCAGTTTCGAAGACAGCCAAATGTCTGGAGCACTGACACCCTCCCCCTTCTTCCAGCACCACTGCCGTCCCAAGGACGGCAACAAAACCTTCCACCTCTCCGATGTCCTGAGCTCCAACTCACTTCATTACCATCCTCCAGACTCCATCAAGTCCTTTCACGTCCCTTCTGATGCCCTGAAAGATGACAATCTTCTGAAATGCACCCCCGTGAGCCCCTTCCACAAACCCCGCATGGGAGTGGCCAAAGGATGCTCAGATGGGCTGGATGGGGAGCAGCCCCCACCACCGTACTCCTCCCATCACTTGCTGGCCAGTTCACTCAGCAGCGCCAGCCTGGACCAGCTGGATGTGCTCCTGACCTGCAAGCAGTGCGACCAGAACTACAGCAACCTCTCCTCCTTCCTGCAGCACCGCCAGTTCTGCACCTCCCATCCCGCTCCCCAGGGAGAGGGCAAGGATGCTCCTCGGGCAGCCGAGGGGCGGAAAGCACTCCCCTTGGAGGCCCCCAAGCCCCCCAGCCTGGGGCTCTCTCTGGACACCCAAGCACATCTGTTGGCATTAAACAAGAGTGATGACTTCTTGCTGGATGGTGAAAGCAAAAGTGAGGGCAAGGAAGATGCTCTGAAGGGTGGCCTATTCAACGGCCTCGCCGCTAGCTCCCTGCCACTCACTGCCTCGGACCTGGACATCGATGACGCCAAGCTGGACAGCCTGATCACCGAAGCCCTCAATGGCCTGGGGTACCAGTCAGACAACCCAGAGATCGACAGCAGCTTCATAGATGTGTTTGCCGACGAGGAGCTGACGGGCATGAAGGTGGCTGGCAGTGGGATGTCCCACAAGGCAAAGGAAGCCCTGGCCTCAGAAAGCAAATCAAAGCAGGCAGCGGTGGAGGAGAAGGCAGTGGGCCAGCCCAAAGCCAGCTGTTTTTACAAGGACAGCCACGCAGATGGGGAGCAGGTGAAGACAGGGGAAGAGAAGCAGCACCTTCACAAAGGGAGGGCGGCACGGAGGCTGGCAGCCCAGGAGCCAGATCCTGCGGTCGTGGGAGCAGAGAGTACAGCCAGGCTGCAGGTGGGCAGGAAGAACAACATCCCACCAGGCACCACCTCCTCCAAGACCACCTCCAGCCAAAAGCATCCCAGGAAGCTCAGCCAGGAGTCTTTGAAGAAGAGCGAGGTGGGGCCGGCCATTGCCACCAAGAGCTCCAAACCACCTCGGCTGTCCATGAAGGAGATGAAGAAGCGGAAGCCCCGCAGTGGGACGTGGAGCAAGGAGCTCATTCACAAGATTGTGCAGCAGAAGAACAAGCTGCACAAACTGCAGGTGAAAAGCAGCAAGCAGGCAGAGTTCCCCCAGGCCACTGAGAGGCTGATGCCAGCTACCAAGGAGGGCAGGTTTCGGGAGTACGACTACATCTCCGACTCAGATGATGATGGGGCAGAGTGTAGCAAGCTCCGGGGACGGAAGAAGCGAGGCACGGGATTCGTTGGGAGGACCAAGTACAGCTTTAGCAAGAGACGCCCTGGAAGAAGTGGGAGACCCAAAGAGAAAGATCCAGCCTGGAGCTACAGCCAGAGAAAGGACAGTCAGAAAAAGGAGACACAGGAGCACAGGGGTGTCCTGAGCCAGGAGGATGGCAAGAAACTGGATTGTGCCACCAGAGTCCGAAGGCGGAGCAGGCAGTCATCTACTGGCAGCAACCACAGCGATAGTGTGCCCAATGAAGCGGGCACCAGCCCACCCCGCGCTGATGGTGCTGGCTCGGGCAGCGAGAAAGGTGGCACGCAGAGGAGGAGGCGTGCAGGCAGCCCAGCATGTGTGCAAAGGACTCCACTCAGACTTCTGGAGGACAGGAGCCCAAAGAGCCAGAAGAGCAAAGAGGACCTTCCCAGGGGGAGCAGGCGGTTTGGCTCAGCTCAGCCTTTGGCGGCAGACTCCAGGACCAATCCGAGTATGGAATTAGGTGTTGCTGTGATGGACTGTGCAAATGAGGAGCCGTTACCGCAGCCCCAGGAAAGTCAGCTGCCCAGCACGGCCACATCGGGCAGGAGCCCTGTCGGGCACTCCTGTAAGAAGGAAGCAGAGGAGCCCAAAGGACTAGCAAAGCACACAAGTGAAGCAGGAGAACCTACCGTGGAGGCTCAGGACTCACCCAAATCGTCCATGGTCCACCAGAAACAACACTTTGTCTCTTTCACAAGTGATGGGCCTAAGTACCATGTAGAAGAGCTAATTACTCCATCCCACGGCAGTAACGAAGCTAGTCCTGCCTACTCAGAAGCAGGCGTCAAATACTTGAAGGCACATGGGCTCTGTGATGGTCAAAAGGACTACCCTGCTCCAGTTGCCCCCTACGGAGGGGGTGCAGTGGCTATGATGCTCACTGCCAAGGCACCCAATCCATATGTCAGCAACGACAATGAGTTCTTTGATCCCAAAGGCCTTCCCAGTCAATACAATGACACCATCTTCTCAAAGCCCCCAGCTTTGGGCTCTTCACACATGGATGACATGTACTTATGCCAGGATAATATCAACACCAGTTCCTTTGAGCAGAAGCACGCCAGCATCTCCCCCTATGTCATAGAAACCCCACAAGGCAAGGTCTCTTCCCCTCTCAGCTTTGATTCCTCTTCGATATTTGGAGAGCTTCCTGTCACCGAGTTTGATTCACCACTATATGAGAGTGTTTCTGTGAGCAAGGATGGTTATGTGACAACGTTTGCCTGCCCCAGCAATGCCCCCAGCAAGTCATTGCCATTTGAGCAACCGTATCCGTCATTTATGCCGGAGAAAGACTGGTCCCTCATGGAGGACGTGGCTCCAATGATGCCAGATGACATGACTCAGTTCCACAGCCTTGCGGTGGAGAAGCCACTAACCAAGAAATTCCCCAAAGAAGGACCTGTCCCCACCAGCCAACTTTCCCTGCCACTACCAGACAGGATAACGGATTACAATGTGACTTTTATGAACAACATATCTGATGATGAGCTGGAGATCAAGCAACTAGTCACAGAGCTGGAAAGCCAACTGCAAACCAGCAAGATGGATAGTGGTGCATCCATTACCCTTCAGAAACCCGAGGAGCACGTTGCTGCCCATCTGCAAGGAGAGGTGGCTGAGCAGTTCCCACCACTGCCTGCCGAGCAAGAGACACGTCAGGAGAAAGGACTGTTTTTGGTAGAAGAGCTGAGCAGTTCAAGCCTCTGTGTTGGAGAAAGGCAGGGGGGCGAGAAGCCAGCTGTTGTGAGCGCCCATGGGGACTATGAGACACCCAAGGAGCCCTGGTCTTGCCCGGTGGAGTTGGGCTCAATGGAGGCAGGGATGTGCACACCAGCCCCACTTGCCACAGAACATTTCTGCTCCAAAGACAGTAGCGAGCAGCACCAGGGAGCCGTGACTGCTGAGAAAAGTGACTCTGGAAAGGTGGAAAATAGGTCTTCCTCCAAAAGTCTAGCTGGCTCACACACACCAGATCAAATTGAGGCTCCCATCTACACAGACCCTGTGACTAAAAGCCCCCCTGTTGTCACCGTATTTCCAGAGACCCTGGAGGCAGCAGAACCATCTAAAGATCCCCTGCCATGCCAGCATCATGCCGAGAGCTTCCCTGTGCCAGGGAAAGCAGATGAAAGCTTTGCTGATGCTGCAGAGCTGGAGAAGGTTGATGCTCATCTTCCAAACCATAAATCTGAGCTTGACTTTCAGCAGGGTCCTAACCCAGCCTCAAATCTTCCCTTTTCACCTCACCTCAAAGAGGTCCCAGATACAAAAGAAAGGCCCTTAACCAAGCCCACGTCACCCAAAACGGCAAAAAGCACCATGGACTTCAAAGGGGATGGTGGTGGGTCTGTGCCAGTGGAAGAAACTGAGGAGAAGAAAAGCCCCACCACCTGTCCAGCCCCTGGACCCAGTGACAAAACCAGAAAGCAAAAAGTGCTGCTATTCGATATGCTGAGTGTGCCCAAGGAGAGTGATTGCACCTCCCAACAGACGCTGGCATCGCAGGAGGTGGCTGCCAACCCTCTGCAGCAGCTCCAGCTCTTTGTTGCCCGAACAGTGAAGAGCAATGAAGAGGAGTTGCTGATGCCGTGTTTCCCCATGCTTCTTGCTCCCAACCATCTCTCTGCCACCACCCGTGTGCAGATGGAGCAGAAAGAGGAGAGCGGCACTGCCTTGGAAGGAGAAAATTTGCCATACTGCCCTGCCCAAGGGGAAGAGAACACTGCTGTTGGAGGCAACGTGGAGAACATTACTGCCCCCGCAAAAGAAGCTGTGGTTTTCTCCAGTGGATGCAAGCAGCTGGAGTCATTCAGTGCAATGAGCGCTTATGGTGCAAACCAACCCACGTACGCAAAGCCAGAGCTGCAAAATAATGCAATGGAGCTGCAGCACTTAGCAAATGAACACGCGGAGCCGAATGACATTAATATCCGTGCAGATGGTGTTTCCCAAGAGCACAATGACCTCTTACCACTCAAAAACACAGCTGTGACCCCACTGCCAGGGCAAAGAAAGAAAGCTGATCAGCTTGTGGAAGATCAGGAGCAAGATAAAAACATATTGACCTTGGCATTTAAAAAACATGAGCAATCCCATTTAAGCTGTAGTTTGCTTGAGAAAGAAACTCTGGGCAGTGCAGCAGCAGAGAGGCTGGAAAAGAATCAGGTGGAGCAGGGGACACAACCCCTGCACAGTGCTCCCGCAAGTCCCACCAATCCACCCGTTCCCTCTGAGGAGCTCCACCAGGATCATCACTTGGTGCCAGAGATGCAAGCTGGCAGAGTCGATGCAAAGGTTCCCAGGGAAGGAAATGGCAAGAAGTCCCTCAATGGCTGTCACTACACGGGGGAATCTCCAGCCAGCATGACCTCAACAACCAATTTTTCTCACCCCAAATGGTTGCAAGGCAGTGGGGTTGAGGGAGCAGAGGTCCCCGGCTTCAGCACTCAGCTCTTGGATGAGAAGAGAAACAGCACATCCCTGCTTAACTCATCAAGTTCATTTGTCATAAAGAGGTGCCCTCCTGAGGCCAACAACTATCACATCCATCACCGCACGATGGGCCCAGTAGAGCAAGGGACATGGAACAGGGCACCCACCTTTCCTCCCTCACTGCATCACGGTGGGCCTCCACAAACGGAGGTAGTTGAAGACAGTCACTGTCACCTCCCCGATGGTGTTTTGGGTAACTATGGACCAATTGAAAGAGAAGGAGTGGCAAAACCCTGCACTCTGCTGTGTGCTGGTGCTATGGTGGGCTCTGCACTGGAGATGGATGGTCCTCAGAAGCCACACCGGAAGGACTGCTCTCTTCCCTGCTCACCAACTTTCAAACAAAAGGGTATGGGGGAAGAGGTACCTGAAAGCACTAGTGCTGAGCTGTCAACCTCTTCTTTTAAAGAAAACCAAGCGTGCACCATCACAGATATGGTCATTCAGTCCATTCCTCCAGAAACCCAAGATTACCCAAACCAGTCCACAATGGATCTTCTGCCAGTTAGAGAAAGAGAGGTAATCCTGAATGAAGAGAACAAGCTTGAAAGCATCTCTGATGATGGCAATAAGATTCAGAGTGAAACAGAGGCTTTGTCCAATGGTTTTATCATTCAACAGGTGCCAGCTGCTGTCAGTAGAGGTCTTGCAATAATTGGAGATCTTGGTCCCACTGAATTAAATGGCCATGAGTTTTCAGAGGCAGCAGAGGTGAACCTTGGTCTTTCCAAAACCACAGAGAGTTTAAAAGGGGAGAAACCCAAAAGCCGTGGCACTGGAGAAGATAGGAGTTGTGTGTTAAGCAGTATGGGACAAGGAGAGGGCAACACATGTAACAGTACTCCAAACCCTTCCCAAAATGAACTTCACAAAGAAAAGGGGCTGAATGGGCTCCCAGCGACCTGTGACATCTGTTCAGCTTCTTTCCGATCCAAGCCTGGCCTGACCAGGCACAAAGCTGTCAAACACCAGGTGAAGAATGGTGGCATACATCAGCCTGGTAAGACTCCGAGGTCCACTTCAGTTCCTGCAGACAAGACATCGAAAGCAGCCCAAAAGGTGCCCAGAAGGAGTCCGAAGACTTCAGTCAAAGAGAAAACCTGCAGCTCGCAGATGCCAACCACCAACGTTGACCATGTCTCCAGCAAAATATGCCCAGACCTGGAGAAAGAGCCCAGCACTCAGATGCAAGACGTGGTCAGCCGAGTGCTCAGTGACCTCAGCGTTATCTCCTTCAAGATGTCCCAGGAGCTGCACCACACATGTATTCTTCAGAGGGAGATGAAGACACAGGGGCTGCACTCAGAGACAAACGGAGCAGGTGAGGCAGCAGCTGGGAAACTGGACCTGGGACAGGAAGCCAAGAAGGGACAAAAGGGCAGAAGGAGACAAACCAAAGACGCTGGAGAGGTGAACAGTAATTCTGAAAACAAGCTAAACAGGAAGGTGAGACGAAGGAAAGCAAAGGTATTTCCCAGCAGAAATGAACTCAGTGGTCCACGTGAACTGGAGAATAACACAGGTCCTTCTCCTGCTGTCCTCAGCTCCAGTCTGCCTGGGATCATGGAGAGCTTGCACGAGCCAGGTGATTGCATCTCCACAGAGGAACAAAACAGGCCCAACTCAACCCAGCACTCTCAAAAAGCTAAACTGTCCCCTTGTGCCGCCAAGCTCACAGAGGACCTAGGTGACAGAATGTTGTCTTCACAGGAGATGGTCAGCAATGTGTCAGTAACGGGTACAGTTGCCTGTCCCAGGGAGATGGAAGATCCAAATGGAGTGGAAGACACACAGGCTTGTAAAAAATGGGTTAACAGGTTCGTGAAGCAAGTAGAGAAAGAATTGGGCAATGTAAGCAAAGAGCAGCATCATGGTGACAGTGTCACCGAGGAGGCAGACGCTGAGACAGAAGACAGTCCTGCAGCAGGCAGTGGCACTGCGAACCAGGGTGGTGCCCTGCAGTGTTCCAGAGCTCCTGCTGAAGAGGGTCTGCTGCTGGAGACTCATGATTCAGAAAGCATCCGAAAGGCTCCTGGGCAAGGTGCTCTGCAGATTGTGCCAGGAATCAGCCCTCCTCCTGTTGAGCCAAAACTCTGGGCAAAGGCAGGTCTGCCACCAGACAAAGAGCACTGTATGGAGGGCACGTCCGTCTCAGACCTCCAGAGCTTGTTTGACGATGACTCCACATTCTCTCAGCTGTTCCCCCGGGATGACCAGTTTGTCCGGAGAAAGTGCAAACGGGTGTATGGGAAGCGAAGCAAGAAACCCAAGCCTGTCAGTGAGGTAAACCTCCAGCCAACAGATGCCATCGACCTCTTCACAATCCAATTAGCTTCTGGCCTCAACGAAAACACTTCTCTCGATGTCACCAGAGAAGACCCTTGTGAATATGAAACCATCTCTGCTGACGATGCCTTAATGCTAAATATGAGTCACGGCAGCAAAGCAAAGAGCGGAGATGCTGCTCTCAGTGGATCTAAAGGCATTGGGCCAAGGTTGGACTGTGAGAAGACTGACCAAGGAAAGGAGGACATTGACCTGGAAGACAACATGCTAACCTTCTTGTGCCAAAATAGCCAAATAGACAACATCCCCAGCTTGAATATCTGGGGAAGTCTGGAGAAGGAGGGAGAAAGCCTCTCTGCCGAGGACATGCTTGAGCCTCTGGTGGACCTTGAGGATGAGCACTTGCTCAGAGAAGCAAGCTCCGGGCCTCCTGACCTGGCGGAGGACCCCTACAATGGCAAAGCTGATGAAGATTCAGACTCTCCTGAATTTCACACCATAGACATTGAAATGCTGAATGCAAAGCTAAAAATGAGAGACATGTGCTTCTTCAGCCCTTGCGAAGATCTTCCTGGCCATGGGGAGGACAACACTGTGAGTTTCAAGCCAAAGCCGGGCCAGCACAGCAAGCATAGAAATAAGCTAGACGATGGGAAGCTGGGGAGAAACCGCAGTGAGATAACCATCAAAGCCAAAGACAAGCAGTACAAATGCAAAGTCTGTTTCCAGTGGTTCCTGACATTAGGGGAGCTGGACTTCCACAAGCTCTCCCATAACCCTTCCCCTCCACCTACCTGTTACATGTGTGTCCAGCGTAAATTCAGCTCCCGGGAACAGCTGAGGGACCATCTGAAGGAGAAGCATGCCAAAAACAAAGCCGGTCTGTGGGCATGTGGGATGTGCCTGAAGGAGATCTCTGATGTCTGGATGTACAACGAGCATCTCCGGGAGCACGCCACTCAGTTCGCTCGCAAGGGGCAAGCACAGAAGTCTGTGATGGGCCTACCAGCCTGCTTTGGTGAGGACAACGCTGCTGTCACCCACTTCCTCAACACCATCATGTATCAAAAGCCCAGCAAGTCCTCCTCCCGGCATGCCAACCCCAGCAGCAAGCATGCGGTTAGCCGACGGAGCAAGAGCCCCAAAGAGCTGCCCATTGAGCAGGAGGCCAAGGAGATGAAAGATCCCATGGAAAGCAACATCAAAGTGAAGCCACCTGCACCCAGCTCCTCTAAAGCATCCAGCAGTCCATCTCCAGAGCATACAGCAAAAAGCGAAGGCACCTCAAAATCTGTCCCCATGCACCCGGACTGCAAAGATCCTTCCAGGGACTGTCATCACTGTGGCAAACAGTTTCCCAAGCCCTTCAAGCTCCAGCGGCACTTAGTTGTGCACAGTTTACAGAAGATTTACTTGTGTCACAAGTGTCCCATGTTCTACCAGGAAACTAAAGAGCTTCGAAATCACCTCAGCCAGGAGCATGGGATAGTGGAGGAGCAGGAGATCAAGCACACCACGCTTTATGCCTGCGAGCTCTGCGCAGACGTCATGCATGTTATCAAGAAGTCCTTCATCTGTAGCATGTGCAACTACACCTTCTCCAAGAAAGAGCAGTATGACCGACACATGGAGAAGCACCTAGCGGGAAGCAACAAAACTTTCAAATTCAGAGGGGTCATGAGGCCTGGAGTTGCCTCCAGAGAGGGCAGGGAGAAGGTGAAAGAGGACAACTCTCTCCGGGAGGGCATGCCGCCAAGTAAGAAGAGGAAGGTTGCTCACCACAGCAGTTCACTCCCACGCAGCTTGCCCGTCCACCTGGACCACACTAGTGACCTTCACCTGGCAGAGGCTACAAGCTCCAGCCTGCAGGCTCCTACTGACTCCTTCCCTACAGCACCTGGTGACTCAGGAGCACCCCAACCTTCCGTGAAAACAGAAGACCTGGTGGGTGACTTCTCTGACCTCCTGGCAGAGATGGAGAAATCCCAGTTTGGCACCCTGCCTCCACCCCCCTGCCTCTCCCCATCTTTGCCACAGGCTGCAGCAACCAGTCCAGAGCTTGGCCATATCACTGCCCTGTCTATCGAAGAGTTGGAGAAAGGAGCATTTGATGGGAAACCACTTCCTTTCTTGGACTCACCTGAGTTTACCATTGACCTTGCCGGCTTGGCTTGTAACCAGGCCACAGACCAAAAACTCTCCCCTCCACTCCTGACTGAGAAACGTGGCTACGCCGATGCCCATAAAAGAACAAGTGTAGGCAACAAAGACGAATATACAGCAAGTGTCCTGGAAAATTCCAGTGCAGCCTCTGACACCGTGGATGAGATCCCATTTCTCCAGCTTGCCAAGAAGGTCTCAGAGCTTTCTTCCCCTCAAGCAGAGCTTCCACCAGCCAAGGAGACCCATAAGTGGGGCAACCCAAGTGCCAGCAATGTCTCTTCTTGGGAAGATGCATCTAAGGCCACGTCTCCAGAAGCTGCACACCACCCCCTGCCCCTGAAGGACAGGACAGCATCGCCCACTCTGAACAGGGCTGCAAAAGATTCAGTCCCTCAGAAGAAAACCACCGGTAGCGGTAGCCAGCCTGGCGGTGAGGCTGCTCCCAGCACAGGCAGCCCCGGCAGCAGCACCAAGGAGGGTCAGGAACATGTGGGGCGGGAGAAAGCCATGCCTGAGGCTAAGGACAGTAGAGCTAACACCAAGGACCAAGGCGGCAACCCAAGCAAATCCCCCGGCCACCAGCCCAGAGGTGAGGTGGCCAGCAATGCCATGAGACACAGCCACGTGGAACCAAGCAAAGCCACTGGCAAGCTTCACCCCAAAAGGAGGAAAGAGCACAAGTCCTTGAGCCATCGAAGCAGCTCCGGCTCCCGGGAGAACATGGAGGGAGATGGGAAAAAGAAGAAAGCACGGAATCCATGCCCAGGGAGAAGCGAGAGTGCCGGCAACCTCAAACGCACTGGCTGGAGCAACGCCGAAGCTTCTGCCCTCTCCCCCAGGAGAAGGGAGACACACTGCAACAAACTGGTACCCAAGCCCAAAACAGGCACCCAACTGAAGAAGATGGTCCTGGACACTTACGATCAGAAGAAGGGAGAGCTCCATCATTCCAATGGGGACGTGAAACGCAGGAAGGCCATTCTGGGAAAGAGCCTCCACCAAGTGTTGGCCAAGGGGCCAGCGACATCCCCACGCGGCTCCTTGCACAGCCCGCGTGCCGTCCGGGGTGCCAAGCCGGCCAGCTCGGCCAGCTACCGCACCGCCGAGTCCCAGAACAACCTGCTAAGCCAACTCTTTGGGCAAAAATTAACTAGCTTTAAAATTCCTTTAAGAAGAGATACTTCAGAGTAATTTATGAAAGTGACTTATAGTGATCCTCAGCTGCTTTCATGGGGTTTGCAAGGGAAAAATTATCAAAGCATTAAATTCGTTTGTGTAGCATGATTTCTCTGTCTAGCTTAAATGAACTTGCACTGCAGCCTCTGTGAAATAGTTTGCTTTGTGTCTACTAATCTACTTTAATTCACCTGATTTATCATGCAAATGCTAGAACTTTGATGTTGCTGATGATTTTCATGAACTGAAATTGTAATCGCTTTGGGCAGACTGAGTCGTCGAGAGCAATTGCTTTATTGCAGAAGTGCTGAGGTTATAAGGATACTTGCAAATCTCAGACCCTTTTGAGACTGTGTCTGTGTTATCTTTGTACAAAGTACTTGAAGAGATGAACTTCATTCCATAGACGTCTTATTCATAAGGTGCAGTACACTGTAGAAAGCAAATTTTTTTTGAAGATTTTGCACAAATAATCCCGTACGATTCATTTAATTGGGAGCTGGCCTAAGAGATGATACAATTCAAAAAAATATATTAAATTAAGAATCGAGTGTCCTATATTTTGACAGCCATCCGCTATGAATTTGTTTCTACATCGTCAAGAGAATAACGAACCGACTCTAAGGCTGTCGGAACCCTTCAGAGGATGCTGCCACTCTTTGACCACTGTAGACGATGGAACCGGAGGAGAGCGGCCACCGCGAGCAAACTGCACCTTGACACTTGTGACAAACTCTGATTTTTTTTAGTGGGGTTTTTGTGTGTATGTGTGTGTGTTTTCTTTATGTGGGGTTTTATTTTTTGCGCAACAACAAAACTGTGCCAATTTACCACACCGAACCGGTACTGTCCGAGTGCCCTCAATGGTATCACTTCTAAACTATCTTACTGTATTGAGTTAGTGGCTATATAGGTATCCGCTTTTTACTATGCAGTTACTGGTGCTATTCTTGTTTTGTAATGTGAATACAGACTTCCTTGATTGAAAAATAAAAGGGAACCATTAGGAAGTAGCCATTACCTGTAAAAGAAAAAGAAGCAGGAAAAAAAAAATCTTATAAAAACCCAACTTTAGAGGGGGAAAAAATCCTGTATGCTGGTACTCCATAGTGTCAAAAGGTTACGTCACATTAAACGAGCACGTCTTACAACTGAACTTTTGAATCTAGAAAGAAATCTCAGGTGCAAATGAGGACATGGAAGATAATTAAAAATACTATTGAAATACTCCCAAGTCAAGGAGGTGAAGTAATGCACTGATGTGATATGAACAGTCAGAGTACTTTGCGTCTGTCCTGCAATTATTTTTTGTTTTGTTTTAGATTTAAAAGGAAAAAAAAAAAAGAGGCTTTATTCTGTTAATATGTATCTTTACAATCCTTTGTATTGTATAAAAATATTGTAGGTAATTTACCTTGGGTGCAATGTGTTCTGTCAAAAGTTTTTATTTTGATATTTTGTCAGAGAAACAGAGAGAGAGCAGGAAACGCCATTTTATGATGTTGTATGTGTGCTTTTAAAGTGCCTCTTTAATATTGTTAAATAAAGTATGAGATGAAAATATGGAGTGGTACTGTAAAATCATACGTGATTAATCTTTTCAAATATATTCCAATATTTTCACAGAAATTTCCTGTCTGTGTGATGTTTGTGGGATGTTCCTCCCTTGCTGTGTCACATACCCTCCTCCCGCACACCTCTAACCAATAATATATCTAATTGATGGTTGGATGTACGTCTTTGTGGTGTCCTCTGCAAAGTGGCCACAGGAGCACGTTGGCGACGCTGCCATCACCTTGCAATCATTTGCAAAGCGGTGAAGCTTCTCAAGGGTGAAAATGCTTGTGCATCTCCTCTTCCCCACCGCATCTCGCCTGAGTCCTACTCATGACACAGGTCTCAGAGTGGGGGGAAAAAAAAGCCCAACATGATGGTAATGACCCAGGTTGGTCACCATCAATTGGTGATGGTGTTGGCGCAGTTTGGTCACCATCAATTGGTGATGGTGTTGGCGCAATTTCATCATCATCAACTGATGATGGTGATGACCCAATCTGGTCATCACCCATCAGTGATGGTCATGGTGTTTGTCCGGTTTGGTCATCCCCAATTTGTCCTCAGGCTGACCTCTACCAGCACAGCGCTGAGGTCTGAAGGTAGGAGGTTGACACAAAGCCAGGCATATTATATTCTTTAATTACTGTTGCAATCATAACATTTAAACGCTGTCAATGAGAGATAGCTCCTAACCGCGGGCTAGAATCCTTGCCACTTGGGGCTTGTAACTAAAACTGCAGGATTAATTTGATTAATTGATAGAATTATTTTCCAAACTACTCTTTTGTTTATGAAGGCTTAAAATGCTTGCCGCCTGCACCCTCCTGGTGTGTTGCAGAGTGGAGATAAAGTGGCTGAAAATAATTAGCATGGCTTAATTTAGGGAAAAAAATAACCTCAAAAGAATTTTGCAGAAAATTTAAGGCAGCACATTTTACTTTGTTTTGGCAGGAAATATTATGGAGCTGGAAATGAGACTTTTATGTTTTTCCTCTACTATATTTCACCGGGGCTGCAAACCTGTGGGGCAGAGGAGTATTTCACGCCTGGTTGTTGCTGTGGCTCTCCTGCAGCTCCAGGATCAGAGACTGGGCACCTGGAAATGAAGTCCCCTGGGAGCCTGAGGTTTGCTGCAGGAGATGGGACCCCTCCCCGGGCTGGGTCCCAACGCAGCACCCACCTTATCGCAGCCCGGGCCACGAGCGACGCTCGCCTCGGGTACCACTCCCTCCCAAACGCTGCTCCCCAGGGGGATGCTGGTATCATCCCTGCAGCTCTCAAGATTGAAATACTTAATCCATCCTTTTCCTCTCTACATGAGAGTGTTGGGAGGGGTTGTTCCCCCATTCTCTCCTGCTTGCTGTCACCTGCATCCCCCTCCCACAGTCTCAGTGCCTGCCAAGCACACCCCTACCCCCACTCCCTGTCCATCAGCTCCCCTGAAGCCCCAGCTTTGCTGAGTCCCGCGTTATCCCGCAGCGCTTGTCACTTGGAAGACTGCAGGCCCCCATAAACGTAATTCCAGCAGGGAAGGCAAAGCCAGGCGACTTCTCTCAGCTGCAGATTGACTCACTGCTCAGCGGGTGTCTGGAGCACAGGGGGTTACCCACAGGACCTGGCACATCCAGGGGTCCCAGGGCTGCACCCTGCCGGGATGCACTGCTGCTTTGCACCATCCTCATCCCCAATCCACACGCTCTCTGGATGGGGATGGCTCCGCAGCAGGGTGGCTGGGTCTGAGCAGAGGGTGCCTGGTATTGCCTGGAGTCCCATAGGGGATTTTTTTTTTGGTTTCTTGCCTCCACTCTAAATTTTCCTCAAGCTTCTCTTTGCTCTTCAAGCCCCCCCCCCCGCCCCCCCCAATCCAGCCAGCCTTTCTTCTCAGTCACATACCCAAGTTTCTGAGCTGGATGTGTTTTTGAGCCGGACATATTTTAAGCCTTTCCATAAAGCCCAGAGGATAACGGGATCCACTATGGTTGTCATGCTGCTAGAAGGGCTAAAGATTTATAGGTTTTTTTTCTTGCACTTGAGTCAAATCTGGCCATTCCTTGCACAACAGGGATTTAAACCCTGGCTCCCACATCCCCGTGGTCGTATGTGTGTGATGGGGACCACATGTGCCCAGAGGATCCTGCATCCCTGATGCTGAATCGCTGTCAGGTGAGGAAACCCTGAGCCTGGGCAGGCATGGGAGTAGGAGCACTGGAGTAGCCGAGGAGGAATAATGCAGGAGCGAAGCACACACCCAGGAGCTGCCATCCTGCCAGCAGCAAAGCCCCTCGAGCTGCAGCCCGGCTTCACCGCCCGACTCCCAGGGATGACAGCATCAGTCCTTTCGTGAGTTAGAGCATCGTCCTTATAGCGGGAGAGCAATAGTGGGGGGAAAAATAAGAATATGGGGCACGGGGACCGCTCGTCTGCACATTCCCACCAGGCTTCAGCAGCACCCAGCATCATTGGTTTTAACCCAAAAACAATGGTGCCACCACGGTTTCCGGGTGCCCCAAATCCTGCTCTGCACAGGACATGCCCAAGCCATGCCCAGGCACCAGAGGGACATGCCTGAGCCGTGCCCAAGCCGTGCCCAAGTTGCACAGGGCCTCGGGGTGCTGGCAGCTGCCACAGACAGGTGACAAGTGACACCCAGGCCAGGTTCTCCTGCCAGTAGGTGGCAGGTCCCCTCCGCAGCACACCCAGCTCTGCAGGCTCTATCCTGCCTGCTGGCAAGGACAACAAAATGCCATTCCTCTTGGGGCAAAAGTGCAGTGCTACACTCTGCAGTGCTACAGACTGAGGGAAGAGTGGCTGGAGAGCTGCACGGAGGAGAAGAACCTGGGGGTGTTGGTTGACAGCGACTGAACATGAGCCAGCAGTGTGCCCAGGGGGCCAAGAAGGCCAATGGCATCTTGGCTTGTATCAGAAATGGGGTCACCAGCAGGTCCAGGGAGGTTATTCTCCCTCTGGACTCGGCACTGGTGAGACCGCACCTTGAGTACTGTGTTCAGTTCTGGACCCCTCACCATGAGAAGGATGTTGAGGCTCTGGAGTGTGTCCAGAGAAGAGCAACGAAGCTGGTGAGGGGCTGGAGAACGTCTTACGAGGAGCAGCTGAGAGAGCTGGGGTTGTTTAGCCTGGAGGAGGCTGAGAGAAGACCTCATTGCTCTCTACAACTGCCTGAAAGGAGGTTGTGGAGAGGAGGGAGCTGAGCTCTTCTCCCAAGTGACAGGGAACAGGACAAGAGGGAATGGCCTGAAGCTCCGCCAGGGGAGGGTCAGGCTGGATATCAGAAAAAAACTCTTCACAGAAAGAGTCATTGGGCACTGGAACAGCTGCCCAGGGAGGGGGTCGAGTCGCCTTCCCTGGAGGTGTTCAAGGAATGGGTTGATGAAGTGCTTAGGGACATGGCTTAAGGGAGTGATAGGAACGCTAGGACTCAATGATCCAGTGGGTCCTTTCCAACCTGGTGATTCTATGATTCTATGAAAAGAAAAAAAAACCCACACACCATGATTTTTGCAGCTAGAAAGAACCATTTCTGCAGCTCCAGTGGAGCCACGTCAGCCCTCGGTGATCCCACGGGCACCCAGAGCCCTCAAGGTGCTCAGCGCAGCGCCCAGCATCGCTGCCACCCACTCCTCACCCATGAAATATTGCCGAGGCAGCGCCTTTGCTTTTCCCATTTACATTCCTCCACCGACACCTCCTCTCCCTGTGTCTCTAATAATATCACCCCAGATTAATTGGCACTAATACAAATGTACACAGCTCCATAAAAAGATGTCACCTCGCTCACAATGGGGGAAACGGCTGCTCGCGCATTATCTCTGCTCTGCAGGCGTGTAATTCACTCCTCGGGAAAACACGCTATTTATTCTGTTACCCTATAACAATCTCTCTGCAAACACAACGGGATGGGGAGTGGGGAAGGTGGGGGGGGGGGTGAAGAAAGACCCAGCCATGCCGCTGTCACCGGCACCGTGCCAGCTGTCCCCACGCAGGGGCACCCATGGGTTCCCTGTATGATGGGGTGGGATGCTCAGGGTGATGAGACAAGGAGGTGCAGGGCTCGGGGATGTCCCCACGCTGGGGATCCAGCCCTTGACCCAACGCTGTTTGATGCAGCTGCAAATTCTCAGGCCTGGGGGGGTGGAATCTAAATGGCTTTGGGATAGTGCCAAAATGCTAATTAAAAGGACATTGGCAAGGAATGTGCAAGGGGAAGGCCTGCAACCTGTTTCCCCCCCTGGAAGCTGGGCTCCCCTCCCTGGGGCAGGGCTGCATGCTGGTATTTGGCTCCTGACAAGGCTCAGTCGAGGCTTTTTTGGCTTCTTACAGTAGAGGTGAGATGCAGCCCCCGCTAAGGGTGTGACAGCAACCGGAGTCTGTGCCCTCAGCCCCCCATGTCCTTGCAATCATTGGTGCTGCATTTAATTAAATGGCTTGTCTAATTGTCTCAGTGTAAGCAAACGTGCTGGGTAAACAACACGGTGTCTGCGGGTGATGCCGTGGATGTGCTGGAGGAGCTGGCTGGGTCTGCACCAGCCCCCAACCCCAAAACACCCAGGGGTGTGCTGGGTCAGGGTGCAGAACCCCCTCCAGTGCAGAGTCTCGGCTCCCCATCACTGAGCTCCTAATGGAGTCAGCGCCCATCGTGGCTGACGCAAAGCAGAGGCCACTCAAGCCTCGTTGGGTTGGACTCTGGAAAGCCATCGCGGGCAAGCGCTTGATTTCATTATGCACGTGAGTCGCAATGAAGAAGGGAAAAGCTCTGGAAGCAGAGCTGCCTGCCCTGGGGTGTGACGGTCTCCAGGAAGGCTGGGATTTGAGGCCAACCAAGGTGACAAACACCATCAGGACCATTTTGGGGGGCAGTCAGCCAAGCAGGAAGAGAGCAAAGCTTTGTCCTCTGCAACATCTCCTCCCTCTATGGGTTAGTTTTATTTTCTCCCCTGGAACTCTTCTTAATTTCTAACTTAATTTCTTTTGACATCCTCATTGCCGGCTTGACCTCTTTACTGGAATCATGTGCTGCTTAAAACTCATTATCCCACCATTGGAACAGGAAGTTAATTAAAAACCCTTTGAAAAGAGAAAAAGGGGGGGGGGGGGAAATACAAAACCCACACCCCACGTCCAGGGAGAGATGGAGAAGGAACATGGCCAAGCCACCAGGCTAGGCTGTGCCATGCCATGCTGTGCCACCTCCTTGGATCCCACCAGCTCCCTGCTCCCCCACTGATGCAAAAATCACATCACTAATTTGGGAGCCCCATTCATTACTGCTGGCGAACCCCACCCCAAGCTGAGATCAGCTACGGTCGAGAGTCGGCTTAGGCAGAAATGGTTATTTTTGAAAGCAGGAGTATCCCCATCATGGACCCGAGATGTAAGTGGCTCCTGTTAACCCCACAGCCCCAAAATTGCCACCTGGCTGCATGCTTGTAGTGGGGAGCGGCTCCCATGGCTGGGGTGATGCTGAGGGAGACCCCAGGACCCCTACACCATCCCCAGTGCGCGCTGCGGTGCTCCCCCTCCCCGAGACAGGGTGGCAGTGACCCTGGAAGTTGCAAACAGGACTTTCTGGACTGTCTACAAATGAGTGGGATTT
Source organism: Cuculus canorus (assembly GCF_017976375.1). Lineage (NCBI taxonomy): Eukaryota > Metazoa > Chordata > Aves > Cuculiformes > Cuculidae > Cuculus > Cuculus canorus. The sequence goes on along the minus strand of NC_071413.1, from coordinate 5,561,455 downwards.
TAAGAGACTCCAAAGAAGGGCCTGGGAGCCCCATGGAAAGGTTTGAGGTTCCCAGAGGAGGCTTTGGGCACCTCCAAAGGGTGGGCTGGCACACCAGTGGGGGAGGCTGAGGTCTCAGACGTGGACGATTGGTGGCCCTGCAGGAGTTTGGGACCTTCCAGAAGAGGGGTGAGGGAGCAAAGCCTGATAGGGCACCCAATGAGGGGACACCGAAGGGGACTTGGGGAACCCAAAGGGGGACTTGGATCTCAAACGAGGGGCTTCAGGACCCAAGAGGAGTCTGAGATCCCAAAGGAGGGGCTTGGGGAGACCAAGAAGGGGTTGGGGACACCAGAGAGGGGGTAAGACCCCAAGGGGGTGAAGGTCAGAGTCATAAGGTGGGGGGGTGGGGTCATCACAGGGGAGCGTGGGGACCCTAAAGCGAGGTACGACCCCCAAGAGTGGGGTCTGGGTCCCACGACAGCGGGCTGGGGGTGTCATGGGGGGATCGTGGGGATCCCCCAGGGGTGGGGTCTGGGTCCCACGGCAGGAGCGTCACGGGGGGTGTCGTGAGGACCCCGAGGCGGAGCTGGGGACACACGGGAGCCCTCGGCCATGCGGAGCTGGGCGACCATCAACCTCCACTCAGCGGGCCACAATCCCCCCGCCCCTCTTTCCCGCTCCGGCTCCGCCATCCGTCGGGCGGGGCGCTACGAGGGGCAGTCTATGGGCGGACACAGGGGGGCGTGGCCTCGGGTGGGGCAGCCTATGGGCATGCGCGGGGGGCGTGGCCTTACGAGAAACAGTCTATGGATGGGCAGAGGGGGCGTGGCCTCAGGAGGAGTAGCCTATCGGCGGAGGGCGTGGCCTTGAGGGACAACCTATGGGAGCGCACGAAGGCGTGGCCTCAGAAGGGGCAGCCTATGATGCATAGGGGGCGTGGCCTAGAGAGGGACGGCCTATGGGCGTCCAGGGGCGTGGCCAGCGGAAGGGGCGGTCTATGGGCGTGCGGAGGGGGCGCGGCCTGGCGAGGGGCGGCCTATGGGCGGTGGCGGCGCGCGCCGGCCCCGCCCCCCGGGAGCGCTCGGCGGGTTCGCTCGGCCGCGGCGCCCCATTGAGAAAACCCCGCGGCGGCGGCGGCGGCGGCTCCGCAGCGCCGTGCACGGCCCCGGCCCCGGCCCGGCAGCGCGGGCGGGCGGGCGGGCATGCGAGCAGCCGGGGGCCCGCCCGCCGCCAGCCACCTGCCGCCCGCCCAGCCGCCAGCCGGGGCGCCGGGCTCGCCCCCATCCGAGCGATGTCCAGGAGGAAACAGAGCAACCCCCGGCAGATCAAACGTGAGTCACCGGCACCCTGCGCCGCCGCCAGCGCCTCTCTTCCCTAATGACCCCTTCCCTGGCGGTTTGCACCACCTCCCCGGTGTCCTCTTACCCCCTCTCCCCGCCCCGGTACCCCCCTGTCTCACCCTCCCGGGAGCCCCCTTTTTCTCATTCGGTAACCCCACCATCCCTCCGGTATCCCCTCGTTCACCCCCCACGTAACTCCTTCTCCCCTCCTTCGTTATCCCTCTCATCTCGCCCCCTCCAGTATTCCCTCTCTCCCGCTCCGGTACCCCCCTATCTCAACCCCCTGGTATCTCCCCATCTCTTCTCCTCCCGTATTCTCCCCTCTCACCCCCTCTATTTCTCCGGTACCCCACTATCTCGTCCCCCACTCCTTTATTCTCCCCTCTAATTCCCTCAGTGACCCCCCCCATATCTCCGGTACCCTCCTATCCCATTCTCCCCATCTCTCCGCTCCTGTATTGCCCCCTTTCACCGTCACGGTGACCCCCGCATCCCTCCGGTACTCCCCTATCTCAACCCTCCGTTATTCCCCCATCTTTTCTCCTCTTGTATTCTTCCCTCTCACCCCTACTCTGACCACTCCATCCCTCCGGTCCCCCCTCTCGCACCCCAGTTAACCCTCTCTGATCCCCTCCGGGTACCCCGGGTCGGTGCCTGCCCACCCGCTTTGGGCTCCGTCCTCTCTGCCTCCGCCAATGCCGGTGGCTCCGGTACCGGCTCCCCATGGGAGCCCCGATAAGGCTTTAAAATATTCCGTTCTGCAAGTCCCATCCTGATAACATCGCTCTGTCGGGACGGCCTGAAATTGTGATCTTATCTCTCCCCGCCTGCCTCCCATCCAGAGCCGGGCGAGGGGCTCCTCAGCTCCCCAACACCCCCCCGGGGCTGCCCAAACCCCTCCCTCCGGAGCTCCCCAGCCCCGACAGCACCTCCTCGCCCTGCCAGGGGCTCCCCTTTCCGCACGGGGATCCCCCACTCGCCATGGGTGCTGTTGGTCACGATGCGTCATCATCCATTCCAGCCGGTTGCCCCCGTTGCCCCACTGGTTGCCCCCATCCCCACTGACCATGCTGGCCACAACCTTTCACCCTGCCAAGTCGCCCCCCAGCTCCAACTTCGCCCCCAAGCAGGGATGGGATGTTGGTTTGACAGCGAGAGGGACCACCACGGGGTCCCATGGGACTTTGGCCACCATCCACCATTTCCGGAGGGTCGTGCTCCCTGTTTTCTGATCCGTTGGCTGCGATCTGGTTTGGATTCATCAGGGATGTGCCAACCGCACTGAGAAATTCTGCAAAGTGTTGGAAGTTTTTTTTAGTGACGGGCTTAGCTCGGGTTTTTTCCCTTCCTCTCTGATGTGTGTGTGTGTTTTTTTCCTTTCCCCCTCACGTCGATGGAAGCTGGCGATAAGAGGGAGATGGGAGGATAGGGAAGGCTGGCCACCATGTGATAATCTAGCTTTATCTTTCTCCTGAAATAATTGCAAGGCTGAGTTGCACCTACCTGTTTCCCTGCCTGGGGTGATTGCTCTGGTGATAAAGCTCAGCTAGACTTTTACCTGGGTAGAGTTAAAAATAGTTCCAGCTGCCTCCTATTTTTTTTATTATTTTTTTTTTTGTGATAGTTTTCTCCTCTAGCTTTATCCAACTTCTGTGGCTTTATTCCGGCAAAAAGCCCAGCTGCCGGGCAGTCCCTCCCTGGGTAACAACAGCTCATTCAACCAGGAGCGTTTAAACTGAAGCGAGCGGTAGCGTCGCAGCCGCTGAAATAACAGCGCTGATGTGGGCGATAGCTGCGCGCGTGGGGGACAAGCTGACGGCAGGACTCTCGCCTGGTCCCGGTGCCCACTGGTATGGACCTTGGTGGGGGGAAAGATGGGGCTGGATGAGGCCGTGACAGCTTGGCAAGGCGAAGGCTGCTCGTATCTCCTTCCTCTGCTGCTTCTCTGCAGAGATGTGAAGAAATGATAAAGTGGGAGGCTGATCTCAGGCCGCTGGCGATGGCCAAAACTGATTAAAAGCTGAAAGCTTGGAACCCTTCCTGTATGTGTCAACATGAAAACAGTCATTAGAGGCAGCGAGCGTGGTGAGAGCGCCTTTGCCGTTGCCTCCGACGGTTCTCCCCGCCGAGGGAAGGTATGCATGAATCAGGGCTCCGGTAACCAGACTCCTCTCATGTACAGACCGGACCTGTTTCCACAAAGTCTATCCTTTTTATCATCTCGGCTGGAGCATTAAAAACCACCTCCAGATTGGTATCTGCTGATTTTATTTTCCTGGGTGACGCTATGTTCTTGCTTTGGCTTCAGCTCTTCTGGGGTTGGGGTTGGTGTTGTTTTTTTTAAGCTCAATGCGATGCGCAGATAGGCTCGCAGGGGAGATGGCCGGGAGAGCAGGCGATCGCCAAGAGCGATAAGACAAAGATCAGACACCGGACTATATTTAACCAACTGCTTTAACCACCACCACCTTCTTCTTCTTTGCTTTTCGGGCTGGAGCGATGCAGTGATGGAGAGGGATGGGGGTACCAGCAGTTCGGGGTCCCTCCGAGCGCCCCGGGTGCACCCGCTCTGGCATGCCATGGCGAGGCTTGGAAAGCCGATTGCATCCGGACGGTGGCTTCCGATAGCGAGGAAAACACGCGGAGCATTTGCTTATTAAACCTCGCGGGGTACCTGCCTAGAGGGGCACAGTTGCCTTTTGCCCCCCGTTCCATCCGTGGCTGTGAAACCATCCTCCCTGCAGCTGTGGCTGCTTTGTTGGGTGGGGTTTCTTATTATTTTTTTTTTCCCCTCTGTGTTTTTTTTTGTTTTTGTCTGTCTTTTGTTCTGCTGGTAGATAGATGTGAGTGGCTGATAGAGAGCAGGAGCTGATCTCCAACCCAGATAGCCTGTTATATTTATTAACTTCAAACATGGGAGTGCGGGCACACGGCTGATGAGCGAGGCTGCTGGCAGCTGCCTCTGCGTGCACTCGCAGCGCCGGGTCTTCCGATGGGGGAAGATGATAAGCAGGAGATTGATCTCGTCTTGCTGATCTGCCTTTCCCTCTGTTGTTGTTGTAATATATACATATTATTTTTTTTTTTTCCTGCTGAAATTAACTGAAAGGGAGCATTTTTATAGTAGTTACAGGGGCCTGCTTGTGGGTTTGTTTTCTTTTCTTTTTTTTTTTCTTTTTTCCTTTTCCCTTTATATTCTGCTTTCAGCTAGAGCAGATCTGAGCCCCTGATCAGCACTGGCCTGATCTCCATCCTGATAGAGATTGCCAGAGCAGATAAGGGCCACTTATCTCTCCCACCAGACCGGAGCAGGATTCACTATAACAACAAACACAGCAAAGAGGGGCAAAAGGGCTCCAACAATTTGTTCCATTGCAAATGTGATTAACGCAGGCGCTTTAATTATCTGATGGGGGGCAGCTGCATATGTGTTTTTTATTTCTCAAGGTGTTTTTTTTTTTTCCTCACCCTCCCGTCTACTCTGTGAAACAAGCCGGGCTGAGAAGCTGAGCGCTCCCCAGTGCCTGTTATCAGCTGCAGATGTTGCATTAGTTTGATGAGAGCTTTGGCTTTCTTTTTCGATCTTTATCTGCTCCACATAACAAACGCATGGGCTGGGGTGGGGGGGGAAGGCAAAAGCACCGTCATATTTTTGTGTGTAGATTTTCTTTAATCGCTATTAGATGGTGTTAGATAGCGAGTGTGATCTGCACTGGTAAACCCTGCCATCTCTTGATGGGGTGGTATGTGTTGGTTGGGTTTTTTTCCCTTTCCTCTTTTCCAAGCTCTGTCGCTCCCACGTGGGCTCCGCAGCGATCAGGCAGGGGGTCGTGGTGCCAGATGGGGGTTGTGGTGCCAGCTGGACCGTGGGAGCCATTCTTCCCGGGAGCTCGGAAAATTGCATTTCTTGTAAAGATGACAGTGGCCAACCCGGTGTCTATTTTTAGCGGCAGCGTGGTAAGCCAGTGGCGTGGGATGCTCCAGGCACGCCTCCTGCCTGCTCCTCTCCTGCTCCCTTTGCTTGCTGAGTCGCTCCTTTCCTTTCAGTCCATGCAGGTGACTAACTACCTCCACTTGCTTTTTTTTTTCCCTACCTCCTGCCACTCTGATGCTGCTGCGCTTTTCCATCACTGCCAGCCTTTGTGCCTCAGTTTCCCCACCCACAGCTGCCGGGGAAGGGATGCTCTGGTGTGGGCAGTGGGGTGTCTGGGGAGGCATGTTACCCTGGGCTGCTCTGCTGGGTGGGGAGGACCCCTGGGATGAGCTGGGCACAGGCAGGGCCTCCCGGCTCTGCTCCCAAAACCGGAATTTTCTGTGCCTCCCCAGGGGCTGCCTTGACGTTGCAGCACCCTTGTGCCTAGACCCGCTCCTGGCATCCCGGGGGTGGCATCCCCGTGTTCCACGTGTCTGCTACTCCCAGGGGCGCTGCCTGCTTGTCTGCCTGCTTGCCTTGCCTGCCAACCCCTCCCCTCTTGTGCAAACGCCCCTGAGGCATTTGCCAGCCCTGACTCAGTGGCATATCGAAGTGGCACCTCCTTGGTGCTGACAGGGGTGCAGGCAGGAAAGCTCTGTAGCACATCTGCCTCCGTGGCGGCTCTGCCTATCGCAGAAGCTCTCAGCATCTTCAGATGCATCGTGAGTGGCATCAGGGGATCCCAGAAGCAAGGACCCACTGTGGACCCCACATGGTGGGAAAGGTCAGGGCGGGTGGTCCAGCTTGGGCTGGGCTGGCCGTGGTGTTTGGTGGATGCATCCAGCAGAGCCTGCGATCCCCTACGGTGAGCTCTTCTGGCCATTGCTGGCCATTTTCTACCAGTAACTCAGCAGTGCTGCACTCCTGCTCAGTGTGGGATTTGGACCTGGAAGAAGTTTCTCTACCTTTTCCATGGCTGGTGGGCCTGATGTGAGCATCCCTGCAGGCTCCGCATCTGGGAGAGGGGTCAGCACTGTGCTGGGCAGTTGGTAGCCAAGGGGACAGGTTGCCACAGCCTCTCTCCAGAGCAATATCTCCATTTATGGGGTTCCAGGGTGCCAACTCTGTGCTCTGCCAAGTGTGGGACATGTGGCTGTCCCCATGTGAGTGCTCCCCTCAGTGCCAGGGTGTATCCCCAGGATAGCCCTTCCCAACCATCCCCATCTCCTTATCAGGCAGAGAGGATGCATGTGGGATGCTCGGAGGGCAAGTGCTAGCCAGGCTGGCCGTGGCCATGCATGGGGCACCCGGCAGCACAGCAGAACCTGTTCTGCCAAGAGCTGTGGTACATGTGGCTGCCGACAGCCGCAGGGTGGGAAGGCGGTGCTGGCAGCCACGCGGGCGAGGGAGGCTGCGGCGGCTCTGGCAGGCAACCACTGCCAGGGCCCGTGGGCGCTGGGGATGGGTTGGTTTGTGTCTGTTGCTGCTTTTCCACCTCTTGTGCCCCCTGGGACACCCCTGCTCTGTCAACCTCCCCAGGCACCCTGAGCGATTATGGAGCTATGGCGATGCCCACACTGTGGGGACTATCCCTGGCATCCCATGCTGGAGCCGGAGTTCAGCTCCGGATCTGAACTCGAGTGGTTGGGCAAGGTCTTATTTTCCATCGTGAATCATGAGGCCACCTAGCAAGCTGTAGGTTCCCCTTTTGCCAAGTTTCAAGCCAGCCAGCTAAGCAATCGGGGCTTGGGAAGAAAGCAATCCTTTCCCCACGGTGTTGCAGTAGATTGTGCAAGGAGATAGTGCCACCGTGCAAGTGATCTGTGGTTCCTGGAGAAGGGGCAGCCCCATCCCTCACGGTGACCCGGCAGAGCCATCCGGCGATGGCAGCATCCCAAAAACAACATGGTGTGAAGTCACTGGGGAGTCAAGTCCTCTGGCATCACCGTGTCCACACGCACTGTCCGCGGCATCCCTGGGGCACCCTGTGCCGTGCGACACTCCCAGCCCTGTGCCAGCCATGGGGTCGATGCCACCCACATCCCTGGGAAAGGAAAGGATGATGCTGCCCAAACCGGGAGCAGCAGGGCTGGCACAGCCTGAGGACAGAGCCATTGTGCCTTGCTTGGTGTTAGTGGATTTGGGGTCAAATCCACCCATTCTGGGCAAAGGAAGAGGGTGTTTTCCATGTGTGCTGTAGTTCTACTGAAAAAAAACACCCAACATGATCTGCTTTGGAAAACGCTGTTTGGGATTGATGCTGCGGAGAGAAAACCAGCCCAGACCTTCCACAGCAGTGCAGCGCGGTTCCGGGCCCCGAGGCTGCTCCACGAGAGGGATGAACAGCCTTGCGCACCAGTCGGAGTAGCTGGGGAGGACAGCAGGAGTGTGGAAACCTTGTGTTTTTAAGATTTCTTTATGAAGAAAAAATGGAAAAGGCCTCTCTGGCAGCCCTGCATCGCGCTCCAGCTCTGCGAATCTTGCGGCTGCACCAAGGACATGGATTTTTCTTCCTAGGGGGAGAAGGAATCAACTTCCCTCCCACTGGAGAAGAGCAGGAATGGGAGCAGGAGGCCAGAGTCTTTTTTTTTTCTTTTTTTTTTTTCTGTGACACATCCCATGACTGTTTTTGTTGCCTGACTCAGGAGTTTTGGATGCTTTGGCTTGGCTAGGCTGCTGTCCCACTGCTTATTTTATCAGGAAAGTTCAAGTGTTTCGGGGGTAATACAGTTCCCTCTTCCGATGGCTGCCCGGCAAAGACTCCACATTGTTCCTGCAGCAACATGTTTTTTCGGAAGGGATGAAATGCCGAAAGGAATGTAACTGCTGACCTTGGGCTGCAGTGGGGTTAAGGAGTGTGTGCCTATGAGTCACTCCAGATAAGAGCCTTCCACGTTTTTTTTTCCTCCAAAATAATTCTTTATCTCCTCTTTCTCACATCAACATATTTGCTTGACATCTCCCATTCGATAGCGCACGGAGGAAATGCGCTCCTCTAATTTGTTCATCTGATGAAATATAGATGCATTGTTTTCTCTTGTCCTTGGTGAGCCGGGGGTCATGGCCTCGTGCTTTGGGGATGCTCGGCAGGCTTGGTGCCAGGGGCTTTGGGGATGCTCAGCAAGATCAGCGTCTGAGGCTTTAGGGATGTGCCTCTGGGTCGGTTCCAGGGCTTTGGGGATGCTCCGGTTGGTAGCCAGGGCACACGGGGCTTTAGGGATGTGCCTCGGGGTCAGTACCCAGAGCTTTGGGGTGCTCCGGTTGGTACCCAGGGCACACGGGGCTTTAGGGATGTGCCTCGGGGTCAGTACCCACGGCTTTGGGGATGCTCCAGTTGGTACCCAGGGCACACGGGGCTTTAGGGATGTGACTCAGGGTCAGAACTTGGAATGCACAGGAGGATGCCCAAGCAGGATGAGCATCGCCTCGCTTATCACCAGCTCAGGAGGCTGCGGGGAGGAAAGACTGCTTTTTCTAGGAAGTTCGGCCGCTCGCTCGCTTCTCCATCTCCCAGCCGAGGCCTCTCATGCTACTTCCAGCTCCTATGATAATGCGGAAAGTTGAACTGGCCCCATTACTGCGCTGCGATGGTTGCCTCGATAACGCCTCGATAATGGCAGCGATAGCGGCAGCTCGGTAGCCAATGGCTCTGCCGCTCCTCCCATTAACATTCCCCACCACGGACCAGCTCGGAGCTGCCTATCTGCTCTCCATTTCCACTCCTCCGCTAGATAAGAATGGAAATACTGACTTCATAGCTCACTGATTAAAGTGTCTGGATTTCTTGATAATACACAGATAAATTATGTTTTTCAAAAAGAAGGTAGGGAAGGGAGTGTGAGGGGAGGGAAAAACCTACAGTCCTTTTTTTTTTTTTTCCCTTTCCTCTTTCTGACCATGCCCTGTAGATTGGGTTTTTTCTACTCCAAAATGTTCTCTCCGGTCTGTGCCCAGGGTTGGCAGTGGAAGGGCAGAGCCCTGCGTAGTGCCCTCAGGAATAGGGCGTTATGGTGGGCAAGGAATTTTTGGGAGCCTTGTGGATGGGATGTATTGCACGTGCAGTCATGTCCGAGCTCTGGGATGGAAGTGCTGCCCTTCGATGCCAGGGACCTACTCGCATTGCAGGGATGCTTGGCTTTGCCAGCTGCCGCAATGCCGCACGGCTGCGGCATGTGGCTGGGATCCCAGTGCCGGCTGTGGCATCTCGGGTGGGCTCTGGCTGTTCCCAGGAACCAGCAGCCAGTTGGCAGGGCCTAGGGATACTCGGGAAGCGTCTGCCTTTCTATACCCATCTCCAGCCTGAACCTCACTAGTTCTGCTCTGGGATGCTGCCCGGTCTGGTGGGATGCTTTGGGATCAGACGCATCCAGGCTTAAAGATGCACAAACCGTTGTGCCCGGTGGCCCCAAACAAGGCTGGGTGATAGGAGCAGGCACAGCCCCGTTAGCATTCGCCTTTCTAAATTACACTTGAGTTTCCTCACTTGTCCCCGCCAGAGCAAATGGGGCTTCCACACTTTGTGGTTCCTTGCGCTGGAAAAGGTATCACCCACAAGAATCTCAGTTTGTTTCATCTAAATATAAAACTAAAGAGCAAATGGTATAAAGTTCATTTTTTAATGTCCTGCCCCATTCCAGTTGGGCTGCTCTCTTTATTTTTTTTAGAGGAACTGTGATAAAAAGCAGTGATAAAGCCAGGACTGTTTTGTGTAGGAGTCGGTATCTGCGTTATCTATCTCCCTTTTTCACTCTCCGAGCAGCTCTGTTGTTTTTTACTCTTATCTTGCTCCACCAAAATGCCAAGAACAGGAAAAAAAAAAAAAAATAATAAAAAAAAAGGCAGCCCAAGCACGCGTGTTTGCACAGAGGGAAACTCAGGGTGTGCAGAGCCGGGCATGAATGGCCACGATGCTTGGAGTTGGAGGAGGAGGAGGGTTGGAGGTGCCAGGTGAAGGTGCTGGCAATGAAGGGGCTGCAAGGAGTGATGGAAGGGCTGCGTCGTGGCTGGTGCGTGTGCTGGTCCAGCAATGGCTGCAAAGAAGGGCTATATCAGTGGGGTTTTGGGGGGAACAGCATTGTCCTAGCAGCCCCTGGAGACCTTCATCTGCTGGGCTCAGTGCTAGCAGCCCACCCCGCTTCTTATAGATGCGCCACCCAACAGAGTCGTACTTTCTTAGGGTTCTTTTCTGCTCTTGTAGCCTATCCAGCCCCAGCTCATTGCTGGAGACCCTGAAGTGGTCCAGGATGGCATGGGGACTTGTAACCAGTCAAGACACCCCAGCCAGAGCATCTTAGGTGATGGGTCTGGTGGCCTTCTGGGCCACATCCACCATTGTGTCGTCCCCACCCCTCCATCATTCTCTTCACCTGGTACCATCATGGACTGAAAGTCTCAGGGTTGAGGCTGAAAACTGTCTAAGTTCCCTTCCTGGCAGCTTTTAGCAGTGGGATGGACCTGGTAGGACCTGAAATCGCCTCCCACAGGGAGGGCAATGGCTCTGGCACAGCATCTCTGGGGTAATTTGTTGCTAGATTAAGAAAGAGCTTGACCTCTGGCCTCGCCATCACCTGGTATTGATGGGCTCTGCATGTTGTGCTTCTGAGTGAGCATCCCCACCCCCAGCTATTCCCAACTGGAATGACTTTATTCCAGGTGGGAGAGAAAGTACCAGAATTGAGGGATTTTTCATCCAGAGAACTCCTTTTGGCCAGCAGCGATGAGGCACCTGGTGCAGGAGCAGTGGTGGTAATGAGCCTTGCACACCCATGCCACGTGCACGCCCATGCACATTTGGAGCCTGATCTTCATGGATGGAGTTTCCTTCTGTCTTATTGGGGTACTCAGCTGCTCCCCAGCCCTGGACTTGCACCAGGCTGCTCAAATCCTACCCGGATTGGCATAGAGTTAAACATCTCAAACTGCCCTTGGATGGGGATTGGGAGAGAGGACACCCTGGGGTGCCCCCAGTAAGGACCTGACCCTCTCTTCTGGCTGTAAGAGGGGCCCCACCAGCTGCCTCAGTTTCCCCTCTGTGCATTGAACATCTCCTCGCTCCAGCTCCCTCACTAGCCTGGAAGGCAGGACCGAGTTAAGTATCGCATCCCCTTCTCACAGAGCAATCTGCTGCCATCCATCTGATGTGCCGGGGCTGGGGACGGCTCTATTAGACTCTCTCCTCTCTTAAAATCTATCAGGGTGTTATCGACCCCATCTGAAACGTAAAGTCACTTCATTGTCATTGTCCCTGTATTTTCTTTCTCATTATTTTTTCCCGTGCCCCCCGCGGCCCGTTTTCCCCCCCATCCCCAGCTGCTGTTTGATATGATGCGGGCTCTCTCGCTATTAGTATTAGTAATCGCGGCCCCTGAAGTGAAACAATCTCCTGTAATCTATCAGTGGTTTATCGGCCCTATCTGAGCGCCGGGAATGGCTGGGCTCGGCGATGGCGCCATGCTCGGCCGCTGATAAAGTTACAGAGTTCAGGCGGTGATGAATGTTAAGTAACTGCACCCCGCACAGATAGGATATGGACTTGGCAGGGGGAGCAGCTCCGGCTGAAACCAATCTCTCCCGTATCAGCAGGGCTACTTTTTCTCAGGCTCTGCTTCTCCCTGGCTCTTTTCTTCCCCAACACTTGCAAGCGGGGGCTCCGCTGGGGTTGTGGTGCCCCGGATCAGGGAAAGTACTCAGGGTGCTGCATCCCATGGGTGGATGCTGGGGAATTCGGCTTCACTGGGATGGGGATGCCAGTCTGAGTGCTTTTTTTTTGCTGTGATCGGGACGCTGCGGGGTGTGGACATGAGCATCCTCGCACCAGTAGTTGCTGCATCTCTGTGAGCATTCTCAGCATCTTCCCATGCCAGGAGAAATCACAGCAGCCCCCACCATCCTCCTTTTCGTCCCTGCCACCCTTCTTTTCACCCCCGCCTCTTCTCTTCCTAGATAAGCTAGGGCTTAATACATTATAAATTTAATCATAAATTATTATAAATACCCACCCTGAGCATTTGCAGCACCCACGTGCCCCCATCAGCATCCACCTCTATTCTCCCACTATCCTTTATTCCCATCCTGGACAAATTAAGCCTAAATACTTTATAAATTTAATAATAACTTACTATGAATAACCCCCATAAGCAATCGCAGCATCCTCCTCTATCTTTCCTTCCCCTCCTGGATAAATTAGGCCTAAATACTTTATAAATTACTATGAATCGGCCAATGAGTGATCGCAGCATCTCTTCCCACAAACAATTGCAGCATCCCAGTAGCAATTTTAATATGCACCACCACCTTTATTCCCCTCCTGGATAAATTAGGCATAATTTAATAGTAAATTATAATAAATACCCCCTCCATCTACCCAAAATTCCATCCTGTTTTGGTTTTTTTCTTGCCCTTTTAACACAAGGCTCCGCGGGAAGGGTCGGGGTGAGTTTTATCTGGGGGCAATGGAGAAAGGCCCCGAATTAGAGATAGGTACCACTGGGGCTGGCCCCAACCGTTATCGGCTCCGTGCATGGGGCTGATATTTAATGTGGTGATATCCAAGGGGGAGCCTGCTGCCGGGATGCTGCAGCCCGTCTGATAGGGGCAAAAAAAAGTTCATTTGTGCTCAAAAAGGTCTGTTTCCCTCTAAAACCGGACTCCCAAGAGGAGAGTCTTGCCCTTGGACCCCAGTTTTTGGAAAGCATTGCTATTTGATGCTGGATCCCAGCAGCATCAGCCAAGGGAAGGGAAAAATAACCTGCTGGATGATGTGACCTTTGAGGACCAGCGTCATTTCCGTGCTGCTAAAACCTCATTTGCCCTCGGTCACAGCACTTGGCATCCCCAGTCCTCAGGGAACGGGCTCAGGGGCACCTGAGGTCATTGGTAAAAGCAAACATTAATACATGCTGGGGAAAGAATTGGGTGAGAAGAGGCAGGCTGTTGTCCCATCAGATACTGGTGGTTTTTGGATTTGTAGCCTAGGTTGCTCCCTGGGCATTGCTCGCTGCAGAGTGGACGCGGTACAACCTTGCTACGAGACCTTGGGGAATCCCTGGGCTGTGCTGAACCTCACTGAATCACCGGAGATGTTTTCGCAGCTGGTGCAAGGAAGCATCAGGTGTGGCTGTGACAGCGTCTTTCCCTGGGGAATACCAGCCCCCGTGGCTGCAAAATTTGGAGGAGAACAGGGAGGTTTAGGGGCAGCGGCACTGCCCTGAGGAGGTGATGTCTGGACTGGATTCCCCACGGTTTGATCATGGCGTGATGGATGGGCATCGTGGCAATGCTGGTGGGAAGCCTCACCTGACTGCTTTGGATTTATGAAGTGGTTTGTTGGGGGGTTTGCTTTATTTTTAATCAGAAGATGGATTCAGGGTCAGCGCAGGGATAAGGATGAACTGGAAGGATGAGAACCTCCATCACGCTGCCCATACTGTCCTGCCAAGCCCAGTGGAGCTGGGGACATCCCCTGGGTCCCACCAGTGCTGAGTGGTGACACACCAGAGCTGAGCACCCTGAGGACTCACTGTGCCACCTCACCACCTGCCCAGCCTTTGTATTTTTGAAAATAATAGGTTTTTGGAGTTGGGTGCATGCTGATTAATGCCAGACGGCAAAGGCAGGTTGCCCCCAGCCTGCACGTGTTTTCGGTCTACGTCCTGCTTTCCTCCATGGAGACTTCTCTCCTCCTCCTCTTTTTACTCCTCCTCCTCCTCACTCCGGAGCCGGTGGGAAAGTCTGGGGCTGTTGCTATTTTCTGTCTGTTATCAAGGCCTCTTATCGCTTTGCTCTTGTCTGCGTGCCGGCTTTCGGAGCGTCCAGGGTCTCACTCTTGGCAGAATGGAGAATTGCCCCCCCCCTCCTTTTTAATTTTATACTATTTTTCCTTTTATTTCATTTACTGGTTAAGTGCAAAGAATCAAGAAAAGGTTTATTATTCCTGCACCAGGAGAACTTGAATTTGAGTGAAATGCTTAAAGAATTACCTGAGTAACGATGGGTTTTCCTACTGCTGGAAAAGCCCCAGGGATAATTACCCTTGTGCCTGCCCAGGACCCGCATCCCCAGGCTGTGCATGGGTGACATGGGCGCATCGCCTCCCCTTCCTGCAAGTTTCTACAATTGCTGTAATTTTTTTTTAAAAAAAAAGAACAGAAAAAAAAAATAAATCCTTCCCTGTTATCAAAAAAAAAAAAAGGAGGAGAAGGAGGGAGGGAGAAGAGTTAATCGTTGAAGCGGAGTATCTTGGAAGGGAGCATTTTTTGGCTCTTCCCCTCTCTGTAAAGCCAGCCTCAGTAATTCAGTTTTAAAGCATGAAAAAAGGGAGTTGATGAAATTCCACTATCAGCACTGAACCAATATGCAAAATATCTCGCCGAAAATCAAATAGCTATTATGTTTTCATTTCCATTTCAGCGTATTTGCTTAATGAAGAATAGACAGATCAGGCAAGCCGAGGGAGGCTGTGTGCGGTGATAACTGTGCAGGGCTTCCAGCAATCCCGGAGAAGTGACGCTCCGCTCCCTGCTCCTCACTCCCTCTCCCTCTCCTGCTTTTTTTTATTTTTTCCCTCTTTTTTTTTTTTTTTTAATTTTTTTTTTAAACTATCCAGTAGTTCTTTTAACACACACAACCAACAGCACTGGAAGCACTGGTGGCAGAGAATCCCTGCCCCCAGGGATGGGCAGGCGTGCTGGGAGTTGGATGCTGCAGTGGGGCAGCCTGGACGTGGGGATGCAGCCAGGGACTGGGGTGATGTAGGGCAGGGATATTGCTCACCACTTATCATCCCTGTGGGCACTCAGCGATGCTGTGATACCCAAACCCCAGGTTTTATACCATTGCATTTATACAAGCCATTCCCAGCCAGGACTCTGTGTTTGGGATGGGATGTGGGAAGCCTGAGCACCCCTGGGTGGGTGTCATCCATCCCTCCCTGGCTCCGTCCATCCTTCCATGGCCAGGCTGGAGATACCAAGCCATGGAGCAGCCAAGAGTTGGGTTAACTTTATCAGAAGCCCAAGAGCCGTGAAGGCGTGAAAGAAGAAATTAGCCTAACAATGTTTCATTTACAGCGAGAGAAACGATTTGTTAGCTGGCGATTGTTTCTGAATATTATCAGAGCCTTTTTAATTGTGCTGGAACTGAAATTAGCAGAATTAGAATAAATTGCCTTCCCTTCTCCGGCAGCCTCTTTATTCACGCTCATTGTTGTCTGCTTTGTATAGATTATGGGCTCTTTGTTCTCCTGCTGTAAATATACATGCCTGGAGTCACAGAGAGCAGCTGAGGTCTGCAGACGGTTTGTCACCGTGCCGTTCCCCTTGCCCGTATGCTGGGCTTGGCGGGGCGGTACTGGATAGGGCACCGGGCATCCCCCAGCACGGCTTCGTGCGGCACAAGCCACATGCACCGCTCTTTCTTTCATGATTTCAGTGCAGATGGGGGATGCTGTGTTGCCGTGGAAACAACACCATGGGCTGGCAGGGCTGTTGGGAGGTGGGGCTGCTGGGGTGTCCCCCGTGTGCGCCTCATTTGCACCCTTAGAATCATAGAATCATTAGGTTGGAAAAGACCTCTTGGATCATTGAGTCCAACCATTCCTATCAGCCACTAATCCTGCATCCTTCTTGCACCCCGTGTCCCACTGCAGCATCCCCCTCTGTCTGGGGCTGTGGGCATGGCCGGGGGATGCATTGCGTGTCCCCTGTTTGCTAAGGGGTGCTGGGCACCATGGGGGATGGTCTCTGGAGCCTTTCGACCCCTCTGGGGCAGGTGCCGGGTGGGGTTTGGTTGGGAAGCGTGGGTGGGTGGTGCAGCGGGCTGTGAACCTTGCCAGGTCACCACCGCGTGCTTGTGGTTTGTAGGGACACCACTCACACTTCCCAGGAGAGTGTGGGGGTCATTCCCAGTGATGTCTGTAAGGGAGCTGGGCATCCCTCGGAGGACACCCCAGAGCAGGGCAGTGGGTCTATAAACTCCTCTCTGCAAGGGTATAAGGAACCCCAGGGTGATGCTGAACCCCAGGGCTGGCTGGGGACAGGGTTCTCCCTTCCTGCGGCGTGCTGCAGGACATCTCCTCTGGGCCCCGTCCCAACGATGGGTCAGGGAAAGACCTTTAGCCATCAGTGTGCTTTGTTTCCCAACTGGAAAAATCCACCATTTTTTCTCCCTTTGGTTCATTTCCCTCTAACGACCCCTCTGTGTGCCGGCAGGTTCCCTGGCAGCGATGGAGGAAGGTGAGGACACCCCAGCAAGTGAGAAGAGCCCCTCAGAGAGGGAGGGGGCCACCTCAGACCGCGAGGGCTCTGCCGAATGTGACACCTCCAGCTCCCCTGGCAGCGAAGGTGAGCCATGCCGCATCGGTGGGGACTGCTCGTGGTGTCCCCCTATTGTGGGGATGAGCTCTGTCACCAGAGCAACTGCCTTGGCACGCGGGCATCCTGGGCATCATCTCTGCTGTCTGTACGTGGTGTTATTTAGGAAATGAAGCATCCCATCTGCCTATCGAAGGGTTGATTGTTGGTTAAACAAGGCCCCCTGCTCTCCCTGGGGTGCTTCATTCCTCCAGGAACCTTCTGGCCAGCAGCTGGTGATGGCAATGGATGATGGCGAGCAACTGGCCAGGAGCAAGGATGCTCCGCAGCACAGAGGGGCTCCCCGTGTCTGGTGCAGGGAGGAGCAATCTCAGCCCAGCTATGGGCAGCGGCATTCCGGGGGATCGCAAGCTGGGGAGCTGGAAACCGGAGGGGCATTGCTTGCCACCATGGCTTGCCACCATGGCTGCTAATGAACACCACCACCCTGTATCTGCTTCAGCGCCTTTCACTTGCCTCAGTGCTAAGCCGGCGGCAGCAGTGGAGGGATGTTGGGGTGCAAAGTGACCCCTTGGGGTGCAAAGTGACCACCCCAGGGTGCAAAGCCACAATTGAGGCCGCAGGTGCTGGCACCGGGAGCTCTACGGATGGGGCTGGGGGGACAGTTGCTGCCTGCTTCCTGCCCGCGCCACCGCCTGCCTGCCGCCACACTGTGCCGTGCTGTGCCCCACCCCAGAGGTGGCTGCATTTCAGGGCAGGGCCGAAACAGTCCCCAGATATCCTTTAAGTTCCTTCCTGTGGAGGTGGGGGCAAATCCTAATCAGTTAATATTTGCAGTGCCCTTCAAGATAACCACAGCAGGGCAAGGCTGCGCCGGCTAATGGAGCCGGCCAGTCCCCACTGCCTTCATTCACCAGCAACCAGGGAGCAAAGCATCCCCCAAAACCACAGGAGCCACCCCATGATGCACCGGGAAAGGGGGTGATCCATGCTGGCACCTGATGGCTGTGGCAGGGTGGGCTTGGCAGCAGGGAGAAGCGAGCGGCTCTTATCTGATGGGGGAGCCGGGCTGGGGGCGAGGGAGCCGGGAGCCTGGGCGCGGAGCTGCACCTGGCACTAGTCTGCCTCGATAAAAAGGTGATAGCAGAGATAACGCTGAGCAGCAATAACGGCCACTAAAGCTTTCAGCGCGATGGATAAAAATCGATATGCCAGGCACTTTGATTTATAGCCAAAAATAATAGGACTTTTATACCCGGTGATTGATTTATTTGATGTTAATCATTCCGCTTATCACCTGTATTAATAATCTCCAATGCCGGTGACGTCACCCCTGGGTGTTCGCTCTGGCGCCGATCGATTGGGCTCCGTGCTGGTTATCCGCCCGGGACGCCAAGGCAAACATGTACTTTGGGCGCTAATCTTCCACACTGTCATATGCAGATAGGCCTTATCAGCTGCATCTCCAGCAGCAGTTAATGGAGAAAATAATTGTTATCAAGTTGCTATGAATACACCACAAATAGAGCCGTGACGGGAGCAGGGCTAAACCGAGTGACATGGGGCCCACAGTGGGATGGGAGAGATGCGGGGGGTTTTGGAGCTGGGAAGTGGATGCCCACTCAGGGGTGGCTCAGGAAATCCATGGGAAGGATGTGTAGGTGGGCTGGGCTCTCTTTATGCATCTTCCCACGGGACAAAGGGACCACAGGGCTGGGCAATGAAGGGGTTTGGACACATGGATTTTGAGGGGGAACTCCCTCCACGCACAGGAACATGCTTGAGGGTGAACCCACACACATCCTGGCCCCGGGGTGTCACCGGTCTGGTGGTCCTGACCCCATGGGACGCTGCCTCTGAAATTCCTTGTGCATGAGCGTCTGCCTTCCCTCTCCTGCTGCAGAGTCCAGAGATGCGCCAGAGAGTCCGAAGGAGCTGGAGAAGCCAGATCCTGGAGAAAACCCACGGGAGCCGGACAGTTGGAATGGACCAGGTGAGTCCCTAGTGTGCGACTGATCATCCTGTTGCGTCTCAGCTTCCTGGCTGGACCACGGGTGGGAACAACCGGAGCAGCCCTCAGGCATTTACCACCTCTTGCAAAAAACAGTATGAGGAGGACTGGGAGCATCAGATGCTGAACTGTTTGCAAACACCAGCACTTCTGCTGGGAAAGGCAGTGGTCCCCCACGTCCCCTGAGCCACAACTGAGAACATAAAAAGTGATCTTGGAGTGGTAGGGATGCTGGCACCATGGCTGGCATCACTCCTCCCAGCGCCGGGAAGGTGTGGACCCCATCCTGCATCACCCCATGTTTGTGAGGGCACTTTGCAAGCATCCTGGCAACCACAAGAACGATGCTTGAGCGGTTTTGCGATGGTTATCAAAACCCCAAGGAGTGAATACAGCCGTCTATCTCCCTCTAGGCATCTCTGCGCCGGGGCCGCCAGCGCCTTGGCAGCCTGGCGAGGCTGGGCACGCCATGTGGGTACCCCACACCCTATCGCCCCGCTATCTCCAAACCGACCCGCCGATGGGGTTTGCAGTCAGGGCTTCTCTGCGCCGATTGGGTTTGCGGGCACGTGTCCACTGGGGATGGCACTGGGCAAGAGGATGGGGATGGGACCAGAGGGAACCGAGACCTACGAGAGTGGGTATGCCAAATTTCAGGCCCTGTTAGTGCTACCAGCCCCTACCCACGCCTTCCTTCTCCCGGGGGACCTCCCGGATCTAATTTTGGAGCAGCCGTGTGGAGCAGCTCATGATGAGAAGGGGTGACCGTGGTGCAGGACAGTGATCACCCTTCAGCGATGGGTGCAACAGGGTGTCCCTGGTGTGTCCCCAGGGCCATGAGCCTTCTGTGTGGGCTGGGTGATGGAGAAGCCCTGGGAAACGCCGGCTGCCAGCGCACGTGCTCCTGCAGCTGCCCAACTCCCCATGGCCCTGCAGGGAGCCATGGCCCCGCTCCCCTTTCCTGCCCCATCCAAGGGGAAGCGCTCATCGGCCCCGCTGATATCCCAGCCCTTCCTGCGTGCCGGGCAGGAAGGAGCTGCGAGGCTGCCCCCAGCTCTTCCTTATCTCCTCCCTGGCCCTTTGCCCCCGGCAGTGCCGGGCTCCCCGGTCCTGCACTGGCATCCTGGTGCAGGGCAGGAGGGGGCTGCGGGGCCAAACCCATGGGTGTCCCTATACCCTGGGGGTCACAGCACTGTGCAACCCCATATTTAAGCAGGACCAGTGGCTATGGACCACGAAGCATTGGCTCTGGCCATGCTTTCCCTTCCCCCTCTTCCCTCGCTGGAGCGGGTTATTTGCATTCTTTATGTAAAAGAGATTTTATTATCGCCTTCTCCCAGCCCATCTCTATTCTGGTAATTGGAGTGGTATTAATTTCTGTGTGGCTGGGAGTTGATGGCGGTCCGGCGATGCTGCAGCGATAGGGTGTTCCTTTCGCACCAACCGCCGCGATAGCCCGTCTATCAGGCGCTCTGCAGGCTCTGCACTTATCAGGGATGGAGCTGGCGAAAAGGGAAACTCTGAGCAGCCTGAATTTTCTTTTTTATCTGGCAGGATCCGCCGTATGTCAGCAATGGCAGCCGCGAAGATGCGGCATGGCGGGGGGGGCAAGCGGGCTGCTCCGGGTGTCTTTGTTCATACATGTGGGGTCTCGCCTTCCCTTGGCACTTTTTGGGGGCCTGTTGGGTCACCCCCACTGTGGCTGTGCCCTCTGGGTCTGCGAAGCTGCTGCCCGCTGGGTACACCGCTGTGGCAGAGGCTTGGCAGCTCAGGAACGCGGTGTGCCAGGACCTTGCCGTGGTGCTTCTTGGCCCCGTGTGCTGGCAAGGGAGAAAGACTATTTTGTTTTATCTTTGAAATGACCTTGCTCGCCGGAGGGGGCTGCTCGCCTGGCTGATATGCAAATCCCTGGGAGCTGGAGGCTGTAATCCTCAACTTGGGAGCCTTTACAGATGTGCCACCCTTCGGTCACCCCTACTCAGTTCTGCTTTCCGGAGGGATCCTAGGGTGGAGCATGGCCATGCTTCACACCTGCATGTGCCGGGTGCTTCATTCTGTGGCCAGAGAGGGCATGTGCATCCTCCCCAAACTCTCCAAGCTATTCCCCACAGCACCGCCTGCAGCTCTTGGCCATACCCCAGGTTTCCATCTTTTCCATCCATTTTTGTTTGCTCTGGAGTGGGATAAGTGGCAGAGATTTTTGGGAGCACCTGCAGCCTCCAAACTCTCCTCACACCCTATTGCTGCCCAGAGAATCTCACCATGTCGGGCCAATTTTCTCAGAGGAATAAAGTACAAAACTCAAACAAATTTCATGATCGTGGTGTTAGGATGGGAGAATGAAGAGAGCTGAGCCCCGCTGAGGGACAGGCTGCTCAGCCACAGTATGAGACACTGGAGAATCCCCACTGGATAGGCTGCAGCCCCTGGGAAGCCTGGCTGGCACTTGCGTCTCTGCAAGGTGGGATGAAGCACTTTGGTTTTGTCTATGGTAAGACCGATGGGCCACCGACAGGGAAGGGATGGATCAGACTGCGCCAAATCTGGGGTAGTTTTGCTCTGTCCCCCCTCGGCTGAGTCCCACCACCCTCCCCAAAATAGCAGCAGTCGCTCCTGGAGGGTTCCTCACCCCCTTTCCTACGCTGGCTTCACTGTTTGGGTCCTCACCAAGACTTCCACCTCACTAAGCCCCCAACCCTCTGCTGTTGGCTTGACCAGAGTTTATTTAATTGCTCCTGGGTTGTAATGATGACTCTGTATCAATTATGGAGTATGGTTCAGGTCATCCTCTCCCAGAACCAGGAATCCATCCTCACCACCGTGCATGCAGGGTATCAGGACGGGACAGAGCAATTTATATTTTTGGTGCATCTAATTAAAACTGCAAACTTTTATTTTTTCCTTTCCCCCTCTTTCCCTGTCGCCTCCCCCCTTCCCCTTTGCCTCCTGCTCGCCTTCGGTTGTGTTTATCTGCGCCGCAACTCCTGCCTGAATAATCTCCGGCTGCCTGGAGTTTGTCTGCAAACCTCAAGGTTTATTATCGGGGCAAGCAGGGCACGGCGAGGAGGGACGCCTTGTCCGGATGGCCGGCACCGCACCACATCTGCCCCATCGCTCCCCCTTCCCCTCCGCCCTGGTATGTGTGGGTGGGAAAAATTATTCCAGCTATTTCTTTTTATCGCTGGGAGCCGGGCTGAGCAGCAGATAGTTGTGTTTGTGTTAGATTGCTGGGGGATGGGGAGAAATTGGGGGTCAGGGCAGTAGCCCCCTAAGTTGGGGGGGTTCCCTGGGGTGCTGACACCCCCCCCCCACGGCCTGGCTTCTGTCCAGCAAAGCCGTGTGCCAGCACCAAAGGAGCAGAATGTTTGGTATCAGACTGAGGATGGGACCCAGCAGGGGCAGTGGCACCTGTCCTGGGTTGGGGACATTGAAGGGGACATTGTCCCTGCTAGAGTCTGGACCTGAAAGTCCCTGCCCTTAGCTCAGCCTCTGCCTGAGGACACTGCAGGATGGAGAGATGCTCAGGGCAATGTGGGGACACTGATGGAATAGAGGGATGCACAGACTGATTTGGGGGTATTGCTGAGGAGTGGAAGGATGCTCAGACCCATTTGCAGACACTGCTGATGTGAAGGGATAGTCAGGCCAGTTTGAGGACACTGCTGGGGTGGAGGGATGCTCAGGCTGGTTTGGGGACACTACTGGGGTGAGGGGACACCTGGACTAGATTTTTCCACAGCCTGGCAGGGACACCTCTGTGTTGGACAGTGCCACGGGCTGGTGAGACACGCAGGCAGCGTCCCCGACTCTGTCTCCATCCTCCCCTCCTGTTTTCCTTGAGAATGAGAAAAATGTCTTGCACATTTCAAGCGAGAGCCCTGAGGGTGATGCTGCCGGGCTGACAGTGATTGACAGCTGTCAGTTGCTGCTGCTTTGCCACTCTGCCCTGGGCTGGATATGAGGACCAGTGGGTTTTAGGAGTTGGTACAAAGCTGAGGTCCCATCCTGCTCCTCCATCTGAGTGCTCCCCCCTGGGGGTCCTCCCTTTCCCCTACAGGAAGGCCCTGCCTGGTGCTGCAGCAGCGACCCCCCATGCGGTCCCCTTCCTTTTCCGGAGGGGATATCTGCCCTCTGCATCAGCTCCGGGGGCCCCTTTGCTCCCCCCTTGGCTTCCTGCCCCCCCCATGCACCCCTTCCCGCTGCCTGGCACCAGCGCTGGGCAGAGCTCAGGGGTCCCTGCAGGGACAGAGCAGTGACAGTGTGTCCCTGGGACGGGGGTCTGGCAGTCCCGGGGGAACTGCAAAAGTCTTCCTCTTTCCCGTCCTCCCTGACCTCTTTCTGATATTATTCTCGTGTTTATTCCTGTCTGCCTCCCACTGGGCACAGCTCCCATGTATTTCCCAGGACAGGGACTCTCTGGGGATGGGGACCCCATTGGGGCCACGTCCCAGCAGGATACAGCAACACCCCGAATGCAAACATGCCAGGGAGGCTTATCGGGACAGATCCTGCTAGGGCAGGGCACCCCAGCTTACGTGGGGTGTAAGGAAAGAGCAATATCTGGGTGACGCGTGGCACAGCTGGTGCTCGCCCCACTGCTGCCACCACAGCTGGCGGACAGGGTGCTCGGCCCTTTTGGGGTGCAGCACCTCCTGGGTGCCATCACCCCCTCCCTGGCCTACGGGAGGTGCCCGCTTTGCTCTCCAGGGTAGGTCAGAGCTCCTCTATTAACTGGGGGCAGGGTTCAGCCCGATAAAGATTTGCTTTTGTACTCTGTCAAAAAAATCAATACATCGTGAGCGATGGGTGGAAGCGATAAAGACAGAGCTCTCCCCTTGGCTCCCACCTCCCTGGGGCAGCAGGGTGTTTCCCTGCACCCCAAAACCATGGGCAGAGAAAGTAGCAGCCCAGCTCTCCCACAACCGACCCCCCTTGGTCCACGGCAACTCAGCTAGAGCAACCCCAGGTTGAGCCCAAGCAGGCGCAGCCCAGCAAGGCTTGAATTTAAACCCTTCTCGTTCCTTTGTCGTCCCCAAGGCTGCCCTGATTACTCGAGCACCCGGGACGGCAAAGCTGGGATAATCTCCTTAGCCCCTTTGGAGAGATTTCCCTTTGTGAGCGTAGGTGAAGAGTGGAGATGCTGCGTGTTCACAGCTTAAGACTCTTCCCAATCGGCTCCCTCCATCTTATCGGAGCGGTGCCATCACATCATTTCGCTAGTTGAGTTGTCAGGATTTATTCCTTCCGCCGCACGCTCGCCGCTTCTAAAAACAGCAGCTGGGGCGTGTGGAGGGGCTGGGCTGGGGCTGCCAGGGGAGTCGGGGCTTCTCCAGCTCCGCTTTCCTGAGGCGGGAGCAGGAGAGCCATAGGAGCTTGGGTACCAATGGATGGATCCATCCATCCATCCATCCATCCATCCATCCATCCATCCATCCATCCTCCCTCCCCCCCCGTTGGGGATTCCTATGTCATGGGGACATCTTGCCCATGCAGGGCTGGGAGCATGGACCACCGGTCCATCCCATTCTCCCCGGCTCTGCATCGCCAAGGCTCGTGCTGGGGCAGTACCTGGTGGTGTGCCCCGCCAGGGCTGGAAGCCCCTGGAACCCAGCGCCAAGCGCTGTATTAACAGGAGCAGCACACGGCGCGGCTGATGCTGGGACACCGTCCCATGACACCCTGATAGCAGTATTTATCCAGATAGTATCCAGGCAGCTGCAAACACTCCAGGACCTCCAAGCCCAGATCCCAGCTGAGAGGCAGAGCTGGATCATTCAGATATGATTAAAGTCGCGTGGGTGCGGTTGGGGCAAGGGGATATGGCCGATAGTTTGCCCCCTCTGCCCTTCTCTCCTGCTCACTCTTGCAGGAGAAGTGAACACAAGTACATGGATGCGGTTGCACTTCCAGAGCGTCCAGGAGCAAGCTCAGGTGGCTGTAGGAGCTGGTGCAGCTCCCAGCGGTGCATCCTTGCCCACTACTTTAGTTATTTCTCTGGCCATAAGAATGATGTGGGTCGCCTTGCGGGTGGACTCTTCCAGAAGTTCATCTTTATCACACCCCAGGCCTGCGTTCACCTCATGTCATGGATGGTGATGCCTCACTGGTGTGGTGGAACCCCAGAAGCTTCCTCGCTCTGCGCATGCCCACTTGGGACCCTTAGGTCCCCGGGCACTCCGGTGCCAGCTGTGCCTTCTCAGCCATTGATCACCCGATGTGCGGCCGCGGTGTGATGACAGGATTAATCTTTGCTCTCCGGCACAGCTCAGCCTATTTCTTTGAAATCTCTCAATGGGGAGATAAGGCGAGGTGCAGCGCAGGGCGAGCAGGCGCTATCGGTCCCGGGGGGCAGGGAGCAGCCTCAGCACCCTGGGTTTTGGCAGTGGCAGAGCACTGGGGTCCGTGCTGTGCCAAGCAGGTGCACCCAGCTCACCGGGGGCTTTCACCCCCCCGCCTCCTTCCTTCCCTTCTGCCCCTTTTCTTTGCGACCCAGAGCAAACAGCCAGGTCCCTGCCCAATTTGGTTAATGATCAGGGAGATAAACCGTCCTGCGATAAGGATGGGGCTGGCGGGGCCTGGCTGAGGACCGATGGCCAGATGAGATAGCCGGGGTGGTGTTCACCTGCCGAGGGGGATCCCGCAGGGAGGGAGCCCATGCTTTCAGACTTTGCTCCTTGCCACTCACCAGGGAGGCTACTGGGTTGTCACCCAGGGCGCTCCACAGGTTGGCACTCAGGGCACCCAGTGGGCTGGCACCAGCTCTTCCCAACCTTCCCCCGGTTGTAGGCAAGGTGATGTGGCCAAATCCATCACCATCAGAGCATGGGGATGGAATTGCTCCCTGCTGTGTGGTTGTCCCCATGTGGGGCCATGGCTTGCTTGCTCGCTTTGGGCTTTGTTCCCAAAGTGCAGACGGCTTGAATACACAGTATCTCCCAGTTTGCCCCATTTGGGCTCAGCATCTTTTGCCCTATGCCAGGGAAGAAGTAGAGCAATGCATTGTGTGCAATTTGTAATCACCTTTTCCCTCCTCATTTTTCTGGCTGTATCAATGTGGGTGCAGCCAGGTATCGCAAGAGCTCTGGCAGCATCGCCAGGGGGGCGCAGCAATGCCCATCCCGATGGAGAACCACTTGGCACCGCTGGCCAGGGCTCACCACAACCCTATTTTTGGGGTGATGCTGGCAGATCAGGCCACTGGCCTGTGCCGTGGCCATCGGATGCTGGCGGGGAGTGGTGCTGGCTCTGGCAACACTATTTTTGTCCCCCTGTCTGGAACGGTTTTCTCTTTATCAGCGCCTGCGTGTTTTCTCTGCTGGGGATTGATACACAGAAGATGAAGTGCTCTGACATGGGAAGTGTCAGGCGAACGTTCTTATCTTGGAGACATGGTCTCCTGACCCAAACGCTGCTGATTACCAGTGAGACGGGGGGATGGGGGGGAAAAAGGAGGGCACAGCACTGGGAGGTGGCAGTTGGTCTCTATTCCCAAAAAGCAGCCAGGTTATATGGAGTGGCAAAGCCAGAGAGGAGCCACCACCATTGGGGCTCTCCTGGGAATCTGAGGGTTTGCTGTTCCCTCCCTAGAGCTTTGTGAAAACCAGTGGCCTGAGGATGCTTGGGCCTCAGTGAAGGGGTTAAAGGGAGCCCAGCACTCCTGCAGCACATCAGGAGTCCGCCAGGAACTGGGTCTTGGAAATTGGGAGCAGCACTGAGGTGCTGCGAGCAGGAGGTGCCACAGGAAGGGGAAGGCAAGCAGCCCTGCCTGGACCCTTGGAGGCAAAGCAGCTGCAGACAGAGCACATCTCTCCATCTGCTGGCCCATGTTGGGAGGCTGTGGAACAGAGAGTTGCATGTTCCTGAGCTCTGGGTGACACCAAAGGCCTTGGGGACCTTTGATGCCTTCACAGACCTTGTCTCCAGCCCATCTCCTGGCTGGCTGCAGGTTTTGCCAAGGGGCCCTGGCTGCACCCCTGGGTCAGTCTTTGAACCACATCTCCTGTGACACACGGCTTCCTCAGTGGCTGGAGGGGACCTGTGGGTCACAGTGGGACCTGGGCGATCGTGGGCACCACCAACCTCTGCTCACCACCCAGTGCTTCCAGTCACTCACCTTAACTCACCCCAGCACCGAGAGGATCCAGATGTCAGCCCAGCGAGTAAACACATCAGATTTCAATCTCGACAACCATGGGATCACTTTATCCTCGCTGTGTTCCCAGCTCTGAAAGCAATTTTGCCTTCAGATGAACAAAGCTTCCTCCCCACCCAGGGAACCTGGGCACCAGCTGTGTCTGCTGTGGTGCCCTCAAAGGACAGGGCTCCAGGCACATGGCTTTAGGAAGGTTGTTTTCCATGGCATGGTTTTGGGGTCACTCTACTTCTGCTCCAGAACACCCTAGGATGCCAGCAGCCTTCCCAGCCACATACGGGTATCCTGGGTGCCCTGCCTTGCTGGTGGCCAGGTGTTTGGCTCACTGTCTTCATGGAGCATCTTGCTTTTCAGGGTGCAGCATCCGGCCGCTTCTACTGCCTGGCAAGGGATAGCCACTGTACATCCATCTGCATATTGGTTACCTGCCATCTTATCTGCACTCCGAAAGACAAAGGCACAGTTAAAACATTTTAGAGCAGCCTTCATAGCGTATTAACATGTTATCTAACCCATTAAACCAGAGGCTTATCAGATAATCAAAGCCATTAAGCCCTGAAGCTGCTGCGACTTTGGGTTCAGGGATGGGAAATGCTCCTTCCACTGCGCCGCCGTGCCTTGCCCGGACCCCCGTGCCGTGCTCAGACTCCCCACCCCAGTGAGCAGCCGGATCCCACTGACCCACCACAGACATGCAGCTGCAGGGCACCCACCAGCAGCTCTCGGCTTCCAGTGGGTGCCCACATCCCTGGGGAGCTGGGGCTGTCAGAGGTCCAGCTGGAGAGCATTGCGCTGATGCCGTGCCTGTCTCTCTGCAGATGAGCTGGATCTGGCTGTGCAGGAGGGCGAGAGGCAGGTGCGAACCCGCAAGAGCCTCCCGAAGGGTTTCTCCTGGGGACCTTTCCAGGGCAGCATCCACAGTGAGCCGACATCGCCGGGACACAGTGAAACGGTAAGGAGCACCGCTGCGGGCTGCCAGGGATGGTGGCAGGGAAAGTCCTGAGGAAACGAGTTGTTTGGGAAGAGGAATTGGTTCAGAAGGGATTTTTGCCAACCTGAGCTCCTGGGAATCTCCTGATTTGAGTGCCCAGAAGGTTTCCCTGCAACGTGCTGCCCACTACCCTGAGATCAGAGCATCCACACAGGCAGGAGGGTGGGATGCTGGCTGTCCCCACATGTTTCCTCCTGCACATGGCTGCAAGCTGCTTGGTGGCACATCTGTCCTTGCAGAGGAGATAGGATCTGGGTTTCCCACCCCAAGTTTACTCCCAGGAGGTTCTAGTTGTGCCTGAAAAGTGCCAGGGCTCTGCAGCCCATGGTGAGGGGGCAGGAGAGGAGGCACTGCAGGCCCGTGGCTGCCAGTGGCAAGAGGATGCCATTGGCCACACACTGCACCAGGGGGTGTGTGTGCATGGGTGTGCACATAGGGGGCAAGTGGGAGGTGTGTGCACACATGAGGGTGTTGTAGGTGCTGGATCCTCGAATCCAAGCCACATCCTTCTCTGCATCCGCCCCCAGAGCTGCAAGTGGGCAGCTCCAGCCCAGGGTCTTTGAGGCCGGAGAATCTCGCCTGTGCTCCATCCCCACCTCCTCCTCCTCTCTCCCTTGCTCTTTTTCTCTTTTTTTTTTTTTTTTTTTTTTAGCTCAAGCTCGTTTATCTTTACCGAATTAAATCCTTGATTAACCCTTATCTGCCCAGTTTGGCTCCCTATCTCCTGGTTGGCGCCGTGTGTCCAGACACCCAGTACAGGATGATTGATTTCTTAAAGATATGCGCAGCTTTTTTCTGATACTTCATTTATTGTCTAAATATTTTTGCTCCCATTTCAGCAGCTCCCTTATCGAGCCCGGCTGATGATTCCCAGCCCTGCTCTCCTCCACCACTCGCCTCCCTCCCTATCTCTGCTCGGGGAAGTGAGGAAGGAATCGCAGCCCCATCCCTGATATGGGCTGTCGCCCTTGGGTCGCTTCATCTTTGTTGCTGGTGGAAGGGGGGGATACAGGGGATCTCCCCCAAATCCTGCCCAGTTCTGGTTTTTGTCTCCGTGTGGGAGATGATCCCATCCTGAGGTTTTAGTGCAAACTGGGTACACTGGATGGCTTTGAGTGGCATGGAGCATCCTGAGTGCCCATCGCTGTGCTGATGAAAGAAAAGGAGAAGGAGGAAGAGGAGACCAGAAGGAGGGGAAAGAGGAGGATGCTACTTGCCCCCTCAGCTGGTTCCCATGGGGTTCCCCTAAACCAGCTTTGCTCAGGAGGGTGTGCAAACCCACTGGCAGCACCAGCCCAGGGGTGCCAAGTAGAAACCTGTGTGCCAGCTTGCCCTGTGAATGTCCCCCTTTGCTCCATCCCTGCCCCACGTCCCCCTCCACTGCCCAGCCCCAGGGTGATGCCCATAGCAAGGGTGAAGGGCCGCCCCTCAATAACGCCACCCGGGCGGATGTGGAGCAGATAGGGTTTCTGATGGTTATCAGGCTGGTGCAGAGCAGAGACACTGACCTCTTTGTTCCAGAGAGAACAAGGAAAGGCTCGACGCAGGGGCTGGGGCCACCGACAGGAGACGAGGCGGGTGTCCTGGGCTGCTGGGAGCGCCCTTGAGGTGCTGGGAACACCCTGGGGTGCTGCAGGTTGCCTAGATACCATAGAGGCCTCAGTCAGGGGCTTTCCACAGGTCCTCCCGTGCACAATCTTCAAAAGCTCCACAGAGACCCGCCTCTCCCTGCTTTCTGCGACATGGGACATGGAGGAGCCACCATGGTCCTCAAGGGAGCTCAGCCAGCACCCATCCCATGCAGGGAGGTCCCTAAGCCCCCAGCCCCATTTCCTGCTCGCTCTTTGCAGGGGCAGGTGGGTTCTCGCAGCAGCAGGCGCTGCATGTGCACCCACAGGGCATGCACACGCTTGTGTGAGTGCCTGCACGCGCGTGCGCATGGGGTTTATCACGCTGCTGGCACTTGGCTCCTGGCAGTGATAAGGCCTCAACTGGCTGCGACTGTCAGACTGAGTTGGAGGGTTTAGAAATATTGGGACGAATAATTAGATTTCATATCGTTACCGCAGCAGCCATTGGAGGATCAGGCAGATTAATTCCCCCCCCCCACTACTTTCTGCTCATTAATATTTATTAGAGATGCAGGAAGGCAGAGCCAGGCACCGGCTGAGCAGGGAGCACCATGACCCCTCACTGCTAGCCCCCCGCGCTGACCCCAGCCCCTTGTGGGGAGCAGTGCTCACGCTGCTCTCCCTGCCCTCAGCAGAGCCCACCCGTGACGCTGGTGCTGGAGGATGAGAGCTGCTGGCTGTCCCAGCTGCCCCTCGTGCCTGGAGAGCCCGACGCCAACGCTGTGATCTACAGGAAGGGTTGGTACCGGTGCCACGCGTCCCTATGCCCACGGAGGGGTCCAGAGGGGGACCAGTTGTGGCCACCTTGGCGCTGGGGTGAGGGAAGGGGTGCTGCCACACAAGGGTGGGTCCCTGTCCCCATCCATCCCAGCACCAGCCGTGTCCCCAGCCCACTGGCAGTGCCTGCCCACCCCATCTAGTGCCCGTGGTCCCCCACAAATCTTCTGTGACCACCACTGGCCCTCTCTGGGGCTGGTCCCAGCCTTCCCTGGATAGTGGGATGTGTGAGGAGGGTAGCAGCGTTCAGGGGCTGGTGCAAATATTGCTGCAAGCGTTGGTTCAAGCATTACGGCATGCAGGTGGGGCAAGACCAGTGCAAACATTGGTGTAAGACCCAGTGTAAGCATTGGTGTAAGACTCAGTGCAAGCATTACTGCAAGCATCTGTGCAGTGTTAGTGTAAGATTCAGCAGAAACACCAGTGCGAGCATTACCGCACACAATGGTGTAAAACAGTGCAAGCATTGCTGCATGCATGGGTGCGGGTGTTGGTGCAAGCACTGGGGCATGGCTCAGCACAAGCATTGGTGCAAGCATTACTGCATGCATGAGTGTAAGACTCGGTGCAAAGCCTCAATGCAAGCATTACTGCAAGCATGGGGGGAAGCACTGGGGCAAGCCCGAGGCTACGGGTAGACAGGGCTGTGCCAGGCAGTGCTCAGGCGTGGGCAGACATCGCCATCTCCAGGCAGGCTGGAGCTCAGCCAAGGCTGGGAAGAAGCATGGGACTAGGGCAAGGGGGTGGGCAGAGCCATGCAGGCAGCAGCACAGCAGCAGGACAGGGGTCTGGGGGACTCTGTGCTGACCTCTGTCCCCATGTCCCTCCAGATGACAACCTGTGGTGCCGGACGACACGTGCCCTGCGGGAGGACGAGGCCGTGTGCGCCTTTGTGGTGGCAGAGCCACCAGCCATCCCCAACCACCAAGTGGTGAAAGCGGAGCCCGGCGACTCGCCGTACCCTGCTGCGCTGCATTCAGACATCCAGCTGCTGCCGCAGCAAGCGGGCATGGCTGCCATCCTGGCCACCGCCGTGGTTAACAGTGAGTCCCCAGAGATGGAGAGCGTAGTGGGTGGGATACAGTGCAGGCCGTGGGTCTGAGACCGTGCCAGCGGTCCCCAGCCCATCACGCAACTGATGTATGTCCCTCTTACTTCACAGAGGATGTCTTCCCATGCAAGGACTGTGGGATCTGGTACCGGAGTGAGCGCAACCTGCAAGCCCATCTGATGTACTACTGCGCCAGCCGGCAGAGCGCTGGCTCGCCTGCCCTGGAGGAGAAGCCCAAGGAGACCTACCCCAACGAGCGCGTCTGCCCCTTCCCTCAGTGCAAGAAGAGCTGCCCCAGTGCCAGCTCCCTGGAGATCCACATGCGGAGCCACAGCGGTACGGCACGGCATGCTGCTGCAGCCTGGGGACACCAAGGCGCATGAAAGGACCTGGGTGGAGGGGCAGAGAGGCTGCAGGGCTGCACAATGGTGACCAGTTAGATGAGGTTCTCCCCGAGTTTGGTTACTGGTTTGGGGCCACTTGCTTGTAGGTCTTCCCACCCCAGTCCTGTAAAGACAAAGTGAGCATCCTGCTTCCTGCAGCTGGTGCCCTCCTGGCCAGCATGGCTCCATGGGGTGTCCCTGTGGTCCCTGTCCCCACTTCCCTTGGCACTGAGTCATCCACGTATCCGTCCATCCTGCAGGAGAGCGGCCGTTCGTCTGTCTGATCTGCCTGTCTGCCTTCACCACAAAAGCCAACTGTGAGCGTCACCTGAAGGTGCACACAGACACTCTGAATGGTGAGTGAGCACTGCTCAGCATCTCTGTGAGGACAGTCCTGTCCCTTCCAGAACAGCCTGGGGATGGAGACCCACTCCCCACAGGTCTCCCCCTGCCCCTCTGGGCATTGTCCTGCCCACTCAGCCCTGTCTTGTGTTCCCCACAGGCATCTGCCACAGCTGTGGCTTCATCTCCACCACGAGGGACATCCTCTACAGCCACCTGGTCACCAACCACATGATCTGCCAGCCAGGCTCCAAGGGAGAAGTGTACTCGCCAGGGCCAACCCTGCCTACTGCCAAACCCCTCACTCCTGGTGGGTACAGGGAAACACATGCTAGCACCCCACGCAGAGTCTAGTGTTGCCACCAAGGGCTGCATCCCCAGACAGCTCTGGCCACCAGGAGGGAGGCAGGGGATGGGGTTGAGCGTCCGTGTTTCAGGGATGTCAGGTAACACCAGTGCCTCTCTCGACAGGGTTGAGCCAGACGAACAACGCACCCCTGCGGAAGTGCAGCCTGCCCACGTTCCTGCCCGAAGGACTGCCGGCACTGCCGCAGCACATGGTGCTGCACGGCCCCCTGCCCGCCCCACTGCCCAGCCCTGACACTGCAGCCCCCCCAGCACCACCTGCCTCTCCCTCCAATGCCAGGGCCGGCAAGCTCTCACCACCCACCCAGCCACAGAACGGGGAAGGTCCATCATCGTCATCATCATCCTCCTCCTCATCCTCCTCCTCCAGCGAGGCCATCCGCATCAAGGAGGAGCCTGCTGGCAGCCCAGCAAGTGAGGCAGAGGTGCTTAAAAGCAGTGGCCCTGCAGAAGGGGGTGGCAGCCCCGATGCCTCCTCCCGAACCTCATCCCCCCGCAGCCTGCCCTCAGCAAAGGTCAAGTCGGAGCTCGCCAGCCCCACGCCGGGCTCCAGCCCCGTGCCCAGCGAGCCGGGGATGGGCACAGCTGGTGGCACTGTCTTCCTACCCCAGTATGTGTTTGGCCACGAAGCTGCAGTGGTGCCACAGGCATCGGAGATCCTGGCGAAGATGTCAGAGCTGGTGCACAGCCGGCTGAAGCAGGGCCACGGCAGCACAGTGCCGCCCGCCATCTATGCTGGTGCACCGGTGCCCAAGGGTGCCACCTGCTTCGAGTGCGAGATCACCTTCAACAACATCAACAACTACTACGTGCACAAGCGCCTTTACTGCTCCAGCCGGCACCTCGTCGAGGATAGTCCTCCTGGGGCACGCAAGCTCAAAGCTCCCCCTGGGGCACCCAAGGGTCCCCAGGCCCCAGGGACACTGCTGTCCCCCTCAGCGGGTGATGGGCAGGGGACGCTGGTGGGGGACGGGGATGCCAGCCGGGATGCCACACCGCCAGCCGCCCCACCAGAGGTGAAAACAGAGGAGGTGGGTGGCAAAGCGGGGTCCCCCGAGGCAGAGGGGCGGTCGGGGCGGTGCAGCGAGGACAGCCAGAGCCCCAGCAGCTCAGTGGGGGACGAGGGGGATGAGGACCCCAGCAGGACGCTGTGTGAGGCGTGCAACATCCGCTTCAGCCGCCACGAGACCTACGTGGTGCACAAGCGTTTCTACTGTGCCTCGCGCCATGACCCTCCCCTCCGCCGCCCAAATGCCCCCAAAGTCCCCTACGTGCCGCAACCTCTCCGCACCCGCAAACGCCGCAAGCTCTATGAGATCCACGGGGCTGCTCATCGCCCCACCGAACCGCCGCCAGCCCCCGAGCCTCCACCAGCCCCCGATCCCCCAGGAGCTGCTCCCTCGCCCCGTTCCAGCCCAGATGCCGACGGTCCCATCGACCTGAGCAAGAAGCCGCGGCGGCAGGGCGATGCGACACCGGCACCACTGCTGCAGTTGGCTGACTACCATGAATGCACCGCCTGCCGCATCAGCTTCAACAGCCTCGACAGCTACCTGGCCCACAAGAAGTACCAGTGCCCAGCCACCCCGCTGCAGCCCCGCACCCTCGAGCAGCTCCAGAAGATGAAGGGGGCCATGCCCACTCCCCTCAAGGGCCGGCGCAGCCCCAGCAGCCCCGGTGAGGGGGACCCCGAAGGTGTGCGGGTGAGGGCGGCTCCTGCAGCAAGCCCCAGCATCCCCTACCCTGGTGTGTCTGGGGCGGACTCGCTGCAGCGTCACCCCAAGGGTCCTCTGCCACCCCTGGGGATGAAGGGACCTCTCTCTGCCTGTCCCTACTGTCCCCTGAACGGGGCTGTCAAGGGCGACCTCCTTGAGCACTTCCGTAACGCCCACGGGCTCTTCGTGGCTAAGCCAGCGGCAGCTGGGCAGGGACTCCCTGATGCCAGTGCCGGCAGGACACCCGAGCCCCCACTGCCCGCGGCGTCACCCCCTCGCCCACCTGCCCCCCACCTCCGCCAGGACAGCTTTAACAGCAAGGAGGGTCGGGATGGCAGCGGCAGCCCCCGGCCCCCCGCCTCACCCCAGCCTCCTGCTTCACCCAGAGCCCCTGAGGGACTGCGAGAAGCTGCCCGCAAGCCCCCCACGCCCCCCACCTACACAGACAGGGGAGTGCAGACACCTCCGGCAAAGGCTGTGCCCGGCCCTGTGCCAAACGGCAACCACAGGTACTGTCGCCTCTGCAACATCAAGTTCAGCAGCCTCTCCACCTTCATCGCCCACAAGAAGTATTACTGCTCCTCTCACGCTGCCGAACATGTCAAGTAAAGCCCCACCGCTGCCTCACCACCATTGCTGGGGGCAGCTGCAGGGGCTGGGAGACCGGGAACCCATGGCCAGCACCCCCCTTGCAGGGGTCAGGGTGATGAAGGACCCGCAGGAGGCTCTGCCAGGGCGACATCAGCATCCCCTCAGTGTCCCCAAGCTTCACCCGAGGTTGGGGGTCCCGTGCATCCCAGGCTGAGGACCCCGTGCGAGAAAGCACAAGTGTGATGGGGGGGACACCTGCCCTTGCCCCTGGTGTGTGTGGAGCCCCTGCTGTATCCACGGCCAATGCTGCAGGGAAACTGAGACAGAGGGCGGGTGCACGGCTCTGCCCAAGCCAGGGGGCTGCGTGGGGGTCTCTTCCCCAAGGCAGACACTACAGGGACAGGGAGGGGGCTCAGCACAGCTGGGCTTGGCCCTAGGCACCCTAGGAAGAGTGTGGGTGCCCCCTGCTGCGGAGCGGACTCTGCAGAGAGACAGCACTGAAGGTGAGGATGAAGCTACCCTGGGAACCGTGTGTATAAGTGTGTACAGAAATAAATATGTCTAATAAAGCTGGGCTGCCACCTGCATGCGGGTGGGAGACACTGCAGGGCTGGTATGGCCACCATCGCCCGGTGGAGTTGGGGGCGTTGGGATGGGGAATCATAGAATCCCTAGGTTGGAAAAGACCTTTGAGATCATCGAGTCCATGGGGACATGGGGTCTGTATAGCCATGGTGTGGCAGGAACAGCCTGCAGCAACAGGGCAGAGCTCGCTGTCCCCGCGCTGTCCCTGGCACCTTTTGCTGACACCCACGTAACCCTGGGTGTCTCATCTGTGCTATGAGGTGATGTAGCCACCAGGCCCTGGGCGGGCCTACAGGCTTGTTAATTATCAGCTAATTAATTATCAGGCTAATTAAGCCCCCACAGCCACAGGTGGGCTGTGCTGCCAGGAGCTCAGCTCCAACCTCTGCCGTTTTGGCTGCTCCCACACTGGAGTCCCAGAGAACTGTGGTGGGGTCCCAGGTGAGTGTGGCTCAGGTCCCTTGTCCTCTGCAATGCAGAGAGGACCTCTTAAATACCCCCAAAGCCTGTCTCCCCGTCCCCAGCTCTCCCCAGCACAGTGCAGGTGAGCAGGGTGGTCATTCTCTCCCTCCCAGCTTGCCCACCCTGGCAGGGCTTTTGCTTCAGGGACTTGGTCTGCGTTCCCTCAAGCTACCAGCAACCAGTTTCACCCCAGGCTCTGTTTTGTTTCCCAGTCTGGTATCCCTGGAGCTGTGGGGCGGTTGCAGCCCCCCTGGGGCAGGGCTGGGGCAGCAGCAGCCTGCAGGGTTGTGCAAGATGGGGCTACCAAGGGGGGGGTGCCCATCCTGTTGTGGGTGCCAATAGCAGAGTCAGCAGCATGAGCAGCAGGACCACCAGCAGCACCGGACATTTTATCCCTTTAAATGGAACAAGGACAGGTTTGGGGCCAGCTGCCACAGGGTTTGAGGTGAAGGGGCCCCTCTGCACCATCCCCTCCTTGGGCATTGCATGCACTGTCATGAGGAGGACTTGTCTCTGTGCCAGGGACTGGGGACCAAGCCCTGTGCACCAGACAGGTTGCTGGGGTGACAGGGAGGAGGATGAAGGCAGCAGCTCCCTCGGGGAGCGGTTGCAATAGGTCCTGTCCTTGCACAGTCTTGCACCACCACTCAGCACAGCCCCAGCGTGCCAAGCAGGGCAAGCAGCTGAACCCCTCCAACCCCCTTCACCCAGCAGAAAGGAGATGAGACAGCTGGAATCACAGCTTTACTTAAATAAATATATTTACAGAGCAATAGAGAAGAGTTGGCTGCATGCAGCCAGGGGAGTGCAAGGAGAGGCTGTGCCACACACCATGGCAGCCCCCCAGGCATTGACCTAGCAGCGCGCTGGGACCCCCAGGGATGGGGGGTGGCAGAGAAGTGGACAGGGCATTCAGCCCTCAAAGCAGCATCTTCCTGCAGGGTAGGGGTGGGAGGCTGCGGGGCAGGAGGTTCTGCACCACAGGGCTGCCCTCTGCCTCCTTCGGCTCCTCCGTAGCATCCAGAAGCTGTTGCATGTAGCAGGAGGTGCCAAGCAGGACGTGGCCAGTGGCCTGCATGGTGAAGAGTGTCCAACGCAGGGCTTCCCTGGGCAGGGAGAAAGGTGGTGAGTATCCCTTCTTGCACCCCACAGAGGGTTTGGGCAGTGGGGCCACTTCCCCACTGAAGCATCCCCACTCCTGGGGCCATCTCCAGCGCTCCCCCAGGACTCACTTCATCAGCCGCTTGGCGCCGTAGCAGCGCAGGTCATAGGACATGCTGTAAGTGCCATAGAGGGTGGCTTTGATATTGAGGCAGCCCAGGTCCCGTGGGTTGGTCTTGTAAAGGTCGAAGGTGACACAGGCGACGTCGATCCTCCGAGGGGGCTTGTGTGACAGGCTCAGCTGGTAGCCAGATGTCTAGGGGTAAGTGGGACTGGGGTTACCCACCCTTCTAGTCCCAGCATCCCTGGTACCTTTCAGCCCAGCATCATCTCATCGCTGATCCCCGGGTGGGATGCAAATGGGACAAAACAAACTCCTTCCCCAGGGGTCCACTCACCTTGGAGGCAGACCAGGTCTGCCCCTTGCTCAGGGCCATCAGCACCGTGCCCTCTTCCAGCGTCCGGAAGAAAGCCTCCGTCTCCACCGCGGTGCCATCTTCATCCAGCACCAGTGAGACAGGACCCAAGGCAAGCAGGGCACTCTCAGCCTGCAATGATGCTGGGGGTGAGCGGGGCTGGGGGGTGGCCAGCCCATCACCCACCCGGGTGGGCAGACAGTCCCCCCACAGGCAGCCCTCCACTCACCTGGTGGAGCAGCTCCGTGAGGTTCTGGGCCATGACACCTTTGCGCAGGCTGCGGTCCCAGTTGCACACACGGTAGGGTCGTGGCCGTGGGGCTGGGCTTGACAGCAGCTGCTGGGTCATGGAGGCACTTGCAGAAACACATCTGAGGAGAGATGGAGGGATCGGGATGTCCTGACACCCATCACCATCCCTGGGCAGTACCAGCCCTCTAAGTCTCAGTGGGGAGCCGCATGTCTACTGAGGGGACTGAGAGGTGCCAAAGCAAGGAGAGCTCCGATGTTCCCCACCCCAGGGACACCTCAGCACTTACTTGGAGACGGGAGCAGCCAGGCGGAGGCTCAGGGACTTGGCATAATCCATCTTTGCAAGGAGCTCAGTCCAGCCTGCTGAGGAGGAAGGATTCAGCCCTGGGCAGAGTGTTGTCTCCAGCTCCTCTCCACTCTGGGAGACCCTTTCCCACATCACCTCCTGTGCTCGGCTCAAGTACAGTGGTGAGCCAGCATCCCGGCACGGCTGCCTTTACACAGGGGCTGTGGCTGCCCTTTGGCCGGGGCCAGGCTGGTGGCAGCCGCCTGGGCAGAGTCTGTCTGCCAGCAGGGCTCTTGCGCAAAGCAGCACGTGGGGCACTGAGTCAGTGCTGGAGCAAAGGTGAGACACAGGCACAGGGCTGCACCCTCGCTCCAGCCCCTCAGGGGAGCAATGAGGGCTTTGGGGAGTTACGGGCACCCATCTTGGTTCCCCCGACCCTGTTGCTGCAGGAACACCTCCAGCCAGGAACATACTGGGGAGTAGAGCCATCGCCATCCTCATTGCCATCCCCTCATCTCCAGCAGACACCAACACCTTTGCACCCACTGCCATCCTCATTGCTGTCCCCTCACCTCCAGCAGACATCAGTACCTTTGCACCCATACCCATACCTCCAGCAGATATCAACGCCTCTGCACCCATCCCCATCATCCCCTCACCTCCAGCAGACACCAGCGCCTCTACTACCATCCCCATCACCCCCTTGCTTCCAGCAGACACCAGCGCCTCTGCGCCCATCCCCATCATCCCATTGCCTCCAGCAGACACCAGCGCCTCTGCGCCCATCCCCATCATCCCATTGCCTCCAGCAGACACCAGTGCCTCTGCACCCATCCCCATCACCCCCTCACCTCCAGCAGACACCCACAGCTCTGCAATAACTCACTCCCATCCACCCCATTTCACCTTATATACCTGTCACAGCCTCTGCCCACCCAGCCCCGCCCCTCCTGCCTAAGCCAATCCCCTCCTGGGGATGGTGGCACAGGGGGGGTGGCCAGTGCAGAGGGCAATGCCTGGACTGATGTCGTGGGAGGATGAAGGAGCATCCCCAGGGATGGCTCGAGGGAGCATCCTCCAGCCCAGACCCCCCAGCATCCCACAGGCTGTCCAAACGCTTCTCCTCAGTCCCCCCTCCCAGTGCCCCCAATAAGCAGCCTCTGTGTGTCCCCAGTAAGCCCTTTCCCAATGCCCCCTACAAGCAGCCTCCCAGTACCCCCAGTGAGTCCCCTGCCAGTGCTCCCACTAAGCCCCCTTGCAGCGTCCTCAGTGAACCCACTCCCAGTGGCCCCAGTAAGCAGCTTCACAACGCCCCATTAAGCCCTCTCCCAGCGCCCCCAGTAGGCAGCCTCCAGGGAATTTTGCACCTCTGGGAAATCGCCCCTGTACCTCCCGGTGCCGATTTTGGCCCCAGGTTGGGAAGCTGGGAAGGACGAGGGTCCCGTGGGGCTGTTGCAGCAGTCGAGGCAAGGGGCACGGCATTTGGTGCCCCGGGGTTGCCAAAGCGCAGCCGGAGCCCAGTTGACCAGAGGGGAAAGACCAGACAGGGCTCCCGGCTGAGCTGTCATGGGAGGACTTGGGGTGCTGCTGGCCTGGGACCCCGAGGCTCGGGACTGCTGTGAGCTACACTGAGCCAGGGCCCAGGTCAGCTGGGCCATAGAGGTGCTGAGCACCCCCAGGGAGTGGGGCCGCATCCTGAGCTGGGCAAGGAGCCGCAGGCATCCGCATCCTGCGGGAACTACTGGAGGAAGAGCTGCTAGAAAGCTGCCTGGAGGAGAAGGACCTGGGGGTGTTGGTTGACAGCGACTGACCAGGAGCCAGCGTGTGCCCAGGTGGCCAAGAAGGCCAATGGCGTCCTGGCTGGTATCAGAAACGGTGTGACCAGCAGGGCCAGGGAGGTGATTCTCCCTCTGTACTCGGCACTGGTGGGGCCGCACCTCGAATCCCGCGTTCAGTTCTGGCCCCTCACTATAAGAAGGATGTTGAGGCTCTGGAGCGGGTCCAGAGAAGAGCAACGAAGCCGGGGAAGGGGCTGGAGAACAAGAGGAGCAGCTGAGGGACCTGGGGCTGCTTAGCCTGGAGAAGAGGAAGGTGAGGGGAGACCTTATTGCTCTCTACAACTGCCTGAAAGGAGAATGTAGAGCTGAGCTCTTCTCCCAAGTGACAGGGACAGGACAAGAGGGAATGGCCTCGAGCGGCGCCAGGGGAGGGTCAGGCTGGACATCAGGAAAAAATTTTTCACAGAAAGGGTCGTCGGGCTCTGGCAGAGGCTGCACAGGGAGGGGGTGGAGTCCCCATCCCTGGAGGGATTTAAAACACAGTAGATGAGGTGCTCAGGGACATGGGTTAGTGGCAGACAGGAATGGTTGGACTCCAATAGGGCTTTTCCAACCTGGTGATTCTATGAGTCTATGAAAACCAGCAGCCTTGGGGCTGGTTGGGTGGAGGATCAGGAGAGCACGGCTACAGCCCCGCAGGCACGCATCCAGCACAGGCACCAGCCTCTGGGTGGGAGCACTAACGAGGGGAGTTCATTAATGCTGTGATTAATGGGGAGGGACAGGGTGCTGAGCAGCCTGGCAGGGACCCACAGCCTCGCTCCGGTCGCTGGCATTTGGTCCTGCTGGCATCAGGGAGAGCACATGTTCACTCACGTGCACCCCTCCTCGTGTATGTGTGTGTACGCGTGCCCATCTCCGCATACACATGTGCACCACTGCGTGTGTGTATTTCTGCGCCCCTCCTCATATGTACATGTGTGCACCCCTTGTGTGTTCACTCACACGTGCACTCCTCTATGTGCGTGCACGCATGTGTGAACCTGTGCCCATCTGTGCACACACATGTGCACCCTCTTCACATGCCCACGTGTGCACTTCTCCATGTGCGTGCTTGTACGTGAACCCATGGCCATCTGTGCACTCATGTGCACTCGTGTTGCGTGTGCACCCTCCTCCCATCCACATGTGCGCACTTCTCCACACATGTAAACCCATGCCCATCTGTGCACACGCGTGTGCACTGATCTGTGTGCATCTCTGCACTCCCCTCACATGTACCTGTGTGCACCCGTGCTCACCTGTACACACGTGTGTGCAAACCCATGCCCATCTGTGCACACACTTGTGCACCCTCCTCGCATGTACATGCATGCACCTTCCACGTGTGTGCATGTGCGTGTTCCCACCCATATCTGCGCACACACGTGTGCACCCATGTTGCGTGTGCATGCATGCACCCCTCCTCGTGTAAGAACCCATGCGTGCGTGTGTGTGTGTACAACCCCCAACCGGTTGCGCACGTCGCTCTCCCCCCTCCCAAACCGGGTCGCGGTCCCTTTAAGGCGCGGCCGGGGCGGCAGCGCATGCGCGCGGGATAAGGGGAAAGCCGAGCGGGGGAGCGCGCGCGCGCCCTCGCGCCCCGCCCCTCCCCTCCCCCAGGGCCGTCGCGCCCGGATTACGTCACGCCATGGCCGCCCTGCGCCGCCGCGAGTAGAGGTCCCGTCCCGTCCCGCCACTGCCGCCGCCGCTGCTTCGCCGTTTCCGTCCCCTCCCCTTCCCCCTCGCCTGGTACCGCCCACACGGTCCGGCCCGTCGCCACCGCCCAGGTGAGCTGCTGCGCGTACCCTTGCGCTCGGCCGGCGCCGGCTGGGGCCTAGCGGGGACGGGGGGCGGGACCGGGCGCCCGCGGAACCGGAGGGAGCGGCCGGGAGGGGGCGGCTGTAGCGGGGGGGTTGGGGAGCAGGGGCATCCCTGGAGGGGCGGGGGATGGGGGGAGCAGGGGCATCTCTTGAGGTGGGA
The DNA here is from genome assembly GCF_017976375.1 of Cuculus canorus. NCBI lineage: Eukaryota > Metazoa > Chordata > Aves > Cuculiformes > Cuculidae > Cuculus > Cuculus canorus. The sequence continues at coordinate 5,519,939 of NC_071413.1, read as the reverse complement.
GTGGAGCGATGGGGGGCGCAGGGGCACCCCTTGAGGAGGGGAGAGGGCAGAGGGGTGGGGAGAAGGGGCCCCTCTTGGGAGGGGGGGGAGCAGGGGCAGCCCCTGAGGAGGGTGGGGCGGGGAGTGGGAGGAAGAAGGAGCACCCCTAAAGCAGGAGGGGTGGGGATAGTAGGGAGCAAAGGTATCTCCTGAGGAGGGATGGTGTGGAGCAGGGGCACCCTCTGGGGATGGGGAGGTTGTAGCTCATTCTGATTCTATGGTCTGGGAAGGGTCACCTCATTTGGAGCGGGTGCATGGCAGTGCAGCTGTACTTTGGGGGTGATGTTGAGGTTGGGGGGAGCCCCAGCTTATATAGGGACACGCTGGGAAAGGGAGGCAACAGGCCCAGTAGGGGGTGGGTTTAAGAAAGGGAATATGGGGAGGGAAGCGCTGGTAGGAGGCAGCCCTGGACAGGACAGGGGGTACTTGGAGTGGGGAGCCCTTATTCTGGGGGGTGATTGGATCCAGTGGGAGGTGTTCCTGCCCCTAGTAATGGAGTGGAACTCAATGAGCTTTAAGGTCCCTTCCATCCCAAATCATTCTGATTCTATGATCTGGGGTGGGCCACCCCATCTGGAGGAGAGTTTTGGGGGTACAGCCCTACTTTGAGTGGGGGATGTTAAGGTAGGGGAGCCCCAGCTTATATGGGGGCATGCTGGGGAAGGGAGCAGGACCACCTCAGGGGGGAGCTTTAATTTGAGGTGGGTGTTACAGAAGGGGGTTGTTTCAGGTGGGGGTGCTGGTGGGGGAGCTTGCCCCGTGGAGGTCAGCACAGGGGTGGTTGGACCCCAGGGGTGCAGGCAGCTCTGACTGTGCTCCCTCCCCAAGCAGGTGGGAGCAGGGAGAGCTCCAGCAGCCTTGGCCCCGGGGGGCACAGCAGAAGGACCTCAGCCTGGCAGGAGGCCCTGTGAGGTAAGGGAGGCATGGGTGCAACTGGGGCCAAGGCAGGGAAAGGGGCTGGGAACCCACAGTAGCGCCAGGTCCTGGGATTCTGTCCTGCAATGGGCGGGTGGCTATCTCATCCATGGAGGTCCATCCTGCGATGCATGGTTACATCACCCACGTAATAATACTGGTTTGTGTTGTTTGCCCAGCACAGCAGAAGCTGTGAGGATGCTCAGTGCTTGGAGTTGCCATTGTCTTTGCAAATGCTTTAGCATGTACTTGCTGCAGGTGGCTTAGATTCCCTCCATGAACTGCTTTAACAAGGTTGTTTCTTCTCAGAGTTGTCCTTTCGACATCTACACTGTTTTCTTTTACTGCCATGGTAGTTCAGCTCTTCTGAAACAACTGTGAACTGTTGCTATGTTTGTAGCAAGAACAGCACCTCCAAGGTGTGAATTCTTTCTCCTGACCTTCCAAAGTTTTGCGTAGAAAAAGGTTGTGGTCTAATCAAGACAACTCTTCTGTTCCAGTGTTCTGAGCGAAGTTAGACTCTTGAGTGTGACTGTCCACGAATCCTACAGAATACAGGAACAAGTACACTTGTTTTCTGTCATGGGAGCAAGGCACCGAGAGTTGCAGGAAGAGTTCTGTGTGTTCCAGCAATAGGGAAATTAGTTACACTATGAAAACAAAGTCCAGCTGCTCACAGCACCATCTCTCTTAAAGTTTCCATCCTAAAGTCATCCTGACAGAACACAGCAGTTAACATTGTGGATCAGAGCTGTCTGAGCTCTCCTTTAAAAATCAGCTGGCTAAAAGTGGCTGTCACCAAGTAGTTCTTTTAAGTTAAGGCTGAAAGGTGGCTTTCTGCACTGAAATCTTCCTGACAGCTGCTAGGTAATTGCAGTTTGCTATGCATCTTCAAAGTCACCGCTTCTTTAAGGATGGCAGATAAGTATGTATTTAGTTAATTAACTCTGTTAATGACTGTAGTTTCATTCAAAGTAAAGCACTGAGGCTTTGCTTTGTTCTACACCTGTTTTCACTTGATGCTCTTTTCCTGGATCACAAGACATTTTATTTCCTTATCTTGTTATTCCTACTTTTCGATATTTTTTCCATTGTGGTTCCTGCCCGTTGCTTCTCTTTTGTTTCTGTTTTGCAGTTCTTTGTTCCAAAAATCTTTTTGTAGTTTCTTTCTCTTCTCACCTGTCCTGTCAGCACTATTTCCCTTTCATTTTCCTGAACTCACTCATCATTCTTCACCCGTTCCCGTGTCTTGACTTAGACCATGTTCCAGAACTTTTTTTTGTCCTGCATTAACCTCTGGTTTTCATGTATCTGCTTAATGGAAGTGCTTTGAATTTGCAAAAAGCTGTTTGGCTGTTAAAGAAAAAACGCTTTCTGCTCTCACAGAGATTTCTTCTCTGACACAAAAAGGTTCCCTACTTCCTTCCTTGGCCTCTGCCCTGCAGTATATGTCCCGTGAACATCTCAGAAGCTGTCAGGTCTCTGCTGGGAGGGTATGGAAATTGTGTGTCAGCTCTTGATTCCTGCCATCTGACTGACAATTTGTAAGATTTCAAGATAGAATCTCCTTTTTCCTATGGGGTACTCGGTGTTTTCCTGCTACTGAAGGTGCTGGAACTGTCAGCTGTTGGTTTCCATACTGTATCCGAAGTGTTTTTCTTGTTCACTTGGAAAAAGCTTTTTGTGGCACCTTATAAACACTCATCCTTGGAGAGAGGAATTTAATGAATGGGAGTAATGCTTGCCAGGAGTATTTTTGACTTGGTGGCTGTTTCAGATTGTATCTTAACCCACAGAGTTATCCTATAGGTGCTGCAGTGGGTTAGAGTAAGCTACTACCCTGAGGTAGTCCTTTCCGTACTAGTTCCAGTTCACCTGCTGCCAAGACACTACCTGCAGCGGCAAGTCGGTCGCACACAGAGCTTGACTTTTTTGGCTTAATTGAAGATGCTGCTCAAACTTTCCACGAGTTCCGATTGAAAACAGCACAGCATAGAACAATAAGGAGCAGAACTTGAGCCTCCTGGCAGCATTAGGCACTGTTGAGAGCCCGGATCCAGAATGTGTATCAGTGAAACGCTGCACTGCCTTAGAGCAGTGTCCAAGGTACACATGTGACCACAGACTAAAACCCGGTTGGCGTTTCTTCCTTCTAGTTCTGTACTTTTTGATACTGCTCATTTAACAGAGAGTAGAGGTTAGGCTTGATCTTGAAAACAGACCTGCTGCTAAGAATTCCAGGGCTCTAACTTGTCTACCTCTTGCCTTGGGCAAATCGCTTAACAACAGTGTAAGGATAAAGATATTATTTAAAGCATTTCCTAAGCTTACCTGGCAATATTGAAGTTGTTTTAAAAAGCAATTTGCATAGCAAAGGGATTTTTTCTTATTGCCCTTAGTACTGTGTCAAGGCTTCTTAAGCTCAATGCTGTATTTTAAGTTTAAAAAAAGTCTTGGATATGGTTAAGCTTTGCAAAAAAATATATTATAATGTGGCTGTAGCAAATGGATTTAAGTTTCCCCGCCACCTCCTCAATGTACACTACCTTTTTATCTGTGTGAGGGGGGAGGCGGTCTGTGTAATTTGGGGTGTTTGCAAGACTATGAGACTTAAATAGGAACAGAGAACAAGATGACTCCCCTCATTACTGCATCCAAGGGCTTGCAGGTGATGATAGCCATGTGAAGGGCTTGCTTAGAAGGAGCATCTCTGTTTCACTGTATGCAAGCCACAAAGCACTGACAAAGTTAAAGATTCGTTAATTCCTCATTCCCTAACTTGAAAAATTCCAGAGCTCAGTTTGTGAGACTTCAGTACTGCCCCTTGTTGCGTAGGTACTGGGTACTAAAAGCTTCTCTTTTCCACTAGACATGAGTCTGCGTGCGAACCAGCCGCCTTTGAGGCCTGTCAAGGCTGTGTGCTGAACAAGAATGTGTTCTGTGCCTCCTCCAGCAGCCTGTGAGCATACAGGGAGTGAGACGAGGCGTGGCAGGGAGTGAAGGCAGGTTTGTGCCAAAGAAAGCTGCAGATGGTTGCAGCCAAGTGTCTCCTAGGACACCAGGATGTTCTAGCCTTTCTCATCTTGCTCCTAGATGATGCTAGACATCTCTTCAGGGTGCTTCCTGTCATCAGAGTGCTTTCTGTCAGCGTTAGATACTCGGTGACTGAAGGGCCAAACCTAGGTTTGCAAAAACTGCTGAGTATTCTCAGTTGTAGCTGGGTGCAGTTGGGTTCTGTTTGGGCTGCTGAGGGTGATGCAGAGGCACTACTACTGAAAACAAGATGGTGAAGCCCCAGGCCTCTTATTTAAAGGATTTCTTCACTTTGTATTTTTGGTTCAGTGTCTCTAATACTGCTGGCTCGCAGTACTGGCAGGGACGCTGCAGCCAGCAGGGACTGGCTGGGGACACAAGGACCCAAAAGGAGTAGCTGGAGGGAAAGGCTTGCTCAACCCAGCTGATATCTGTGGGGACAGCAAGTGCCATCTGGCTTACACCTGGGAGGATGGCAAGTGCTTACTGCAGGTGCGATAGCTGGAAGATTTAGCTGCTGAATGCTCAGTTTCTTTAGTAAGACCACATGAGCTGCTTCTAAGGGGCTTTCAGCTTGGTGAGGCATACTCAAGTGGTTCTAGAGACAGTAAAAGACACACTTTTGGCTAAAGGTGCGCACCACTATTGCATTTGCTCTAAAGCCGTACGATAGAAAGGCTGTAACAAGTTGTTTTGCCTAGCAAAGGAGGGGTTTAGTAAACCTCATCTGAAAGGCTTAGTGACCTCTTCTGAACTAGTCTGTATCACGCATGCAGAAAATGAAAATTTGACACCCTTTGAGCAAATGACGTCAGTTCTGTAACGGAAGGGGTTGTGCAGCTTTGCCTGAGCTGTCTGTAATTTTAAAGATACCTCTGAAGATAAAACAGTGCTAAATGCGAAGTATTATTATATACCTGGTTCTTGCCCCAACACCCTAAGCAACAAGTCAAACAATCTTATCTGTAGGTTTAAAGTTAAATTTTTGCTTTTATAACTGGCCTTGAAGACAGTAAGAAGCTGGCTTGGTTTTTAGGCACAAAAATGCTGAGCCTATGATGAGGGATGAAAGCTGTGGATTCCTGCTCTGCCATTTATGTCAGTATCGCTCAATTTGAAATAATTCCACGTAGTCATTGTTCTTAGATTTTTCTCGTGTTTGTATGTATGTGTAACTAAACGAGCGGAAAGAAAAAATACCCAAATAAACCAAACCAAAACAACCACCTGCAAAAATACTTTAAAAAAACCTCTTGTGGTATTCCAGAGATTTGGGATCAGCTGTGATTCACAGATTATTCTGAGGCAGTGCTTGGGACATGCACTTTAAACTGGAGCTAAACTTGCTACTGTGCAAAGAATAAATCCTTTGTAGTTTGAAAGGAAGCTTGAGTGCCTAGACCAAGCACTCTAGCACTTCGTAAAATTCTTACTGTGGTACTTTTGCCTTTCATAGCATTCCATTATGTCTTTTTTCTACAAATGAGTGACTACAAGTAATCCCAACTAGTGATAAGATGTTCTCCCATCTCAGACCGTGCTTCTGCAATTTTACCACTTTCCAAAAGCTGGTTATTGGGGTGCTACACCTTCTTCCCCTCGCTCTCCTGTGCTCAGAGCCGTGGGGCTCACATAGCTAATGCACGGCTGAAGGACGTGTTATTGTCTTAATCTCCCCCGTGGATGGAGGAGTTGCTGTGGCAGAGACTAGCCTAACTTTTGGACAGGTGTTAGAGCGGTACTTGCCATCATGCAGCAGAAATGCTATCTAGCCCTGTTCCACTGTTAGTCTGACAGTTTTCTTTAAGTTCCATCTCAATTTTTCCCAATTCTGATTTTACCTTTGCATTTCATGGGTTTCCTTTGGGACGTTTCCATACTCTTGTACATAAGATTGAAGAAAAAGTCTGGTTCATTGGTTTTGGGGTATCTTTTCTTGCATACTGGTGAACTCAGAGCAACAGCCCTTGGAGACTGGCTGAACTGTGGCTCTCACTGAAATTATTCAGCGTAAGAGGCAGCGTAGGGACTGTAAGTGCCTCTGCGTGGCTTCACTGCCTGCGCAGAGAGAAGCGCCAGGGAGAACGTAAGGCCCATTGCTGAAGGAAAACTTGTAGGGAAATACGCACCAAAAATGTGCATATTGTGAACCCTTTTCAATTGGGCTGTCAGTTATTGCGTTTCTTATCATTTCTGCCGGTGGAAATTAATAGGAAATTATTGTAACTGACGAATGCACTGGATATTTTATAATAGCTTTAATAGCTGTCGGTGGAGGTGAATGTTTTATACTTATCACCTTAGCTGGTGGTGTGATTGCGTTCGTACTTGGTTTTTCCCCCATCCCTCTAAGGGTCTCGATGCTGAATGCAGAAAGGCATCTATTTCACTTAAACGCCTTTGCTTTGATGCTGCTTATTTGCAAGAAATCAGAAAACAAATTTCCTGAATACATCTGCACTTGACAGCTTTTATGTTCCTCCTGGCCTCTTAAGGCTGACCTTTCATTTGTAAT